>NC_054602.1:12307385-12955510 GCF_004785595.1 Juglans microcarpa x Juglans regia | reverse complement strand
ATAATTTGTAGAGAATGAATTGCATTAATTTCTGAAACCTCCCAAAGCATACTTCTACTTTTTACTACTTCAAGAAAAGCTTTAAATGACGATCTTGGGTGCATTTTTTTTCCATCATCTTTATTATCCGGTTGATGCTTGGCTCCTCCCCATATTACTTCCTTTGCAGTGTGAGACCTAAACCAGAACAAGAAATCCTTTGAAGTGATTCTTGCAGAAGCCATGCCACAAACTTCATCACCAAGTAAAGCGGCACCAGGGTAACCAGCATCAGCCAAACTATCTGTACTCAGTCCCGTGGAATCTCCATGATTAGTAAGCAGCCACCCTGCAATATCTTTCACCTGTGATTCAGTTGGAGTCACACCCACCAACCAACATCTCCCACCATAAAGCAATGCAGCCCCATCACACTTAACAAGATCCATGATACTAGGAGACTGAGTGACGACACCACATGGGACATCCCGGAGGAGCATGTCACATAATAAGGTTTGTGTCCTGATAATTTTATTCTCTGCCAATTGTGACGCCAATTGAAGCTCCATGCATAGCTGATGTCCAAATGCCAGCATAAGGAACTCGCATGCATAGCGAATGGGGAAAGGGACATAGCGTGAGGAAGTGTGGTGGCCTACTACCAACCCCCAAAGCTTTGATGAATTGTTTGCATTGATAATAACTGCCATCACCAATGAGGCATTGGAGCCCATATTCGCCATGTACTCCGTGTGGCATCCATGTGGTGCCCTAAGTGTTGAATTGACCAAACAAAGAGGCTGCTTTAGTTCTTCACTTTGAATGATGCTTACAGGATTTGCATGGCAATCACAAATTATTCGCACTCGATTCTGCTTGAATAAGAAGCGAGCAGCTTGAGGGATATCTATGGCAGGATAATGTAAACCCAAGTAGGTTCCAAATCTGATCTTCTGATTTCAGATACAACTTCACCATGATCGTCATCATGGAACTTATAAACCATAACCCTGTCATATCCAGTGAGCTTCTGAACATCCTCCACAACTGTATCACACAGCGCACCAATATTTCCCCCAGGGACTGACTGCAGTCTAGAAATCGCCCAAATAGCCAGTTTCTGTGATTGCACTGCCCCAACAAGGGACAATGCAGGATCATCCGACTGTGTGGGCTCCAAATCAATCACAATCCCCACATCAATTCTATGTAGTATGGCATAAAATGGCTTTTGGATACTCGTAGAGTAGACCCAAACAGGGTTTAACAGCGAAATCTCCCTAGACGAGGCAGCTTTCTCCAATAAAGCCCCTGAAGAAGGCGTAAACAAGCTTCTAGCATCAATACCAAGCAAACCCTTAAACTCTTTTGACTCGAATTGGCCGTCTAAAGCCAGCAGTTCCAAGCAATTTTCACTATAAGCGATGATTCTAAAAGTGGGTTCCTCAATTGCAAGCAAGCATCCAAAGGGCTGAATTAGACCACCTCTTTGTATTCTGGACAGATACGCAGTTATTAATTGTTCTTCAGGCACAGATTGTGGAGCATGCAGTACTGATCTTGAGTAGTTAAAAGACTTACCCGAACCACTAGACTGCTCAAACTCAGCCATGAGCCGGGCATCGGCATTGTATTGAGCAATTTCCTTGTCCCTTGTGTCCTTGTTGGTGGTGGTGGTGGTGCCGGTCTTGTCTTCGGGTCTCATGACGTTGCTCTCACCTGAAGCTAATAAGGTTGCCGAGCCTGTTTCTCCGGTTCGCAGCCCCATTTTAAGGGCTCCGGTTGATGGGTTTTTCTCGGAAACTGAAGTGGACATGGGAGGAATGAAAGTAGCTGGATGTTTATCATAGCTGTACTTGCTGCAGCTGTTTGATTCTTGTCCTCGTAGCTGCCACACGTCTTTTTCATCTTGCGGTTTGGGTTTATCTTCTACTAAATCTGTAGTCACCGATTTGCCAATCTAGTCGGTCTTATTATGAATCCTTAACCTTTATATCTCTCTGTCACTTTCATTTCCTAGAAAATCTTTCTTATATAGTTTCTGTTGTTGTTATTACTTCCTTAAAAACTAGTGAATGAGACAACGACTCCAGTCACTTCACCGCTCCTATATACATGTGTCTGTCCTAAACACTACAAACGTTTGCAGGATTTCAAAAGATAAAAAGTTAAGAAAATATATTTTATTACCCTTTTTATTTATAAAAAAATTACCTATACTTCAATTTTATTTTTAAACCCTTAATTTTAGTGAAAGATATTTTTTAGAAGAAAAAAATTTGAGGTGACAAAAATTTCATAATATTAAATTTATAAAAAAAATGTCTGAAAAAATGCTAGATACATGGTATAAGTGTATCATTAATGCTTACAAATTCGAGAGAAATAGAGAGAGTAAAGCAAAGTTTAAATAGTAAATTAAGTTGAGATGAGATGAGATGAGAGATAAAAATTAAATAAAATATTATTATTTTTTTTTTCATATGAATTTTGAGACCTGTGCAAGCTGGCTATTGTGAAGCCTCTTTTATGAGCCATCACTTTATTCTTCTTTGCGAATTCAATATTTTATTATTTTAATAATAAATCAATAAGATTCAAAATAAGAAAGAATTTAAAGAAATTTTGCAATAAATTCTTAATTTTGAAGCTATGATGATTGAATTCTTTTTAATTTTCATATTTTATATAAAATGGAAGGTGATTTTTTAAAATGATTTAATAATTTATATTAAAAAAAATTATTAAAAATTTAACACGAATATAAATTTTATTTAATAAAAGAGCGATGAATGTATAGAAAATTATGTCATATTTTTTTTTTATACAAATTTAAATTAGATTTCTAATTTTGTGTCAGCGTGAAAACATGTTACATCGTTGTTTTAGATGACATGATTGATTTGATAGGAGCATGGGCCAATTCTTGTCAGAAGCATCTAAAATTGTTGCAATGCCAATGTGATGTGCTACTGCATGCACGCAACGCATGCGATATTTATCCCTTTCTTGTCTTTTTTTTTTTATTTTTCAAAATAACCCTCAACACTTTATTAATTTTATTATTTTTCAAGCAGTTTACAATAAAACTTGAAATTTCTTCAATCCATATCTTAGCTTCTTCTTACTTCAAAACTTCCTTAGTTAATGTATGAGTCACTGTATTTTTTTCTCTATAAACAAAATGTAAAGACTAATTTGGCCTGTTTCTGAACATTAAACGTATATCATCAACGAAAAAATCAACACTGGACAGATCTTCCTCCTCACTGTTAACAGCTGAAACAATAGCTTTGGTATCTCCTTCAAACATAACATTTTGAATGTTCAACTCATTACACAACTCCAATGCCTTCCAAAGTGCATGGCATTCTACCACTGATGGATCCTGAACATGCTTCCTCTGATCACAAACAGCTACCAATGCCTCTCCCTTCTCGTCTCTAATCATAATCCTCACTCCCATTCTCTTCCTCTTTAAATCTAATGATGCATCCCAGTTAACCTTCACGAAATCAACCTCTGGTAATTGCCATTTGTGTCTATTCCCGTCTGCACTGATGGATGAACATCCTGCCTTTGAACCCTTTGAGAATTCATGTACTCTTCAAGTCCTACTATAGCCGAATTAAAGATTTTCCTAGGGCAAGAGAGTCTCTCCTCAAAAACACATTCATTCCTCCTAAACCTTTTCTAAAAAGGACTGCCATCTCTTCAAGCTGTGACATGTTCAGTCTTGCCATCAATTTCTCTCACATCTGCATAAAATCAGCCTCTTTACAGCTCCATTTCTGTACTATGCTTCTCTCATCAGCCCATATATCGTTTGCTGCTTTGCACTCCCAAAGAGCATGCATAACTGATTCTTCTTCTGCAAAACAAATGGGACAACTTGGATCCTACACTACCTTCCTTTTAAATAAGTTCTTCTTGGTGGGAAGCAAATTATTTGCTGCTTTCCATAAGAACAGCTTGACCACTCCTGGAACTTCTAAATCTCAAATATTCCTCCATCTCTTATCTTCCATTTCTGCATCTGAACTTGAACCTCTACTGTTTCTCAATCTTTCAAGTTGCAAATAGTATGCACTACTGACAGTAAAAGCCCCCTTCTTTGATGGACCCCATATTATTTTATCATGTGCATTACCTCTACCCAAGGGATTATTAAGAATTTGCTCAGCCTCTTCACTTGAAAAAATGGCTCTCACTCTACCTTTATCCCATGCCCTATTCTGTTTGTCAATCAACTCTTCCACCTTTGCATCTTCCCTCAGCACAAACACGGGTGATTGAACTGAAAAAGATGATGGTGTTGGCATCCATTTAGATCCCCAGATTTGAATCTTACTACCATCCCCCATTCTCTACCTTAATCCCTCAAGAAGCAAATATCTTGCGGACCAAATGCTTCTCCATAAGAAAGATGGTTGACAGCCAAGCTTTGCCTCCAAAAAATTTGATTGCCCGAAATACTTTTCCTTAAAAACCACGACTGCTAGAGAATCAGAGTATTTAAGAAGCCTTCATCCCTGCTTAGCTAAGAGAGCTAAATTAAAGCTCTCCAAGTCCTTAAATCACAGGCCTCCCTTTCCTTTTTGCAAACCCAAAAATTTCCATTTCTTCTATTGGATACCCCCTCCATGTGCTGCTTCCTCCACCAGAATTTAGAAAATAACCCATTCATATCCTTACACAACTTCACAGGAAGCTTGAACACACTCATGGTATATGTAGAGATGGATTGTAGCATAACCTTTATCAATAATTCTTTTCCAGCTTGTAAAAGGAAGCTGTTTTTCCAGCTGGAAATCCTCTGCCAGACCTTATCTTTTAATACTCTAAAAGAGTTGTATTTAGATCTTCCTACCAGAGCTGGAAGACCTAAATATCTCTCATAACTACCATAAACCACAGAAGCCCCAGCCACCATAATCCTTCTCTTATCCTCCCCATTGGTATTGCTACTAAAGAAAACAGAAGTCTTCCCTTTGTTCAGAAATTGTCCTGAGGCTTGTTCATATTTATTTAACAGCTCTTGAATCTTATCCCATTCTTCCAACTTGGCTCTTACAAATAGTAGACAATCATCTGTAAAGAGGAGATAATTGATACTTGTCCCCCCTCGAGTCACTTGTACACCTCTAATCAAATTCTGTTTCTCATAACAATTAAGCATCGAGCTCAGCCCCTCAGCACAAAGGATGAAAAGGTAAGGTGACAAAGGGTCACCCTACCTTAACCCCCTTGAAGGCTTAAAAATGTGACCAACCTTTCCATTAATCAACACAGAGAAGGTTACTAAACACACACATTTCATGATAAGCTTCACCCATCTCTCACAAAAACCAAGTCTTACCATTATTGCCTTTAAGAACTTCCATTCCACTCGATCATAGGCCTTGGACATGTCCAACTTGATGGCCATACTTCCCACCCTCCTCTTCTTCCTTGTTTTCATTGAATGAAGCATTTCATAGGCTATCATAATGTTGTCACTAATCATTCTCCCAAGTAGAAAGGCACTTTGAGTGGGAGAAATGACAGTTGATAACACTTTCTTAAATCTGTTAGTGATAGCTTTTGACACAATTTTATAAATGACATTATAAAGATTAATTGGTCTAAAATCACTGACCATCTTAGGGTCTTTCACTTTTGGAACCAAAGCAATGAAAGTATAATTAAGGACAGAATCCATAGAGTTACCATTTAGAATAAATAAGGCTACCTGGCACACTTCTTCAACTACTATCTTTCAATGGTTTTGGAAAAAGCAAGCTTCAAATCCATCTGGACCTTTAGAGGTCCCATTTGCTTAACTGTCTCTTCCACCTCCTTCCTTGAAAAGCTCCTCGAGATCCAGTCATTCATGTCTAGGGTAACCTTTGCTTCAATGCCTCCAATACAGTCATCTATCTCCTATTTAGTGGGATTGTTTGTCTGAAAAAGATTCATAAAGTACCTCCTGAAAGTTTGCTCAATTTCTTCATGCCCAGTAACTCTCCTATTACTTTCATTCATCACTTCTCTAATAAGATTCATTTTTTTCCTTTGATTGGCACAAGCATGGAAATACTTTATATTTCTATCTCCAAGCTTGTACCAATTTGTCTTTGCCCTCTGACGCCACCTCAGATCCTCTTTTTCCAGCAACAGATTCAGTTCCTCCTTCACTCTCCTTATCTCTAGTGCATTACCACTATTTTCATCCTCTTGAAGCCTCTGCAGTAACCTTGATTTTTCCTCAATGTCCTTTTTTCCTTCATTACTTAGCTTCTTACTCCACTTCTGAAAAACTGCTTTACTATTCTCCAGTAACTTCACCACCTTGTTTGAAGGATTCCTCCCCACTTCTTTCTTCCTCCATGCTGTCTTTAGAACTAGTTCACAATCATCTTCTAAGGCCCAACTTACCTCATACTTAAAAGATCTCCTTTTAACCCCTTCAGCTTCTTTTTGCTTCAGTAAGTGAACTAACAAAGGTTTATGGTCAGAAGAACTAGCCACCAGAACTTCAACCCGTGACTCCTTAAACACCTCTCTCCACTCAGTGTTTGCAACAGCCCTATCTAACCTTTCCTTAGTAAATGATTCATCACCATGCAGATTACTCCAAGTAAATCTGTCACCCTTCCAACCCAAATCATAAAGGTTCCCATCAATAAGAGCCTTCCTAAATAAAGCCATCTGACCCTCAGGTCTCACTCTTCTCCCTTCCTTTTCACTATTAACAAGGATTTTATTGAAATCCCCCACCACACACCATCCAACCTGAGTTTGTGGTTTAAAAGATTTCAACAAGTCCCATGATTCCTTCCTTTTAGCCGTTTCAGGCTGACCATAATAACAAGTCAGCAACCATTGTTTATCAAACCCTTCATCCCAAATCCAAGCATTAATATGCCTTTGGGAATAGCTCACAATTTCTAATTCCACATTAACCTTCCAAAATAACGCCAAACCACCCCCTTTTCCCACTGGATCCACTGTAATACAGCCCTCACAATCTAACCTCTTATTTAGAAACTTAATCATTTTTCTTCTAATCTTAGTTTCCATGATGAAAACCAAGCTCAGTTTATTTTTCTCTGCCATCATGCATAGATCTTGAACTGTCCGAGGATTCCCCAATCCTCGGCAGTTCCAACTTAAGATTTTCATAATGCTTGGCGGGACTGAAACTCAGCCTCCGCCACTTCAACCACACTATCTTCTCCCTCCACACCACTGCTCCATTTCCCTTTTTTTTCTATTTCTCCCACTTTCCTTTCCTTCTGCCACAAATTCCTCATTTCTCTTTTTATTAACTATAGTAACTGTTGTACAGTCCTTCTTTCATTTTTTCCTTGCTTTCCTCTTCCATGTTCTTTTTTTTATGGCTTGCTCAACTTCCTTCCACCCCTTATTTTGAATTGCATCCTCAACAGGCCTTAGCTCTCTCTCCCCATTTTCAATGCTCATACCACTTGCTTGAAAGACTGTCTCATCTCTCAGTTCCACCTCAAACAATTCTATCAGGCCCTTCTCTACATGATTTTGCCCTGACCTTGCCTTCATATTCACCTTCTATGTACTAGTAGTAGGAGCAAAACCCTCTTCCCTCCCCCTTATTAGAGCTTTTTGAAAAAACTTCATTTCTCTCTTCCTCAGCACTCAGTTTTTCCCCCTCACCTCCATCTCCCTCTCTACCCCCCTTTGCATCTTTATTTTCTCTCTTATCCTCACCTTGAAATTGCCTAGTATCTTCCCTCCTCCACTTCTTTAACCCCTCTTCCCTCCTGGAAAGATTACTAGCATTATTAACCCTTTGAAACTGAGAAGCCCTCATCCACTCACCATATTTCTCCTCCTTGTTTTCTAAATCCTCCAGTACACTGCAACAACCAGTTGTCCCATGAGCAATGCACCCACAGGAGAAACAGATGCGTTGCATTTTCTCATAGCTAAAAGGGACCCAGACACTCTCTCACTTTATCTTCAGAGTACGACCTCTAGCCAAAGGCTGTGTCAAATTCACATAAATCCGAACCCTCAGATAACTTCTCCATCCACAACCATCATCCTGAATGTCAACTTCCTCAACCTTACCAACTGTACTCCCGATCAGTACTCCTCTTTCTTTGATCATGCATGATAAAGGCAAGTTATGCATTCTAATCCAGAAGTTTTCATGGTCAAAACTTACACGATGAAGAGGAATATGACCCTCAAACTCCCTCAATACTAACATATTGTTATCGAAGAGCCAAGGCCTTCTTGCCCAAACTCTTTGCTTATCCTCTTGGTTTTCAAAGACCAGGACAAACATGTTCAAACTAACCTCCATGAACTTAGCTGCCTTACTGATTCTTCATATCTTCGTCATTGTTGCCTCCAATGCCTCCCTGCTTATGGTTCTGGACGAAGCCATTCTTCCCACTAAGCTTCTTTGCTCCTTGTATCTCAGTTCCTCAGGAACATTATCTTTTATAATAATATCAGAGACTTCTTCTTCCCGTAACCTTAATTTCTTCCATTTCTCTTCCAAAACCTCCATTGCTCGCCCACTTCCTTCTCAGAGACCACCTTCCGAGCACCTTAGGTCCCTTACGACGAGAACCTTCTCCGCAGATACACTCGCAAACACCTTCGACCACCGTACTCTCACGCCTACAGCCCCCGTACAATTCTTCTTTACAACCCCACACCACCTTGATTCCACTACTTCCGTTATAACCGTTTCCACATCCCACTCACTTCGCTCCACCCTTTTTCCAGAGTGAGAAAAAGGATGAGAGTTTTTTTATCCTTTTCTTGTTTAGGGAACGGTTCTTTATATAAAAATCTCTTTCATAAATTTGTGACAAATATATTTATTGCATGGTTGTTTAATTTTATTGTGAAATAGCAAAGAGGGCATCGGATATTCTTATAAGTTATCGTCGCTCTAGTTTGTTTTCACAGATGAGATAAAATGAATTGAGATTAAAGTTAAAAAGTATAATAAAATATTATTAGAATATATTTTTTAATATTATTTTTGTTTTGAGATTTGAAAAGTTAAAATTTTTATTTTATTTTGTATAAGAATTTAGAAAAGTTGTAATAATTAGATGAGATAAAATGAGATGAGTTGAGATGAACTGTGAAAACAAACGAGTTTTTCACAAATAAGATGAAATGAGATGGAGATGAGTTGAGATAAAAGTTAAAAGTTAAATAAAATATTATTAAAATATATTTGTTTAATATTATTTTTATTTTAAGATTTGAAAATGTTGCATTGTTTATTTATTTTATATAAAAATTTAAAAAATTTGTAATGATAAGATGAGATAAATTGAGTTGAGTTGTGAAAACAAACGAAATATAACACAAAACAAAGGAAAAAAAAAAAATACAAATATCACCTCAAACTTTCAATTTGGTAATCGCACCCTCAATTATTAAAGAATTGTAATATACTTCTCTAGAATTAATTGACATAAATTTCCTTACTAAAAATAGAAATTCAGAAAACAATTGAGAAAAAGGTAAAAAAAAAAGGATATTCCAAAAACTTTAGAATCAATAATTTGTTAAAAATAAATTTGAAAACTAATTTTTTAATATGTAGAAAAATGATAAACGTGAATTGTTTTTCTTAAAATATTATAATTTTTAGAAAATTTAATTTAATTTTATTAACTTAATGGGGAGTTTTTTTTGTGTGAACTTTTTGAGGTAATTTCATATTTTTATGGTAAAAAAAAAAAAATGAGACATTGCAATTTCTCAATAGTTTAGGGGTGAATGCCAAAAGTGATAGTTTGGAGATAAATAAGCTTATACATTTTTCTTCTTTAATTAATAAGCCATGTAACACAAGGCTCCAAAAAAAATCATAATTGGATTAGGAATTAGAAAATGATCGATTAAATGAGTAGAATATTAGCATCGTCGAATGGGGCACAGGAAAAGAAAACCAACTTTTGAAGTTGGAAAGAACAGGGAATAACAGAATGACTCAATGTGTCTTGCCTTAAATGACTTATATGAAAGACTTCTGTTAGTGATAACCCTTTTAAGGCAAATAAGAAATAATTATAAGAAAATTATTTATTTATAATAAATTATTTTCAGTGAAATGATTATTTCTAATTAAAATAAATTTGTTTTAGTCACAAATAATCTTTTTCATCATAAAAAAAAATAGTTACAAATATCTACTTGGAGATGAGATTTCAGAGATAGCAAGTGATCAAAAAGAAGGAAAAAGTGTGTTGGGAGATGGATCTGCAAAATATGATTTTTTTTTAAGAAACATAAGAAAAAATTTAAAAGTAAATAATAATTTATTATTATATGAAATTTATACGGATAATCTAAGGTGGAATTGTGTTTTGAACGAGATAGGTAAAAGGCAAAAAGCCTAATATTAGCTAAAATTTAGCTAATAAGATGGTCAATCCAATGGTAATTCTCTTAGGACTCTGAGCAGAAGTCCTTGATCTACTATTAACAATGAAGTATGTTTTGGACTAATGTGATTGTCCTCTCCAAGTTAAGGAACTTACTCTGAATAGCTTATTTTTCAAGATCAAGCATTCATGTGCTTAGCAAATAGTTAAATATATACCACTGGCAAGAGTAGCATTTTGGATAAGATGGTTTTGGATAAGCTGGTACAGCTCTTGTTTACTGTCTGTATGTGGTAGGGTCTAGCTAATTGCCTGGCCATATCTTTAGCTCATCTCTTGTCAATGCTAGCACTTTCTAATAAATGATGTCTTCTCGGACTCTTGAATTGAAGTTCAATCTCTATTCATTAGTTCCGTTGAGCCCCATTTCTTCTCAATCCACAAGAGAAAAAATGTAGGACTGGCACTAACTGTTCATCATAGAAGAAAGGACTTATAGAGCCGGGATCACTAATTGATACTAATATAATATAAAAGAATTATATTTTCTGTTTACTTTTCCCAATTTCATTGATACTTTAGGCTTTATGCAACCGATTGGATCATGTATATATCCTTTCAATACAACATAGGTCATCGAAAGCATCTCGAAGACCTACCATAGCAAAAAGTCATGATTTCTCAGAAAATGAATTGGAATGTAACAATATCAAGAAGGAATTAGAATGTAATAATATCTATCCATACATAAACAAAATAAAATAGTCTCTATTGATTCAAACGTTGTACCTACGGGATAGGGATAAAGAAAGAGGAAAAATTAAAGATTTCACATAGTACTTGTGATCTAAAAATCAATCTGATTTATTTCATACCTTTTTCATAATGAGAAAATGGGTCAAATTCTACAAGATCAAACCTATGGGACTTAAGGAATGATGTAAGGGAATGAAAAAAGAAATTTAAAAGAAAAGAGAAAAGAGAGGGAAAAAATAAGTAAATAAAAATGAAGTAAAAGAACACTTATTCCGAATGAATGAAAACACGACTAAATTGATCCTAGTTATTTTTCGGAGTGAAGTGGTAGAAGAGAGGACATCAAACAAGGAAAATGATCTAACGAGTTTGAAATAATTGAATGAGGAGCCGTATGAGGTGAAAATTTCATGTACGGTTCTGTAGAGTGGCAGTAAGGGTGACTTATTTGTCAACTTTTTTACTATCATCCCATCAAGCCAAATCCTATCTTACGTGAAGTTAACAAAGCATGATTAACCTCTGGATTTGAAATCACTGCCCCAAAGCTCGCTTTCCTCACTCAAAGAACTTCAAACCTTGATTTTGATAATTGTGTACATGACCATTAAACCCTCCAGCAACATCTTTCACAAACTCAATTGAATGAATGTTCATATCGGAATCGTAATCGCATTTCATTTTGCAATCATCTCCCATCTTAATACTACTAGCTCAACTAACATATCCAACATGTCTCCCAACTTATGGATTGGAAACCGGTCCTTGATTGTATTTTATTTTTAGCACGATTGTCCATGGCCCATCCCTCTTTCCTTAGGGTCACTCATTTGTTTAAGAAAAAAATGTCATCATTTTTATGATTGATCTATTTTCTTTTTCCAATACATCCTCCTTATAATAGAGAAAAGATATTTACTATCGTGAATTATGTAATTACCGTGTTATCGTTTTGAAAAAAATGAATAAAATATAGAATCTACATGAAAAAAATTAATTTTTTAATAGTGGATCTCACTCTTTTTAAAGCGATTGCACAGCATTTACAAAACTAAAAGTCATTTGAAATTTTATACAAACTATCAAAATTACTACAATACACTCTTCAGCCAATTATAGAAAATTGACAAAGAGCACCCTCATTCAATTTTGGCCATTAAGACAAATGGAAAATAGTAACGTGGCACAATCTTATAACTCAAATCTTTCTCGAGAAAGCGTGCAACAACTTTCTTCTTTTAACATAAAATTTCCTTTTATTAAACAAGATGCAATACAAAATCTCTGAAAAAAATGACTACAAATTAGCAAAAGACAAATTAAGGCCCGTTTAGATAGTAAGATGAAATGAAATGATTTTAAATAAAAGTTAAAAATTAGATAAAATATTGTTAGAATATTATTTTTTAATATTATTATTATTTTGAGATTTGAAAAAGTTAAATTTTTTATTATATTTTATATGAAAATTTAAAAAAATTATAATGATAAGATGAGATGAAATCATTTCTTTATTCCAACGAGACCTAAACGAACAAAATGCAAGGCAAAACAAAACATCATGTTAAGAAGCAATTTTGTCGAACATCAATGCGGTTGTTTATGCTAATTAATCCATCCCCAACCTCCGTGCCCCAAACCTCTTTGCAACTAATTGCTCTAATGGCCTTAAAATTGTATCAACAACACGTATATGCTTTTGCATGGTCAGGGACGAAGCAAATATTTATGTAGAGGGGGTTAAAGGATATATAAAAATTTCTATATAACAAATTAAAAACTAAAAGATTACTTAAAAGCATGCATATATAAGTATATAGTAAGTTCCAAGTTTGAATGTAAAAATAAAAAATAACAACATTTAACATGCCAATTTATCTCAATTTTCTTTCAACAAATAAAGGTCATTAATTATTACATTTCTTCTCAATTTAGACTAGCAAATAATTTATAAGAAAGTCGTTATTTATTTAATTTGTTTAGAAACGGCCTAGTCTCAATAATATCAAAAGTCGAAAAAATTTGTTCGATTTGTTTTTATTTCGAAACCTAGTCTTAACAATGTTTATGATTTAAAATTTTTGGCTTGTCCATGTTATTCAACTTAAGTTCTTAAAATAAAAGGCAAAGAAAATGACCATGAAAAGTCATACTATGATATTCAAAAATAATTTAAATGTATATACAACGTAATAAATCAAATTAAAAAATTTAGATTTACCTGACGAATCAATGAACTTATATATGATTTATGGAGAACAAAATATATTTGAGATTAAAATAATTCACAATTAATACTCTTTTATTAAAAAAAAAAATCTCTTTATTCATTTTTCCATAGGTTAAAAGTATGCAAATTTCTTTACAAAAAATTATTTTAATTTTTTTTCCATTAAAAATCTTGAAATTTTTAAAAATTTGGAAACAAAGAGATAGAAGAGACGTGTCTTCCACTACTTTTTAAATTTTCACATAAAGGAACTATTGTAATTGTTTTACGGGTTTACGGGATTGGTATGAAATATTAAACCACCATTAATCTCATGTCTCATAGTATATTATATAAACATATAAATCTTTACTTTTATTTTTACATATATTTTAATTAAATTAATACAAAATGTCAGAATCTTGGGGGCAGGCCCCCCTAAATTCGTCCCTGTGCATGGTCCTCCCATGCATAATCCAAAGTTTACGTGGGCCAATCATTCTTTTGCTCTATTAAATTTTGAAATTACGTTTAATTTTAATTATGTTTAGATGTCGAGATGATTTCAAGTGATATGTGAATGTTAATTAAAAAAATAATAAAAAAATAATTTATAAATAATTGTAAAGTAATCTCAACCTACTTCATTTATCAAACCGGCTTAATTAATGTCACAATTAGAGACTCACGTTCATAAAAAACAAATATTGTTTTTGCGAGTAAGGATATAATTTAAACAATTAACTAAATAAACTCGTAACAAACTTCTATCCCTAACTCTTAACAAACTTCGAATAATTTAGTTGATTGTTGAGGTTTCACCTAGTGTTCAAAATATATATCTCAGATACAGTTGACGAGGTCAATGTGATACTCATATACATATTAATATATAGTTGTACGGAATTTTATTTTATTTTATTTTTATTTTTTTCCTTAGAGAAAACTTGGAAAGAAAATTAATATCTACTATATATATATATATATGTAAGTGCGAATAAGCAGGAGTTGTCACATTTCTTTCCAATTTTACCCTCTATTTTCTATTCATTTTCCTGCCATGTCCTTCACTTCTCTTGCGCTCTACTTTCCACTTTTTATTTCTGTTAGGGAGTTTTGCTATGTACAAATAAGTTTACGTACCACTTCTTACTTCTTATTTAGAATATGAAGGTAACAATATTAATACGCAGATTGGTACGTAAATTTATTTGTACATAACAAAACTCTTTTTGTTATCACCGCTTGGACCACCGCTTGCATCGAATACTTTAAAGTAAAAAATCAAATTTCTTTTGCTGCTTTTTATAAAAACATCGATCCTTCTTGTTTGAAGTTCTTATTTTTTGCACCGCCGCTTGTACCAAATGTTTAGAGTATAAAATCAATTTTTTTTTTTTTTGTCGCTTCGTGTAAAAACGACGATTTTATCAGATTGTGATTTCCTTTTTGTTTCCCACTTCTTCCACAACTCTTAACGGATTCTATTATTAATTTGTTTTCCATCGCTTTCTAGTTTCCACAGCTTCTGTGGAATTCTATTCCAGTTGTTATCTGTAATTTTTTTTATCAACGCCTGCACCGAGTGGATTTAAGAATAAAATCAAGTCTTTTTACCGCTTCCTATAAAAGCCTTGATCTTTAGATTCTAATTTCCTTTTGTTTTCCACCGGTTTTGAACCTTTCCACTGCTTTCAAAGCTCTTATCGAATTCTATTTTTAATTTGTTTTTCACCGCTCTCACCACTTGCGACTTAGTATAAAAGTGATTGTCATCCTTCAATTCTTCCAAATTTGGTTCTCTGCTTGCCAATCTCTGCATAGCGTGGTATGTTTTCTTCTACTTCTTACCAGTTAAATATTTTTAGTACGAATAATCTGCTCTATGAAACTGCTGTGTTATTCTAATGCTAGGCCGGAGATCTTGGTAGTGGCCATGCGACCCCCGACGATGCTGTCATGCTCAAAGAATTGGATAGAGAGGAGATTGACCATAGAGAATAACGAATAAAAATGGTATCAAATACTTCACTTTGTAAATGAAGGATGAGATAGGTGGAGAGGTAGACAATGAGCCTCCTAGCTTGGCTAGAGAGCTTGAACCCATTTCCATTCGTACCCCTCTACAGCCCATCCATTGCAACTTCGAGCCCCGTAAAAAAAGTGTTTCTAACTATTATATGGGTGTCATTGTGGCTAACGGATGAGAGAGAGGGAGAGAGAGAGAGAGAGAGAGAGAGAGGGGACGATTTCTTCAGAGAATAAGCAGGATTGAAGTGAGAGAGTGAAGGAGGAAAGGATAGCGAATGGGTTTATAAATGGTGGTCGTAAAAAGGTTAAGATGCAAGGGGCACATCACTTTAATTAGGATTATATTTGAAGTGACATGTCTAATAAAGCCCCAGGCTGTTTTGTTGATGTGTGTGTTCCATGTGGCTACTCTTTGTATAATGGCATCGGGCTAAAAGTGTACAACACTATTTCTCCCAAAGGAGTTGGTTGATTAAAAAAAGTTAGCATGTGAACTTCTGATTTTCAGAAATGAAAGATAATTTGTGTGCAAATTTCTCATTCTTATTTATAAAACTTATATATTTTTAAAATTTATTTAAATATTATCGGTCTATTTTTTTTAAATGAATTAGACATTATAGATATGACCTTTTTTAGACAGAATACACACCAAAATATCTAATTCTGAATGTATGATACTATTTCTTAAATCATAAATGGACATATCAAACTCGATCAATGTCACAAATATATAAATGTTTTTAAAAAACAAGCTTTTTAAATTATTTTAGCAAATAGAAAATAATGAGAGTTGAGCTTTTGATTCTAGGGTGCGTTTGGTTACCAAACTCACCTCAACTCATCTCAACTCATCATTACAACTTTTTCAAATCTCAATACAAAATATAATGAACAATTCAATTTTTTCAAATTTTAAAATAATAATAATATTAAAAAATAATATTCTAACAATATTTTATCATCACAACTCAACTCACTTCAATATCCACACACATCCTAAGAGTTTTTTGAACTCTTCATTGACAGTTTCTTTTTTATTTTATACACGACACGAGGAGGGTCTAAGTGGCAGGTAAAATTTTTGTAAAAATATTAATATTTGTAAAGATATTTATGAAACAGTTTTTGTACATTTATTTGAATAAAATAAATAATTATTTCTCAATTTAAAATCATAATAAAATATTAAATTCAAATTAATAATATTTTATAAATAACTTTATAATAATTATTAAATAGTTATCTTTCATCAGTTCTTACAACAACTAGAGCAACTCAAAGAAAGGGTCTCACATTAGGACTGAGGCTTCCATCGAAAAATTAATATCCCTTTTAGATACGAGAAGTGTTTAATCTCATCTTATCTTATTATTATAATTTTTTCAATTTCTTGCACAAAATATATTAAGCGATTCAATTTTTTAAAATTAAACCAAATTAATTTAAATTAAACCAAATTCAAAAACACTGTGTTTGTATTTTTTACTGAGCATGCCCTTACTAGTGTGTGTATATATATAGAGGAAAATACTTTAACAACAAACTGATTACACAAAAATAAACCTATAAACTGATATGACTTGATATAGAACGTCAGATTGTAAAGTTACTTTTATTATAAAGTAGATCTAACGGATTTTATGAATAAACTCAGTTTGTAAATTTATTTTGTATAATTTTTTTGTGTCTGTAGCAATTCTCACATATATATATATATATATGTATGAATGACACGATATTCTATCCTATCACAAACTAACTTTTACAAACATATACACAAGAGTTAATAACGTGAAATCATAATATATAGATAACATATACTTATAATTTTACGTAAATTATTATATTTATAGAATAAAAAGATCAATTTTATCAGTTAAAAATGAGAAACACTTAAAAATGAGGTGCGGTACACGGGCAAAACAAGGAGGTGGACCACCGTCCCCCAATTGCATCCTTCTTTTCCTCGAGAGTCCCTAGCCTTTCCTTTCTTTCCGCCAACCTGCACGTGTCAACGCGTCAAGCTGAGCTGGTTCCCAATCCCTCGTGGCTCATTCTCATCGGTCCGATCACGTCCCCGTGGTCCCATATCAACCGTCCGATTCATCCAGCAGCAGTCGACGTCACCTATGTCTGACCGTTCGTGGAAGTTAAAGATAGCGAGAGAGAGAGCGCGAGAGCGAGAGAGAGCGCGAGACTCTCAGCTGCTATACGGGTATGCGTATTTCCGTCGTTCTTTTCAATTCACTGTATATTGTATAATTCAATTCACTGTAAAGCTCCATTTACTGTTGGTTGAATCTTGAATTTTCTGGTGATTTTCTTTTTCAAAGTTGTGTTTGCCGTGCGAAATGGTAGTTCAACTGTTTAACTGTCATTTGAACTTGGTCTTTCTAGGGTTTAGGTTCAGGAGTTCGTTTTAATTATAGGCTCTGCTTTCATTCTTTAGTTCGTTTTGGTTTTCTGTGATGTAAATTATTCAACTTTATTGAGTTTGGGGTCGTAAATAGCTTGGTTGACTTCGACTTTCGTGTGGTTGTGCTTCAAAATTGTGGTTTTTTGGACCTGGGCTTTGTGGATTCTCACCTTGTCAATAAGTTCGTTTGCTGTTTCTTGAAAATTCTTGAAAAAATCCCATTTTTCCTTTTGGGTTCCAGAATTTACTATTGAATGACACAGGTTAATTTTCTCGTTCTTTTTTATTTTTGAGTTGGTGCAGCAGTAATACAGTGATATTGCATCTTAATTATAGTTTTAGATTCAAGAGATAAATAAATTCTGTTATCTGCTATACCTTGATGTAGTTGAGCTCAAATGGATGAGTTAGGTGACAGTGAATTTTGAAGTTGAAGGTCCTTTAGGATTCATTTTGGCTATTCTTTCCTGAATTGAGGTGATTTGAATATATTTTTTTCTTTCGAGGAATGGCCATCTGCCACTCTAATTGAAACACAACAAGTTGTGATTTTTGGTCACCTCGGTCATAAATGACCAGTTTGGGATGCACAGAATAGGCAGAACACATTTAAATGAGTGGGTAATGGTGAACAGGCGTGGGAGTGATGGCAATGATGGATTTGATGGAGGCTGAGGGTAAAGTTTCTGTAGCATTTTAATCTCAGATCGCGATAGAATTGGAAAGTGTTGATCATCCATTACTCCATCTCATGGGTAGCACATCTTTCATGGTCTGTTGTGGTGGTTTTATTTATGCAGTCCATGTGCATAAATCCTTTTGTTTGTACCCTTAGGGCTCGTTTGAACACTTAGAATATATCATAATTCTGTGAATAGTGGTGAAAATATTTGAGTTAAGATGTTTTATTGGGTTTTGGGAAATGACCGAGAAAATCTTGAATAAAAATATTATAAAGTTAAAAAATTATTTGAGTATAATTTTTTAATATTATTTTTGTTTTGAAATTTGAAAAAGTTGTATTGTTTTTGTGTTTTGTTTGGAAGTTTGGTAAAGTTATATTGGGTTTTGTGTTTGGATAATGATTAGATAAAAAAGTTGAAGATTTGAAATTGAAAAATATGTTGTGTTTGAATGATATTTGCAAGGAAAATTGAAAAGTATTTTGTGTTTGAATGATGTTTGGAAGGAAATTATGAGAAGCGTTGAGAAGTTTAGAATATCCGAGAGGATCTTGTTACCCAAACAAGGCCTTAGAGTATCTTATAATTCTGTGAATAGTAGTGAAATAGTTTGAGTTAAGATGTTTATTGGGTTTTAGGAAAGGAGAGAAAAAGAGTTGAATAAAAATACCATAAAGTTATGATTTTTGTGTTTTGTTTGGAAGTTTGGAAAAATTGTATTGTTTTCTGTGTTTGGATAATGATTAGGTAATGATGTGATGAAAAATTTGAAGATTTGAAATTGAAAAGTGTTTTGTGTTTGAGTGATGTCTGGGAATGAAATTATGAGAAGTTTTGAGAATTTCTCATCTCATCTCATTATGCAAACATGCCCTTAGTTTCGAAGAGCGTGGGACTTGAAACATGATGTTTAACTTTGGCATATGTTCGCTGAAAGGTTATTCTAAATGCTTCAACTATTGAGAAAATGTATTTGTAAGTATTCCAATATTTCATAGAAAATGACATCTCCAATCAACACAATGTTTTGTGTTTTTTTGGGTAATATACAAAAAGAGGGGAAGTTAGATCTCATTTGATGATGATGCGATTGTGCTATTTTTTCTACTCTCATGAGAGAGTATTTAGAAAAACCTTCCTCAAAAGAGGTTTCTATCTTTGCGATGACGGCCTTGGAACATGTTTTTACAACAAAAAATTATAAGGGGAAGCTATAATTATCAATTGGTTGTTATATGTGTATAGAGATATGGTTAACAGAACGAGCATTATCTAGAGGGCCAAACACTGAATGAAATATTGGCATGGGGTTTAGGAAATTTCAATTCCATTTTGGCTCCTTCTTTGTGGGGGTGTGTGGCACATAATTGGGTTCAACTCCCCCATCCCCTTTGTGGCAAAGCCCCTTTTGGGGAAAAAGTCCAATGCTCACTACACGACTTTCCGATACAGAAAGAGGGAGAAAATTGCCGGCAAAAGAATTTTTTGATCTCCATTCTCCTAGCCATGCCTTTGCAGTGCCTTCATCCGGAGTTGTGGAATTAACAAGCAGCAGTGCTGGTGGTCTAATCCATTTGAGTCGAGATTGCTGTGCCATTGCACTTATCTCAGTTGTTTTCCTGCTGCAAGGAAATCCTTTCTGACTGTGTTACAAGGTCTAATCAAATCAACATTCACAGCTAAGACATTGTCCGGTAGCTACGTTCTTTGGGACATTGGTCTACGTTTTTGTGGGGAGTAAGGGGTATTGCCAAACTCAATTTTAGAGATTCTTGCAGGGCATTATTGGAAGGGGGAGATATGGTGTGCTTAGAGAGTAGCACACCTTTTTTCCATTTGGTGTGATATCTAAGGCTATGGATATTAGGAAATTTGAAGGCATGGGGTCAATACTCTTGAGTATACCTATTTTATTAGGCATTCTGGTCGGATAACCTGTTCTTTGACTTGGTTAGTGATGTGTTTGTGTAACAACCCAATCCAATGTTATTAGGGATTGAATAAGGACAATTTTATTGGGCCTAAATTGGGTTTCATGGATCATTTTGGATAAGCCCATGAGCTATATTTAATTGAGGTTGGCTAAGAATTTTAATTAGGCTCATAGACCCGAAAGTTTAATTTTTTTTTTTTGATAGGTAAAAAGAAGTTTTATTGATCCACGTAAAGAGACAAAGCCCGAGTATACAGGAAAGTGCCTAATTACAAACTACGTGCTACTGATAGTAGCTTACAAAGCATTAAGGCTCGTTCCATCCCATACAATAGAAGAAGCCCAAAGCAACAAAGTATGGAAGAAGAAATCCCTAAAACTGTCCAGAGAGCATTCCTTATCCTCAAAGCAGCGACCATTTCTTTCGTTCCACGTGCACCACATTAAACATAAAGGTACCATCTTCCATACAACAACAATTTGGCGATTGCCGCTAATCCCTCGCCAACAAGACAAAAGATCTATCACCCTCTTAGGCATGACCCATGCGATACCGAGCCTCAAGAAGATTATATCCCACAATACCTTAACTGCTTCGCAATGAAGAAGAAGGTGATCCGCTGATTCGCCGTTGCGTTTGCACATTTAGCATCAATCCATTATGTAAGTTCACGCTTTCCTAATTTGTCGATTGTTAAGATTTTACCATGGGAAGCCAACCAAGCAAAGAAAGCAACCTTGAGAGGAGCATTTCTCTTCCAAATACTCTTCCATGGGAAAGCATTAGGGGAATGGTTCACCAAGGCCTTGTATTATGAATGAACAGAAAATTTCTTGTTCCCTGTGCATGACCAGAGTAAGCTATCCTTCCCTCCTGCCCTATTTTTCAGCGCATATAAGATTCTGTAGAAATCAGTGATGGCTCCCACCTCCCAATCCTGGATAGATTTGGTGAATCTCATAGACCAATGAATGGAATCGACGGTTCTGCACATATTATCCGCCACTGAGGAGCCCTGGTCAAACGCAATCCTATACAGAGAGAGGAAAACGGTTTTCAAAGGAACATCCCCGCACCATATATTGTGCCAAAACCTGATTCGCGTGCTCCTTACCACCAAGAACCTGCAGTTGACTAGAAAATCATCCCAACTATTCCGGATCAGTTTTCAAACTCCCACTCCATATGCCCCTTTGACTTCCTTAGAGCACCAGCCTCCCCAGATGCTCCCATATTTAACATCTAAAATATTCTCCAAAAAGTGTCCCCCTCATGATGGTAACGCCATAGCCATTTCCTGAGAAGTGCCTTGTTAAAAGTTCTCAAATTTCTTAAACCCAGCCCACCGCAAGACAGCACGGTGCAAACTTTATCCCAATTGATCAGATGAAATTTCTTTGCATCCTCTAGCCCTTCCCATAAAAAATACGAAAAATCTTCTCCAGTCTATTCGCCACCCCTGCCGGAATAAGGAGTAATGAAAGAAAGTACGTTGGAAGGTTGGATAACGTACTCTTAATCAAAATGATTCTCCCGCCCTTAGACAAGTAAAGTCTCTTCCATCCCGGCAGTTTGCCTTCGATTTTCTCAATGATCCCTTCCCACATTACCTTAGATTTGTGAGGGGCCCCCAAGGGGAGTCCGAGATACTTCATAGGTAATGATGAGACTTTGCATCCCAATAAGGCAGCTTCCTCATTTAAGTTGTTAACCAAGCCAATAGGAACTATTTCAGACTTAGATAAATTCACCTTAAGGCCAGATATAGCTTCAAAGCAAAGTAGAAGTGCCCTTAGAGAGCGAATCTGATCCAAATCCGGGTCACAAAAGATCAAAGTATCATCGGCGAAGAGAATATGGGAGACTATCAATCTTCCATGCGTAGAACTACCCATCGAGAACCCCGAAATGAAGCCCTCATCCACCTCCCCTTCCAACATTCTGCTCAACACATTCATAACTAGGATGAATAATAATGGGGATAGTGGATCCCCTTGTCGCAGTCCCCAAGAGCTGTTGAAGAAGCCTTCAGGAGTGCCATTAACCAAGATAGAGAATCTGATGGTTGTAATACAGTGCTTTATCCACTGACACCATCTTTCCCCGAAGCCGTACCTGCCAAGAATATACAACAAGAAATCCCAGTTCACATGATCAAATGCCTTTTCCATATCCAATTTACACAATATACCAGGAATGCTAGTTTTAATTCTGCTCTCTAGGCATTCGTTGGCAATGAGGACCGAATATAGTATTTGCCTCCTTTCACGAAAGCATTTTCTCTATGACTTCACTCAGCCGATTCGCTAACACTTTAGAGATGATCTTATAAACCCCACTTATCAGGCTTATGGGCCGGAAATCATTTACTTCCACCGACCTCGCCTTCTTGGGAATGAGAGCGATGAAAGAGACATTAAGGCTCTTCTCGAATTTCATGAAGGAGTGAAATTCACTAAAAACCCTCATTAGATCCTCTTTAACAATGTCCCAACAGGCGTGGAAGAAAGCCATTGGAAAGCCATTTGGTCCCGGGACTTTATCTTTATTCATACCTTTTAGAACACCAAGCACCTCATCTTCTTCAAGGGCCTCTCCAATGAAACCGCACTTGTGTGATCAATGGAATAAAAAAAAAAAAGCCCGTCTACCTTAGGCCTCCAAAGGTACTGTTCTGACAGCAGTTTATCATAGAAATGGACAATATGATCCTTGATAGCATCTCTACCCAATAAAACCCTGCCCTCCTCATGAAGAACCTCAATGGCGTTATTCGTTCGATGAGAGTTTGCAACTCTGTGAAAGAACTTTGTACACCTATCCCCTTCCTTCAACCAAAGTGCCTGTGATTTTTGCCTCCACGAGATCTCCTCCATAAAGGTGATTTTTTCTAACTCAGCGTCTACGTCATTTTTCTTGCCCTGTCATCAGCTGATAGAGCCCTATCCACCTCTTTCTCATCCAGTTGCTGTAATTCCTTAAAAAGTTTGTCCCGCTGATCATTGATGTTCCCAAAAACTTTCAATTCCAAATTCTTAGGTCATTCTTTAAAGCTTTAAGCTTCCCGGCTAAAATAAAACTAGGAGTGCCCGTGAGCTGATAGGAGGCCCACCACAAACTAATTTTTTCTATATGAACCCATCCACCTTCAACCACATGTTCTCGAACTTGAAAAATCTCTGACCCTCATGAATACCCCCACTATCAAGTAGAATGGGGAAATGATCCAAACACAACCGGGGAAGCCGTTTTTGGCATAAAGAGGGAAAGTGGACCTCCCAAGACGGAGAAACAATGAACCTATCCAATCTTGACCAGGCCCTTCCGTTTGACCAAGTGACATCCCCCTGCTAGAGGGAGATCCACCAAGTCTAACTCAAAAAGAAGAGCTGAGAAATCTGCCATAGCTGAACCAGTGCTAGAATCCCCCGAACGCTCACTCGGAAACCGAGTGATGTTGAAATCACCCACGATATACCATGGAAGCTCCCACCAACTACAGAGGCCAGCTATCTCGTCCCAGAGAAATTTTCTGCTACCGTCGTCATTTGCCCTTAAACACCTGCGAAACCCCAATTAAAACCATCATCCACATTCGAAAAAGCACAAGCTACCGAAAAACCCCCGATGCAATCCTCCACAAGGTTAACTACTCTCTTATCCCACAACACCAGAATACCCCTAAAGCACCCTTAGAAGCAAGGGAGGTCCAACCTGCATAAGAGCAATTCCACAAACTTCTGATAATGTACCTATCAATAAACTTTAGTTTCGTCTCCGGCAAACAAATAACGTCCGCCTTCCAATCCCGTAATAGATTTCTTCACTTTAAGGCGTTTGTTCGGGTCATTCAAGCCGCGAACATTCCATGAAAGAATCTTGGGCTTCATGGATCGCCCAGATTCACCCTATCCTTGTGCCGTCCCCTGCTCGCACTACCCTCCCGTGCATCATAGTTTATAGAGCAAGTAAGTCTCCTAAGCTCCCTATCCTTCTTAGCTGCGGATCTGGCAAGCAGAGGTTGGTTAGCCTTTATTGCGATGAAGAGAGCTTGCAACTAGTCCTCATAACCCTCACAGGTCAAACCTAGGAAATGGCGCATATCGTTAATCTTCTGAAGGATCCAATCATCCCAGGAGTTGCTGGTGGCAGCAAACACAAAGGACGAGGCATATCCCCGAGTTCACACAAGTCAGTTAGCTGCAAATTAGCCCCTAGCTCCTTACACACTAATTGAAGTTCTGACCCAAAAGAGGAGCCTACATTCGAGACCCTCCCATCAAAGGAAGAATCATTAATGTCTTCCATCTCTGTACACAATACCTTTGAAAGAGTCTATGAGAGACCTAGAAGGTGCAAAGGAGCTTCAAAAGCCTCCCCGAGACTATCACAAATGAAACCAACAGTCCCATGTCACTAGCCTTGCCATCTGAGGGTAGGGGTTGCTTTGGAGGAGAAACCACGGGGTCGACGATGACCATCGGCTCGTTCTGTGGTTGCGGCGAGGTGCTGAAGGCCCGTGAACAGCAGGCGACGTCTAGGGGTTGCTCGGATGGAAAACCTGTGAGGTCGACGATGACCATTGGCCCTTTCTGTGGCTGCGGCGAGTTGTCGGAAGCTCAGGAACAACAGGCGACATCCAATGCGACTAACGCGGGAGGAGGTGAAGCGTATGGGACCGCCTGGAGTTCATTTCCCAAGATAGAGGCGGCCGTCGGTGATGTCTGTGACGGCGTTGGGTTGGCCAGAGAAGCTACTGGTGGGGACTCGTTCTGGCCGCAAGGCGAAGGCTCGGGGACCTTTGCCTGCCAGTCCACCCGAGAAGCCCTAACGGGTGTCTGCCTTGGAATTGGGCTTGAGGCCCGTGTGTGGGGGCACAAGGCCCGTGTTCGTGAGGAAAGGGACTCGGGTTGAGGCCCGAGTTGAGGCCCGAAATCCTTCTATGAGTTAAAAAACAGAATGGGGCATTCGGGCCTCCTAGTGGGTGCGCCCAGCCCATCCATATCAGGTGGTCCTTTAAACCTACTTGTCCCTGTCCTTTCATCTTCCCTTCTTACAGTATCTGAGTGAGCAGAAAATCCCAATGTCTCTCTTCCTAGTCCCATCACCATGCTCAATCCCAGGTCAATTTTATTCATCAAAAAAGAAACTTCCTCTTGTACTCCCGAAAGTCTAGCTCTGACAGCCCAAAGAATGCCCTCAACTTCACCAACCTTTTAACATCTGTCAGAATGCCCCTCTAGGACCGCTAGGCAAGGACCATGCCTCTCACCTCCGCTATGCGTGTTTCCCTTCGGCTCCATGGAAGCAGCCAAGATAGAGGCATATGAGGCTGGGGCCCTTGAATCTGAGACGAAACCAGAACTCCCATCCCTACGCGTAACACCCTCTGGTTGCACAACAACGCTTTCAGCCACCTTTCTAAGATGATAAGCAAATCCCTCCCAGCTACACCCCTTAGCTCCTTTGGGAACAATCAATGAGCCCCTTCTCCTGCCGTTATTGAGCTCCTCCAAAAGGAGGTAACAACCTCTAGCATTTCTTTGATGTTGCAGAGTGAGTATCCCATTTCCCACCCTCAACTTCCTGAAAAAACCTTCGCGCCGATGGGAGTTAATGGCTTCCCCCACCATCCTAACTAACCAAGAGGCAGCCCCCCGTTAATGAGAAGAAACAGAGCCATGCGATGATTTCTTTCAGTAATACGAAAGCTATTTGCACCTGTCTTCATGAAAATAAAAGTTTTCGGTTCCACCGTGAAATGACAAACTTCTTCCATCGGAGTTTGCGAAAAAGAGTAGAAAAATAACTGGAATAAAAGTAAAAAAGGAAAGAAAAGAAAGAGGGGAAGGGGAATGACGAGAATCAACTCCGGAGAGGAGGTTGCGTGCATGCATGCAGGCAAAAGATTTTTGTACGGAGAGAAAAGATAAAGGTTTCGAAAAGTATCCAAAGATTTCTCTCCCAAAATAAGGCCCGTTAAGATTTAGTGGATGATTTTGGCTGGTATTAATAGGCTAATATCTTTGGAAAGCCCAATTGAGGGTTATTGGACAACTTTGAATAGGCTATGGGCCAAAAAATTTATAATGGCTGATCATGGAAATTTTTTTTATAAGTAAGAAGTAAATATTGTTGATACGAATGAAATAGGCATAGCCCGTGTACACGGGAAGTATAGAAAAGAACACCTAAAAACATTCTAGGATAAAGCCCGATTAATACTGGGCTTAATAATTAGGATAAAGCCAAATTAATGCTTATGGACCAAGTGGGCCCCTGTTTAATATGTATTAGGCCCAAGAATTTATTTTAAAAGCCCAAAAATATTTATTGGACAAGTTGGGCTTGTTTTGTACTCAAGACCCAAAACCTATAAAAATGGGCCCAAAGACCATGACCCAGCAACTGGAAAACCCTAGACCTAAACACCCTTAGACCCGCATGTATATAAGCCTTCCTCATGCACATAGGACATCATCTTCAACCTAGGGCTGCCGCTCAACCTGCCTTCCCTCTCAACCTATGCCACAAAGTGAGTCCCCCACCACATGCTCCTCCATGCCATAGTTGTGATCCGCACCACGACAAACAGCCACACACAGCAACCAGTCCAAGGCAAAACCACTACACCAATCGTAAGCCCTTAACACGTTTTGCACCACCACGAGCCGCTGCTGCTCCCCCTCTCAGGCGTAAACCACTGTGCCTCACCATCTCTCATTTGAGAATCACTCAGCCCAACCGAAACCGAGAGTCTGTCACCCTCTGTTGTGCACAAACTGAATAGAGCACTACGTACAGTGCCAAGTCGTCGTCGTTCTCCACTCTATGTCGCACCACGAATCCACCGAACCACCCACATGCCGCCCAACAACCACTGAGCAACATGGGTTTTCCTCTTTAACTCCGACTGCAGTGACCATACGTGAGACCAGAACCGAAGCAAAGGATGATCTCAGCCCTCTGTGTGCGTGCACCACCGCTCCTCCTCCTTTTCTGCTCTCCTCAACCTCCAGCCACCTTAAACCACCTCCAACTTTCATGGACAACACTGTGAGCCGCCTCACTTTCACCCCACGACAACCCTATGCCCAACCATAAACCAACCTTGAGCCTCATAGTTGCTCTCGCGTCAGACATTGCACTGAGAAGACCAACTAACCACGGCCAGCATTTACTTCTCATGGTTGTAGCCACCTAACTCCACCCATAGATGGCCAACTCCTCTTAATCTTGGTGATGCTCCTTGTCTTCCTCCCTGTGCAGTAAGACTCTTTCTCCTTACATATGCCTGTTAAAAACAGTGTTTAACTTTGTTAACTCAGGATCGTGGTAATTATGTTTAGGTGATGATCGATATTCGCTTGGCACTATCGTGAGGTAACTCAGAGATGTTAAAAAGTTCAGGTAAGTGGTGCTCCTATGCTAGAATTTGCCAAAAACCGATTGAGGTTGATTTTATGGAAAACTTGCATATTTTATTATGAAAACAACCTTGGTTATTTTCTACACTAGTTTCTATATCTAAACTTTGAAATCTGACATCTTATTATGACTGGTGTAGACATGAGCAAATTTTGTACTCTATTTCTCTACCACATAAAATGTAAATATGAAATCTGAAATTTTGATTTGATTCCATGATAGTATCTATTCAGTATACTATTTCTGTTATTGCATTGCATCTGAAAACTCAGAGGCATAAGATCTGTTATGCTTCGATTTCTAGGCTTGCTACGGGATAAAATAATGACCTATGTTTTGATTGCACTCACTTTGGTGACAAAATAATGATTTATGTTCCACTTGGCTAACCGCAGATTTGCAACCTTGCCACAGGGTAAACATGGCCGTTGTTTTTGTTTCTGATGCTGTTTCAACTATGCTTGTGCCTAAGTTCTTTTGTATATATGTTGCTATTGAAAAAGAAATGTTTATGAAAATATCACTGCTATTTTTTGAGAACTTATTTCTACATTTTGTAACTTGCTCATGTTTACACATTATTATAGGTTTGTTACTTACTGAGTCAATGGACTCACCCCTTTATCTCCACCATTTTTTTCATATGACTTTGACGGTTGTGATAGTCAGAGTAAATAGCACGTGATAGGATTAGATGCGAAAGGTGAGATAAGTGGCAGGTGGCATGAATGGATTAGTCTGAGTTAAGAGAAATTTTGCCAATGTCTAGTTTATTCTGTTTGGAAGAGTTTTTGCCTTTTGGGATATTTGATTTTTTTTGGAGGATTTTTGTATTTAAGTTCCTATTATTGTGGATTTCAGTTTAAAGGGTTTGCAACCCTTGTACGGGGCGGGACAGTTTGGGTATGATATCTATGGTCATTAATTATATGCTTTGAGGAATAAATTTTGGGATGCTTTTCCTCCCTCTAAACATTTTAATGTTCTTAGTGAATAATCGTATGTAGATTATTGTTTTGCAAGTTAATTTGATTATATATTAATGGCTTAAGTTTTTCTGAGGTTGCGTTTGGGTACTGAGGTGATCTCAGATGATCTGAGTTGATCTATGAATAGTAGTGTTTTGTGGGTCCCATTGAGATGTGTTTGAACCTATGAAATAGGTTGAGATCATTTATTTTTTTATGGGAAGTTGAAAAAGTAGTGGGTCCCATCAATGATTGGTTTGAGATAGGTTGAGATGGGTTTGATACCCAAACATACCTTTAGAAACACCAATTCTTTAACAGCATTTACAATGCTTGAATACTGTATCTCATAGTTCTCATTGTTTCCTATGGTTGCTTAACATCTAACTTTTCGTTTTGCTAATGGTTCTTTGAACTTAGAACAAGCATGAAGAAATTAACGATACTTCTTTATCTTTTGGGTTTTTCTGCCAGATCGGTTGCTTCTTTATTTATCTTTATTGTTTACATGAGACAGTCTTGGCTGCTGGTTTGATTGCTTTGAGGACCTTCTTTCATACGGATGTTCTCGAATCAAGGCTGTGGTATACATATTTGAAGTACAGATCAAATGCCCTCATTAAAAATGAAGACCAAACTGAGCACAAGCTGTTTCAAAGAAACAAATGGTCTTCATGTATGTCAAAAGTCAAGTAAAATTTCCAAAAACTCTTGCTCGTATGTCAGGATTTCTGAACAAGCAGCAGAATTTGACTCCTTTATTCATAAATGTCAGGATGGTAAGCCACTGCACATAATGCTTAATCTCTCGGATTATCTTTTATGTACATAATAATAAAATTTTCAAGTTCTCGTGTTGCCTATCCTGATCTAGATACTTGGTGTTGGTATAGTTTGATTAATGTTTTACAATATTACACTCTATTGCCAATTGTGGGCAAAAAGTCTCATCTTAAAAGCAGATCATGTATCTTTGCAATAGTTTTAATACACTTGCATATGGTTATTTTACACTGACATACATATTATGTAGCACAATTGTAGTGTCTTTTGACGTCTTCTAACTCCCATTTTTTCATACCTTTATATATCTATTCAAAATTTACAATATTACCATTTGGTTGGTCTGCTTTAAATAAAAGAGATAAATATGAATTATTTCAAACTTCAAGAGCAACTTAAAGGATCAGAGGGCTCCAAAAAGCAGTGATTTATCAAAAGCAAAAATATGGCTTTTGAATCTTTCCTTATTTCCAGTATGTTATAATGATTTTCTTTTAAAAAAGTTTATCTATAATCTTTAAGAAAACAAGCAAAATTACTTTTTGAGTTAGTAGTTGAATGGTTATAACTGATTGTGTGATCTTTTGGTGTTTCTTTCTGTATCGTGTTCCACATAATAGAACCATAGTTTGATTTGTCCAAACATTGAGTACTATTATTTGCATGTGTTCCACATAATTAGAGATGCTTATTTGAGTTTACCTGAAGTTTTTATTTTTAATGCTCCTTATTCTTATAGTTTCTTCAAGCACACAAGTGTCCATGAAGAACATTGATAGTGATGAAGCAATTGACCATGAAGAGTTCCTGGATAACGAAAATTATCAGTTTCAGAAGCAGCCATCATTTTTTGTTGATTCTGCAATCATCGGGAGAATGGTACACTTTCATGTTGACTGCTACTTAAAATTTCTTGTTCTGCAAATGTTCTGCAACCACACATGAGGGGGAGTATTAGTTTATTGACTAGAGATCAGATTTACCATTTTATATTAGGTTAAACTGTTGCATTTACTCCTTTTCTTATTTTTATTTTGACTGGTTGGCAGTTAAGTATTTGCTTGAAACCTATCTTAATGGCAATGGTTGGTCCCTTTTGATTTGTTGCGTAACATCTTGTTGAATGAATTGAAGTGTTTTGGGAGTGTTTGTGGTAGGTTTGATGCGTCTGTGGATGTATGTGTGAGTTCATAGAGGTCTAGTCAATGCAAATAGGAACAGTCTTTCCATTTTTATTTTTTTATTTGGGGCGGGACTATACCCATTTTAAAATAATTTTCCGTGTCATTATTTTCCTACAAGTATTCCCAAAGCGACGTAAAACATCAAAGTAACAACAATCAAACATTAATTTTCAAAAAATCATTTGAGCAAGATAGTCTAAAAAAATATAATTAAAAATAAAGTGAGCAAGTTAGTCTAAAAAAATGTAATTAAAAATAAAGTATTTTAGGGATAAAAAAAACTCCAATATATACTCTTTTGAAGATTTTTGGGCACTTTAAGCTTTTTACTTTGCTGAAGTGATTTTCAGATTTTCGAGTGGGTAAGGAGCTTTTTTCCAGATATTTGGGATGCCAAAGGATGTATTTCTTAAATTTTCTTTTATCGGTAAACAAATTTTTATTGATCATAAGAATAGGCAAAAGCCTAGTAGGAATGTGCAAGAGCATGTCTGTGCGTGCTTGTTAGTTAACTTACAATTTTTTAAAAGATTAAGAAGAGCGTTATTTTTTTTTTTTATCTATAATATGTTTTTATGGGGATGAGATTTTTTTTTTTTTTTTTTGGGGGGGAGGGATTGGCCTGCCTTCCCTTTGTCCCTGACTGCAAACATGTTTATTAAGGCTGGGACATCTGGTGAATTTAATGGACGTGGAAATCATTGCTGGATATAGGTTAGTGGAAAGGAGACTAGTTTTTCTTAACTATTTTTGGACCTATTTGTGTTGGTTGGAGATGGAGATTTTCCTTATAATATGTAACTTCTGTTCTCAAGACATTTAAAATCAAATTGAAAATTGTATTTTGTGATGTTGTGTGGATATAAATGTGTCCGTGTTATACATTTACTTATGAATTTTTTCTTGATTATTCTTCCTCTGCATCGTGATCTTAATTGCAGGAATCTACCGACAGTTCAAGCCTAGGGACGATTTTTTCCCCTTCTTTGGAGCCCATTACCAAATCTAAAGCTGATGATGATGCAGGTCTGATGATTTTGTTTGGTTGAACAGTTAATATCAATCTGATATGTTTCCTGTCCCCCATAAATGGGATGATCATGAAATTCTTCCAAGTTTTTCCAGTGAAACCCTCACCAAAGGCTAACCATAGTTTCTTTTCACTTATCCCCTGTATTTTTTATATATAGTATACCTTTACAAATATGAAAATACTATGCCATTGGAGTGGACAATAATTAAAGAAATATACAAATAAATAAAGAAACTGATGTGACTCTTCTCTTGACTGCCTTTGTTGCCATATATTTATGTTCTACCAATTCCTGGTTGTTCAAAGCATAGATTGGTGCTTATATGTTTATTATTTGTCACTAATTTTTACTGCTACAAGAAATAAGATATACGTGTTTCAATGTTTAAAAAAAAATCTGGCAGTATTCATGCTTTGTCTGGAAATAAACCCCAAGTTGCCTTCAAAAAAGAAATTGTAAAGAATATGCTTCTCAAATCCCGTTTACATGCTTCTTTTACATGTGTTTGTGAAGAGATTGTGTCTAATACCCAACTTTTTTCTTGGTGTGCTATAGGGAACAACAAAGATCCTGACATACCAGTGTTGGGAGCCAATGACAGTGATGATAATAGAAGTTCATCCGATTACCAAACTTGTGATGTATCAGATTTCTACATATCTGACATGATTGTTGCTAGCTTACCCTTCAATGGGCATGCGTTTGACAATGACATTAGTGAGGGCAATTGCTTTCCTGATTACAAATGTGCTGAGCCAAGTTTTATGTTTGATGTGGCTGAACAGTGCATGATGCTGCCTTTCCTTGAGGACACAGTCCGAACCAGCGATATGAACAATACCCAATCATGTGAAGAAGCCATGATGGGTTCAGATAGTACTAGCTTGTACCGAGCAATTGATCAAATGAGATCCTGCGATCAGGAATTCGATGTCAACGCTGACTCCGATCAGGCAGAGTGCTTTGATCCGCAAGTGTTCCTAAGAAATTTACCGGAACTCTCAGATGTGGTATCAAATTTTCAGCCCACTATATTGCCAAAGGAAGCTCAGAATGGGAAACCTGTAACACTAGTACTTGATTTGGATGGTAAGGAATTTGAGTTATACGAATCTGTCTCCCTTTGTGTTTATGTTATCCAAGCTTTGATGAAAATGATATCTCATTATTTCCAGTGGATATGGTATGAACTTGGAGTTTTTGGTATTTATTGGCCCAATTCGTATACTTTACTGCCATCTTCTTGTTAAAATAATTTTGTTTGATCAAATATTTCATGCATTATATGGTATGAATGCTTTATGAAACTCATCCATGCTATTGTTATGGAATTGCTTCTACATATGGTCATTTGTTGTTATCAATAGATGATAAATTATGTTTTTTTTAAAGCTAATGAAAGTGAACATAGTGAAAAGTCAGCAGATTTTGTTGGTCCCAGATTTGGCTTTGAAGATCTCTTAGGAGTCATTGGTCTCAGTGATACAATCTGAGATAGTATCCATTGTGACATCAAGCTTCGGTGTCTCAGATGCAGTGCACATGTCTCATCGCCTGCATGTATGAGGAAAACATCAGAAAGCTCTCAAGATGACTGGTCGGTGAACTGTGCTTATACAACTGCATTTGTATTTGCTGCAAACCTAACAGTTTACTACTGGACTCGATAATTTGAAATCTCTAAGTTTTGGGAGATTTTGTGAATTGATTTAAATTGTAGAAAGTTGGCATAAAGTCACACATTAAGTATGTGTATTTTGTTTATTTATCTATGTATGCATATAGTTTGACTGTTTAATTTGTTCCCCATTTTGTTTTCTTCGTTAAAGATTTTCTGAATAAGCGGCTTTTTGGAACAAATATGAGAAAGGTTTAAAAAGTTCTTGATATTCCCAGCTGAGTTATGTTTGGGTAACTGTATAATTTGGGTCTCTGTTCTGATGGAGCCAGTAATTTGTGCTTCAACTTGGGGATCTGAGAGTAGCCTTGACTTTGACATTGTGTGGTGAAGTTAAATTGTGCTTTTTTTTTTTTTCACTTAAGTGAATGTTATTGATGCAATTGTCCTTCTATGCAGAAACACTTGTTCACTCCACATTGGAACCCCGTGATGATGCGGACTTCACCTTCACTGTTTTCTTCGACATGAAGGAACACATTGTATATGTGAAACAGAGGCCTTATCTCCATACTTTCTTGGAGAGAGTTGTGGAGATGTTTGAAATTGTTATTTTTACTGCAAGCCAAAGCATCTATGCAAAACAACTTCTTGATATACTGGATCCAGCTGGAAAACTTATATCTCGCCGAGTTTACCGTGAAGCATGCATTTTTGCAGATGGCAGTTACACTAAAGATTTGACAGTTTTAGGTGTTGATCTTGCAAAAGTTGCCATAATTGATAATTCTCCTCAGGTACATCACTTTCCTAGCCGTCATGATAGTTTGACCTTTGGTATCTCCATTTTTTTGGTTAATTTTCTTGCTTTCTTTTGTTGAAATTTTCTTTCATTGGTGTTCTGAGTTGTTGCCCAGTACGTTAATGATTTAGGTTGATGGACTTTTGACATCAGATTTTGTTGGGCTACCAACTTGGATTTAGTTGGACAGTGCCTGCCTTTTCCTATGAAGTTGGGAATATCCTCAGGGATAGCAGAAAGAAGAGGGTTGACTGTTGCTAAACCAAGGGTTAATAACTTAGGTGAAAATTATGTGGATCTGATTCAATGGCTTAATATTGGACAAGATTTTCCCATCATGTGGATTTCTAAGAACTTAAGAAGTAAAGACATGAATTTCAATCTTATGGATATGCATATATCTAGGCAGTAAATTAATACCAATTTTGCAATATGTCAGTTTAATATCTAGGAAGGCAAATATTTCTGTGCGAACCGGTTTAAGATGACGCCAAAAGGAAGAACGAGAGTCTGAATAAGGTCTCTTGAACCTGCTTAATAATGACATGATAATGTATATATCATAGGAGAAAGGGGGAAAAATTAAAAGAAGTCATCTCTATCATGGGCGCTTGATTGTTTAAGCCTTGTTCTCATTTTGATCATTTCAGGTTTTCCGTTTGCAAGTCAATAATGGGATTCCTATAAAAAGTTGGTTTGATGATTCATCAGACAGTGCACTAATTTCCTTACTTCCCTTCTTGGAGACCCTGGTTGATGCTGATGATGTCCGTCCAATCATTGCCAAGAGATTTGGTACCAAAGAATAAGAGCCCCTTTTATTTCTCATTAGCTTGAATATAGCAGCTCCTTGTCCCCTCCTGCCTATTTTAGTGCAAAAAATTACTTCTAGATTAGATTCAATACTATTTCCCTCCTTGAGCTCTTGAGGTAATTAGCTATACAATGAACTGTTGCTTGCCTAATTGTTGGTCCAGCTCTTGGTGCTTGTCCCTTTCTTTCTTTTCTCAGCTGACAACTCTATGGAGTGCTTGTCTAATTTTGTTGAAAAGGTAGTATAAGGATTTTCTCTTATATATTTATATTGTACAGTTCAAGTTGCTATTCTATTCATAAGGAGGTGTATACAAACTGTTATCATATTATGGAATATAATTCTTGTAACTGCTGCTTCCTTGATCTTATTACCCAAATTTGTGCTTATGATTTTTTATTGTTCCTTATTCTTCCATCTTTACTAAAAAGAGGCTGGGAATTTTTTTTTGGTACAAATGGATTAGGATGTATATCCGGTATGCTTGTGATCTTTTATTTCATTTATACATAGGAAATGTGTAGTGGGTCATTGATGCTCTTCCAACAATTCGTTTGGCAATTTCACGGTGCTACCTGGAAGGGGAAAGTATTATAGTATACAATTGAAGTACATATAAGATCAAAACCCAGTATAAATAACAACGAGAGATCAGTAGATTTGAATGATGGTGTCTTCATGATTCAAGACCACTAAAACTTCTTTCCAGGCATGTGGAAAGGGGAGTTGTACTTTCATCTAGTTTATAGTTTGCTGACATTCTATTTTCATATGACCCATAATCCACTTTTCAAAAGCTTTTTTGGGATTCAGGGCCACCGGGTTGGGATGGTTCTTGTAAACCACAACTCTTTTACCTTCTTTTGTGGGGTTCCCCTTTTCTGTACTTCTATAATTAATTCTCATATCTCAAAAAATAAAAAGAATAAAAAAAGAGATCTCAAGTTTTGGAGGCCTGCCAGGTGATGATCCCCCTCCTCCCCCCCATATGGTTCTTGTTCAACAGTTATCTTCTTTCTGGATTCTCTGTGCATAAATTTGATTTTTCGTCTTCTGAGTGCAGAATTCTCCTGACATCATACATGCATTGCGACACTTTGAACATAGCTTATAAAAAAAATTGTTTTCTCCTTATTGAATTGTACTCTGTTATCTCTGATTTCCATCTATATCTTCAAAGACTGTACTTGGCTTTTGATCTGAATTTCCTTCTTGCAATTGGACATGCATGTTCATGTAGGATGTAAAGATGGAGATACTTTGAATTGGTTCTATTGCTGTAGAATCCAAATGTAGCATGCGAAGACAGGCAAATTTGGCTGGTTGTGACCAGAACAATATATACACTTCTAACCTGTTCCATCTCTCTTACATAAGGAGCACGTCAGCAAATTCATTTTGCTCATTCCTTGATAGTATATGCATAAAAGTATGTATAAACTTAAAGACTTCTCTTAAGAGTAGAGTTACAAGAGGTATATGAAGGTTATTTTATTTTGGTAACTAAATGGAACACATGGAGTCAAAATTAGTTGAAAAGATCCAACTAGGCATATAAGTTAAAGATTGAGGGGATCCAACTAGGCATATAAGTTAAAGATGGAAACTATATTTTTCTTTCTGAAAAGCTATTGTGTTTGAGCTACATTTCGCTTGAAGAAATTGAAATTATGATCGCATGTACGGATCTCCACTAACTAACCTAGCATTCTCAACAACTAAATTATTAGTGAAAATTCTCACGAGGCTGCCTATGCTGAGTTATAATTTTTTGTCATTGGATCATGTGAAAAACTGTTATGAATCTGATCACAAACTTTGAGATGATACATGGAATGGATGATGATAGGCATAGTGCTATGTTTGGATTGGTGGATGATTGGGGTATGGCTATAGATACGAGGCTATGTTTGAATTGATGGATTAAGAATTTATGAGAATGGGAGTAGTCTCCTGAGTTGGTCTGTCTGTTGATAGACCAGTGGGAAGATTGCGAAGAGAAAAAGGGTTCAAACTGCTCATCAACTACCACGAGAATTGGAGAACAGATGATGTGTTATGGGTGTATAAATTAGCTGATATCGCTGCTTGTCATGATCTTCTGTTCAATCTCATAATATATTACAGTTTCACAATTTTGTACCTTTTCTGCAGGTCATTTGAAGAACATGCAGAGATATCTGCTAATGGCAAAAACAGTAGGTATGTGGAGTTTGTATCGCTTTTTATCTTTATTAGAAGTTGTACGTACAATAAATTTTCTGACAAATTTCGAATATCTGAAGCAACATTGAGAATGTGAAATCACGTTTGTAGATAATTGGATTGTTACCTTTTTATTACCTCTGTATAGTTTTCTCTTCTTGCCATCTTGTTTCTCACTAACCCGAGGCTTTGTATTGTAATATGACTAAAAGAGCATCCAGCTTGTAGCCTTTTATCTTCTAACACTTGTGGTTTGATAATTTCTAGATACATGCTATGTTGACTTGATGTTCCATTGCTTGTATCGTTCAAATCGTGGTTTTCCTCTCTGAAATTTTAGAATTTGGCTTTGTTTATTTTTGCGTTCACTTAACCAATTATCTCTTTCATGGATGAATATCATTTTTAGTGTTTAAGTTTTTACTCAGTTCATCTAAATGGAGATTGCATTTCAATCTGTCAATGGTGTGAACTTGGTAGGATTTGTCATGAAATTGGTGCAACAATTTTTTTGCCCGCTGATTACGAATCTATGATTTAGTAATGCTAAATTGGTAGCTTGACTCTACTAATGTAGAATTATCAGACCACCCAATTTCTATGTACAGCCCTCCATTTTCTTCCCTCTTCCCTCTCCATGTTTGGCAGGGATTTTTTGGTTTTTCCTTCTTTTTAAGTTTAGTGGAATCTTGTTACTCATCTAGTCTTGAATACACACGTGCACAGTCTTGTAGACTGATGAGCAATTTCAGCAGTGGAAGAGTTAATTACACCAATTGAATTTTAATTTCTTTACCAGAGGGAAAAGGGTCAAAGCAGTACAACCCACGATATCCATTGATTTGAAATCAATGTCTATTACAATTGAGATGGGTGCAGGGAATTCAGTTTCATCTGAAAAGGAAATCAGTTTGATTTTGATGGAAGTATACTCGTTCACTCCCCTCATTTCCTTATTACCATGGCATGCATTTATCAAAAAGCCAGGATGGAGCTTTGGATTTTTGGGTATCTGAGGAGGAGGGAATAAGATCAAAATGAAGCCTAAATTTTTAGTTGCCAATGCTTTAGCCCTGAATCATGAGGAGTAGCTTTTTTTTTTTTTTTTTCTTGGTTTTTATTATAAGTAGATGTCACATCAGATAATTTTGTAAGCAAATTGAAGTTTGGATTCCAAGAGTGAAAATGCAATTCAGGTTATTGTTTTCTGGATTTCCCTGATTTTAAAAGATAACACACTAAGTACAAGACATTCAAGTTCTTCTGTGTAAGCTTTTGAGTTGAGGTCTTCATATTAAGTTAAAAAGAGGATCGATCCATGTTATGCTTCTTATTTAAGGGAGATTTTATAAGTTTGTTTATTTGTGATGGACAAAGGATTATTTCTTAAACAGCCCAATATTCATCGTTTACAGAACGACCACTTTGCTAAGCAATGCCCTGACGCAAGCGAAAAGAGAGAGATGCCTCTCCATTAGGTAGATGTTCATTGTCCATAGCTTTCAGAGATGATGATCTTTAAGTCCATTCTCTCTTAAATAAGCTTTCTTTTGAAATGTTTTCCTGGGAAAATGCTGAACTTCAAGCTTCTGGGTTTACTTTGTTACAATTGGAGCAACTTCTTTTAGCCTGGTTTTGAGGAAACTTTATCCTTGATATCTTTGTTGCTTGTTTTTCCCCCATGTTTTTACACCAAGTTACTGCCAGTCTTGCTTGAAAAAAGCCAGAGAAAATGAAATGTGAAAGATCTTAAATGCAAACCATCTAAAGAATTGGCATCCTTTCCATTTCATTCCAACTACGCAATTTTCCATTTATGTTTCAGTAATTCTATATATAATCGTCAAGTGCGTAAATGTTGCATAATCATTTTGAAAAAGAGTAGAGTTTATTATTAAAAAATTAATTTTTTTTTATGTAAATCTTATATTTTATTCATTTTTTTTAAAGTGATTATACGACAGTTGTATAATTTATGGTTATAAATATTTTTTTCTCTTGATGGTTAGATAGATGTGATACCACGATAGTGAAAAGCCATCAATATTGTATGACACGTATGGTTCTCCTTTGTTGTCCATTCCAACCCACGTGACCATCTTGTTTCAGAAAAATCTACTACACATATCATTCAACAAGTGTCATCTTTCAACAAAATGTTTGTTGACCTGGAAATTGAAATTTAGCCTATATGTAATGTTATCATTCTTGTTTATTTAACCAATATATAATCATGCTTTGTATTTTTTAATCATGTCTCGAAGTGGTGTTCAATCCAATTAATTAATGATATTATCCTATCTCCCAAAACAAACCAACCAAAAATTCACATATATTTCTTCTACAAATGTCAATAGAGTTATTCTATTATTAAGTTGGTATGTACAGTACATCATCCATAACAATTAAAATGTTAAAATTTAATTTGTAAAATTTAAATTTTAAAATTTATTTTTTAAATTAAATTAGATCATGTAAGTATTTTATTAAATATATTTTATACACACCTTTATAATAGAGTTTTTAATAGCAATCGGACATGCTACCGTTCTAATTATAATTATTATTTAATTAAAAAGAACAACATATCCAAATATCCGGTGAGTATAATCTGAAATCTACACGTGTTACAACTGTATTGGTTAGAAACTGGAAAAACTGAATCTTTTGGACTTGGTGGATCAGAGAGTGCCATGTCGGCAAAGAAAAAACAAAAGCAAGATCTTGAACGCCCAATGGAGTTTAAGATCTGGATACTGTGAGATAAGGAGTCTAGCTCATAATCCCCTATAAATGTCTTCCCAGAGAACGATCCAATTCCACCACCACCTACAGCAAAAAAGAAAGTTTAGTAATCAAGCTCTCTCCTTCAACAATGGCCGCCTCAACCATGGCCCTCTCATCCCCATCTTTCGCTGGCAAGGCAGTGAAGCTCTCTCCATTGACCCCGAGCTCGGCGTTGGTCGTGTCAGTATGAGGAAAACTGCCACCAAGACCGTTTCCGGTAGCCCATGGTATGGTCCAGACCGTGTTAAGTACTTGGGCCCATTCTCTGGAGAGCCTCCATCCTACCTTACTGGGGAATTCCCCGGTGATTATGGCTGGGACACCGCTGGACTTTCAGCTGATCCAGAAACCTTTGCCAAGAACCGTGAGCTCGAGGTCATCCACTCTAGGTGGGCCATGCTCGGAGCCCTTGGGTGCGTCTTCCCGGAACTCTTGGCTCGCAACGGAGTCAAATTCGGCGAGGCTGTTTGGTTCAAGGCTGGAGCACAAATCTTCAGCGAGGGCGGGCTCGACTACTTGGGCAACCCAAGCTTGGTCCATGCACAAAGCATTTTGGCAATCTGGGCCACACAGGTTATCTTGATGGGTGCTGTTGAGGGTTACCGTATTGCAGGTGGGCCATTGGGTGAGGTGACTGACCCAATCTACCCAGGTGGAAGCTTTGACCCCTTGGGTCTTGCTGATGACCCAGAAGCATTTGCTGAGCTTAAGGTGAAGGAGCTCAAGAACGGGAGATTGGCTATGTTCTCTATGTTTGGATTCTTTGTTCAAGCCATTGTGACAGGAAAGGGACCCTTGGAGAACCTGGCCGACCACCTTGCAGACCCTGTGAACAACAATGCTTGGGCTTATGCCACTAACTTTGTCCCCGGAAAGTGAAACAATGTGAATTTTCCCTTTTCGGACTGATTTGGGATGTAAATTATTGTTTGTTTGAAAATGTAATGAAGAGCTTAATGTGAATTTTGTGCTCTAAGAAGCCACAAATCGATGAAGTCAATGATCTTCGGACACAGAAGATACCGGTAGATTTTTCTCTTCTTTTCTTTTTCTATAATGAAGCACTCTAGTTTCTTATGCTGACGACATACAAAGCCTGGAAGTTGTTTTCTTGTGTTGAGTAGCTTCAAGCAAAATGGGTCTAAGAAATGATATCGAAAAACAATCTTCCTGTTTTTCTGGCAAGTAAAACGTTACACCTGTAACTTGTTGATGGAACCCTTGCTTTTATCATTTTTAGGGTTTTCATCTTCCACCATAATATTTCCTCAGAATGAAGCTTGCCTGTCTTGCCCAAGAACTTGAGTAGGTATATAACTTGAGAGCAACGAGCTCTTTATTTTTCTATATCGAATGTGTCTTTTATTACATTGAAAGCATAAAAGATATTGCACACTTGAACTCCTGTGAAAGCAGGTATACATTAAAGGTCTAAAAAAGAATATGAGAACCTCATACAATCTACTGTACCGGGGGTAGGTTGCTTTTATTATAAAGTGAATAGCATATAAAATGGATGAAGAGGTTGGGAAGTTGGGAGAAGAAGGGGCAAGGAACGTGAAATCCAAAACAATGCCAACTCTCACCCTTGTCAAAGCCATAAAACTCTATTTACTCTCATGCTGCACGCTCCGCTTGCTAGAGGGGCTGTCCCACATCCCTGAATGAAGCATTCCAATTTCACCTCCACCTTTATACAGACGCACCCAAAAATGTTTGAATTTGCGGGCAGGCTTGTACAGCCTTTCACCAAAGAGGATGTGAATTATCGTCGGCAAGCAAAGTTAAGTCCAAATTGCAGCCCTTGCTCTAGCAACAGACTTCGAGTAGAGTTCCTCATAGTGTGCTGCCGAAGAGTCCCAACTAAAATCTATATTCATGTCCTTCTGAACAAGCTGCTTCCAAATGTCACGGTTATTTTTGTAGAGGTTAAATGCACGTTCCAAAGCATTGTTTACACCCTGTCAAAATAAGGATGCATTACAACAGGGAACGGCAAAAGGGAACATCGTTACAGAGGGGAGAACCATGCAAAAAGAAGCGAGGACAAAACTGGTGGTTACATAGGATGCTAAAATTTCAAGTAGTTCGCTGCAATGGCCCAAGCCTCTAACATACTGGAGCAGAAAAGTGCCAACTAAAGCCCCATGCATGGAGGCGGGTGGAAATTACGTAAACACTTACACAAAACTACTCAAACCACATGCCATTACTCCACTGACGTACCTGTTCATCAGGTGTCAAAAATGTAAATCCGTTTCGAAATTCGAGAGGTATTGTATCATCATCAATGTCGAAAACACTACAGAAGAAGAAGAAGAAGAAGAATACAACGATTCTGGTAAGTCCTCTCAAATGAACAATGTGGTCATGTTATATTCAAGGAGGCATAAAGTAACCCACCTGTCATTCAGACCACCCGTTTTTCTTGCAATTGGTATAGAACCATATCTCATGGCTATCATCTGGAAAGAGTCAGTAAGGAATTAGTAATGTTTGACGAGGAAGTGATTTGCTCAAGCTGTTTTCTGTTCAAGAAGTTTTGCTTAGGAATGAATGCAGACGTTACCTGTGTAAGGCCACATGGCTCAAAGATAGATGGGATGATGAACATATCAGAAGCTGCATATATGGAATGGGAAAGAGACTCATCATACTTCAATATCAACCGAATGTGATCATGATTCTGAAAATGGTTTGCAATACCCTCAAATTCTCTCTGCAAGATAAAAAATAAACATGCATTAGTACTTACTAAAAAAATGTACAAGTAAACTAACATGTATTAGTCAGCATAAACTAAATGACTGTTTGACTTATCAAACAAAGAAAGTACACAACAGGGAAAAAAATATAGTAGTTATTGTTAAGATATAACATAAATAATAAAATCTACCTCTTTTGAGACAAGTGGAGATTTTCACATGGTATCAGAGTAGATGTCCTGAGTTCGAACCTTGACTCTACACTTATCCAATTTAATTAAATAGTCCACATGTTGGCCCATTTATTAGGGGAGTTCTGGCTCACACTTGAGGGAGAGTGTCAAGACATAATATAAATAATAAAATCTACATTTTCCCATTAACTTAAATTTTTGGGAGAAGCAATTTCACATAATGAAATTACATATAACCAGTATGTGTAAGAAGCAACAAGGAAACTTCAGTCTATCTGATATTTTCATTATCCACATGTCAGGGATATAGCACAAAGATGCCTTCCTCTCAATATAGCTTAAAGAGAAAGTCTACTTTGCCTCCCCAACTTGACACCTCCATTTGACCGCTAGTCAAAATTTATTTATTTATTTATTTTTTTTTACTTAGTGGTTAAGGAAGTGATTTTAAGTGTATTGGTGTATTTTTTTTATTTTTTAAATATATTTAAATATGTTAAAAAAATGTGAAAAGAAAAAAGAAAAAAAAAAAAAATTTTTACGCTGGGCGGTATGCCCAGCGGTCAAAATGGGGCTGCATAGTAGCCGCCCCCTAGCTTAAAACACAGTATCTCCACCCCCCCCCCCCCCCCCCCCCCCCCCCCCCCAAAAAAAAAAAAAAAAAATCTCAAGTTTTATTGACAAACATTATCCAAGTCCATTTATTATTATTATTATTATTTTTTGATTGGCACCGGGTGTTCGGGAACAACATCCTGATTAATCCTGGGGGTGCATAGGCCTAGGTAAGGAGTTCCCTGAAAGTGCATAGGCTCTCGGCAAGGAGTTTCCTGTGCACATTGGGTAATTCCAGGGAAAAATCTCCCAGTTCGATGGCCCCTAGATTTTTTTTTTTTTTAAGTTCCGAATGACCCCTATATTGTTTGCATCTAGTGGGATTCGGTTAATTTATTATTATTTTTTACTCTCATGATCTACTATTCGTTCATTAAATCAAAAGTTTTACATACCGAGTCAGTGAAATCCTTTAATGAGCATTTCATACCTCTTACATGTATACTTCTCAGATAATGTGCTATCTCCTAAGACAGCATATCAATTGATACACCGGTTTTTGGCTCTAACACCAATAATGATGTAGAACAGCACTAAAATTGTGTAACAATACAAACAATTAAGTTGAAGTCTGCTCGAGAGAAGGGTGGGGTTTATAGAAGGAAATTCCTTGATGGTGTGATTTAGTGGAGCGCCACAGATGTATATTTATTCTTTTATAAAGAAAACTCTAATCAAATAAGACTATGAAATTACAGGCTTTAGCCATTTCACACAGATCACTGGCACTTCAAGAGCAGACTACACTACGATAACCATGTTGAAAACAAAACAAATCTGCTTCAGATCAAATGCACTGTCACAAAAATTTCCAAAACTGAAGTATATCTACTCAAAAATCTTCATAGGATAGGTAAAGAGACACTCTCTGCAGAATAACTCCTACTTTAACTTCTTGTAATATAATGACAAGCTTATAAAGAAATATGGACTATCTGCAAAGCTAATTGCCTGTTCTGGGGTGCATCACAATGAGGCAAACTCAATACTAATTTCTTTAAGTACTAGATAAATATGGACTGGTCTTTATTTATCTAGTACTTATAAAAAGTACTGGATGAAAGAAAAAATTGAAAGGAGGTTAGCTGGATGGAAGAGGATTTTTTTTTGTCTAAGGGGGGTAGACTCACTCTTATAAAAAGTACTCTGTCTAACCTGACCACCTATTTCCTTTCTCTATTTCCTCTTCCGGAAATGGTTGAAAGGAGAATTGGGAGTTTATTTCGAAACTTCTTATGGGGAGGCATAGGTGAAGAAAAGAAGTATCATTTGGTTAGTTGGAAGAAGGTTTGTCAACCGTTGGATCGCGGTGGTTTGGGGATTAAAAATTCAAGGGTATTTAATAGAGCTTTACTTGGGAAATGGCTTTAGAGATATCAATTGGAGAGCAAAGCTCTATGGAAAAATGTGATAGATGTGAAATATGGAAGTTTGTGGGGAGGTTGGTGTTCTAAAGTATCTAGTGGAGCTTACGGGGTTAGTTTGTGGAAATTTATTAGAAAAGGTTGGGATTCCTTCTCCAATAATTTCAGATTGAAGATGGGAGATGGAAAGAGGATACTCTTCTGGCATGATTTGTGGTGTGGGGATATTGCTCTTAAGCTGGAATTTCCTGCCCTTTTCAGAATTGCAAGCGATCAAAATGCAGCTGTCTGTGATTTGTATTGCAGTAGTAACAATAAGGTTGAATGGAATGTTATTTTTAAAAGGGATGTTAATGATTGGGAGATGGATGAAGTTAAGGCTCTGCTGGTTAAACTTTACAGCTCAAAACTGGTCCAAGATAGAGAGGATTGTATGGTGTGGATTCCTGCTGGAAATGCTAAGTTTTCAGTTTCATCTTATTACAGAATTTTGTTAAGCCATAGTAGTTGTGTATTCCCTTGGAAAAGTATTTGGAAAGTGAAAGTTCCTTCTAAGGTTGCTTTTTTCTGTTGGTTGGTTTCTTTGGGCAAAGTATTGACTACTGAAAACCTTAGAAGGTGAGGTTTGTTTATTGCGGATTGGTGTGTTTTCTGCAAAATGGATGGAGAATCTGTAAATCACCTTTTCCTTCTCGCGAAGTGACAAGATTCTTGTGGAACGAGGTTTTGAGTTGGACAGGATTACATTGGGTTATGCCCAGGGAAGTGGTGGATTTATTGGTAGGGTGGAAGGGTGTGAAGGGTTGTAAGAAGGCGATGAGTATTTGGAAAATGATTCCTCCTTGTCTTATGTGGTGCATTTGGCTTGAAAGAAATGGGAGATGCTTCGAAGATAGAGAACGTTCTTTGGGAGATCTTAGGGTTTTTTTCTTGAGTACTTTGAGTTCTTGGGCTAAAGCTTTTGTAATGGCGGATAATTTTCTGCATCTGTTTTAGCTTTATGGTGGTAGTTTTCTTTTTGTTTCTGGAAGTTGTAGGTATTTCCTTTGTATGCATCCTGTGTACTTGGGCTTATGCCTATTTCTTTGAATAAAATTTATTACTTATCAAAAAAAAAAAAAAAAATATGGACCGGTCCGATGGATATTTATTGCTGAAGTACTACAGTTCTCTAAATTTTATCATTGCACAGACAGCTGCACTTACCGTTATAAGAATCTTCCGAATTTAAAAAAAGTTCCTCATACAGATCTGCAGCAGGAGGAGGTTTCTCAACTTGCAGGATAATATTTCTGAATTTTCTACCCTTAAATACTTTGAGGATCTGATCTTTGATTCTCCACATTGTTAAAATTAACACAAAATATTGATGTGATATAAACACATAACATATAATTCAGATCAGGCTTTCAAAGCCACAAACCAACTACTTCAATCAAGTGAGAATGTCCCTATTCTCTTTTATCTTTCTTTCCTTTTGTTTGAGCAGACTGTGGGGGATGGAGGAAATTGCAGATTGCCAAGAAGAAAAGTAAAACACTACCTGAATATGTGGGATTGGGCTTGAGCCAAGAAGTATAAACTGTCCTCCCAACTCCAATGTTCGATATATTGCATGTCTAATAAGATGAACACCTTTCTGTGGCACCAATCTTGTTATGCAGCCTACCTATAAAATAATAGATTGAACGGAATCAATCAAGAATTCAAGAAGCTTGACTACTGTAAAATAAAGAAAAATGTCAATGAGATATAGTGGCAATATTAGGCTACACACGGGAGGAGCCTCCTCCCTCACAAACTCTTATCCTGTCATGCATTGAATCAAGACCTTTGTAGTAGTGTTATTTCTTCCAAAAAATAAAGAACATGGAGACTACCTACATGGCAGCATATCATCCAGTGAAATTATAACATACAAACGGCCAAAGATACATTTTAAGCTAATTATTATGATATCACAACCACTCCCCTGGATAAAAGAGATTGAAGTGCCTAGACAATAATACAGAATAGACTTCTCTACCTCATCATTGATGCTTCTTTATCTTTCTTTATTTTTTGTTAAGTTTTTGTTAAGCATTAACATGGATAGTACAAAACCAAATCCTCGAACAAAGTAACTTAACAGCAAAGATGTTGGCTGTGCAATCAATTGAATTGCTAAATATTGATAAATAATTTATGGATACAGGTGCACATCTTAAGCCTCCTTGCTGGAAACTTCTGCACGTATGCATGGCAGTACCCCTAGAAGCTTTGTCCAGGATCTGGAGTTGATTAGGCCTCTCATAACTTTTTCAAAGGGCAACACATTATAATACCTCTATCAATGCTGCATATTAAGATTTAATGAATCTGAAATCTTATTAAACAAGAAAACTTAATGTGATATGATGATGTCTTCTCCTCACAAACTAACCATTTGGTAAAACAAAATTACCAGTGGCTTCTTGATATCTGCTGAAGAAAGCTGTAGATGCCTTTGCATAGCTTCCTTATTTTCTGCTTTCCCTTGAAGATCATTTGCAGTGTACTGGACTTTGAGAAATGTATCAGTGGCAGGATTCCATGCATCAGTATCAATTCCGTTTAGAATTCCAATGAACTTTTTGGAGTGAGAATTAAGGGTTGAATGAAGACCTCTTCCTCCCTGTAAATCATAAAGTACCAATACAACCTTCAGTAACAACCAAGGATATGCAACCATAGATTTAAGAATGAAAACCAATGAGTGATTTGAACACTTGCTTAAAATCTTGGCATTTTGCTTAAGGCTACGTTTGGGTAGTGAGAATACCTGAGAAGTGTTGAGAATGTTTGTGAATAGTAGTGAAAAAGTAGTGAAAAAGTAATAATAGAATAATGAATAGTAGGTAAAAAGTAATGAATAGTAAAAAAGTAGGTGAAAAGTAATAATAAAGTAAAGAATAGCAGTGAGAGTACTTGAGATACTCTTGGTACCCAAACGTAGCCTAAGACTCTAGTCATGGCAAAGAAAATTTGTAGTTGTGAACACCAATGCCATTCCATTATTTCTTGTAAAATCACTACATATAGGTTACCTAATGCGAACGATAGAGGTATTTTCTCTGCCCCCCCCCCCCCCCCCCCCCCCCCCCCCCAACAAAAAAAAAAAAAAAAAAAAAAAAAAAACTTCTCAGTCGAAGCCTTATTGTAATGACTATAAGTAAATGCAGTAAAACCAACGCAACATCATACCTCAGCAGTCCGCACCTCTTGTGCATAAGTAGGCGATACTGTTGTCACAATATTGGAAAATACAATTCCACCCTGAAAAACAGAAATATTTAAAATATATGCATGTTTCGAAGAATGATATACTAATAAAGGAATCCATAAAATGCCATACCTTAACAGGATTGACCCTATCATGTGCAGAGTTATCTTGCATTCTATCTGGTCTATTTAGCTGATGGACATCGAGACCACAGGATGCCAATTCTGAAGCGGGAGCAGTCCCTTGGTACTCAAAGTTGTGGCATGTAAAACATATTCTAGCTGAGTTAAATCCTTTAGGGGCATATAAATCCCAATAAAGTGGAGCCTAAGAAATCAAAACAAAATAGTTATTTAAACTAACAATGCATATATGAAAATAAATGTCAGAAGCTCAAAGAAAGCATGGGTCAATAAAAAAGTTTTAAATGGTCCATACAACAAAAGCTGTCTGCCAATCATGGCAATGAATTATGTCTGGTTTCTTGCCAGCTTGAAGAAGTAACTCAAGTGCTGCACGGCTAAAAAAAGAAAAACGTTTGAAATCATCATGCTCGCCATAAAATTGTCCTCTCCAGAAGAAATTTTCAGGATGATGAGGCTCAATTAAATAAACTGGAAGACCTGCATAATTAAAACTGTAGTAAGCACATGATGCTAAAATATACAATGCAAACAAATATTATGAAATCCTTAACCTTCAACAGTGCCGAGCCAGATTTTATTTTTGAATAGCTGACCGGCAAAGTATGATTCTACCATCACATCTAGGGCCTGTACCAGAAATCAGGTCATTAAGATGTTCATGGAACTCGGGCACTTTAAAATAGTTTCCAAAATCACAACTCACCCTTAAGTCACGAATTCGATCATATTGCATGCAGTCATATTTTGGAAGAACAATTTCGACATGGTGTCCCCTCTTCTGTAAAGATTTGCTAAGACCAGTTACAACATCCCCCAAACCACCCACCTGTAAATGAAAAAGCATAAGATTTTGCACTAATTATGATTATAGCATCAACTTTTTTTGTGACTCAGAGTAAGTTAAATTTTTTTAACTAAACTAAAAGTTTAAAATTTCTTTTCATATTCCACAGGGACTCATGATCAGCACTAGAAGAGAAAATGGGTCAAAGCAGAAAACTAGACAAAAGCCTGACAAAATATTATGCTACTTTCAAGGGCAAAACATGGCACAGTAAACATGTCAATGGAACATTTTCACAGCCAGAAGCTTTTGCATTAGCATCGCAGATGAGATACAAAAGAAAAAATTACCTGTATACGAAGATATGAAATAAGAACAATAGATAGTAAACCTTATAAATAGAGGAGAAATCCAGAGGACCAAATGTAACTAACAACCCTTGTAAAAGTAATTTCCAAGTTGGGTGGTGTTTAAATGGTGCTGTATGTGCAAGCAGGATGGGGAAACATTTTCTGTGGTGTGCAATGCCTCGTTCAATATAAAGAACAAAATAAAAATAAGGCTTGACCATTGCAGGTCTTTGCAAGGCTGTCTCTCCCATCACATGCTGAAAAAGAAAATCCTCCCAAGTGGAAAATACCCGCCACACTGCCAGAGAAGAGTCTGGGTAGATACTTTGGATGGGCAGGCAATTGAAAAAGTTATATGGCCTATTTTTTACATCTGTACTTTATGTCACCACATTGCCAATTGAATAGTGTGCTGTATAATCTAAAAAACACTTGTAAAACAAAAGTTAATGACCAAATATAAGCTCAGACTAGGTCATAAAGCACAGCGTTAAAGCATCAAGGAGACGCTAACATGCTTAGTTTGATGCGCTCCAAAAGGATAAATAACGACTATCATAACTTATTGGCAATAACAATAAACTTTAGGGTTAGTCTAATAATTTGTAATAATAATATACCATATTGTTTTTTGTCCCATTTTTTCAGAAAAGGGTAACACTTCTTTGAAGCCATATGTGGTTTTATAAAGAAAAGGATCAACCAAATAGTTCAGCCAAAGAGGACAAACTAACAATTTGTCTACACAATTGTCCAATTCAGGTATTTAGCCAGAAAGAAAACAGCAGTTCTGAACATGGAAACTATACTACAGGCAAGTTTCAAGTGCTAAGTAAAGCTGCGGATGCTGACATGCTGTACCCACTAAGATAATTTGACATAACATTTTTCTTCTCACTTGAATTGAAGTTCCTCAAGATTCCACCTTACATTTCCTTTAAACGGATGATAATGCAATATAGAGATTCTTTAATAGCATGTGATATTGACTTCTTTTGAATTCCTCAAGTAACACTGTCTGTCTACTAAGCAGTGTAACATAATTCTTTATAAGTATGGTAAGTTTTATTAATGATGTGTGTAACGTAATTTTAAAAAAGCATATACTAAAATAACTTGACATAATATGCTACTTCCAACTTGAATGGGCCTCCCTTGAGATGTTCCCCAAACTTACATTTCCTTTAGACAGATGATAAAACAACATCAAATTTCTCAAGTAATATTGAGTAATTTTGAAGGGTGTAATGTAATTTCAAATAAGCATAACAAAGAAATATATTAACATTTTCAAAAAATAAAGTAAAAACTTGAAAAAATGTACTGCAGTAAGTTGAGTTCACCTTAGCAACCGGTGCCATCTCTGCCGCAATATGAATGATATGTAATCCTGGACTGGTCAACAAAGGGCACAAATTAAACCACAGCCTACATGTTTTCTAAATTTAGGTTTAAATAATTAATACCGTGCTGGTGATGATATCAGCCTGAGAAACGTAGTTATAGCCTCCCGTTCAGTCTTTTCCTTGCATGCCATGTATGCATTGTAAATCTGTCCATCTCTGTTCCATACCATTTCTCTCAATAAATTTGCATCATTGGTTGATACTTTTTTCTCAAGCAACCAACCATCTATTATAAGCAATAAACGGCTCCAAAATTCCAAAGGCATGTCATCCACATATTGATCTGCTGCCCTTTTCTTGCTCTCTTCTTTCAAACTATTAAGTGTATCTTGAAATTCCTTCACTGATTCTTGATATAATTGTACACAAGAATTAATCTCTTCATCAGACCTTTGAAGACGATCATCCAACAGTTCGATTTTTTGTTGCATTAGTTCATTATATTGTTGCAATTTTTCTGATGAGAGCTTATAGACATTAGCTTCTTCAAGGGATTCTTCCAGTTTATCAACCTTTTTCCGGAGCTCTTGGTTTTGCTGCAATACTATAATAGCTTGATCTGCCTGTTTTGTTGCCTTATCTAACAATACCTGTAGATTTTCTACCTTCTCCCACAAGCTCTTGTATTCAGCTTTCAGAGTGGAAAGTTTGGAAACATCTTCCTGAGAAACAGAGAGTTTAGACTCCAAGTCTTTCAAGGAAGACTCCAGCAAGGAGCGTTCTCTTTCCAGTAAAAGCACGCGCTCATCTGTGTCCTTGACATCACTAAGCTCAGTCTTAAGTACTTCTATATCATTCTTGAGGGAGATATTCTCTTCCCTCAATGAGTTAAGCTCCTTGCTAACAGAACTAACACTATCTAGTACATACGCTTCATGATGCAAAAGTTTGTGATGATTCTCATTCATATCAATCTCACTTAACTCAGTAACATCCCTGTGAGCCAGTTCATTCTGCAGCTTCTCTAACTGGTCTTCCAGGAGTTCCAGACGTATCTTTTCTTGGGCAGCAACTTTAATCCGGGCGTCAGTTTCTGCCAGTTTCGTCTCCAAAGCATTGATCTCTCCTTGCAGTGTCTCCTTCTCAGTGACAATCTTTTCAAGATCTTCAAGTGCACTCACTCGGGCTTGATTTAGAAGGAGGACATCTATAGCAAGAATGACAACACAGGCACATATATTTCACTCAGAATTGAAACAAAGGCACTAACATATGGAGAAAAATATCAAAAGAACTTTAAGAGTTAGCAGACGTCCTACTTTTTTCTGCATATCTTATCATGCCAATCAAGTCCTCCTGTTGAACACCCGAAAGTTGCTTGTCACCACTTATGTTTATAGCCTGTGAGATAACCAAAGAATAATTACAATATACCGTCTCCAACAAGTAGAAGATTATAATCTTTTAAATGGTTCAGCTATCTCGATATACACCGACATACACAAACAGGACACTTGTTTGTTTAAAAAAGAAGATAGATCAATAACTCCAATTCTTTCTTTGGCTATCACCTATTATCACATAAGTGGGAAACCATAGTTCCATGATGTTGAGCTAAAGTTATTAACGGTGATGGAAAGTTTTGATTGTTACTTTTTCCTCTACAATCATATCATCCAACCTAACGTTATAAAAACCTTTGATCCCCAACGGAGTCGCTTTTGATTTACTTTTATTTTTAAAAACCCCTAGAGGTTGGCTCAAGTGGTAAAGATCTTGGTTTTGGTGGTATGTTCCCTCTAAGGTCCAAGGTTCGAATCCCCCATTGGGTGCAAACGATCTCTAGGGGCTATCGGACTGAGAGATTTTCCCCTTGACTTACCCGAGGTGCACTTGCGGGAAACTCCTTGCCGAGGACCTGTGCACCCCCAAGATTAGTCGGGACACTGATCTCGGACACCCAATGGCAATAAAAAAAAATGAAGTTATAATTCATGCAATTGATGTCAGAGTATTTATTTTTTATAATAGAATGAAAATTTTATTGATATGAATGAAGTAGACGAAGCCCATGTATGTAGGAAGTATACAAAAGAATACCTAAATACATTCTAGGAACCAGAAATTAAAGATAGAAAATCATGAACACTAGTTCCATTAAGCACAATGGCTGAAAACCAAAGCAATAAGGTGTGTACAAAAAAGTTCCGAAGTTCCTCCATCGTGCGCTCCATATCTTCAAACCACCGATTATTCATTTCCATCTAAATACACCACATAATGTACAAAGGAATCATCCTTCCAACTGTAGCCACTTGGAGGCAGCCTTAAATATTCTTCCAGCAGGCTAATAAATCCACCACCCTCAAAGCATAACCCAAGCCATCCCAATTCTTCTAAAGACCTCATCCCACAACACTCTTGTCACCTCACAATGTAGTAATAAACGATCAACTGATTTTCCATCCTTCTTGCACAAATAGCACCAATCCATGACAATGAGACCCCGCTTCCTCAAATTGTCTGTGGTCAAGATATTCCCAAGAGAGGCGGTTCATACGAAGAAAGCTACTTTAGAGGGCACACAAGACCTCCAAATACTCTTCCACAAGAAAGGAACATTACCATGTGATGCCAACATCTTGTAATAAGATCTCACAATAAACCATTTGCTCCCATTGGGCCTCCACTGCATCCTATCCCCATGTATCGTTGGCCTTCATGTAGAATATATAAGACTGAAAAATTCAGAAACAATATTCATTTTCCAATCATGAACATCCCTATTAAATAGAACATCCAACTGGTGAGAACCATGGAAAAATGCCAACAAATCTGACATAAAAGCATCCTAATTCACAGGAATGCGATAGAGAGCTGGGAATGCCCTAAAGAGAGCGCGATCTCCACACCAAACATCATACCAAAATCTGATTCTAGAACCCTCACCAGCTACAAAACAAATATGAGTGGCAAAACTCTTCCAACCCCTCCTAATGAATTTCCATAAGCCCACACCATACACGGGGCACTTCATTAGAACACAACCACCCCCCCCCCTCCCCTCGCACTTCCATATCTATGATCAATAACCTCTTTCCAAAGTGAATCTCCCTCCAAGTGGTACCTCCATAACCATTTCCCCAAAAGGGCTTTATTGAATGCCCTCAAATTGCGAATCCCCAAGCCTCCATTAGAAATTAGGAAACAAAATTATTCCAATTAACAAGATGGAACTTAGTTTCCTCCCCCACTCCACCCCACAAGAAAGCCCGAAATAACTTCTCAATTCTATTGGCCACCCCTGCAAGCAAAGGGAATAAGGAATAAAAAATAAGTGGAGAGGTTGGAAAGAGTACTCTTAATTAAAGTGAGTCTGCCCCCTTTTGATAAATACATCTGTTTCCACCCTGCCAACATTTTCTTAACTTTCTCAACAACCCCATCCTAAATGGCTTGAGCCTTAAAAGTCGCCACCAACGGAAGACCCAAATATTTCTTAGGCAATGAAGCCACTTTGCAACCCAAATAACTCGCCAAGCTATTTATACAACACACCACACTAGGGCTGAGCATCCGAAAATCCAACTCTGACTCCAAATCCAGCTCTGCTCCGACTCAGACAAAACAAAGTTGGAGTCAGATTTTTTTTAATTTTTCAATCAAAGTCAGAGGTGTCGCTGAACTGACTCCGACTCCAACTCCGACCCCGACTCTAATATTGTACATATGTTATAAAAATATGTATTTATCTATATATTTATCATATATACTAGTATAACTATATAACTATATATAACTTATATAGTTGAATTCAATAATATACTAGTATAAGCTAATTATTATAACATAATATACTTATACTATAATATAAATAGATTAATGATAGTTTAGTATATGTAAACATCATAGTATTACTACCATACATAATCAAGTATAGAAATAAATTAGATACTAGTATTTAAATAAGTTTAGTATAATAAATTAATAACACATATCCTAATTTACTAAAGTATAATAACATGTAATTAGACACTAAAAATAATATGTAATACTATAGTATGATAACAAGTAATTAGACACTATAGTATAAGTCTAGTATAAAAATAAGTTAGATATCAGTATAGAAGTAAATTAGCAATGAATGATTTAGTTTTAGTTTTAAATTTTTTGGAAAAATTGAAATTTGAAAGGCCACAAAAACTTTTGTAAAATGGGCTAATATAAAGCTAAAAAAAAAATCCAAAACTGAAAGCCCAAATCTGACTCCAACAAGTTGAATTCGGAGTTGGATCGAAGCTTACACAAGTTGGAGTCGGAGTTCGGATTTGAACTCCAACAAAGTCGGAGTCGGATTTAGGTGAATCCAACTCCGACTAAGTCGGTGCTCACCCCTACACCACTCCCACCGAAACCATCTCAGACTTACCAAAGTTTAGCTTGAGACCCGACACAACTTCAAAGCATAACAAAAGTGCCCTTAAAGCTTGAATCTGGCCACGATCAGCCTCACAAAAAAGAAGGGTATCATCTGCAAAAAGGAGATGGGAAATTATGGTGGAACCATTAATACCATTTCCCTCCGAGAACCTGGATAGGAAGCCTCCCCCAATGGCAGCCTCCACCATCCAACCAAGTGCCTCCATAACAACAACAAAGAAAAAGGGAGATAACGGATTCCCTTGCCTCAGGCCACAAGAATTGTTAAAAATCCAGTAGGTGTGCCATTAACTAGCACTGAGAAACTAGGGGTAGTTACACAATGCTGAATCCACAAAATCCACCTATCGCTGAAGCCACACCTCCCAAGCATATAAAAAGGGAATTCTCAATTCACATTATCATACGCATTTTCCATGTCAAGCTTGCACAGAATGCCTGTAACTCCCTCCCTCAATCTACTATCTAAGTATTCATTGGCAATGAGGACCGAATCAAGAATTTATCTCTCCTGAACAAAGGCATTTTGAGGCTTAGAAATAATTTGATATATAACCGTGCTCAAACGATTAGCTAGAATGGTCGAAATAATCTTATAGGACTTATAGGACTAAAATCCTTAACTTCTGTAGCCCCGTATTTCTTTGGGATGAGAGTGATAAAAGTCACATTAAAGCATTTCTCAAAATTCTTAAAAGAATAGAACTCGAGAAAAACCTGCATCACATCCTCTTTCACAATGTCCCAACAAGCTTGGAAGAATCCCATAGAAAACCATTTGGACCGAGAGCTTTATCTTTTGTCATTCCACCAATCACCTGACAAATCTCAACTTCTTCAAAAGGTCTTTCCAACCAACTCGCACCCTGAGGAGAAAGAGACTCAAAAACCAAGCCATCGAGATTCGGCCTCCAATTAGTTAGTTTTGTGAGAAGGTTCTCATAATAATGCACAATATGATCCTCAATCTGAGAGGGGGAAGAGAGCACACGATTATCTGAATGAAGTATCTCAAAAGCATTACTTTGCCGATGTGAATTAGCCACTTTATGGAAAAACTTCATGCATTCATCACATTCTTTTAACCAAAGAGCCTTTGATTTCTGTCGCCACGACGTCTCCTCCATCAACAACACCCTCTCCAATTCAACCAAAACTGAATTTTTCCTCAACAATACCTCCTCAGAGGTATCTCCAATTGCCTCCCTACCCTTTAGAACCAGCAAGAATGAAGCTAGGAGTGCCTGTAAACTGATAAGAAGACCACCAAATTCTAACCTTATCTACAAAACCATCAGCTACTAACCACATATTTTCAAAACTTGAAGTACCACGGTCCCCCATGAATACCTCTGCAATCAAGCAAAATGGGAAAGTGATCCGAACAAACTCAAGGCAAACACTTCTGACACAGCTCTAGAAAGCGAGCCTCCCAAGAAGGAGAGATGAGAAACCCATCCAATCGTGACCAACTGCGACTATTGGACCACGTGAACTCGCCCTCAACATGAGGGAGATCCATGAGATCCAAATCAAAGATGAACTCAGAAAACTACTCCATAGCCAAGGAAGTTTGAGGTTCTCCCGATCGCTTACTAGGAAAGCGAGTAATATTGAAATCCCTACTCATACACCATGGCACATCCCATAGATAATATAAACCCACCAGCTCCTCCCAAAGAAGTCTCCTATCACTATCCAAATTTGGCCCTTGAGTACTTGCATAAGCCCACTCTCACCTATCCTCAACATTTTTAAATAAACTAGCGATTGAGAAATTCCCAATACACTCCTAGACAAACTCCACCACTGTTCTATCCCACATTAAAAGAACTCCACTTGAAGCTCCCAAAGATGCCAAGTAAGACCATCCCACAAAAGGACACCCCCCCCCCCCCATAGACTCCGAATGATGCTTCTATCGATAAAACATAACTTTGTTTTTTGAAAACACACATCAATCTTCCATGTCCACAATAAAAATTTTATGCAAAGGTTCTTGTTACGATCATTAAGCCCCTACACATTCCAAGAGCAGATCTTAGGTGGGGACACAATGGGGACACCACAAGGTATATCTGTCACTATACAGATATCTTGGCAAGTTGCCTAAGATGAAACTACACAACAATATGGAAAACAGCTGGCTCAAAGATCAAAGCATTATAGACCAAGACCATTTCCGAGGTTCCTTTTTCTTAGCAATTTAAAGTAGGGAAATTTGGGAAACTCCAAACAAAATGAGTTCCTATTACAAGCCACAGGTGGAAAGGCACATGATTTGCCCGATTTGCCCCTTTCATTTGCCCTGAACACTATATATAAAGAACTTTCGTCTAAATATTATAAATTTGGGACATTTTTCAGATTCCATCTTCTTAGAAATTATAGAGCATAGATATTCTCTCTCCTCCCCCCCCCCCCCCCCCCCCCCCCCACCATGACTCCAGCTACGTATAGGTTGCGGATGATCCCCAACTATCACAATATCATTTTTTCTTTTAGCATTATGTTGCCAATACTCAGGAGAATATGGGTCATCGAATAGTTCATAGAATCTAAGGCGAATGGGTTAATGTTATCAGAAGGAGTAGGAGGGTTATTAGAACCATGTCTCTAGGAAGAATCGAATAGTTGTTGGCCATGGTGGAAGCTTGTGTTCAGTCAGAGAGAAGGTCAAAATTCGCAAAAACCTCACGTATCAGAAACAAAGCATACCTAGTGGTGTTCAAGCACTAACATGAGTAATTTGGCTCTGGTGACTATGGTGGAGGTGGGCAGCGAGGTTTCACAGTAATACCTGAAGGATTGGGGGGGATGGGTAGGAAAAGCTTAGCCAAGGAGCTCTAAAAAGTCTTTTGTTTTCCTTAACACAATGCTAGACAAAGGGTCCAGACTGGTAATTCAGGCAAGATCTCTGTTGTTTTGCATGGGCGGGCCTCCATTGGTGCAACCAGTGAAAACTAAGAACAACAACAGTGCATTTCGGTTGTATGCATCTGCACATAATGCTTTTCAGTCTTGGTGACACATCGGTTGCAAAATAGGGATCATTTGTCTCCTTTATTGTCTAGGCCTTACTAGAATGCTCTGAGCACTGGGAATCTTTTATCAGGTTGCTTAGTGGAGACCTAGAATGTGGAAGGACTTTTCATCTCACACCTTTTACTTTCATATGGCACATTGATTTTTAGTCAGACAAATCTTGGCACTTACAATATTTTTTCTTCATGTTTCTTTGTTTTGAAGCAGTATCAGGTTTGAAGATTACTTTGGTTAAGTTTGAGTTTCTCCCAGTTAGCAATGTGGATGATGTAGACAACCTGACCCAAATTTTGGAATATATAGAGTCTTCATTGCCTATGACGCACTTAAGCCTCCCATTGGGAGCTCATTTTAAAGCTTAATTGGTTTGGGAGGGTATTTAGTAGGCTAGATGGAAGAGGTTGTATTTTTGTATAAGAAAGGTAAGACAACGCCCTTTCAAACCTCCCCACTTACTTATGTCTTTATTCCTCCTCCCTATTGGCATAAAAAGTTACATAGGGACCACTTATGGGGTGCTATGGTGAAAAATCTAAAATCCCATTCAGCAAATTGGCCCAAGGTCTGCTCCCTGATCTCTAAAGGGTTTGTTTATCAAGAAATTGATTACATTCAATAAAGCTCTATGCCAATGACAAAGATAGCGTATGAAGATCAATCGTAATTATGTAATATGGTAGTGCATGGGGTGGATAGAGTTCTAATTAGGTGCATGGGACCTATGGGATTGGACTATAGAAGAATATTCAATGGCATTGCAGGAAGTTTTCCCAGCACACCAGATAAAAGGTGGAAGATGGATCGAAAGTAAAGTTTTAATATCATGTATGGTGCAAGGATTAGCCCTTTAAAGAAGCTTTTCAGGATTTATTCAACATTTTTTAGTTTAAGGATGCATCAGTGGCAGACAATTTACAGCTTGCAAATGGATCTTTCTCAATGAGAAGTGGATTTTATCAAGGCATTGCAAGATTGGGAGGTGAACCTCTTTAACTTATTTTATGACCAGTTGTGTTCTCTTAAATGAGAAAGGGTGGTGAAGACAAGATGTGTTAGGCCATATTCAAGAGAGGAGTGCTTAAAATCAAATCATTCTATAAGGTGTTAAACAACACCCCCCCCCCCCCCCCCCCCCCCCCCCCCCCCCCCCCCCACATGACAGCATTACTTTTCCATGCAAGACCATTTGGAGCAGCCAGTCTCCCTTGAGAGCAGCTTGCCTTTTGGACAGTTGTGCCAGGAAAGATCCTCACCTTGGATTAGTTAATGTTTGTATATACTGGGCTAGGCCTATTCTTGGAGTAATATAATTTGTTTACTTATAAAAAAAAAAAGTTAATGAAGAGGCACGTTATAGCGAGAGAATGGTATTGTATGTGCAAGAGGAAAAAAGAAATTGTGGATCATTTTTCCTCCACTGTGATGTAGCTAGCACTTTGTGGCAAGTTATTTATAGTCTTTTTGAGCTAGGCTGAGTGGTGCCTAGATGGGAGATAGACCATTTACTGGAAATGACGGTTTGATAGTCATCACAGTGAGACCTTGGGGAAAATTATCCCGATCTATTTGATGTAGTGCATATGGAGAAAAAAGAAATGATCAAAATTTTGAAGTTTTGTTACTCTCTAAAGGGCTGTGGGGAACCTCACAGCTTTCTTTTTTAAATCACTTTCACACTAGGTCGTTGCCTATTTGTGTTTTCTCTAGCTTTAGCTTCTTGGATTTTCTTAATCTCTTCTCTCTCTAATTAGGTGTATTTGATGTATATACTCTCTGTGTACTTGGGATAATGTCTATTTGATCATTAGCAAAACTTATCTTGTTAAAAAAGAGTAGAAAAATTAGTCACATATATTTTCCTTCAACGAGACATTTTTTATTCTTATCCAAAACAAATGTGAGATGTGCACACCGCTCCCCCGCTCCCACCAAAAGCCCCCGTTTGACAGTGTTGACTACCTTAGCAGTGAAAACTTATCAAGTTCCGCGTAGTCAATCTCTGGGTTTTCAATGAATTAATACCAGTTAGTCTTTATCTATCTGCAGTTAGCCTTTCACCAGCAAGAATCCCAACACCTGGTAAATAAAAAAATACATATAGAAAGAAACACAGTAGTTTATCTCAAAATAGATTATTGGTTTGGTTTTAAATTTCTAGGTGAAGGAGCATACCAAAGATTTTTGTTCATCGGGTACAGTCGGGCCACTCAACTCCTTTGCATTGATATGCTCTATAGCTATGCCAGTGTCAACATCATCAGTAGATATAATTTCCTGGCTCAAAATTGGAACATTAATTATTGAAGCATTTTCGGTTTCAGATTCCTCGCCACCATTTGCCTGGAAATCTGCATTTGTTGAAGTCCGTTCATGAGAGGCTTTCTTCAAATGTTGTTTTTTATGCTGGGAACTGCAAGTATTTCAATATTATCAAGTTCTTTGACAAGCGTACCCTAATTATAAAGGATACAGAACTTTCTCTCCACAGGTAAGATGGACTCAGTATAAATTATACAAAATATAAAATATCCAATGAGAAGACTGTTTTACTTATCAAAAAAATGAGAAGACTGTTTTAAATTTCCTAGAAAGATTAAGTTAACATAAAAGTCCTTTTTTCCCCAAAACCACAAGCACGAGTGCTCTAAAAAATATTACACTGTAAATGTTCCTAATAGAAGAAAATTGAATCCAAATTAAGCACCATAACTTTTTAAGGAAAGTCAATCTTGAATAAAGGCACATAGTTCAGATAGTTAACCACTTTCCCTCATTTTGTTTCAACTCAAACAAGAAAAACAACAGTCAGTTCAGAAGGCATGGCATCCAAGTTGAATAATGACCATTGCGAGCAAAATCCAATGTGAATGGATACTAGGAAGTTCCAAATACAGCAAGTGCTATAATGTTCCTAAGAGTGCATGTAGATAGATTTGTATGTAAGATCATATGAGAGAAAGCAAGATTTGTACGTAAGATCATATGAAAGAAAGCAAATTAAAGTTATACTGATACTCTAGGATTCCTTTTTAAAAATGTTTAGCAATTAGATTTTATCCACCTTACATGACAAAGAATGGGTGGGTCAGTATTCTTACCCTTTGCGCCTTATAGCATATGTTCATCTTGTCGGCATTCTCTATTGATTCAAGCAATCTCTTGTGCCTCAAAATATACATGTCCACTTCAATTTCTATCTAGCCTCGCCACTCATTCTGTCAACCTCTTGATCCAACTATACTTATTCAAACTCAACCAAGAACTTAGGTACTACAAGCGTAGAAGCGGAAAATTCATAGATTTTTTCTAAATTGGTTTTTTTGTTTTTTCTATATAATTGTATGTACTGTTTTATGTAAGTTACCCATCAAGATCCTTAAGAGGCATAGTTCAAGCAGAGGCACATCAACTGCAACAAAGCGGCAGTGGTGATAATAAGTCCATTGAATAACTTGGGATAAGGAGTAGAGAATCAAATGTACCAATAAGGCAAGAATCAAATGTACCAATAAGGCAAAAATCAATGCGGCTTTTGTTGTTATCTGGAGTTATGAATACTATCCTACACGAACCACTTCGCGGTTTCACACACCACCAGCACTCTATGGCCAAAAGAATAAGAAAACAAAACAAATCAACCATCATCCTAATGTTCATTCCAAACCCAAGGAAAAGTACCAAACTTCAAACCCTTCTCCAAGAACGAAATGGTCATCTCAACTAGTAAGAGTTTTAGACCATATCCCCAAAACAAAAGCTCAATTTACAAGAATCTAACTACAATAAAAATAAAAAAAATAAAAAAAATCATCAAGAAACAGAACCGAACGTTAACACACTTCCAATTACAAAAGAAGAAAAAACAAAGAAAAGCAAGCACAGGAATGAGATGAGACCGAATATACAGAATTGGGGACGATAGAGAGAACCTAAAATTACGCTGACGCATTTTGCAGGAAGCAGGAAGTGAGCGATGAGGTAAGAAAAAGCGCACAGCCGAGTGCTTGCAGCTCAATCCGCCGATCCCCTCGCTTACAAACCACGTCGATAACTTCACAGAAGACATTTTTTTTTTCCTCGAGTTGAAACCCGTGTGTCTACACTCTACATGTAAGAGAAACTAGAAAAACTCGGCAGCAAGTAAGAGATGGAACAAAACGGTTTCTTCGGAAGTTGGCATGTGAGTCTATGACTGCTCTCCACCCGGGTGGAGAGAGAGAGAGTCTTTCGCATCTTTGATTGAGGATTGTGTGATGGTACGTGCGGGTTTACTGAGCCATCCATCGTTTGTGGTTTTTTATCACAGCGTTATCTAAATCGAACGGTCCCCTCCACTTTCCCCTCGAATCTCTGTTCTTTTTTTTTTCGCTGATTTGAATTTTGATTAGATCTTAGAGATGAATGGTGATGCACCCTGGTGATCGGATCATTGACAATGGCATGCTAACTCTAAAATTTGGCTAGAATCTTAATTTTTGATTATAATATTAACTTTTGATTATTTGAATTCACATTAGACCAGACATCTTAAAGTCAAAATAATAATATTATATTATATATTTTAATAATATTTGAATTTTTTTTATATTTTACAAATATACTTTATATATTTTAATAATATCTGATAAAAAAAATTTATACAACAATTCTTGAAACCAACAAGTTAATTTTTGTAAACTCTTCTTCTTTTACCAACTTTTTTAGTTGTAGCTAATAGTTAATGATCAAATTAGAATTTTGTGAAGCCAACTTCTTGTACCAATCAATTACCATCTACAATTCTTGAAACCAACAAACTAATTTTTGTCAACCCTTCTTCTTTTGCCAACTTTGCTGCTTGCCAGAAGTCTACAAGAAAAGATATGAAGCATGCATTCGGAGTACTCAAAGGTAGATTTGCAATTGTGCGTGAACCTGCTAGGTATTTTGAACCTGAAATTCTAAAAGATATTATGTACGCATGCATTATTCTACATAATATGATCCTTAAAGATGAGCGGCATCTATATCTCGGGGCTGAGCAGTTCATTTACAAACAAACAGAAAATACTCCAAATGAGCCAATCTCACACGATAATATACCTAAATTAGTAGAGTTCATTGCGCAACATCATCGAATTAGAGATAGAGGCACTCATAGCCAACTCCAGGCTGACGTTATCGAGCATTTATGGAGTACTCATGGCCGCACATAATTTTATAGCCAGCATGTAGAAAGAGTTGTTCCTACTATGTAGTACTTCTATGACTTATTTCAATGTGGTAATTTGTAGTATTTCTATTATTTCAATGTGATAATTTGTAATACTTCTACTATTGTATGAAATCAAAGTCACTTAATTAGCATCAACTTAATTAGCAAAACACGGCAAGTTACTTAATTAGCACATCAACTTTACGCAGGTTGTTATGCTACATATATTCATAGCTTTGTCAAGTGGAGATTCATGAACCAACTACTCAGTATTAGCCAAAAGAAAAAAGAAAAACTAAGAAAAAAGAAAACAAACCAAAGCTTTGTGATACAAGCATAACATCTCATGACTCTACTTCTATTAGCACAGACCCTAAGACTATAGCCTAAAGATGATGATATACTAATAGCAATGAACTTGTCGCTTCTCCAACAGTAATCAACCATAAGATTGTTAATAACAATGAATATACTCACAACTTCTAAAACCACAAACACTGGCTACTGCACTTCAGAAAATCCATACTATCAAAACCAAATTAGTTCACTATTCAATTTGAAATCTATTGTCAGCCAATTAGTTTTGATTACAAACAAAAAATGCACATTTAATATTTTCTCGTCACTTCCCAAATCACAATGGAACACAAAAATAGCACAAGATTCACCAACTTAATTAGCAAGACACGGCAACACCTCCAAATTCAAGATTTCAAATTCAAGTCCAGCAACACACGGCACCAACAGTCTATATAAATATCTCTTTATATACCAAAAGAGTCAGAAAAGTTATCAAAATAGTCCACAAATTACCAACACAAACTACCAAAATAGTCAACAAATTACTAACACAGTTCAATTTCTAGTGCAAAGATAATATTTACAGTCCATGCATTTAGTTGCTATCCAGCCACATATTTATACGGCCTGGGTCTGTAGAGTCAAATTTCCTAAATCAATCACACAAAGTTCATACCATGGGGGGTATTCTGAATGTTCTTGAGCCAAGCTGAGAGAGAGAGAGAGAGAGAGGAAATCGCACAAATGACGGGAACCAGCAAGGAAATGGACTCAAGAATTTTTAGACCCAAGAATTGAGAGACAATCGATCGAAGAAGATTGAGGAAGAGAGAAAACAGAGAGAAGAGGGAGAGGAGCGATGGACTTATGAAACAAAAGGGAAAAATACGAGGGAAGGAGGGAGGAAAAGGGAGGGAATAATAAAATATTCCTTTGGTCCTTCAACAGTATGTCACCAAACATGACTAGGAGGAGAAATTTACTGTAGCTCAAAATTAAGAAATATGGTTTTAGCTAGTTCAATGTAGGGATTTTAATTAAAAAAAAAAGTAAAATTAGGACTTGAATTTGGCAATGGCAATGCTCTAAGTAAGATCAAGGACTTTTCTTTTTCGTGATCAACGCCCAAGATTTAATGAGAAATGATATACCCACCTCAATTTACACAACAGTCCCATATGGTATTATTTTTTTTCCTTTTTCTAACACAAGGGCTTGGCGCCTAGTTGGACTAAAGTCTAAAATTGTAAAAGAAAAAAATTGGAAATCTGCTCGAACTCACCCCACACCTTACCTCACCTCGTCTTCCCCAAATTTCAAACCCAAAATCCGACCACCACTGTCCACACCGGTATCGTAGAGTTTTCTCTCTGAATAAGGCCTTTGATGAGCTCCAACCCCATTCCTCCTTCTCTCTCTCATGGTCCGACTTGGAGTCGCTCGAGTCATGAGAACAAACTTTGTCCCATACCCCCGAGTCCCTAGCCAAACTCCACAACATACCCATCTTCTATATAAAAGGAAAAAAATAGTTACTTTACTCGCACAAAAGTGTCCAAAAACATCTCTTGTCGTTTCCTGGGAAAGAATCATAGTTACACTCACATAATCCTAACCCAACAAAACCATGAATTTACCCTATCGGACTAGATACAAGCAATGCTAGTCTCTAACACATACCCTCTCTAGTGTTTTTTCCCTTTTATTTTTAAGAATGTATTTAGCATAAACCGGAGCTCGAAACTGGCCGAAACCGGTAGGAAATCGATTGGTCGTCGGTGGTAAATTAACAAAACCGACATCAGCTGGTTCAGTCTTGGTTTGAACCAGCAAAAAATGGATAAACCGGCTGATGTCAGTAACCTTTTTTTTTAATATATATATATATATATATATATATCATTACTAAACGACGCCATTTCACTTAAATAAGTGAAAATGCGTCGTTTTGCTTCTACCTAGAGCATATTCAAATCCCTTCCCTCTTCTTCTCTTCTCATTTGAGCTCTCAGCCTTCCCCCCTCATTTCATCTCTAGCTTCCGCAGCCATTGCCCTCCACTCCACTCTCCAGCGTCAGCGGCATCGGCTGTAGCATTGTCAGCAACAGCGGTAGTGGCCTAGCCTCCACGTTCCTTCGGTAAACAGCGTTTGCACACTACCAAACCAGCAATTATTTATTTATTTATTTATATTTTCTTGATTCTGTTGTTTACTATTTTCTTGGATGCTTAGATGATTAAGGTTTATCTAATTTTGAAATTGCTGTAATACTGTATATTTTTTGATTTTGTGATTGGATTGAAATTCTTAGATGATTAGGGATTATTCATTGAATGGCTACTTTGGGCAATTGAACTGCAAGACACCCAGGCAATTGATTTCCAACAAACCGCCAAATCGACCATGAACCGGCCAGCAACTACACCGGCCGGTTTTACCCCTTACACGGTCGGTTTTCGGTCGATTTTCTTCCCCAAATCATCAGTTTCAGTCAGTTTCAGTTTTTGCACTAAACCAAACCGAGGGGTTGGTTTTTCACCCCTAGAGTGCACCATGTGGTTGTGCTCTGTCATGGAAGCTTTGGCAACGGAGACTGTTTTTACTGCTGGGATGTCTCTCGTTTGCCTTCTAGTATAGCCTGTGTTAGTTTTTTTTTTCTTTTTTACCACGGCTTGTTTCCATAATTTGTTTTTTTTTTCCTGATATATTACTCTATTTTTGTCCCTTTCTTCTTAACAGATAATTATTGTATACAACTTAAGCTTTCATCCTTTTGTTCTGCTTGTAAAGTTCTCTTCTTTTTTCCCTTTCATATTTTCATATGATTTTGTGGGTACGAAATGTTGTTCTAGCTTTCTTTCCTCAGTGAGTATGTAATACGCTTTTATCTTTAGTTTTGATTCATTTGTTTTGGCTATAATAGGACTGCCTAAATTATTTATGATATGAAACCTGAACTTACTTAAGAGGGTGTTGGAGAATACGTTGGTCATACACTTCGTGAAAGTATTTAATATGTTAGCTATACTATTTTCTTCTTTTCTATAATTCTATAATACAATTCTGCATTTATATAATTCTAACCATATTGAAGCATTCTAATTTCATAATGTGTTCTGATGGTTACAAAAATTTCTATCTTTACTCAATAGGATAGGCCATAATGATTTTTGTTTTTAGTTGGGTAAAGTATGGACTACGTTGGTTCCCCTATGCTAAATCCACAAATTGTGGCCCACGAGAATCACCAATCACCACCACAAGCCAACGGTGACCTCCACGCCCAACTCTCTCCCCCCTTTTGTCTAGACTAAAATCCATCACTATGCAACTCCACTCCTGACATCGTATGCCATAAGTTGCTCTCCCGACATCGCTAAAATGAAACAAACGTTGCACTACACCTCATCATCCACTAGAAGTTGGTAAATTTTATTTTTGCACATATATATATATATATATATATATATTTCAAAAAAATTTGGAGAATATTTATTTATTTATTGATATGAACTTGCATTATCCAAAAAGAATTTTGAGCCTGAAATTTTCATATTTTAAAGATTGTTGTGTACCTTTGCTTTGACAATTAATTATTGCATAACCTAGTAAAAAAACAACCTAGCCATTTTTTTAATATCACATATAGTTAGATGTGAAGTGCTTTTTTAATATAAATGTTTATTATTTTATTAATGTAGTAAATGGACTCAGGTGTCTCACATGTGGATAATGAGGATGATGTTATGGAAAGTGATACTAGAAATGATGGGTATGAAATCGTGGAAGAATCAAAAGTTGGAATGTGTTTTGATTAAGGAGAAGAAGTGAGATCAGAGTATATGAAATATGCAAAACAAGTGGGATTTGGGATGATGAAGAGAAGTTTTAGGATTGATAAGGATGGAAAGTTAAAATATTTCACTCTTGTATGTGCGTGGGAAGGAAAGATACTTCCATAGGGGCAATAGTGATGAGGTGGTAAGCCCGATCAAGGTGAAAAGTAAAGGGAGACCATCATCAAAGAGAAAACAGTCTAAGTTGAAAAAATCAAGAAAAATATTAAAAACCCAAAAGAGTGAACAAAATAAGGTTACTCTCGTACTTTGGTGTGTTGGTTAAATCATATGTATACCATTGTTTTTACATTTGTCTTTAACATTTTTTATCATGGGTTATCAGAAATTTGCTCAATAATTTGAACATAAGACCCTAACTCATCTCCTACCTAATTTTAATGCTCCATTGATTGCATTATCAAGGATGATATGCGTATATCATTGTTTTTACAGTTTCTTCTAATATTTATTCGTCATGGGTTATTAGACATCTATTCAATTATCTAAACATGAGACTCGAACTCATCTCCCACCCGATTTTAGTGCTTCATCGACTGCACAATCAAGGATGATGGTATTAATTATTTTTTTCCACATATTTCAGAATTTCTATTTTAACATGTTCTTTTTATTTTGTATTTTTATAGATACAACCTCACACAATTTCGCTTGTAAATGAGGGCATTTCCTATTTTCCTATCAGCCAAGATGTATAAACAGACACTCGTGAGCATTTTTAAATATATTTTTTATATTTATTTTTTAGCCAGATGAAAATGAAGTTAGCGTGATGCTGATATCTTATTACATTTAATGCAGATTTGGGACTTTAATGATATTGTTATCCTCATTACTGATTGAAGTAGAAGACTTTGTATTTTGTGGTCATTTTGAGACTTTGTTGTGGTTTGGCAATGTTAGGACTTGGAGTATCTCAATTGAATTGTACATGGTTGTGATGAAGGGGAAGGGTTTGTATTTTGTGAAAGTTGTAGATACTGTGGCGTTGGTGTACTATGTTGGGAAAGGTGTATTTTGTGCAAGTTGTAATACTAGTTTAACAGATCAGTCATTTTTTTGTACATATATTTTTTGGCTTCCATTTGTAATGTTATTGAACAGTTGTAACCATGTTTAATGATGTCGATGCTAATGATCAATCAAGTTCTTTTTGACATGTTGTTTTTGGCTCTACTGTTTTTATAGCTCATTATTAAAATTATTGAATGGTTGTAAATATTGTTTACTAGCTTTAATGATTTTAAGCATCTTTCTATTGTGTGTAATTAGTGTACCGATGAGAAATGGATGTTGTGGTAGCCAAACACAATTCCTAACATGTGAAAATGGACAGTTGTTTCTTTTGGGGAGAGATGTTTGTAACTTTGTTGCATGGTTGATCATGATCCACACACTAAAATGCATTTCCAAAAAGTTGGATGCAGCTATATAGAGACAAAAAAAAACTGTTGTTTTTTTCTTGCTTACTTCATGCTTTTTTACTTGCTGTTGTTGCAGTTGCTGAGGCTTTATGGGAGGAGCTTCTGCAAGTTGTTTTCTATTTGCAATCAGCTTCTCTAGCACCTCAATGTAGTTTTCGGATTGAATTTTACTTGAAAAAAGAATAAAAGACGGTTTAGGACAAAATTTTGGGGCACAATACAGTTTAGAAACCTCTGGATATTCAGTTCCATTCATAAAATTGAAACAGAAAGAAAGATAGTTCAACAAACTTAATTTTTATAAATAAAACTAAAAAAAGAAAAGGAAGAAAGAAAATAAATTACTATGAAAATAACAATCAAGAGTCTCAACAAAAATCTCTTAAAGAGAATAACAAGCTCAATAGATAAAACAAAATGCAGTAGAAGATTCAGCTAACTTAAAAATGATGATTTATCTGTAGCCACTCATTCAAGAGCAACATAGATTCATCACTCTACAAATGATGGCCCAATTAGACTTATATCTAGGACCTATTTTTTCTTTGCCAAAGTTAAGTTCAAAGCTACATTAGAGCTGAAATTAAATAACTTACACACTTATAGTTACAATATATGAAGCAGTATTAAAAGGAATATCATGGCTTCAATCAGATCAATGTTAGAACTTAGAAAGTTAACTAAAATACAAGTTCCATATATTCAGAATTGGAATCAACTATAATTATGTCACAGTTTAACAAAGGCTACAAAGCACAATCCATTTAAGAGATACTAGCAGCATTCATTCACTATATTGATCATAAAAATTAGATTGCATTAAATGTTTTTTTATAGGTATTGTATTAAATGTATGGGGAATGAGTACGAATTAACAGCATATACTCATTATGCAGTGAGTCTTGAACAAAATTACTCAATTGAAGTATAAAAAAATAAGGTTAACCCAAAGCTCTACTGAACTGACCCTCATAAACCACCTACCTATTTTCATATACTTTCAAATCCGAGGTTGAGGGCTGACGTGGCAAGTGATTTTTTTTCCTCTCAACTTAGAGGGTGATTAGGGTGTGCTTCGTTGCACCGTTATGGCCACGATCATTGGGCCTTCAATGTCGATGGTGGGGCAAGGTGGCCATTCATTTGGGGGGAGCTGAAGAAGTCGGTGCGTATCATGGAAACTTCATCTGGTCACATGGCGGCCTCTTTTGGGAAATCGTTTGCGGATTTGGTGGGAGACCGGCCTCAGGTTCTTCGTGAGGTGGATATTCCATTGAAAGAGCCTAGATTTTGTGATGGGGAGATGTTTTTCTTATTTTCTAAAACGGAAATCAAACAATCGATTGAACCTTTCCGGTTCTCAGTTGTTCTGAAATTCTTACGACTCAGGCTGTCTTTGGACCATGTGCGTGGGTACATCAAGAACAGATGGAGGTTGTCATCAATGTCGGTAGTGAGACAGCTCCGTAACCCACGAAATGTCCTAGTACGTATGGTGAATGAAGAGGATTTTGTAGGAGCCATGGCGAGAGAGAATGCTGATATATCGGGAGTTCCTTATCTGATTTTTCATTGGACATCGGATTTTGTTGAGGAGGAGGATTCCCCGCTCGTTCCCGTTTGGTTGACCCTACCGGGGTTACCCCCAAATTTCTTTTATGTCTCAATGTTGAAAAGTATAGGTGGAGGATTTGAGAGATTTTTGAAAAGGGACAACGCCACAGCGTGTGTATCTCGTCCTGAGGCAACAAGGATTTTGTTGAGTTGGATGTGTCGAAGCCATTGAGACATTCTTTTTGGTTGGGATCTCCAGGACTTCCAAATAGCCATTTGCAAGAGGTCATTTACGAGTCGGTGCCAAAGTTTTGTGGTGTATGTTGCAAATAAGGACATTGAGATAATCACTATGGGCAACAAAAGAAGCAAATGGCACAGGGGAAAACGGATTTGGGTTTGGAAGAGCATGGGCGTTCGAAGAAGGTTTGGAAAGTAATTAATAAGCAGGATGCACAGCATTCGGTTTTGCCTGGGGATGGTACCTCTGCTCCTCGCCATGCAGAATTGCTAGAACTTATTGCTAAGAGGAAGAGTGAAGTGGAGTCGAAGAGGTTAGCAGTTCTATTTGTGGATTCGAAGGGGTGAATAGTTGATAAAGATCAATTTCAATCCAAATTCCTTGAAGAAAACCTGCCCGTTTGCGTAAATCAAAGGCAGAGTGTTGAAAGTGAGAAGTTAGGGTTAGGTTCTCCAAATAAAGATACAGGATCTTGGTTTGCGATAACTGAGGAGGATTCTGAGGAGGAGGCAGAGGAGGTGAAAGTGGTGGGGATGGGATGCTCCCCAATGAGCTCACTCAAACTTGTGGATGAAGCCTTGGAGTATGAATTGAGTAGCATGGCTGAAGCAGGGTTCAGGATGCCTCTACGGGGTCGTTCATTGTCGGAGGGCGAATCAGAGGGTGAGTTGGAAGAATTAGCCAATAAATGTTTTGACTCTGATTCAGAGTTGCATGTGCCACTGACACGATTGAGGGGCGTCAAAAAGAAAGGTTCAATGGTTGGATTGGGAAGGAGGTTGACTCGTTCCAGAAAGGTTTTTAAGATTTTTTTTATGAAGATTCTAATTTGGAATATTAAGGGTATTCTTTCATCGAGGAGTAGACTTCGACATTTGATGAATAAAAGTTGTCCATTTGTGGTGGCAATTTTGGAACCGTTTTCTAATTTGAATTAAATGTAGTCGATGAGCTAGGTGGTTGCATCGGCCAAAGTACATAAATAATGGTGATGCAGGTGGTAAAATATGGTTGTTTTGGGATGAGGAGTTGGAGTTTAATTTGATCTCAATGTCGGACCAAGCCTTGGCTAGTTGGTTTGTTTGCGGAAATGTTAGGGTCTTGGTTGTATTTGTTTATGCGAGTTGTTTTCGTAGGAAAAGGTTGGAGTTGTGGGATTTTTTACACGCACTTGATGTGGGGGCCTGTCCATTCTTTGTTGGGGGTGATTTCAATATTGTTCATAGTAATGATGGAAAAGTGGGGTGTCTTTTGAGGCCTTCTCGTCCCAAGTTGGAGTTTAATCATTGTATCCATGATTGTGGGTTGATAGAAATCCCTTCGGATGGTAATAAATTCTCTTAGTGCAATGGGAGGTAGGGAGGTAGGCGTATTTGGGCAAAGCTGGACCGCATTTTGGTATCTTCATCGTTCATGAATTCCTTTGGGGAAGCTCGGATGGAGTTCCTTCCGCAGACTTCTTCCGATCATTGTCCTATGCTGTTATTTTTAAAGAGGGAGAGAATATGGGGTATTAGATATTTCATATTTCAACGGATGTGGGGAACACATGAGGGGTTTCTTCCTTTAGTTCGGGAAGTGTGGAATCAGAGTTTGGAAGTTTCACCTATGGTGAAATTAGCTAAGAGGTTAAATTTGCTAAAAGCCATGTTACAGACGTGGAACTTTGAGACATTTGGACGGGTTGATTTGGAGTTGGTGAAGGTGGGTAATCGATTGGTGGAGCTTTAGGATTTGTTAGCTGTTGAATTCACACAGGAGCGTGAAATGGATGTTTTAGCTTGTAAGCAACAACATCTTCAATGGTTGAACAGAGAAGAAATGTTCAGACATCAAAAGTCTCGCATTAAATGGCTCAAGGAGGCGGATTCAAATTCTGGTATTTTCCATGCTTCTATGCCGGTGAAAAAAAAAAAGAATTTATTGGTGGAACATATGGTTTTAGAGAATGGGCGTGAGCTGGATTTAGCGGATGTTGTACATGCTAAAGCAGTCCAGCTCTATTAGGAATTGTTGTCGATTTCAGCTGTAGCTTTTGATGAAGAGCAACTTTGTTTGTTGACGCCAACTATTTTGGTGCAGGAGAATGAAATGCTATGTGCACCACCGACAATGGAGGAAATGAAGACGGCACTATGATCTATTCCTCAGGATGGGAGCCCAGGCCTAGATGGATACTTGGCAAGTTTCTTCAAAATAGCATGGGAGGTGGTAAAGCTGGACATTTTGGAATTGGCAAAAGAATTTTTTGAGGGGATTCTGTGGACTACTTTTTTTGGTGCAACAAATATTGTTTTGATCCCTAAGATGGATGCCCCGGCAAATTTGGGGCAATTTAGGCCGATCAGCCTATGCTCGGTGGCGTATAAAATTATGGCGAAGATTATGGTGCTCAGGTTGGTGCCAGTTCTTGAGGGTTTAATTTCTTCGGAACAAGCTGCTTTTATTCGTGGTAGAAGTATCTTTGAAAACGTGGCATTGGCACAAGAACTTGTTCATGGTATGAATCGGAAAACAAGGGGTGGAAATGTAATGCTGAAGATAGATATGGCGAAAGCATATGACCGTGTAAACTGAAAATTTTTGTTAGAGGTGATGCGGAGGCTGGGTTTTTTCAGATAGGTGGTGGTCTTTGATTTTTAACGCAATTTCTTCACCTGTTTTCTTAGTAATGTTGAATGGTAAGTGCAAATGTTTTTCAAGCCTTCTCGTGGGCTACGACAAGGGGATCCACTCTCGCCATATCTTTTTATTTTTTCAGAGGAACTTCTATCTAGGATACTGAATAGAGATTTTGCTCAGGGCCAAGTGCAGTATTTTAATCCTTGTGGAGGGTTGCGGATTACCCATCTATTATATGCCGATGATTTGCTGACTTTTGCCAATGGTGGTAAAACATCGATTCGGAGCTTGAGAAGGGTGATAAAAAATTATGAAGAAATGTCGGGGCAGCTGGTAAATCCTCAGAAGTCTTCAATTTATTTCTCTTCTAATATTTCAGTAGCTCGGAAAGTGGTCTTGAAGAGTATTTCGGAATTCAGTGAAGGGGCATGGCCTTACTTTTATTTGGGATTGCCACTTCATGTTGGGCATTTGACTTTGAATCTGTTTGAACCGTTGTTGGCTAAGGTGCAAAAAAAATTAGCAGGATGGAAGAGCAGATTGTTATCATTTAGTGGAAAAATTATTCTTGTCAAACATGTACTGAATAGTATGCCCATTCATCTTGTTTCGGTGATGAATCTGCCAAAAGGTATTTTTAGGAAGCTGAAATCGATTTTTTCTCATTTTCTTCAGGGCTCTAGTGAGGAAGCTAGGAAGTGGCCGTGGGTTTCTTGGACAAATATATGTTTGCCAATTGAGGAGGGGGGTCTTGGTATTCGAGATCTATTGGAAGTGCAAAAATCGTTATTTATGAGATTTGCTTGGAAGTTGCTGAAAGGTGGATCATTATGGGCTGAATTTTTTTGTTCAAAATATGAGGGACATGGGACAATCTCTGATGATGGTGAGGGAGGTAGAGGTTCTCGCTTTTGGAAAGGGGTGGATCAGGCCATTCATGTTGTTCTAAATAACTCTAGATGGCTAGTTCGTGAGGGGTCTTTGAGATTCTGGGGTGATAACTAGTTGGGCGATGGACCTATTGCTGATCGGCAGCCAGTGGTTGGTGATAGGGATGTGCAGGTTCAGCAACTTACTAATGGTGCGGAGTGGGATGTCAATCGGTTAGCACAACTAGTAGATGAGGAGTTGGTTAATAGCATTTTAATGTCATAGGTTCGTGTTCGTGAGGGCCAGGACATCTTGATTTGGAAGCACACTACGGATGGGGAATTTACAACTAAGTCAGCATGGAATATTGTAAGAAAACATGGTATCTCGTGCCCATGGAAGAAGTGACTTTGACAAAAATATGTTCCGAGGAAAATGTCTTTTTTATGTTGGCGTGCCCGTCGGTTGGCTATCCCAGTAGAAGAGGTGATAAAAAAAATAGGAATTCCTATAGCTTCAAAATGTCAGTGTTGTATCTCACCCCAAGTTGAGTTGGTGGATCATATTCTTTGTGATGGGGAGGGACCGAGGAAGGTGTGGGATTTTTTTGTAGCAATATTTGGCATCCATTTACCGGAGACTCGGGTTTGGGCAGATGTAATGAATATTTGGTGGTGTAGAGCTTCAAATTACTCTCAGGTGCGTTGTTTACATGGTGTCATTCCTATTTTTGTCTCTTGGGGTTTGTAGAAAGTTAGGTGTCGTGCTCGAATGGAGGGGATGAGATTCAATTGGAAGAATGTGGTTCGTGCAGTTAAGGGGTGTATTGTAGAGGCTACAATGTTGATGACCAAGTTCCAGAAATTGGATTCGCCTGATGCACTGATCCTGCGTGAGCTAAATTGCCCAATGGTGAAGTTGGGGCGTTGGTCACCGAGATTGATTTCGTGGGAATTGTCGAGGGCGGATGGGGTGAAGCTAAATGTTTATGGGGGTTCTTGTGGTAACCCCGGGTTGTCCGGTGGTGGAGGGGTTGTTCGAGATGACAGGGGGAAGGTATTGGGGGGTTTTGCACATTGCTATGGGCAAGCTACCAATACTATTGCTAAATGTCGCGCGGTACTGGATGGACTTTGGATGTGCAATCAACTCGGGTTGAGAAATTTTGTAGTGGAGTCGGATTCAAGCGTTATTCTGGGTTGGTTTGTTTTAGGTTGTTGCAATTATTGGTATCTTTGAGATTTTTAGGAGGAGGCTCAAAGCCTTGTTAGTGCCTTAATGTTCAGTTCAAGCATGTTTCTAGATATGCGAATATGGTAGCGGATTTTTTGGCTAAGCATAGGGTGGAGGGGGGAAATATGAAATTTTCAAGTGAAGACATTGGTCCGGGAAGGCTTAGGGGGCTTTTACGTACGGATAGATTAGGCATTTCTTGCATTAAACGTTAGTCTTGTTGGGTTGCATCTTTTTCTTTTGATTCTTTGTTGTAGATATAGTTTTCCTCCGCCTTAAGTGAGAGTTTTAATAAATGGAGGTCTTTTTAAAAAAATATATATATTTATACTTTCAAATCCCACAAACAAGTTTTGCATAAAACCATAAACAAACATATTGATAGTCTTATTCTCTATCGTTTTGCATTAATTTTCCAATTACCAAGCAAAAGGTAACCCCCAAATCAAACCCAGATCAGAAAAAATTATAAACCCAACAAAACTAGATCCAATTACCATCGACTCAATCCCTAGATCCAATTACAAAACAAAAGTGTAAAAAGAAATACTTTGACACTCTGAATAAATATTTTTTAGGGCGCTCTCTGTCCATTCAAGCAAAGGTTGTGGGGCTCCTCATTACTAAGATATAAGAACCAATATTGGAGAGTGGCTCGTTTAGATTCAGAGAATATTTCATCTTATCTCATTATTATAACTTTATAAAATTCTCACACAAAATATAATAAACAATTCAACTTTTTCAAACCTCAATTCAACTTTCCAAATATCGAAACAATAATAAAATTAAAAAATAATATTCTAACTATATTTTATTTAATTTTTAACTTTTATTTAAAATTATCTCATCTCACTGTCCAAACTTTAAAGTTGGGAATTGAAGATTTAATTGCTAACTAAAATTTTAAAATCAAAATGCTAACATTTACACCTTTTAAGATTTCTGCTTAATGCCTCGATGCAACTACCTTACTGATTACGTACGTAGGTAGCAGTGTTTTTTATTTAATAAACCTAGGCCCCTTTAGATGTTAAGTTTGATCGAGATAAGTTGAATTTTTTATAAATAATAATGAGTTACGATAATTAAATGAGTTTTGTGAGGCCCACAGAAAATGAGTTATATGTTTGGATATTAAGATGAGTTTAAATGTATTCATTGGAAGTTGAAAAAGGTTATAGATCCTGATCCACGTGTAAAAAGGTGTTGAGTTGAAAAATATTGTGGGTCTCACGTGTATAAAGAGGTTTTGAATTGAGATGAGTTTAGTGATTTAAAAATTAAGTGTTTAAATGTTAGAATCAGCTTAAAATTAGAATAAACTAAATTGATATTAGTTCAATTTAAGTGCCAAACAGGATCTTAGTTGTTCCGGCATATAAGATGTTGGTCGAATATATAATGCCCTAGAAGTGAATACAAAACAGCCTCTCTCTCTCTCTCTCTCTCTCTATATATATATATATATATCTCCGAGCTGGTAATCTTAATTCCCAATCGTTTTTTGTTTTATTACAATTGTCTTGTTCGAATTAATTATATTAATACTCGTCGATATCCTAGAAAACATGTATTAATGCTTGTAGAGGCCTGCTAATATATTTTTTTTATTTGTCAATCTCAATCACTTACACCCGGCCGTGATTTCTTATATCAATTATTTAAATAAAAAATTACTTAAAATAATTCACATCAAAACGAGAGCAATTAGAGATAATAAAATTCATTTATTATATTTTTTAACCTGATTTTTTAGATTCCGTAAGGCCGGAAGCTGCAAATCCATTGTTTTTCAATATAGAAGGCGGTTCCAACAAGGTGATGTAAGAGTTTTGTTTAAACTCTGTATCCCACACACTCATCTTGATAGACTTTAGAATAATTCAAAACTTATCAATTTTTTTTAGAAGAGGCAGAGTCACATGTTCAAGAGTGACTCCTCCCCAAATTTATTAAAATAGTCTTCACTTATGACAGAAGAAAATCGTGACTACATCAAAACTTATCAGTTAATAAATTAGTTATAATGGGATAAGAAAACTCTTAAGAGATAAGATTAACTTTATATATATAATCACAGTCAAATACAAAATCTTAGATTTCTTGATGATTAGAAGTCTATAAATAGTACAGAAATGTTAAAGGTTTTTACTACAATATAAGAATGCCTTTAGCCATCAGGAGACACTTTTGAGGCTAAGTTATTAGGGTGATCATTCTCTCATAATCAGATTAAACTCTTCATCAAACAGATGAAGAAATATACATATTTAATTATCATTATTTTTATTATTGTGGATCAAAGAAAATTAAAGATCTAATTATTAATATTCATGTTAAAATATTTAACAGATGAACCAGGAAGAAGGCCGTGGCCGGGAAGAATATTTTTCTTGGTGCCATGCAGTCCCAAATATGGTATGAATTAAACAGCAGAATATATATATATATATATATATATGATAATTAACATTAATCTACAGAGAAAAACACCTGAATATATAACTCCATACACATGCACGATCGAATAGGCGGACAATGCATGATATGATCTGCTTGTCTTTTAGTACTATAATTTATCCATTCAATCTACGTAAATATATATATGATGATCATCTGCTGTTTAATTCATACCATATTTGGCCTCACAGTAGTGATCTATCTAGCTAGGCCTGTCTTTTCCATCAACCAGCTCTGATCTCTTTGGGGAAGCATTTGAAACTTCATTATGATCATCATTTCTATTTTCATGAGGTTTGGACTTGTAATCGTCGAGGTACTGCTGATAGAGATACGAAACAAAGCCCCAAATAGCCAAAACCATTGAGATCACCTTTATTCCACCAAGTTTATCGTGGAAAAAGATCACAGCCATAACCGGAACAATGGGCAAACCTAGAACACTTAAGGCATTGGAGAAGAGGGAAGACACCTCAAGAATCAACCCTATACAGCCAACAGAGAAAGCCTGCCACGATATGGCTGTCCAAATCAAAGTCATGAGATATGAGACCTTCCCCAGTTTAAACTCTTCCATTTCTCTGTTCAAACCCTTCCACTCTCCACTAGCGAAAAGTCCCACCACAATAGCTGAGGTTGCAATTACTGATTGATAGATTATCATGTCCGTGATGGCTGAAAATGTCTCCCTTTTTACAACCTTCTTAAAGGCAAGCTGTGTAAGGGAAAGCACCAACCCATATCCTGCAGATGCACCAACTGTGCATGTGAACCCAATTACATACTTTGCTTTAGAGACTCCAGAAGGGTCTGCAGAATCTGTTTGAAGAACAAGGAGAACGGAGGATATGGTGAGAAGAACAAGAGAATTGATTATGAAAGGCGTGAACTTTTGGGAATTAAGGAAGAAAGAGAAAAAAGCATTGAAAGCTAACTGTGAGGAACAAATGAGGGAGTAAGTAGATACAGGAAGATACATCAGCCCAACTGAATACAAGAAGCAGTCTGCTGCTACAAGAAGGCCAAGAGTTACATAAACTGATGAAAGTATCAAGACGGAGGGTCGTTTTGAGTGGATTAATGTGTCTGTACTGGTACTGTGTCTTTTGGGTGCTGAGATGATTAAGTAGGGAAGGAGGAGAGGGAAGCCAACAAGCTGCACAAGGGTTCCTAACCATACGCTCTTTCCACCTTTGTCGTAATACAACCTTCCCAGGAGTAACCCTACCGACTGCCCAGAGAGGAGAAAAAGTGCGTAAATGCCCAATCGCACCCACCGCATATAATTTCCACGTTGACCGATTAATGTTGATTGGCTGCTGACATGCATTTGCTCAGTTGAGTTGGCTTCGTTGTCCTCCTCATGAGATGCTAAGAGCAATAATACAACGAAAGCTGGATTAATAGAATATATGGTATGAAAAAAGTTACATCAATTTGATCAGTTCTTTTGCACACTCGAGCTGGGCTGTTCTTATCTTCTTCACTTGATCTACATATTTTGGTTTTCTTAAAAGGGGTCTAATTTCAACTCTCACCTCATGATCTACTTCAGAACCCACGAACATATCAGGATTCATGTTTTTCATGCCTGTGATATATATTCCTTTTTTTTTTCCATTCTGGACCTGTTAGTTTACCTCTCATAATTAAAATATTCCAAAAGCCTCTTCTCAGTTTTCTTCTTCGTTTTTTCTTTTTTTTTTTTTTTTTTTTTTTTTTTTTTTTTTTTTTTTTTAACCTAAAAAGATGTCTAGCTAGGTGGTGGAGGTTAATTACCTGTTCTAATTTACATGCATCTACAGAGATGGGATATTTCCCAGTAACTTTCAGAGTTGCTCATGTATATATGTGCAGCGATTGTAGTGCTCAATATCAAACTAAATCTATATTTCTCCAAATCTAGTAACTTTGACCACTGAAAACATAAAAATAAGGAAAACAAATTCTAGCTTTCTTGCTAATTAATAAATCATGTATGGAAACCTAACTTACTCATGATGTGGAGCTGCACTTCTCGGCCACGAGCTTCTCCCATGTCAAATGTCAAGAAGTTCCAAAGATGAAGATGAGAGAGAGAGAAAGAGAGAGAGATATACAGAATGAAAATGAATCATGTGCAACGTTGTATTGTATTGTATTGTATTAATAATATTGTTTTTACCATTCTTATCCCACACAAACTGACTATTTTGAAATTTGAAAGGTCGGACCCATCTATAAGTCAGTGACAGTAATCGGGGTACGTACTTAATCATTAAAATTAATAGAGACGCGGATCTAATTTATTTATTGAGGTAGTTTGCATATAGTTTTAAATAGAAGTTCGTGTAGTTATATTTAAAATAATTTTAAAATAATATTTTTCTCTATTTTATCTTTATTCATTAATAAGACTGCACACAATTCTCGCTCTAAATAGAATTTCTCTTATTTATTTATATATATGTTTTTTTTTTTTTGTGGATGAACTTAAAGTAATCATCAAATGTCCGGAATTGATTGCTTATCCTTCCACCTTAATTCTGTCTCTTGACCAATTTTCCAAGGTGTCAAAAAGAGACAAAGATTTCTTACAATTTTATAATTCATATACTTTTAATAATTTAAAGATAAATAAATATAACATAGAAATTTAATATTTAATGCAATAATTAAATTCTCAAAAACATTATAATAGAAAATACGTACAATTAATCCGTCGGAGAGACCCATGCATAAATAATTGAAGGGATAAGGACATGTGCCTCTCTTAAATAGAAAGCCACACATTGAGTGATACATCATGCTTGGTGGGCCTCACAAGGTCGCTGTATGTAATAGAATTGAGGAAAGCTAGATAGTTCAAGACTCTAGTTGCATCCAGTTTACATCGATTTATTTCTTTCAACAGATGAGGTGAGGGCCACCTATTTTAACTTCAATTCTTTGGAAGATGCACCACCTTGTCCTTGTCCTTGTCCGCGGGTGATTGATTTCGAGTGTAAACCTATAGGCTATGGGAGTTCATTTACACGCTCTCTCCCTTCGTTGGGGAAAAGTCAACCATGAGTTAGGACGAAAACTTTTAAGGCTCGAGCCATCACGTTGGAGCAGCCTGGCCGCCCCCACCTGGAGCTTGATTTTTGTTTTTCTTATATGGCCTTCTCGAAAAGTACAAAGATTTACTGTTTCTTTTCAACTTTGTTTTTTTTTTTTCTTCTCTTGATTGCGAGCGAGAATCTATTGGCATTAGTGAGTTCATCACTAGTGTTTACAGCGTGTGAAATTGACCATAATTTAACCAAAATGGTGTGGGTGTCTGTGTGTGTGACAACTTTTGGCAAACCAGTATCGAATTGGGTACTTTTTTGTTTACGATGATGTTCATGATGGCATTGAAAGTGTGAATTAAGTAAATAAATCCCATTATCCATCCAAACATGGAACCCCTCCCAACCCTAAGACCAACCCGCAAACCCATATTTCATCCAATCTGGTAAGAGTGCCTCTTCTCCACTGGTTCTGACCTCTTAACCATTGAAAATTATGTAACCTGTGGCAAGGACTATGAGACGCGCACTCAACATCAAGAACAAGCTTAGCTTCATTGATGGTAATATTTCTAAGCCAACTGATTCTTTTGATCCTCTATTTACTCCATGGGAGTACTGCAATGATATGATAATTGATTGGATTCAACACTCTATTGGTTTTGAACATAGATTAACTATTGCACATGCCGACATTGCTACTAATGTTTGGACTGACCTCCGTGAGCGTTTTTCCATCCAAAATGCACCACGCATTTTCCAACTCACGAAAGCCATCTCATCCTTGGTACAAAATGCTGATTCTGTGAGCGTCTACTACAACACACTAAAGAGTTATTGGGATGAACTAGAGATTTATGAGCCGATGCCTTTATGCACTTGTGGCTCGGTGAAAACTTTGACAGATTATAATCATCGCACTAAAGTTATGCAATTCTTGATGCGACTCCTACGACTCTATTCGGGCTCAGGTTCTTCTATATGATCCTCTTCCCACATTGAATCATGTCTTATCTTTAATCCAACAAGAGAAACGATGCAGGCAACTTCATTTCCATCCCTGCATCAGTGGCAATGGCCACAAGAAGACCAGATCAATGGAACCAATCATCATCTCGCAAGGATAGATTGTATAGCTCTCACTACAATACCTCTGGCCATTCTCTGAAAAGATGTTTTAAGGCTAATCTGAATCTCCACGTTTGCTCCATTGCCACATCCCTGGACATACCAAAGAAAAATGCTACAAATTACAATGTTTCCCTCCTGCCATAAAAACAGTTTAAAAAATAAATCATATGCTAATCACACTTTTCTTGAGCAGGATCAAATTCACAATGGATCGCCTATTACTCAAGAGTAGTATAACCGTCTTATTGCCTTACTCAACATCTCGCAGAATGATGACATTTCTCCTGTTGTTAACCAAGTCCAATCCACCACATATAATTCAAGCACCAACACCATGTCTGATACACCCTTTTGTTTATCAGTACTCACACAAAACACTACACACAACCACCACTGCACCATGGATTATCGACATTGGTGCTACATGATTTGTAGCACCAAGTTTTTAACTCATAACAATGCACAAGTCACTCATATGGTCAAATTGCCTAATGGGACCACTACAACAGCTACCCACATTAGTGATGTTTATCTGTCTACACATTTAATTCTTAAAAATGTACTTTGTGTTCCTAAATTTTCCTTCAATCTTATTTGTGCAAAATCACTAACAAAACACTCCAATTGTTATCTAATTTTCTTCTCAGATTCATGTTATATGCAGGACCTTTCCTCTTGGTGACAACTAGACATGGTAAGGTGCACGATGGCTTGTATCATCTTCAACTTCAGCGACCTATCCCAACTACTTTACAATCTTTTTTTATACCTTGTTTCCTTCAAATTATGTCAATACTATTGTTATCACTAAGTTTGATGAATTTACTTTATGGCATTATTAGCTTGGACCTAGTTCCATGACCCAACACATCTTGAATGATATTAACAAAGCTCATGTTCAACCTTCAGCTCTTGCAAAACTTCCATGTGATGTTTGTCCCTTGCCAAACAACACAAATTACCCTTTCCACAATCTGTAACCAAAGTCACCAAAGCTTTTGATCTTATTTTCGTTGACATTTGGGGGCCAAACCCAACACAGGCATATGATGGCTCCAAATATTTTCTCACAATCGTCGATCAGTTTACTAGATGCACCTGGATTTATTTATTTAAATCAAAATCTAAAGCACGAGTTTCTCTTCAGAATTTTTGCTCTCTTGTTGAAAACTAGTTTGAACTCCAAGTTAAGATAATTCGGACTGATAATGGGACTGAGTTTCAAATGCCCATTTTCTACCAAACCAAAGGTATTTTACATCAACTTACTTGTGTAGCAACACCACAACAAAATGCTTTAGCCGAACGAAAACATCAGCCCATTTTGAATGTAAGAGCTTTAAAATTTCAATCCAATCTTCCCATGAAGTATTTGACTGACTTTGTAGTAACAGCAATATATTTGATTAATCGAACACCAACCCAAACTCTTGATCATAAGTCACCTTTTGAAGTCTTATATCACACTAAACCTGCATATTCACACTTGCGAGTATTTGGGTGTCTATGTTTTGCATCCACACTTAGCCATGCTCGAACTAAGTTTGATCCACAAGCTCAAAAATGTTTATACTGTTATTCCTAGGATATCCATATGGTGTCAAAGGGTATAAACTGCTAGACCTAAACAATAACCAAATTTTCATCTCACAAGATGTCGTGTTTCATGAAGATTGCTTCCCATTAAAACAGTCAACAAATCCCACAGATTTCATTAATTCCTTTTCTTCAATATCACCTGAGACCTCCCCTATCAACTTGACACCACAGGCATCCCAAGAAAATTTTAATCCTCCAATGCCATCCATAGATAACAACACGTAATTCTTTGACCCCACTAATCCTGAAGAAGCCAACCCAAACCACACTAAGATGCCTCCTTCCCCTGAAATTAATCCTTCACAAACCATACCACGTAGATCAGGAAGAACCAGAAAAGTTCCTACATATTTACAGGATTTTCACTATCAACAAGCAGTAGCACCTATGTCCTCTCAATTGGCATCCTAGCTGCAAGGTCCACTTCATTATTCCACTGAAAATTCAAAGGTTCTTTTCCCTATATCTTCATCTCTTTCTTATAATTCTCTTTAACCCAAATTCAAAGCATTCACTAGTTCTATCTCACTGCACATTGAACCTACTTCTTACACCCAAGCCATCTAAGATCCACTTTGGCATGAGGCAATAAAGCAAGAGCTAAATGCACTTGAGCTCAATCAGACTTGGACCATTGTTAATTTACCCCTTGGTAAGAAAATAATTGATTGCAAGTGGGTTTATAAGTACAAATTCAAGGTGGATGGAACTGTAGAATGAGCTAAAGCACGCTTGGTTGCGAAGGGATATACACAACATGAGGGAATCGATTTTCATGATACTTTCTCACTTGTTGCTAAGTTAGTGTCTATTTGATGTCTCCTTGCAGTGGCAGCAATTAAAGGTTGGGATCTTCAACAACTTGACATGAACAACGCCTTCCTCTATGGTGACCTCGATGAAGAGATTTACATGAGACCACCTCCAGGACATCCCTCAAACAGGACAAAACAAGTCTGTCGATTACAAAAAAGCCTTTATGGTCTAAGGCAAGCTTCACAGTAGTGAAATGCCAAGTTCTCCTCCTCTTTAACTGAATTTGGTTTCATTCAATCCAAAGCAGATTACAATTTGTTTACTAAGTGCACGATAACTTCTTTTATTGCACTCCTTGTCTACGTAGATGATATTGTTCTCATGAGTTCAGATGCTCAATCAAGTGTTGCTGTAAAACAATTCTTGGAAACAAAATTTAAAATAAAAGATCTTGACAACCTCAAATATTTTCTTGGCATGGAGGTGGGGCGCTCAAAGGCAGGAATCCAACTTTGCCAACGGAAATATGCATTGGACATACTTTCAGAAACATGATTGTTAGCATCCAAGCCATCCCATTTACCTATGGAACCCAACGTAAAACTCAGCAAGGATGAAGGTGAAATTTTCAATAACCCCGCTCTATATAGAAAACTGGTTACCAAACTTCTTTATCTCACAAACACAAGACCAGATTTGAGTCATAGTGTACACTTGCTAAGTCAATTCATGTAAGTCCCTCATGTCCCACACTATCATGTGATCATCAAGATTATCAAATATGTGAAAGGTTCTCCAGGACAGGGTATATTATTCTCTGTTGATTCTAAGCTTGAACTGGTCGCTTACTCTGATGCGAGCTGGGCAAGCTGCCCAGACACAAGATGCTCGACCACTGGCATTTGTGTCTTCATAGGCAATTCTCGTCTCCTAGAAGTCGAAGAAACAAACCACCGTGTCCAGATCATCGCAGAGTCTGAATATAGAGCAATGGCAGCTATAGTTTGCAAACTTACATGGCTTAGATATTTTCTTGATTTACACATCATCATCTCAAAGCCTGCAACTTTGTATTATGACAACTTGGCAGCTATTCACATCCCCCGTCTTTCACGAACGAACGAAGCATATTGAACTAGATTGTCATCTAATTCAAGATAAAATATCAGATGGGCAAGTGGTAACAGCTCACGTTTTTTCCCACCTTCAGTTGGCATACCTCCTTACTAAGCCTCTCCACTCTCCTGCCTTCACTCAACTCTTATCCAAGATGGGAGTCATTAATATATACTCTCCATCTTGCAGGGAAATGTTGAAATTACCGAAGAAATTGTGGCGCCCACGACCCCCATGTAAGGAGACACGGGAATCGAGATGCCGGGATGATGACAACAAGGTCACACATCCCAACGTTAGTACCAAGTGTGTGTACATGCAACGGTGTACAAAAACAACGCAGCGGATAATTAATACAACTAAGTACCAAAATTGTTAATACAATTTAAACAATAAGATAAAAGGTTTAAAAAAATTATACAATCATCCATAATAAATATTTACAAGTCCCAAACCAAAATGCGAGTGATCCAATCACTCCTCGGGCGGAGCCGACTCCTCAGGCTCACCCTCATCCTCCTCTGCATCAAAATCTGCATTACCACAAAATGGTACCGCAGGTAAGTATAACCCAAATAACCACGAGATAAAAATACATTAATGCTACTAACATGCATGCATATGATGAGATATGCATTAAATCTAAAAATACTATTTTCTCCGAAAATAGGTATTTTTAACACATACCAAAATCCCATTTTGGCCCAAAACATTAATCCGTCATTTTTCCAGAAAATGACCCAAATCAATAAAATCTCATTTTCCCAGAAAATGAATCATGTAAAAACCTTTTAATCAACACACGCTATTTTCCCAGAAAACAGCCAATTATTCCATTAACCAATGCACCATGATCTCCCCTAGGGATCATTCTCACGTCCTGGCTTCGTAGCGATGCTCAGTTCCGCTCCCAACGCTTTCGTGGCCAAGCACCCACTATGCAACGAGCGATGCCCAGTTCCGCGCCCAGCACGTTCATGGCCAAGTATCCTCTAGCCCCCACCAGCAGAGGGGCCACGGAGTCGGCACGAGACCATCTCGTCCGATCCCGTTGTCGCCCAGCGACAACGCAGGGGACGTCACTCAGTATATTCCGCTCTCGAGTGACCAGAGGAGCTCCACCAAGATAATACCCCATCTCGGCTTGGGGTCGTGATACACACGCACCCAAAATCCTTTAACACATGAAAACCCAGTTTTCATGAAACACATGAACATGAATGCATGTACACGAAAATCCAGTTTCCTTTACAAACATGATCATGCGTGCAATATGCCATGTACATGAACAACACCACAACAACCAACAATTCACAATACCAACCAAACACACAACTCCGTCTATAATCCATCCGACCCCCGAACTCCTCGGACTCAGTCCGGCATGTCCAACCAGATCATAATAATATGAGTTAGTGCAAAAATATATTTAAATCACAATAGTTATTTGGAAAAATACTTACAGCGCTATAATATGATTTTCGAATGATCAGGGAGGTGCAAGAAGTGGTGACTCAGCAACGTAACAGTGTAAAATACACTGTAGCCGTGGGTCTCAAATACCCACTTTTGAATGGGGACAAACTAAGACCCGAAATTGATAGGGTAGAGCCTAGGTGGTGGTGATTTGTCGTGGGTGGCGGCACAAATGGTGGTTTTAAGGCTAAAAAGTCGAAATCGGAGATGGGCTTGGTTGTGCTTCACCGGTGACGGATTGGAGCCGGGGTTGGGTCCATTGGGTTGCCAAGAGGTCGGGGATGAAGTGGTGAAGAGATGGTGGCTGGAGGTGGCGCGACGGCGGCGCGCGAAGGAAGAGAAGGCCGTGGCTAGGTGTTGCGCGTGGTGGCTATCGGCGGCGAGATAGGGGCTGGGATTTGGGAGGTGAGGTTGCCGGCCAATGGGGAGGTGGACGGAGGGGGCGGTGTCGGTCACCGGTGGCTCACGGCGACGGGCTGGGTGGAAGAGAAATCGGACGGGGTGAGAGAGAGAGGGTGCGTCGCGCGAGAGGGGGGAAATCTGGGGAGAAAAGAAAAAAAAAAGAAAAGAAAAAGGAGAAAATGAAAAAATGAAGGGAAAGAAATGAGGTCCAATCCTCACATCTTGGATCACAGAAAATGATCCAACGAAAATGATTTTAAAACAGCATATCAATTAAATTAAATTAAACGTAATGATACAATGAAAATAAAATAATTAAATCCCACAATCAATTAATTTAAAAGAAGAAAAATTTAAATATACAACAGTAAATAAATATTAAGAAAACATAACAATTTAATTTTCACAATTTAAAGATCATAAAATAATCCATTTAAATTATCCGATAATTATAAAATAAGAGAATAAATTTTTGAATTATTAAAAATAATCATTCAATAAAAATATACTAAAATACGGAGTGTTACAGAAATCCCTCAAGTCCCTCCGGTTCCTCCAGATAGATATTCAATAGTGCAATAAAGGAATATTTTTCTGTTTAAGAGTTGTTGCAATGAGCTGTAAATATATTTTCTTTTTTCATTATTTTCATTCCGTTATTTGTTGTCTATAAGTAGCAAGAGCATATTGTACATTTTCACGTGGAATAGAATCTTCAAATTCCTCTCATTTTTCATTCTGTTATTACATTCCTTCTTCATCTACCTCTGCGTCACTTCCATTATGAATCAACCAAATGCCAAGCCTTGCTGCGACGTTACGGCTTTCGGCCCACAGAAAGTCATAAAGCATGGCAACAAAGATGCTTCCACACTTCAAAAAGTTCTAACCGTACCAAAAATGCAGTTACAAGAAATCTGAAGCCAATGTCGGGTGAACCCTTCTCTGTCTCCGATCAAACGGCAAACAATTTCGTCTTCCTCCACCTAACACCTCCAAACCCCATCCCTTCTCCACTCGGCTCCCTGGTATCCCCTCCAAATTCCAACACTCCCTCCCAAGTTCCGGCAAAATACTCTCCTAACCATGTCAAGCTCAGCACACCCAAATCCTACCTCTCAAACCTTTCGACACTACAAAATCCAAGCTCCAAACTATACGCATATGTACAACCTATGCCTACACCTTTGACGCCATGATCAAGAGCTTCAGAACCAAGGGAATCCTTGGCTTCTAAAGTGACATATTTGCCAGGATCTTCAGCTTCATTACTTCTTCTATTGCATACTTCAACACCAGTCCGCTGGGGATGTCGATCTTGTCCAAATTTGACTGATACCGGTATTAGGGAGCGTCATTTATCAACAAAAATGGTGCCAAAGGTGTTGATCATGCAACAAGCATGGACCGGAACTAAATTGCACAATATCTGATGAAGCGGTCTATTTGGAATGGATGGTAGCATAAAAGGTGTTACAAACAAATTTGAGAACTGAGAACACGTTACTCAAATCGGGTACGAACATAAGGGTGTACAGTCCGTCTAGATGAAAATATCCCTGTCAACCCACAAAAGAACCAAAAAAAGGGAGGGGGGAAAGAAGCAATAAAAGGTCGAGAACAATGTTCCAAGAATATAAAAACATCTCAGAATTACGATTTCCAATTGAATACACCAAGTTCAAATATGCTCCAATCATGTAACACGACATTGACAATCAAAGTTACACTAGTAATGAATCTCGAATTTCTTTGATACCAGGCAAGTGATATATGTCACAGGATCCTACATTTTCTTTAATGATTGAACACGAAGAAGAAAGAATTTATATGCACCATTCAGCAGTACTACAAAAAGGAAGAAGAAACAAAAAGATCTTTCCTGTCATTTCCTGCCCTCTGCCACATGCGAAATGTATATCAGGCTTCTACTTTCAGCCCTGATGCAGCAGTGAGGGCAAGTCTATCTAGCCCAATGGAAATTTTGCTTTTAAAGCTAGATTTGCAGCCAACATCTTCCAAAGTCCCCTTATTTAACTCCTGCCTCGATACTTTTCGCACATCCGACAGGAAACATCTATGTAATTCTGTCCTAAGTCTTAATTTTTCAGGCCTGTAAGAGTAATTTCAGTTACCGGTCATCATACAAAGGTAAGAACATCTAGTTGAGCTCAGAGATCGTTTAAAAACTGAGTAAATATATATTATATACCATAATCTCTGACCCACAATTATGACAAAAGCCCTTCGCAAATTCAAAATATGAAAACTCTCCCAATAAACAATTAAAGTGCCATTGTGTAGCAAAAAGAAAATTTCAGATAAATGGAATTACCGGTGAATGAGGGATCTGAAGAAGAACGAGTGATATGAAATACAAGCACAGGAAAATGGCAGACCCAGCAAGAAAATTATACAGCAGCCGCCGGTTGTCTTTTGTGGGTACGAAAACTGTCTTCAGCGTATTGGTTAATTCAAAAATCCGTAGGGATACCTGCATAAGCAAGTTCAGAGTGCAGCAAAAAATGCATAAAAAATGGGAAATGATTAGCACTGGTGGCCTTCATAAATTAAGGGTCAAGAATAAATAAGCTTACAATGACATAAGTAGCAGTAGTGAGCATGAAGTTAAGCATGGGATATTCTGGGACAAAAGAAAGAAGCCACTTAGGCTGTCCATTAGGCACGCTTGATCTGCAGATAGATAGAGGGAAGTTAGAAACATTTGAGTTGAATCAGTATGGTCTGTTTTCAGATTTCTTAATATTCTCTCATTTTACCTCTTATCTCTGCCAATTTATTTTCTCTGTACATTTGCAATTTGGTACTGTTTTCATTAGTAATTTTTCTGGTAAGTGTCAGAGGAAGAGAGAAAGTGTCTACCTTTACCATAATATCTATTTTGACTATTAAAAAAAAAAAAAGAAATCCAAATATCACATGGAAATCTTAACAAGAAAGCTTAAATATCTCATCCACCAAGTGTAAATAAGGAAAAGCTTTTAAAACCATAGTATTAACTCACTCCCGAGAAGGGTCACATAAGGTTAAGCAATTATATAAGACAACATCAAAGAGAGTTAAAAATGATACCATGCTAGGATGTTCTTAAAATATAAATTTTCATACTCATAAAAAGAAAGGATGTTCTTAAAATATATAAATTAATAAATACAGATCTGTTATATAGGTCTCCAAACCAGTGAAACATAAATGATTTTACACACCTCAACCAGATGTGGAACTGTGAAATATAGGTCTCCAAAGTTATCTTTCCAAGCCACCTAATAATGCCAAGTAGAACATTAAAAAAACCTTCAAAATATGGTAGCAGAATTCATTTGAATTTATTAAAAAGGAAGAATAAAGCCACTCAATTACTGGAAAGGGGGTGTTTCAAGTATAGAATGGTTTCATTATAAAGACAAGAAAACATACGCAAAGAGAGTTAATGAGAAACTCCGAAACTGCTGAGTGAAATTCCGCAAGCAAATATACACACTGAAATAGCAAAGGTCTCGTAAGATGCTGGAAATGAACAAAAAAGGGTAATTGATTGAACATCTATGTGAAACCTTACAAGATTCCAAATACCCACTTCCAAAAGTAAAGATAAAATAGGACAAATATAGCAACTAGTCGATACGCACGTTATTGGAATCCATGATGTGTAGGGATGATATTTGTTGTAAGTAACCTTGTCCAGCTTGTAAACATATTCGTACCACATGTAACCAACCTAGAAAAGATATTAAAATGAAATAAAGATGATAAGTGAGAAAATCCAAAATAGATCGTTAATAATCTATAAGCAAAAAATGCATATGATGTGGTCACAAGATCATGCAACTCACAAATGAAGAGACTGCAACAATGCTTGCTTTGATTGAGATTCTCCTCTTAGTTTCAGATTCCTCCAATTTTTCCATCCATTTCTCAACCTAACGAGTTCAATTTTTTAAAAATTTAGTAGTTGGCAAACCAAAGAAAGCAAGACCTAACAGATGATCAAACATTTAAGAGATTACGTTGGGGTGGTAATATGCATATATCATTCCAATGATCCATATATACCGATCAAGTCCAGATCTGAAATGCCATTCATGCAGACGAGGGAGATCTGGTTTTGCAGGATCAGTATACCCTGTCATCAGAAGCAACTGTTAAGTATACGCAAAAGACGCTAGGAATTGAGAAGGATAGAAAGGAAAAGGGTGAAAAGAAGGGGAAGAAGGAAATAACTTTTTTTTTATAATTAAAAAGAAATTTTAATACCAAGAATAGGAACAGCTCAAGTACACAGGAAGTAAACAAGGAAATACCTACTACACTCTAGAAAGCAGGAAAACTAAAACAGATACAGTATATTATCATCATTCCTTACAAAGATCTTAGCCCACAAACACAATAAGAAGAAAACCAAAGGAAGAATAATAAGAAAACCAGGAGGAGAGCTCGAGTCAATAATCATGATCAAATAGAGTCTGATGAGAACAAAAATAGGTTTAAGGAGACTAAGAAAATAAACCATATTCAGTACTCACACTTGTCTACAACTCACAAAAGGAAATAACATAAAGCCCAAAAATAACACAACCCATATAACAGAAATCAAAATTAGATAATATGACCCTAAAACTCATTGCCTGAGCTGTCCTCGAAGTCAGCATCCATATACATGTGACTGCAGCTTGTATCTAGTGTTCGCACCATACCCATATTCACTTTAAAAAAATCATGAAAATTTGCCACTAGAGTAAGCATAACAAAAGCCAATTTATCATACTAAAATCTTCGTGATATGCATTCACAAATAATATAATCGCAGAACAGGAGTTTACAATAAATAAAATTATCATTAAAAGGGGAAGGTGGTGAAAAATCAAAAGTTCAAGGGAGATAAAAATAAAACGTAAAAGTGAACATACAATTTTTTTTATATAAGTTAACTATTATATAGATATGAATAGGCATAGCCCAAGTACACAAGATGGTATACAAAAGGTCACACCTATTTAGAGAGTAAAAGTGAACATATAATTGCGGCCAAGAGATAACAACAACAATAATAATAGTAATAGAAACAGTACCATAACAAAAACACAATGACAAAAGATGAGACCTAACCAAAACACTTCCAAATATAAATGCCAAAAAACTAGAGCTTTAAATTTCAAGTCCAAGTTGTGTGCTCAAAAATTTTGGCAAAGATCACTTGAAGAGCTAAAATCAAGCAAGCTGACAAGCAGAGCTATGAAATGACTCCGTAACTTTCATATTAATATCTAATTTAGCACCAAATTAAAGCTAAAACATAAAAAAGGTAACACAAGGTAGGTTACTAACCTAAAACGAATGCTAGTGGACGCCAGAATATGTAGAAAACTCCAGGAATTTCCCAAATCAAGATAACCACGAGAAAGCATGCAAGAATCTTCACAGCCATCACTGAGCTTATCTCATTGTACTTGTTAAAAATCCCAAGGGCTCCATACACCATTAAAGTGAAAAGCGTGTGCATTGGACAAATATAGTACAGCATGTAGTCATTATTAAGAACAATGCAGCAAAACGCCACAAAGAAATTTAGCCGCCACATCATCTGCATTGTATAATAGAGATTTAGAAGATTTTGATTATAACTATATATGGAATTATCACTACACATGGAAAGAAGATTTAAAGAAAAAAAAAAGAAGTTAATTGAGTCTTCAAATGAAATGGTTGTACAGTCGTACAGTCTATTACCTGGGTAAAGCGTGCAAGGCTAAAATCCTTTCGAATGTAATAATAGGAGAAGTTTCCAAAACCAGTCATCCAAACATATGCAGCGATAAAGACACGTATTGCATTGTATATCTCCGCCGCAGCAAAGTAATGGTACATTAGAAATAGGACCTGCCAAAACATAAACAGAATCGTAGATGCCATCTCAGATATTAAACTGATACCTAGGATTAGGCATATCCCCAAAGGTTGTTGCATTCCTCAATCTTTAACATTCCAACATATGAAAACCAAATAAAATAGTTTCATAATTTCTTAGTAGCATTTATTATCCAAATCATAACGTATGGCTGGAATGAAATAAAAGTGCAAACATGTGAGGCAAATTTAGAAAGAAATGTAAACTAAGTTAGTGGCCATATAAATGCCAGCAGCTCCAAAGCACAAATATCCAAAAATAAAGAAATCATTAAAAGAAAGGGTGGGCCTAAGTACCCACCCATGGGTAGGCCTAAGTGGTAACGGTGAACTTGTGTGCATGTGCCCCATGTCACAAGTTCGATTCCCCCTGGGATCAAACTGCAATTTAAGTGGGAGGCCATGGCGGTGGGTTGCTGTGCTAGTCTCCCCGGGGGTTTAGGTTTCATGGGTGAGTCCTAAGAACTCTGCTGTGGGGTGGTTCCCCCGTCATCAAAAAAAAAAAAAGGTGGGCCTAAGCATGAGAAAAGAGAAAAAGCAACCATAGCTGCTGATCACAAGTTATGAGTTTTGAAAAGAGTACTTGCCTGCATCCATCCTTTCCACTCTTCAGTTTGATGTCGATTAAGATAAAGTAAGGATTTTCCAGAGAATGCTGACACATCACTGTGCTTTTTCAAAGAAGTCATTGCTGAAACTATGATAAGGAGAACGTAGAGAAAGAGGAAAAGATCACGATTGTAATTCTGCCCAAGGAAACCATCACCAAAAATTATTAAAATTGTCAGTAATGAATTCCAACCAATTGTGTGTAACAACATATTAATTTATTTGTATATACTGGGCTAGGCCTATTCTTGGAGTAATATAATTTGTTTACTTATCAAAAAAAAAAAAAAAAACATATTAATTTAAAGCATGAATCTGACACCTACATCCAAGATGTCAAAATAAATTGTTCTTTTAAGGAAAAAAAAAAAAGCAATAAACAATCCATAACATACAAAGGCAGGTTGTCATTTTATTCTCTTGTATCAATAGCATTGGTTCGTTTTGAATATAAATTAAGTGCTGCATTGAAGGTAATTTTTTGTAGGTGCATTAAAGATAATGAATCTAGACAGCTGAAAAAAATTGAAAATTTCTATCTCCTAACCTAAAATAAGTACCTAAATTATAAGGAATATTTGGTCAACCACCCCCAGACCCCTGTGCTTTGGGTAAGTTGAGATTCGCTACCTATATTATTTTTCTTTTTAGAAATAACCTCTCATGATATCTCTGTTGTTAAATGAAGTCAGAAAAATTTCATCCACCCTTACTATCTTAAAAGATGTTGAAGTTAATAACACTGCAACGTGAAAATTAATTTTACTCAAAAATAAAATTAAAATTAAACAAAAAAATAAAAAGTAACTTTTTACATTGTAAATATTTTATTAAAAAAAAAGTAAAAGGGTGGTCTTACTATTTTTTAAAACATATTTCTGAAATTATTTTTTAGTTATACTTTTTAAAATTAATTCATATGAAGTCACTCTCTCACTCTCTCACTTTTGCATTTGCTTATAAGACTTTTGCATTTGCTTAAAAGTCTTTTTCTCTCCGTACAGTTTCTCTAACATGAGTGAGCTTTCTGGCTATTTTTCCTCTGGAATCATCTAATTTTTCTGTGAGGTTGTTATTGTTTTTGAGTTAAGATGGGTGCTGTAAAACACTTATTTGTAGAAAATAAGATGTTCATCTTATCTCTTGAGGGGGGCAACTGTTTTCGTATTACTGAAAGAGGTAGGAAGTTTTCTAAGGTGATGTCTTTCACCACTTCCTGTTCTCGCTGATTGGCAAATACGATGGAGGAGTGCTATCTTGCAAAGGGAAGAAAGGAGTTCTACAAGACTTTTCGAGCTGGGTCCATGGCATTAGTTGCTCATCGGCGTGTTCCTTCGGGCTTTACCTGGAAGTAACTGAATACGATGGTCATGGACGTCGTGGAATGCTTGTGTTCCCAGCAGGGATGGAAGGACAAGGGTGGAAAAATTTGTCCATGGATATGAAGCTTACATTGTCTTGTTCCTCTAAGGGCCAGGCAATGGTTCAAGATGGAGGGAAGGGGAAAGAGGTGGGTGGGCAAGCCAGGTCCTATGCGGAGACAGTACGTGGTGGTAGAGTAGGCAGTAGGATAGTGATGCATGGCAATACATGTTAGAAGATGATTTCTCATTTTGGAGAAAAGGACAAAGAGAAAGGGGGTGCAGGAGAGTGCTCTCGGGTTGACAATACCCCCTTACCAGAAGTAGTTGAGTTGTCTTGTCAAGTCCCTACACAGTTGAAAGGGAGGAAAATATGACTCTTCTTGATTTAAAACTGGATCTAAAAGACGTGAAGAGTGAACTTTGTAGTCTGAAGAAGGCTATTGAAGCTCTTGTAGGAAATGTGGAATGGGGCTTAGGAGTGGGATTGGGTCATCAGGGGGCTGGATTAAGGCTGAAAGCCAAGATGGGCCTGGGCCTGGGTCATTCACGCCAGGCCCAACCCAAGATGAGGTGGCGCCTCAAGAGGGCTGGGCCTTCACCTATGAAGGGCCCGAAAGCCATTGGGCCGTGTGGGCTCCTGGCCCAACAACGGCAACTGTCGCCGACAGCCATCGACGACTTGGCGCCGTCGTCCTTAGGGACCGCTTCCAGTGATATCTGCGGCGGAAACCTAGTGTCGGAAGTAGATTTGCGTAAAAAGAAGGGTGCGCATCTAATGGGGAAGTTACCGGAAGTTTCTTCCACTTGTGGGGTGGCACAGAAGGGTGCGATGGACCCCTCTGGGTTGACTCCATCCATCACGACGGTAATAATGACGTCGTCGGCGTCTGTGGAAACGTCGTTCTCGCATGAAGTTACAGAGGAGAGAACTGGTATGTCTTCGAGAGGATCACCGGCTCGTGGGGTGGCACAGAAGGGTGTGACGGACCCATTTGGGCTGCCTCTTGTCATCACGAAGACGATAACGTCGTCACCGGCGTCTGTGAAAAATTCTATCCCTCGAGAGGCTACAACGGAAAGGATGGGAGAGTTGTTGGGTGGGTCGAAACACGGTGAACAGTCACAGAACTTGCCGGCGGTAAGTTCTGGGCCACCCCTAGTGTCCTCAACTGCCCAGATAGTGTGTTTGACACCAGAAATTTCTCCAGTTGCCGTGAAACTCAATTTGGAGGACCATCATAGTGGGGGAAGGCTGGGTAATTCAGAGGACAGTGCAATGGAAGGTATTTTGGTGGTTTGTGACCCTCCAAATAGAGGGGAGATGATGATCAAAGGAAGGGTGAATATAGTGAGGGGCAAATGCCCTGTTGAGGAGATAGAACCCACTCCATTGAAATCGTTTCATCCTAGGGTTTCAGATTGGGTAATACAAACAGCAATGGAGATCAAACATCTTGTTGGGATTACATGTGTGGGGTTTGAAGATGAATTTTGGCTTTACTCACAGCTGTTGAAGCTGCAAATACACATACTAAAGTTGATCCCTTGCAGGCTTTGGACAAAAAGAGAGAGAGAGAGAACTTAAGAGGCTTATGTGGGATATGAATGATGATGGAGGGGAGCGTAGTTCTTGTCGAGGACGTGGGAAGGGAAGGGCTACGATGGTTTTGTTATGAAACCAAAAATTATATCTTGAAACATAAGGGGGCTGAACGAGCAGGCCAAACAACTCCAAGTCAGAAACTTACTTCGACAATGGCAGGGTGATATCATTTGCCTGCAAGAGACCAAACTTGAACTAATTACAAGGCAAATAATTCGTAGTTTGTGGAGAGGGCAGCATGGATGGTCGTATCTACCTTCCAAAGGTGCATCGGGTGGTGTTCTTATTATGTTCGATAAAAGAGTAGTGGAAAGAATAGAGGAATGTGTGGGTGAATTCACTGTGGCGTGCTCATTTGTAAATGTAGAAGATGGGTACCGTTGGGCATTGTAGGTGTATACGGTCCGAATAGTGACTCAGAAAGAAGCTTATTGTGGGAAGAATTGGCCGGAATCCTTAGTTGGTGGGAATTACCAAGTTGTATAGGGGGAGACTTCAATGTATCTCGTTTCCCGAGTGAACGGTCAAGTACAACCCACATCACTCCCGCTATGAGGGAATTCTCTAGTTTCATTTCAGAACAGGAGCTCATGGATATTCCACTAACGGGAGGCTTATATACTTGGTCCAACACTCGGGATATCCCTTCTTGGTCGAGAATCGATAGATTTTTGTTAACTTCAGATTGGGAATCACACTGTCCTGAAGTTATTCAAAGACGATTACCTAGAGTTTGTTCCGACCACTTCCCTATCCTTTTGGATTGTGGAGGCATCCAAGGAGGCAGAAGGTATTTCAAATTTGAAAATATGTGGCTTAAATCTGACGGTTTTGTAGACAGGGTCAGGCAAGGGTGGTCTTCGAATGAATTTCAAGGATCTCCAAGCTACATTCTGGCAAGGAAACTAAAAGCGCTGAAATATGACTTGAAGTTATGGAATGAACAAGTGTTTGGCAATATTATATTACAGCGACGTTCCCTTACGGAGGAGTTACAGGGCCTGGAAGGGGAAGAGGAGGCAAGAATTTTGAACGAAGCTGAAAAAGTTCGCAAGAGACAGTTAGTTACAGATCTTGAACGAGTATTACTAATGGAAGAGACATCTTGGAGACAGAAATATAGGGCTTTATGGCTTAAGGAGGGAGATAGATGCACAAAATTCTTTCACAGGGTGGCTAATTCGCGTCGGAGGATCAACGCTATAGATACTTTAATGGTTGATGGTGTAGTTTTTTCGGATCAGTCAAGTATTGAGGAGCACATGGGACAATATTATGAACATCTCCTAACCGAACAACAATCTTGGAGACCATTAGTAGATGGGTTGACTTTCTCAGTTTTAGATCAAGAGGGTGCAAAGTGGTTGGAGAGGCCCTTTGAAGATGACGAAGTATGCAAAGTTGTTCGTGGCATGGCTAGTGATAAGGCCCCTGGCCCTGATGGTTTTACTATGGGTTTCTTCCAAACCTGTTGGAAAGTGATCAAGGGTGATCTTATGCGGGTTTTTCAAGAGTTCCATTTTTATGCTAGTTTTGAAAGAAGCCTCAATGCCACCTTCTTAGCACTCATACCAAAAAAGGTGGGGTCAGTGGATGTTCGTGATTATCGTCCTATTAGCCTTGTGACTGGGATCTATAAGATCCTCTCCAAAGTGCTAGCAAACCGATTGAGTACGGTGATGAAGAAGTTAATCTCGAAGCCACAAAATGCATTTGTTAAAGGTAGACAAATCCTTGACTTGGTTCTAATTGCAAATGAAGTGTTGGACGGACATCTCAAATCTCGGAAACCTGGGTTAATCTGCAAACTAGACATGGAAAAAGCCTATGATCATGTCAACTGGAAATTTCTGTTCTATTTACTTGAAAGATGTGGTTTTGGAGAGAGATGGAGAAAATAGATAGAGTTTTGTATCTCAACAGCTCGATTCTCTATCTTGGTGAACGGTTCTCCAGCGGGCTTCTTTAACTCCTCTCGTGAGTTGAGACAGGGAGACCCGCTATCACCATTACTCTTCCTATTTATCACGGAAGCCCTCAGTAAGATGATTGTAGGTCTTGTGGAAGGCGGCTCTCTCCACAGTTTCCCGGTGGGGAATGGTTCTCTTAATATTTCTCATTTGTTGTTTGCTGATGACACTCTTATATTCTGTGGAGCAAATCTTGGGCATATCCAATCTTTGAGGGCTCTACTTCTTTGTTTTGAAGTCGTTTCGGGTTTGAAAGTTAATTTGGCAAAGTCTGAGATGGTGCCAGTGGGTAATGTTCCTGATGTGGCAACTCTAGCCTCTCTCTTGGGTGTAAAGTATCTTCTCTACCTCTTCAGTACCTTGGATTACCATTGGGTGCCTCCTTCAAATCAAAGCAAACTTGGGATCCAGTGGTTGAAAAGGTGCAGCGTAGGTTGGTATCTTGGAAGAAGTTGTATTTATCGAAAGGTGGTAGGCTTACATTGATTAAAAGTACTCTCTCTAACCTACCCACCTATTTTTTGTCATTGTTCCCACTCCCAGCAAAGATTGCCAACCGTATTGAGAAGTTACAACGTGATTTCTTGTGGAGTGGGTTGGAGGATGAATTCAAGTTCCATCTGGTCAATTGGAACACGGTATGCATTCCAGTTTCTGGGGGTGGTTTGGGTATTCATAATTTGATGAAATTCAATCTAGCTTTATTGGGTAAATGGCTGTGGCGGTACCAACAAGAACGGGGGGTTTTGTGGAAGTCTGTTATTGATGTATAGGTTGGGGAAGCATGGGGTGGTTGGTGCTCGAATGAGGTACGTAGTTCACATGGGGTAGGGTTGTGGAAAAACATTAGGAAGGGTTGGGAGATTTTTAGGAGACAGACACATATTGTTGTGGGCGATGGCTCTCGCGTCAGATTTTGGCATGATAAATGGTGTGGTGAAAGTTGTCTCAAAGACACCTTCCCCGCTATTTTTGAGTTAGCACGAGTAAAGGATGCAGCGATAGCGGACCTTTTGGCTTTTTCTAATGGCTCCCCTCAATGGAATGTGGGCTTCACTAGGGCAGCCCAAGATTGGGAGTTGGAGGTTATTTCAGACTTCTATGCAACTTTGTATTCAGTACGTATGACCGAGGGTATGATGGATAGGATGTTTTGGAGCCCTTCCAAAAAAGGTAAATTTACGGTCCGATCATTTCACAGAGTTTTATCAGACCCGGGTAGGCTCTCATTCCCATGGAAGAGCATCTGGCAGACCAAAGCACCTTCAAAAGCAGCTTTTTTTGTTTGGACAGCAGCTTTGGACAAAATTCTCACCACGAAAAATCTCAGGAGACGTCGATTAATGGTAGTAGACTGGTGTTATATGTGCAAGAAAGATGGCGAATCTGTTGATCATTTGTTTCTACATTGCGAGGTGGCCATGACTCTTTGGGATGATTTTTATACAGGACTTGGTTTATCATGGGTTATGCCCGGCAGATTGTTGGACTTTCTAGCATGCTAGAGAGGCCTTCGAGGAAATACACAAGTTGCAGCAATATGAAAAATGGTCCCTATATGTATGTGTTGGTGTATTTGGCGGGAGCGAAATGATAGAAGCTTTGAAAACCAAGAGAGAACAATGGAGGAGCTGAAAGTTTTTTTCTTTAAAACATTTTTTTCTTGGGCGGGGGCTATTGTTTGTAATGGACTTAATGTCCATGATTTTCTTCTTTCAATTGTAAATTATAGATAGGTTTTTCTCATGTATACTTCCTGTGTACTTGAGCTTTGCCTATTTTATGAATAAAAAAAAAAAAAATTAATTCATATTTTTAAATATTCTAATTTTTTTCACGTGACAGTCTTGCTGATTGCCATATATTTTCTGAATTTGTAACAGATGAATTTGTATCTCAATTTAGGCAAAACACAGGAGGCGTTTGACCAAAAAATCTTAATATAGTCTTGTAGATAGTTAAAAACTATAGTGTACTTTGGGCTATGCCTATTCCATTAATACAATCGTTTACTTATAAAAAAAAAAGATAGTTAAAAACTCTTAAGTAGGGTGGTCGTACTACTTATAAAAAAGAAAAAAAAAAAAAAAAAAGATACTATCTAAATCTTGCCATCGCAATCATATTTGGAAAAAGAAAGTAAGCATGACATACAGGAAGGAATTGTTTTCCACATACACCAAACAAAAAATTAAAACAAAGGTAATATTATAAAATTATGGCATGTTGCAACAAATGATGATTCATGTCATCCAAATGTAAAATTATGTATGACATGTAGATGGACAGGTATGAAGCAGCACTATAATCAGTGACAAAAAGAACTATTGCCCAGAATTATGTAGAAAAAGTGCCACGTGGAGATCAGTAAGCATCATAATATCTTGGGGTAGCATCCAAGTATAAAGCTATGCTAAATAGGATCATGCGTGTGATTAAGAAAAATAATCAAGAAGCACGACAAAAGCACCTTTGTAGATTCTCCCAATAAATTCGTGCGATCACATGTGTAGAAATACAGCAGAATTGCCCCAAACTCAGACCTACATGAGTGTAATAAGATATAAAGCAGAAAGCCTAAAAGTTATGTATTTCAATAAAGAGATTTTTAAATAGAGACTTACATTGCTCTCAAAGTGGCTCTATTTTCAAGCAAGAAAGAGTCATCCATGGTCAAGAACCTAGAAACATGATGAGCAGAGGGTAAGAACACTTGAAAGACCTCGAAAAAAATGGAACTTCATAAGTAAAAAAAATGAACACCAAAGGTTTAGTCATAGCAACTGACCTAATTAGATTCATTTTCATGGACGAACTATGCAATTTTGCAGATGCTGATCTTGTGAGGCCTCCTTCCAGCAAAACAGCCCGATCATCTTCTTTGATTGTCTCCTTTCCCAATTCAACCAGATTAACGTCCGAGTGACTGCAACCAAGAAAAATTATTGTTAGAGAATACTAGCATCAAAAGTCGTATTCTTTCTTCTTGTCATCTCAAAAATAATAATCTTCTCAATTTTAAAAATACATCAAATAGAAGATGGGAGACAAAGTGCATCTGTGACCAAAGGAAAAAGGAGGACACATTTAATTTATGATTATTTTTTTTATAAGTAGAAAAATTTTTTAAGAAACCAAATAATTAGGCATAGCCAAGATTTATAATTAAATTACATCTTAGGAAACTAAATTTCAATCAAATTCAACAAATTGCAGCATCAAATGGAGATCAAATGTTCTATTACTGGCCAAAACATAATAACAGTGGTAGTAAATGACCCTACCCTTTTTTTTGGTAGGTAAATGACCCTACCCTTTTTTATATTCCTCATGTTATCTTGGACAATATAGAACCTCAATTTGAGCCCACTCTTCCTGTCAATTCGATGCAACATACTCTTAAGGGTTTCATCAAGTGTTGCCTCAGTCACCATTGATCCATCATTAGTCTCTAATATCATTTCTCGACCATGTCCTTTTCTGGATTAAATATGACCTAATCCACCCAGCCCAATCCCAATATCTTTTTTAAAAAATTAATTCATTTCATTAAAAAATGCAGAGAGGCGCAACCCTAGTACACAAATGCATACAAGAGATTAGCCCTTTCAATGGACAAAAGAATATAAATCCATAAATTCAGAAATATTAGTATAAAGAGAAATATTATGCGCCCAGGTCCATTTATAGAGATTGGAGCAGCATATTCTTTAGCTCTTCCACTGACATCTCACAATCTTCAAAGCATCTGGCATTCTACTACCTCCATAAGCTCCACAATACACATGAAGGTGTCGTTCTCCAAATGGCTAAAACTAAGCAATCTCCCAGTTGACCTCTCCAACAATCATCACTTGTCTAAGCATGATCCATCAACTCCAGAAAGGCTAAAAATCACAATCCATATTGATTTTGCCACTTCACAATGGAGAAGAAGGTGATCTATGGATTCCTCACTCCTTTTGCACTTGCAAAACCAATCCATCACTATCAAATCTCTCTTCAACGGGTTGTCCAAACTCAAAATCTTCCCAAGAGCCACCATCCACACAAAGAATCTTACTCTCAAAAGTACACTGAATTGCCATATGCTCTTCCACACAAAATATGAGTCTTCCTAGATAGATAATGCTTGGTAGTACAAATTAACTTCAAACTACCTCCTCTTTGTAAGACAATCATCATCCCTAGAATGTAATTAGGTGTCTCACTTTGTATACTTCTTGTGTACTTGGGCTTTGCCTAGTTTCATTCTATTCAACAAAGCTACTTATTTACTTATAAAAAAAAACAAAAAAATCCCTTGCCTCGGTCATTTTTTTTTAAGGTAAATCAAACAAAATATAAAACCCAAAATAAAAAGACAACATCACCAACTCCGCCTCCTGAAAAGATATAATAAAAGATAAATTCAAATGAAGAATACCATTTGAATACTCCCTATTATTTGCTGCCCAAGCCTCCTTATTACAAGCAACACAAGAAAACTCCAGAAAATGCCTTTGATGATCGATTCCCACACCATAGATCATGCCAACCGTATCTTAGTACTCTCCACAACTCGTATCTAAAAGAGTAAACACCCCCCCCCCCCCCCGGCCCCCAAAAAAAAAACCCTCATGTGTTTCCAAACGCCAACTACATAAGGACCCACGGAAGGATAAGGGCATGATCCTCCATTCAAAATATCCTACTTCGTTTCAACTACCCATCTCCATAAAGAATCCCTCACCTCATAACCACTTCCCTAACAATGCTTTATTAAACCTAGTTAAAAATCAAAATTCTTATCCACAAACCACCTGTTTGCTTCAGAGAACAAATCTTCAACCAATTGACTAAATGAAACTTAAATTCAGTTTCTTTTGCTCACAATTGGTTTGTCTCACTTCAATTTTGTGGTTGAAGATGGTATCTTTCTGTTTGGATGTGAAGAAAATTAATGTTTGGGGAATATAATATAGTAGGAAGGGTCAGCTTAATTCCAGACAAGACCGGTCAAGGCAGGCTTTTATCCCTTCAAAATTCTTTTTCTATGTATAATCAGAACCTTTGTTTCTGTGTGGCAGTTTAACGTGGAGACTTGTACTCTACATTAGTCTATGTTTGGTAATTTCAAGTGGAGACTTGTACTCTACATTGGCATCACAATTCGATCATACAAGATAACAAATATCACTATAAAGCAGAGGGAATGATAGAAATAAAAATCTACCAAATGTTTAGTCAGCAAACTACTTGGCAACCAAAAACAGGAGCCTCAAACTAGGATGCTGCCTCTGGCGCACACTTTTGCTCAACAGATCAAGAAACCTAGAAAAACTATATTAAATCTCTCTCCCTCAACCAAAGCACACTCACTACATCTCTCTCCCTCAACCAAGGCACACTCACTACCTGCTGGACTCCTTCAAGCACTGTAGAAGAGCAGAGGGTTTGGCATGGCCACTAACCATGTATCATAATTAATTTATCCAGTAAATATGGGCAGGGCTATCAAGCGGGTTTGGCATAGACACCAACTAGAGATCATAATTCATTTGTGCAGTCAAATTGACTCTAAAAGAGGCACAAGGTGAAAAAATACAATCAAAAGAAAGGAAAAAAAAAACTAGCTAACACTTCCGTCTTAAAACTAATTCATATATCATTTTACCCTTTGAAAGGCAAAGGCTTACTACTAATAACCAAGCTCCATATCCAAGCTTTCTTATGTGAGTACTTTAAAAAGAATAAGCTAAGCACACATTTATGGTAAGTAAAATAAAGGAAGTAGATTGAAATTGGTTAAAACATATAACATACAAACAACTGAACATCAATTAAGACCGCCAAATATGCAAATAATCCCAATCCATAAAATCTGTAGGTCCCCATGTTGACATAAGAAACTTACACTTTAGAAGGATGTGAAGATTTCTTGTATTCAAGGAACTCTGAATAAATCCATGCAACAAAAATTGGTATTATTCCAAGCAAAAAAGACACCTGAAAGTATTCAAGGAAGCTCCATTAAATAAGAGGGAAGCAAAAAGAACAGATAGGGTATTAAACAGATTTAGATAATATTGCAAAGTTTTATGGTAATCAGGTACCAAACATTTATTAAATTCTATTATTTTCCAGTACTAAGTCATGGTATCGATGTCATCCACCCTATATTAGACACAAGTAGATTTTGTTATTCATTTAGATCAGTCAAATGTGTCCAGGTAGGAAGAGAATTGTGTACAGCATGGAGTCCAGTAGAAACATTCCTCCTTTAGGAATAGTTATGCTACTGAGTACTCATGTCAACCGTAACAAAAATGAAATGCTTCGTCCACTTTAAGTGTAAAATTAAAGCAAAAAAAAAGCCACCATAAATTTTAAAATTTTCTTCAAAACATACAATAAATACAAGGAGTTTAGAAAATTTGGAGTTTGCAATGAATGCGTTGAAAGAAACAATTAGATAAAGTGAACCAAGAGCATGACTTTAGGACAAGTATACACATGATCCGCACAAAGTTTTGGAATGGACCAATAAACACAGACACAGTAATACTAATGATGAGCTAACAAAGTATGTATGTAGCCTTTCCATAAGCCAAGAAGACATTACGGGATGAAATAGAATTCTCTTCAGATCAAGTGGCCACTCTCAAATTTACAAACAATTTTCACGTCAGAAAAATGAATACGTGTTCAACAAAAATTCACAAGCTAGAACACAGACGTCACCCTGACCCACGTTATTATCCAATTAGCACAACCACAAATTCAACATTCAGTTTTTTTTATAAGTCCAAATAGCCTATTCCATTCAACCGATCATGTCCGACGTTCTCAGCATTCAGTAAAAAAAAAAACAGAAAAATGAGAGTATGACACAAAAGCATGCGTAAAACCACACCTGCCCCGGCGTAAGTGGCGCCGAAACCACCATTTTCAGTCCCTCAAGTCGGTAGGGAACTGCAAAATCCCAAGAAAATTTAATCACATCAATGACAGCCAAATGTGATATTGTAATCATATCACAAACAACACCAAAAAAGCACCAGAATTGTAAAATTTGAGTAGCAGATGGAACGGAGAAGTACCTTTGAAGCTTAGGATTGCAAAACAGATCGATTGGCTCTCTAGGACATCGGAATCATATATATGAGAAATGAGAGAAAAAGAAAGAAAAAAAACAACCCTAGCTAGAGATCGAACACACACAGAGAGAGATCTAAATACAAGAAAGAGAAGAAGAAGAAGAAAGCCCTCGCGTAAAGAATAGAGAAAATGTCGGAGGGTACGTCCCTCTCAATCTCTCTCTCTCTCTCTCTCTCTCTCCGCGCTCAGCTGTTCAAAGCTGTTGGGGGTGGGTCGGGTTGGGTCGTGGTTGTGCCTTTGCTTTCTCGCTAACAGAGTTCAACAAAGATTTGTTTGTTTAATTTTCATCATTTTATAAGAATTTGTGTTGTGTCGGTGTGTAGATAAAATTTGAGACTTTTTCCTCCTTTTTTTTTTTTTTTTGATATAATTTCTTTCCTGCTGTATTGTTAATACAAGAAAGCAAGACTTCTCGTATAGTTTGCAAACTCACGTATTTCTTGTGAAAGAGTTGATAAATTTGAAAGTGAAATGTTTGTTATAGTCGTAAGTATATAAGTATCGTATAATTATTTTAAAAAAAATAAATAAATACGAGATTCATATGAATAAATAATAAATTTTTAATTGTAAACTTTACTCTTTTTCAAAGTTACTACATAGTGTTTGCGCACTTCACGACTACATGTAACATTACTCAACTTGAAATTAATATTAAAATTTTATTTTTGTAATAATGGATTTTTTTTAAAAATAGTATACAAAATTTACACATCATAAAATTACATATAACATTATTTTTTTAAATAAATGAGTGAAATTTGTACAATTAAAGATTGATAGTTTGGTTATATAAAATCAAACCATCTCATATCAGCTTATCTCATATAATTATTACAATTTTATCAAACTCTCACACAAAATATAATAAACAATTCAATTTTTTCAAATTTTAAAATAAAAATTATATTATAATAATATTTTATTCAACTTTTAACAAAATATTTTATCTCATATCATCTAAACTACATAACCAAACGATATCACGCGGGTGACCTTTTCAATTTTGAGTAGTGTTATATGTTCTTCTAATTTTATTTATATTTTTACTTACAAGAGTCATTTTATTAGTTTTCTTTTAAAATTTAATTTTTTAATTTCAAAGTTTATAATTTTTAATATATTAATTACTGACAGATGGATAAATAAATTTTTTGTAAATATTTCTTATATACATTTAGCATTTTCCTTCAAGTTTTAGAACACTTCTAAAGAATGAAAACAAACCTACGCTTTTGGTATTCAAGATCTGGGTTAGGTGGTCAAGTAATATAGAATTTGATTTGATGAAATTTGAAATTCAAATTAAAAAAAAAAATACTAATAAAATAAAACTGTCGCTCAATACATATAATGTTATGTACATATAGCACTAGTATGTTGTTGACAACCATTAATGGTCAAGACTTTGAGAAAGTGATTGGATTATTGTATCAGTCATAAATGAGCATTGGTAGGAAAAGTAGTACCACCTAGCGTAGTAGACTCAGCCATTTTAACGATAACGAGAGGTTACCTTCCAACTTAAACTTGCAGATGTGTAAACGAAGAGACCACTTTAAACTCTTGTTTGTATTAAGAAATAAGATGAAATAAATTAAGATAGTTTATAAATAATAAAAAAATTAATGAGTTAAAATTTATAAATAATAATAAATGATCTCAACTCATCTCTCATATTAATAAAAGTCATTTTAAGCTGCATGCTTTTTTTTTAATAATAATAATTTTTAAAAAAAATGTAAAATTCTGACTTTTGCACGCTTTTGGTAACAGAACAAAATGGGTAAATACAAGACGAGTCGGCCTGCTTAATATAAGTTATATTTATATGGTTGTGACAGCTTGGGAGATGTTAAAAAAGCACCACTAGATCATCATAGTAAAAAATGCTGAAATTGACTTGTATATAACTTTCCCAATTATTTTGCAAATTCACTGCTCATCCCATGGAGATTTCAACCCATATTTTTTTCCAAGGTTGTTGTATGTATCAAGTATCGATTAGGACAGGTAACCTTTTTATTTATTTATTATTATTTTTTTAACGACAGTTTATATAACTATATTTTAGAATAACGTCATTGTTGCGGATGTGTTTCCTATTTAAGCGAACGACTTCTAGTAACTTGCAACAAAAAGATCAGAGAGGCTCAATGCATGGATAGTATTCCAATTTTTAGATAATTTAGATGTAATCTCAAGCATGTTTTTTGACCTCTATTTATATGAATTGGGTGTGTGATTTGAAGGTTTGTCTCATGGCTTGACCTTCTTTGATCCTTGTTGGATCGCAAATTAGTAGGACTCTAAAGCAGCTATTATGCTAGAAAGAATTGATAACAGTTAGATTTGACTTAAGTGTTGGTGTATTATGGAGGTTGGTCCTTCGATTTGTACTTCACAACCCTTTGACCTTTGGTTTGTGGGCCTCGAACCTCTATAGTCATGGGCTCGGCCCACTCTTTATGAGGAACTAATTGATCCTCTAATTACTTTATATAAATACTCGTGTTGTGTAAAAGGCTGTATGTATATCATACTATCATTTTCTTATAAAAATACATCTCAACCTTTACAACTTTAACTCAACCCTTATGGCTAGCAAGGTTACAGCATCCCCTCAAAATGTACACAATTTAGATAGAAACTAAATTAATTAATTAATCTGAGGGTAGGAATCTGGTCTTCAACATGCTGTTTTGTCTATATTGATGCCTTGCCTTGATTCCTGAAATTGCATGTGCATGGTTCGCCAAATAAAGCTAGATTCCTTATTTTATTTTTTTTAATATTTTATTGGTAATAGGGGATAAATGGTCCCTAATGACCAGGGATAGTAGCCTCTGGTACTGGGCTCTCCGAATCTTTACTCGGCCGGTTTCTTCCCTGCTTCTCGTATGGGTCTTAGCCCATCACTTGCCTTGCATTCCCAGGCCCAGGATTTATTTGGTCGTGTCATCATCATTTTAAGCCCAGCCCATCTCATATATGAACATTTAGGGTACTTTTAAGTTTTAACATCCTCTAGATTTCTTAAGGTAATCTATCGGATGGTTTTCTCTAAACTTTTAACTATTGCTTATAATTATAACTTAATCGCAAAGATTTTGACACGTCAACATCTATCACTTTGAGATTCAAATTGCTAAATATGTTATATACTAAGACAATAAATATTTAAATTGACTTCCAAAAAAAAATGCACTTAGATGCAATAAAACCCCTACCATTACCCACTTGTGGGTAGCCCAAGTGGTAAGGACGAATTTGTGTGCATGAGCCCCATGTCAAATGTTTGATTCTCCCTAGGATCAAACTGTAATTTAAGTGAGAGGTCTTGATGGTGGGTTGCTGTGCTTTGTCTCTTTGGAGGTTTAGGTTCAATGGGTGAGTCCTAAGGACTCTGCCGTAGGGTGGTTCCCATCTTTAAAAAATAAAAAATAAAACCCTACCATTGTTCTTACCAAAACTTAAAATAAGAATATGTTTGTCAATTTGATCTTCGTATATTTACGTGCAGTAGTTTTTATATATATATATATAAATAAGCACCTAATATTTAAATTAAGCAGCAGTCCTCCTTTTCGGGTAAAGTATGTACCTAATAATTAGCAATATTAGTCAAGGTTGTACGATATATTGGCCTCTTAAGCCATATATATATATATATATATACACAAACACAACTTTAATTAGGCAATTACTTGATGCTCACGACACATGATATATACATACATATAATAAGACATGTAATAATAATTAGCTTGGCAATAGGGATTCGGGAATACCTAAATTTTGGGTTTTATATTATTTAAGAGTACTTCGACCGTTTCTTAAGGGTTATGATCTACTAATGCTTCAAACAGCATATATATATATATATATATATATATGATCTTTTTATTAGTTAATTTTGGGTGTTGGACAGTACATTCATATATGCGTGTGTTGGATTGGCATTAATATTTGAGCCCCCTACGTACCTTTAGGCAATTACTTAATTGATGCTCACGGCACATATATATATGCTCCATTTAAAATATATATATATATATATATATATATTTATAGCTTAAGACATAAACAATATCTTTAATAGTTAGGATCCTGGAAGAGTACGTACCAAAGTTTTGGGTTTTACATTCTTAATTTATTTGGTACATCTTGGTCCTAATCATCTGATCTTAATGGTTACTAATTAATTAATCCTTCAAACCGCATCTTTCTGATTCTTTTGGTTCTGGGCATGCATGCATGCATGTTCCTATATTAATTATTGTTAGGAATTTGGACCTACCAAATTCACTCTCATGATTCACTTTTTTGTGAAATATGAAGAAAATCATAGAAATAATAACAACACAAGAATTTACGTGAAAACTCCCAAATGCAGGAGAAAAACCATCAGACCCAGAGAAGAAAATACACTATGTAAAAAATTATTACAATCACACAATTTTTCTCTTCACCCCAAATGACACCCACAAAGCTTTCCCACTAGTAAAACTTTAACTCTCACCTCTTTCATTTTTATAAGAAAAGGCTAATAGAGGACTTTTCTTAGAGTCACAAGTTACTAATTAAGCTTATGACTTGGTGTAATTAACTAAGAGGCCAAGCACCTTATTTATAGGCCATGAGGCCTGCTCATCAATTCTCTCCCACCGATGTGAGACTCCAAAGGAGCAAACCCAACAATTATATCATGTCTAGCGTGGAATTGTATCATCAATCAATAATTCTCCAAACAATAGCTAGCTATTTTTTAGTGCAATTAATAAAAAAATAAATCTTCTTATTAGTCACTGTGTCAAACCCCGCACCCCACACCCTATGTGTGAATCGGGTTTACTAATAAGTAAACTGGTTCTACGTTTTTCCCCTCCCTTGAGGAGAGAGAGGTCAAAGAGAGAGAGATTGAGGAGAAGGCAATCGGAGAGAGAGAGAGGCCGATGGGCCTGACAAAAAAAAAAGTTACGTCAACTGTGGGGTGAATAGTGACTGATATCTCGTTAATAAATATTCGAGTTCTATTATTTAAAGTATGGGTTCATGATTACAATTATAAAATGGGTGGAATCCATGTTTGAGACTAAAATTGAGTAATTAGTTATGGCGAAATCCCTTATTATATATTGCGTCGGACGATCTATTGATCTTTAAAGAACAAAAATATGATGAAATTTAAAAAGGGAACGAATTATTAGGTAGGACGTCCCTGAGGAGTCGGGGCCATCAGCCAATATGCATGCATGCAATGCCCTAAGGAGTAAGGGGTACGTACTCCTATCTAGTTGGCTTTAAACTTTAAAGTCTTAAATTAGGGGCGCTCCTCCCTAGCTAACTAGTTTCTTCCGGCCTGGTTCCCGCCGTTGCCGGTAAAGTCCATTTTTTCAAAAGTTAATACATTTCTTGCATAGTCAGTATGTGTGTGTGTGTGTATATATATATATATATATATATAATGAGCTCAAGCATGAGCTTTTTATTTAAGTAAACTTTAATTCATGATGAATATTACCATATCATAAATTAAAAAGTGTTATATCATGTTAATCTTTATTATTGTTTAAGGCTTAGTTTTCAGATTTTCTAGACATGTCAAATGCACCATGCATTAATTTATTTTCCAAAATATCCCAATATTTACTAGACAGTTTTTCATTCAAAAGTAGTGATCAATACATACACATATACATAATATATATATATATATATATATATATATATATGGAGAGAAATATTTTAGCCACAAAAGGATAAATATTAAATAAAAGTAAACCCATAAAGTAATATTATTTAATGTGGTACGCCGTATTGTAAAGTTACTTTTGTTATAAAGTAGATCTAATGGATGACATGAAACCATATCATTTTGTGGGTAATTTAATTTTTTATAATTCTTTCGTGTCTGTAGTACTTTTTCTATATGGAAAATGCTAATATGCCGCCTGACTTTGTCCGCTCATTTTGACCGCTCATGTATTTAAATTTGTTTTTATTTTTTTACTTAATGATTAAGGAAGTGATTTTTAGTATATTTGTATACTTTTTTATTTTTTAAAAACATTTAAATATGTTAAAAAATGTAAAAATAAAAAAAATGAAAAAAATGAAAATGGATATTTGTGCTTGTGGACACGCCCATCGATCAAAGCTGGGCGGCACGCTAACACTGCCTTTTATATATATATATATATTTATTTATTTATATTTATATTCCAAGAAAAACTAGCTCTTCATGAATTGTAATTTTATTACTTCCGAACTACCTATATATATATATATATATATATATATATATATATATATATAAAATTATTTAGTTTCAAAGTACTTTTAGTGGCTATATTTTTTCTTCATATGGTTTGACTTTCATTTAAGAGTTTTTCTTTGTCCCTAGCTATGAGACAATTCTATATATATATATTGGCTTTCTCACCCCTATATATTAATTATATATATGTGTGTGGGTGTATGTATAGTCTAAATAGACTGCATATACTCAAATTCAACTTACAAAATTAAAGTTGATCATTTAATATGCATGCCAGCCTGAAGAAAAATCCTGACTTTATCTCTAATATCTGTAAGGGAAGTAAAGTAGGCGTAGTACTATATATATATTAATTAACCTCATGAACTATATATATATATATATATATATATATAGTTCACCTATATATATAAGTACTCATGAATCAAGTTTTGGTATGATCTTTTACTCATGTATGGCAGAATGATCATGCATGCATGTGGTCTTATTTAAAGAAAATATTAAATTATAGGTAAATAAAGTGTAACAAGCTAAATATATAACAATAGCCAAAAGTCCAGATTCTTTCAGTACTTGCTCACCAAATTAACACAGCTGGTGTAGCGCGCAAGCTGACTACGAATCCTACACATAGAGAAATAAAAAGCTAGCATAGCTAAAATCCAACTTTAAACCTTATCATCGTCAACGTCAAAGTCGGGAACAACCACATATGACACATCAAATTAATGCACACCCGGCCCTTTCGATCGATCCCGCTCAATTGACAAGATTAATGTCATTCAGAGACAATCCAGCTGATCACTAGATGATGATCAGCTAGCTGTTTATATTATTAAGTTTGGCTAATTTGCATATATATATATATATATATATTATTTAGCTGCAAAATTAGATAAGGGGGTAGATCTAACTTATTATAAATGGGTGAGTTTTTCGTTAGGAGTACGTACGTACAGCCCGCCCAAAGCATGATTTCACCATCCAGATTAATTGGTGATCAGGGACCATTTCCTTACTAATTTATGGCTTGAATTAAATCACTGAAAATTCTTATTTGGTCCCGGATCCAATTAAAATTGACACTGCTTTAGGAGACAGAACGGTGCTATATATATATATATATATATATATATATATTTATATAGGTCTTGGAGCTGATCTTTCATGCTTTCATTCTTGACCCCTTTTTTTCATAGACTTGCCCCCACTTTTTTTTTGGTGAATAACGTGCAGTCTTTCTAGTTCATAATTTGAAGGAATCAACGGTACTTGCCAACATCTAGAAATAGGGCACGTAATTCTTGCATTGCTTGCACGTAATTGGCAAATTGCAATGGGATCGATCGGAGCATCTTTTTCAACATTAAGAGAAAGCGCGCTAATCAAATAATAAATGGCTTGTTAATTTGGAAATAGATCTCATCCTATCTCTTTCCCAAACATAAATCAAATACAATTTTTTCAAACTAATCATTACGAAAAATAAAAAATAATTCAACTTTTTCAAATCCCTAAACAAAAATAATATTATAAAACTATATTATAACAATATTTTAACTTTATAATATTTTTTATTCAACTTTTTTTTCTCTCCTTTCCCAAAATCCAAAAAATACTAAACTCAAGCTATCTCATTACTATTTACAAACTATTTTACTATTATTTACAAAATTATCATCTTATTCACTCTCCAAACGAACCAATCTGGAAATTCAAATTAAGACGGCAATAAAAATCCTTTATTATTAAGATAAATCGATCTAAGAAAAGCTAGGATATAGGTCGAATAATCTCTTCCATTTGATAATCCTCAAAGGATGATCATATATCATACATCAAACAAGCTGGATGCTAGCTAGCTCTCGGCCGATTGAACAGAATTCTATATATGTGCCGTACACATGTTCTTTCTCTGAAACCATGCACCAGTACTACTCATATAGGTAATGAAGTACTGCACCACGTACCAAAACCTCATCTGCTTCCATACATGCATCTCGCCACAGAGGCGTGCAATTTAAGCAGGTTACCTTCAATATAAAGACTCAACTTTCACAGCTTCTAAATCGACCTTGTGAAGTGGAGTTCTACGCTTCCCGAGAACAAAGATGATCAAGTGAAGGAAAACTCATCAATTACTCTCAGGGATTAAAGTCATCAGAAAGATGTAAATAATTAACTAGTAAGAATATTTACAATGAGATCAGAGAAAGAAAGAAAGAGATATTTCGATCAACGATCATGGCTCTTGTTGAAGGAACATAGAAGGAATAATGTCTTGCAAAAGTCCGTAGTCATGAGGAAGTTGATACTGCTGGTGATGAGGGTTATTAGGATTAATCTGCGAGTAATTAATGGAGCCAGGTGCAGTACCCCCACCAGCTTGGCTTGTACTAATAATATGAGGCATCTGAGCAAAAAAGTCTTGGGGAATAAAGGTCGGTCGTCCCCTATCGGCGGTGTGAACATGGAAGGTGGGAACATTGCAGCCGCATTTCCTCTAAGCGTTGCGGGGATTGGGTGGTTGTGCTGACCTTCGTATGTAGTAATCACGGTGGATGGATCTTGGAATGACCTCTCAACGCGTTTCTTAACCGTGCACTTCTGAGTGGTACACCGGTAGTAGCTCCTGCTTCATCACAAACCAATATTAGTGATCAGTTCTCTGGATCATTAATGTTATAATGATCATCTTGCTCCTTTTGGTTTGCAGAAGACTTTAGGGTTTCATTTTCGTTGCAGCAGTTATGTACGTGATGAAAAGGAGGGAGGGGGAGAGAGAGAGATCAGAGAGAGAGATCCACTTGATATGGGAAACTAGTAGCTAGGAATGAAGGAATCTTAAGCCAAAATGATCAAATATATACAACATCTTGCAGTAAAGTTTCAAGTTGCTTTTCTTTTCCCATGTGCTTTGGGAAATTAGGAGCACAAGGAATTAATGCAAGCAACCAAGCAGATGATATGCAAAATGAACCAATTAAGTTTATGAACAACTCATAAGCTGTTAACAAAAGGAACTTTTTCTCTAGCTGTGTGCTTTTGGGTGCAAGAAAATGACAACCAACCTTGGAAAAGGGCTATTCTTGACAGCCTTCTGTCCATACTTTCTCCATCTATATCCATCTTCCAGATGATCAACCTCACTCTTCGTCATAAAGGCGAACCGTGGCTCCCTTTGTTTCTTATCTCCTTTCTTCTTTGCTTTGCTCCTGTTCATGTTGATTTAATAACCATATCAATTCTGCACCAATATCCCATCCGCAAGATATTCTCGAAAACAAAAAAGAACATATACAGATTTACATTCAAGAATTAAACTTACACTTTCTTAGAGCTTTCCCCTCCAACTTCTGTTTCTTTTGGCTGCTTATCTTTACTACTCTTGCCTGAATCTTCTTCGGCACCAACCTCAGTGGAGGAGGAAGAGATCGAGGAGTTTGGAGTCACAAGAATATCACTACCAACACCACCTAAATCTCCAACTTCCATCGGCTTTGGGTTGCTTTCCATTGAAGCAAACACTTCGGAGGAAGAAGGCGACAAACCGAAGGCGCTTGCCATGGAATTATAGTCCATGGGTGTTTGCAAACACTCGGTGAAGCTCATGTAATTAGAAGGATCAAAACCCTGCGAACTGTAAGCAGATGAAGCAGCAGCAATGGAAGCTGGAGGCTTGTGATTGTACGAGCCAGTAATACTACTCCCACTGGCAAGATTCTGATTATCTTGGAACAGATATTCATGGAAGTAAAGCTGATCTTTAGATTCATCAGACATGGAGGCCGAGGTAGGAATAAAGAGAAGAATTAACAGATGATCAAGAAGCTGGAAGCTTTGACGGGAAGCTTGTTTTTTGATCAGGTCCTTTAATCTTGTTCTGTTCCAAGACTTCTCTAGCTGTCTAGACTTATCTCTGTCTCTCTCTGATCTCTCTCCTCTCTCTTCTCTCTTCTCTCAGCTGGTAATAATGTAGTCTGAGTTTTATATATATATATATATATATATATATATATTTATATAAGGAGTATTAGAAAGAGGGTGGGGATGCATGGGGGTCTAGGTTTGAATGGGACTTGCTAATATCACTTTAATAGAGGAGGTTGACAAAACACCTTCCAATCAGAAGACCAAAAAGTGCTTTCTCAGACGGAACATTTGCTGGGCCATGACTCCATCCATCCTACCCTCATCCTAAATGCATATATATAATAGTACTACTAATCTCAGAGTTCTCTTATTATAATCAGTTTCTCCATTGGCTACACTTCGAAAAATACCAAATTATTATTTTTTAGTATTAATTAATAATTAATTATATAAAATGGCGATCGAGAGGGTAAGAGTACGAGCTTATATTAGTCCTCTAATATCTGATGAGTAAGACTTTTTCCATCATCAGTTTAATTAAATTATATTATTGCATTGGCCCTCATGATGAACTTTCCTAGATATCATAAAACTCGATCTTGTCATCAGCACTATATATATTGCATGATCTTAGTACTCATGATAATGTTTAAAATTGGAGCACTACGTATATATAATCTTAATGTTAATGCAGCTTTTTAAGTTTGATCGAGTAAAAATGCATGTTAATGTAGTACTTTCTGGTCAAATACAATATTAATCGGTCTCATCATCATGTGTTATAGTTTTATTTGTTTGATAAATCACGATCTGATCATGATGATCATGCTTAATGATCAACTAACTCTATCAGCCCAAAAATAAGATCCGATCATTGTGATCGAAAGGACGATCAATGTGCATAAATTACTACATACACGAATGAGAAAATTAAGGCAGTACTACGGACTAGTTAATTAGTTAGGGAAAAGAAAAAAGTAATTCTACATACAACCATAAAGTACTGTTAATCCTTAATTCTAATGAGATGAATATAAGTAGAACATGTTTATTAATTTGAAAAAAGAAACAAAAATGCATGCATGCAATTACTATCACACCAAAAAAACAAAAAGAAGAAAAGAATTACAAGATGCTCGAGTTAATTAAATGACTAAATCAATTAATGTTTGGTTTCTTGTTTTCTTATAATTAATATTAGGTGTCGAGAATTAATTATTATTTCATCGTGGAAATCCCATTTTCTAGTCATATATTGGATATCATGAGAGTGTTTGATCAACTCATATTTTATGGAAAACCATGGAGTTATTTAATATTAGTAGGAGGTGATTATGTACGTACGTAGCTAAAGGTTAATTGAATGGTACAAATATAAAAATTAAAAAAGTTTAAATTTGAGTACTAGAAGTACTTAAGTAGATTCACACATGATGATCACCACTAATTATTAATCGGTACATGATGAGTCTTGATCTCGCCTAAATATAAGCGGGATCGATAAAATTGATATTTTTTTCTTATTAATTAATTATTAGAAGTCGAAAAAGTCCACAGATTAGTACAAAAGTACAAAGATTGATCGAGTGGCACATGAGACTCATACGTGGTTAATGAAATTGCCAAATATTCCTAGACTAATTGTACTCATACTCCCAAAGAGATCATTTGCCATGGCTTTTAACCATTGTGTGACTTTTAAATTAGGGTTAGCAGACAATTTGGAGAGAATTTAAATGGGAGATGATCAGCTCATGAAAGTCTTAGCCTATGTTTGGATGTCAAGATTGTCTCAATACATCTCAAACCAATCTTTGATACGATCCATTACTTATTTAATTTTTTATAAAAAATTAAATACATCTCAACCTATTTTATACATTTTAATTTATTTACATTAAAAAATATATCAATGAGGCTTGCAAAATACAACTAATAACAGATCGACTTAAATCATCTGAAATTAGCTCAACATCTACACGCAATCTAACCCTAAATTAATAAAAAGAGCTCATCATGTATAGGGTGATCTACTAAGCTAGTCGAGGGGAAACGCACAGGAAAAAGAAGAAGAAAAAGAGAAAATGTGTGGTAAATTCATGGGTGTAGATTAGAAATGCCGACTATATGCAATAATATTAGGTTTGAAAAAGATGAATTAAAAAGCACGTGGCAAGGAAAAAAATTAATGGAACTAGTAATCGTACTGCATAGGGAGGGATCGAAGGGCAGAAGCGTGAAAAGGTAGGAAGAGCAATTTAGAGATCAGCGTGAGAAAAGCATTTAATTGGATGAAAAAGTCAGCGAAGACTTATGAGCAAATGGGGCGCAGTCAGTCACGGGGGGTGAGGGGGGGGGGGTGGGGGGATAGCGATTTGGCCTTTTGCTTTTTTGTTTTATTTTATTTATTTCGGGGGGGAGGGGTAGGGTCAATCATTCAAACTTCTTCACCATTTTCTGGATTATTTTTTCATGGAGATTAGCCATACACGTGTCCACAACCCTCACCGTCATTTGACCGTAGCCGACACAACACCCGGCACGTGTGAGACTCTCTTCGATCAACCTTTTCCTGCTCTAATTGCTTGCTGATTCTCTTCCAACGTCAGCAAAGTGGTGGAATGATTTATTTATTGTCTTTTTCTCGTGCTTGTTTGCTAAAAATCTTCAAAAAATAAAAAAGATTTTTATTGAGACTAATATTCGTAAAAAAAAAAAATCTTGAGTACTCATGTCCAAAATAGATTGCAGTTGACTCCGTACAGTATATATATATAGAGTTTTGAATCTAATTAATTCTACCATATCTGAATGACACGTGGCCATGATAACTTGAGATCGATCGATGAGATCAATTGAATACAAATTTTTTTATTATTTATTTTAAATGAAAACAGCTAATTATTATTATTATTATTATATATATATAGGTTATCCCATGACTAGATATACAGCTAATGAAAAGACCAAAGAATTCAACATGCCTAACTACGTGTCTTATATCCGTTCACATGATATAATTTTATTTATTAATTATAATTAATATAATCAAGTTTTTAATTAATTAATTTCTTTCGTGGCCGTTTGAATGTGAATGATATTCTTAAATAAATTTATGTGCAGTTAATATATATCACTAGCTAATTGAGTATTGTTACAGAATAATTACTGCAGTTGTGCACAAATTATACGTTACATGATTATTTCTGATCTTTTATTTTTTGTTTTTTTGTTTTTTTTGTGCAAAACGCACCAGACTTTTTGGCTTCTTCCCCTCTCTCTCTCTCCAACGTCTGTCTCATCAGCTTTCTCTCTCCGACTCTTTTCTGTCCTCGACTTTCTCTCTCATCCCTCATCGTCTCTCTCATTGTCTCTCTTTATCATCTCGGCTCTCTCTCTCACCCCGACTCTCTCATCAAATCTCTCTCTCATCCTTCATCGATTCTCTTTCTCATATTGGTCTCTCTCTCATCAGCTCTCTTTCTCTCTCATCTCTGCTCTCTCTCATCTCTGCTCTCTCTTATCTCGATCTCTCTCTCATCGTCTCTCTCTCATCATCTCTCTCAATCTGGTAGTAATTTCGAATTTAAAAAATGTATAATTTGAATGATGTTACGTAAGATATGTAAAAGTGGCTACTTCCAATAGTTGTTGCTCCCAATATTTTTTCCTAGCTAATTATATTAATTAAACCATTATCTGTATTTACAGTGAATGAATGCCTACAACAAAAAAGAAGTAAAAGAACAAAATACCCTTGAAATTCTTGAGATTTGGTCAAAAATAGAGTAGCTTAGAAAAATCAAAGGGCAAAAAGATAAATTCCACCGCTAAAATACAATCTAGCTAGCTAGTAGCCTAATATTATCGTTGGTATTAAAGCAGTCAAAACACACGATCATGTACATACGTGGTGAGCAACTGATCAGAATTAAGAGGAAATAAACTCTTAATTTCTTTCAATGGCATAAAATACATCGAGAATTATTTTTTTGGATATAAAGTCGTCGATTTAAAATGAAGTTGTAATTAAAATAATTTCATTTATAATTTACAACCTTTGCGCGATGCCGTAATTATAATTAGATGAATATTATTCATTTGAGCAATAATCAAATAATTAGAAATTGAATTAATTAACCACCTAGCTAATTTTCCTTAATTTTATTATTTGGTACTAATTAATAATTATTGATCATCATGTACCATATATATATATATATATTATATAAGTGCAATATATCTACCTGTTGTGTGACATATACCTACCCGATGAGTACGTAACAAAATTATCGGCCAACATTTTTGTCTGAAGAATGCTGAACTATTATTTTGAAATTAATCTTAAGAAGCTAGCTAGCTGGTTGATGAGATGATCGAGCGGTCACATATTCATGATGAAAAGACAGCCATCAATTTTTTAGGTCTAACAAGATATAATATCACATCTAACGAAATAATATATATATATATATATATATGTATATGCTGAATTACAAATTTTAAAATAATAATAATAATAGAAATTAATATTTTAATAATATTTTATTCAACTCACCTAAAATTATTTCAACTCACCTCTGAATCTAAATAAAAAATCAGAAAAGGAAACATGACCTGTAAAAATCACTACTCACACGTTGTGTATAAATGATGTACTGTTCCATAACATACATACATACTGTATACATATATACATACATATATAAACTCATGTCATCATGTGGGTTTATAGATGATTATTAGGACGTTGAATCCAGCTTTCTAGAAGGGTAAAGATTGTTGTTTTCTACTTGGATGAGGTTAATTAATCAAAAGAGAAGGAAAATATTTTAACTATAAATAGATTATATAAAAATAAATATATAAATTGATGTAATTTGATGTTATATGTTAGATTATAAAATTATTTTTATTATAAAATAAATCTAATATATTTTATAAAATCATATCAATATGTAAATTTATTTTATATAATACCTTTGTGTTTATAGTAATTCTCAAAGAAAAACATGATGGCTGCATGCACATCAATTATATATGGAAAGTGTGCAAGTATATACATATTCCAACTTCATAGATGAGAAGGTGATCATGAGGTATACGGAAGCACGCAAATGGCTATAGTATTGTTATAAGAATACATGGCATGAGGGGCGGTTGCTTCAGTGAGAAGACTTTGATCGAATTGCCGTAGAGCTTGAATTCTTCTTCTTTTTCTCCTTTTTTTTTAAAGCTAGAGCATGATATTGTTGACCATCATTTGTTGTTGTGTGTGTGTCCATTATATGTGACATAAAGTATGGTTTGGTATTGGTATTGGGAGTCCCTGTCAATGTAGAAGAGGGCAGGTTTTTTGTTAGGTGTGCACTGAGAAAAAGAAAAGAAAGAATCTTTTAGATGTAGACGCATGCATTTTGGGTAGATCAGCTAGCTTAAATATTATTGCAGTGTGTGTATATATACACAGTACTACCCAATTAACCCCTAATTTAAGGAATTGTTGATAATCATGCACCTGATTGATTATATATCTATCTGATCTTCTCCCAGCTTGATGATCATTTCCTATAGCTAGGCGCTGCTAGCTGCGCCTCATGTAAACGTCACTGCTTTCACTAATTTGCCTAACCCCATGACTGCGAGAAGGTGAAAAGAAAGGTAGTACGTACAGATTAAGATAATTGCGTCTGCTTGTTGCTAAGCTGGTTTAGCCCTTTAATTTAGGCGCTCTCGTTATCTTTTTGGGATCCCAAACACCCAATCGGAGTAAAAAGGTTTTGTAAAGCAGCCAATCTCAACACATTGCTTAAGACATGAGATTTGCCATTGGTATCTATACTCATGTTAATTAATTGGCCATTATAGCCTAATTAATTTGTCACACAGTAGTGCATATATGGGAGTTTTACAAGGTTTATACATACATACATACATACATATATATATATATATATATATATATATATAAACATGCGAAGATGTCTCTCTCTATTTGTTTTTTCTATTTTTCTGGGCATACATGCAACTGTTTTGAGAACTTAAATGATAAAGTGATGTCTCTTTTTCTTTAGTTCCGGCCATATATTTTCCCCCCAAAAAAAAAAAAAAAAAAGAACTCTCTCGTGATCATTTTAATTCTTGTCCAGTTTTGAAAATCTTATCATGAGGCCTGTATCATCTGTTCCGGCCATATATTTTCCACCAAAAAAAAAAAAAAAAACGTCTCTCGTGATCATTTTAATTCTTGTCCAGTTTTGAAAATCTTATCATGAGGCCTGTATGATCTTCAACATCTCCATCTTCATTCATGCCTTTGTATAGCTCGCTCATGACTTTGACACTCGGGATGATCATGAACTGGGTTTGGTGGCTGGTAGGCCTTGAAGTCGAGTCTTTCAGAGAAGCACTACTAGTCTGATCTTGACTATATACAATTATTGTTAGGTCACTGATTGGATTCTTCATTGGGTCCTTGCACCTGTTTGGTGGGGGATATCCACTATTTCAACTATAGTTACATTACTGGTGTAGATTAAGCTTACCTGCAGTACTAGTACTAGTACTAGAACACGAACAGAGGCTGGCTGCCCTAACACGTACAAGGTTTAATTTCCAGTAAAAGCTAGATTCTGACCTTTCACTTCACTCTTATTATTGAGACATGACGTCCAATTATCTCAGCAGTAAAAACTACAACCGCACGTGCACATCATGCAGCAGCAAGCTCCAGTGTACATGCATTCATTTTTGATATTTATATATAGGAACACATTCCCTACAACGGTGTGGGCACAAATATTAGGATTGATCAGTTGTTTTGTAGATCCAATTAAACCCTAGTTTTAAAGAATAGGATTGATCAGTTGTTTTGTAGATCCTATTAAACCCTAGTTAATTTCTTTAAAACAAGTGCTACATATATCCTTATGATCATCACCTAGCTATTAGTAATCCTTGTGCATGTCCTTGAAAGTTGTGTGTGTATATATGTGTGTGTATATATATATATATATATATATACCGATGCATGCATGTCGACCTTGAAAGTGAGTGTCAATTTGACCTTAATTTTTTTATGAGACCTGAAATTCCAAACTCATGGGACAATATACTGTAGGAAACCAGGAGAGACTTTTTTTTTATAAGGGTTTGCCATCATGACAAGTTTGATGACACTTCATATATGCATTAATCTGTTTGGATCATAAATATATATATATAAAAAGAGGAAAGATTATCTTTTCCTCGTTTCTTTCTGAGATATTGGATACTGATATGAGGAGATCGTCATCATGTACTGGTTCTGGGAGAAAATGCAATCGATCGAGCAGCAATCTTTTGGTGGGGGAAGAAGAAAATTTCAATTTCATGTGGGCAAGCATATTATGATCAGAGTACATCAATCCACATCACTGAAACTTTTGACACATTCAAAACTTTTATTTTCTTCATGATATTCTATATATATATATATATTATATATATATATATATATTATATATATATATATATATATTATATATATATATATATATATATATATATATATATATATATATATATAGATAGATTTCTATTGACTTGAAAGCGAAAGTCAGCATGCAGCTAGCAGTCACTATATATAAACCATCCACTCCACTTGGAATGTTCCAAATAGGTCAATATTTCCGGTTTTTTAAAACATCACGATGCAGATCATTTAATAAGAAAAACACATGTTTGGGTCTTTTCTCTATTAATCCCTGACCTGCTGGCGTTTAAGTAGCTCATGATCTCTTGCTCTAATGTGAAAGGTCTTCTTCTGGTTTGATTCTTTCATAGGTCAAGAATTTATTTGACTGATTTTAACTACTAAGAATTCGGTTCGATTATAGTTTTATAATGATATTAATACATCAAATTATATAAGACGTGTCACATTTATCATTAAATGATAAAGAATAATTTAATAAATAATTATTTAATTAAGATAAATATATTATATCTTATATAATAAGATAAAAATGAGATACAGATAGTATGGTATATTGAATTTTTCATTTTATAATATTAATTATTTACGGATTTCTTATAATATGCCCCCACTGTCTTTTTTTAAAGAAATATGGCCCACAATTTACTAACCGGTAAACCAGAAGATAGACAAAGAAACGACCTTTTTTCTCTAATCAAAATAATTACTTGTTTATTACTGCGTCATCAGCTGTCATGAAATCACAAAAATATATAAGACGAGTTGATTGACCGGCTGCGCCACACCATATATATATATAAATATATATATGAACTTGTTGTTTTTATTTTTATCTTTTGATTTTTGGCTTTGATCTTCTTATATATTCTTCTTCCTCCTTTTTGGTTAATGCTTTATAATAATAAAGTAGAAACAGTCTTTGCTCGCCCAGTCAAGATCACCACCGAAGACAGTCCACTTCATTATAATTCAAAAGTTTGGGAATGATTCCTTTAGCTATGTAATTCATGAGAGAGAGAGAGAGAGAGAGAGAGAGAGAGAGAGAGAGAGAGAGAGAGAGAGAGAGAGAGAGAGACTTGGTATGCACTTCTTCATCATGAAAAGTTTAATTAATGTCCTAAAAGGATGTTGGATGTGGAAATTCTTGTTAAAACTGTGCATGATAAACTTTCGAGGGTCCAAGCACGTGCTTGATCTTTTCATCCAAAATCAAACTTCATGACCAGGATTTTACAAAAGGGAGGTACGGACTGCTTAATTTGATGCGGAGCTTTGAAAAAACTTTTCAAAGTGATCGAACTAATTTCAAGGAAGACATGATCAATGTTAACATGACCATGAGGCCGGCCATCTACTTTTCTTTCATATGATCTTCAACATGATTATAGTTCACAGAACGCTTCTTGTGGATTACGATCGAAGGATTTGCTTTAGGTGCATTACTTAAAAAGTTGCAAAGTTAGTACGTACGACTGCCAACATGAGATGAGAGAGAGAAAGATCAGATTGACTCGGAAAGGTGCAAGTTGATGGATTCTTTTGTCAATCCAAGCTATTATTGATGTGGGTTTTCATGTTTTTGCAAAAATGACCATGGATATTAATGATTATGAGCGGAAAAAATGAAAAAAAGGCACATGATACACGCACAAACTACACACATGACAAGATCAATGAGAACAAAATAATAGAGTTTCGGCCTTTTTCATCATGATTGGTATTAATTAATTGGTAACAACACCCTCACCGTTTCATGATACCCTCATTTTACTGACCATCTTGAATTGTAATAATTAATATATGTATGCTAGCTAGCTATACATCATGATTATGAAGCTAGCCTAGTTTGGCTTTGAGGCTCTTCGGATTCCTCTTTCTCGGATTCTAATAGCTATATATGCGTGGTATGGGCTACCACCTCCCCTTTTAGTTAATTCAACCATAACGATCATTAAACAAACAGCGCGCTGAACGAGTATGGTCAAGATTACTATATATGAATCGACGGAGTTCATGAGAGCTTGGACTTCAAAATCAAATTTTCAAGGCGTTGACAGATTCTTGTAGCCTTCGTAAAGAGCTGCGTTTGTATATGGACCCCCAGTACCCCAACTTGGTCTCTCTCTCTCTCTCTCTCCAAATGCGTAGACCCTTTTGGAAAAAAAAAAAAAAAAAACCCATAAAAGAATGGAGTAGACTCGATCGAAAATATATATGCTAAAAAACAAACGAGTTTACGCATAAGAAGTACGTAGAAGTAGCGGTGCAACTCATAAAGTCACGACGACTGATGAATTGTTTCAGACTATATCTCAAGTACAGGGCATTTAATTGGGAAAACAATGGCTATATAAAGTCGCATATTATAAATTCAGCAGTAAGCAGGATGGTTCAAACTCTACTTATATAAAATGAATGAACGTCGACCAAACGATTTGGGTCCGCACTCATGGTCGTCTCTCTAGCTAGCTATCCGTCAAATGGACGTACGTGGTCCGCGTGTAATACTACTACTACAGCACTTAGTTTTCATGAGGATAGGAGTCGGGACCCCAAAAAGGCCTCTGGTTTATTCAATGCTGCCCTTTGAGAATTGAAAATTTCGAAGCTAAACTTGGAGATCACCTCTCAGCCAGTAAGTTGTATAAGGACCTGAATTCCCGCATGATGCATGGACCGGCAAACCCAGGTGACCAAGTCCCATGGAGCCAGTCAGCCACCATATCTAAAAAAGTACAACACTTTCCTGCGTCTATTGCTTTCATAGAAAAATAATAATAATTTAGGAAGTGAAATCCCGATTACATTACCGCAGGCCAAAATTTGATTCGGAACAGCAAGAAAGAGAAAACAAGCGTTGAGATTTTTAGGCAGAATTGGCATAATTATTACCTACAAGATTGAGCTGCCGAAGAATATTTGAATCCATATTTTGGGCTGGAAAATAAGATTTATGCAGTTCATAGAAAAAAAAAATAAAAGAAAAAAAGAAAAATGCTAAATGTACTTAAAAAAAAAAACTTACAAAAAATTTATTTCTCCACATGTCAGATATTGATACGTTGAAAATCATAAAATTTGAAATTTAAAATTTAAAATTCAAAGAAAACTAACAAAATGAGTCTGATAAGTAAACGTGTAAATAAAACTGTAAATACATGTAGCACTACTCAATAAAAAAAAAAGATTATGAAGACAAATGCTCTTTAGATGGGCAGTTGAATAGGGAGAGAAATCCTTTTTTTTTTCTCTCCTTCATATTGAATGGAACCCAATCAGGCCGGGAGATGGAGATAGATTTTAAATGCTGCATAATCCCGACAAAACTATCTTTCTTTGAAGAAAATTACAAACATTTGCAATGTAAACCCCCCTCTTCCCTACCTACCAAAAATAAAGAACCAGTGATCATAAACTTTCATAATTATTGAGTTTAGATTCTTATCCTCAGTTTTTACAAAAGAATAAATCCAAACCCATTTGTACAGAAGCAAATATATATAGCTTCAATCAGCAAAATTGTTCTTCATACTTAAACCCCTCATGATCTATCACGTACTATAACATGATGGGTATGAGCAAGTTGGAAGAAGCAGTAACTTTCACCATCTAACCGGTTTTTGCACAAGTGAACAATAGAACCATGGGAGCTAGGATGCGTTTTTAGATGCACTTGTATCCATCATGCTTCATCCAGTACTGTTATTCTTGTTGAATAAATTCAAACCAATACCCAGAAATCCCACTAAGAGAAAAATTAAAATGCTTAGCAATTTGAAGAGTTGAAGTTTCAACGGACATGGAAGAGGAACAACTGATAAGACAGTGAATCTCATCCATCATCTGTACGCAACTTGAATAGAATTAGAAACTGGCCCTCGTTCAAATCAACTCTATAGCTGGTAGTATTTTTCTCCCGCCTTTCTGTGGTGCTATAAGAAGAACCTAGAGTACTTTAGTATCAATGATGACTCCCCATGAGATCAGCAAGAGTTATCTTTCCACAGTTTCCTGTGTCAAGCCGATCAAATTTGTTGCAGATCTGCATAATGTCTTTCTCAGATACCTTTCCCATCTCCTTGAGCTTGTATATGACATATTCTGATTTACTGCACATAAAAAACCAGCATAAATACTCAACAAAGAGTCATCCTAACAGCTTGGGTTGACTTCAACTCAAGAAAAATGAAAAAATACATGACTAACTGAGAACTAAAAGAATGAAAATTGATGGTGATATCAGAGATCTGAAAAGGTAGGAAGTATGACCAAATAAAGGGACTATACAGCTAGTATCTTCAAGAAAAAGATTCAATCAGATTGAAGATGATATATCTGGGGGCTTTTTCACTGTTGCCTTACAAAAGACCTCTGTTTCCAAGCCAGAATAGGTGTTGCAAATGAAAATTAAGCAGCCTCGTACATGGAAAGTGAGGAATTCCATCCTTTATTATCGGCAAGATGCCACATTAAAACCACCTCCTTTTAATATAAACCCACAACAAAAATAATTAACCAAGTTATTCATCAACACAGAAAAAAGTTGCATGAAAGTATCAAAACACTGCAGGAGAGATCCTAAGGACCTAAACACAGACAAAATGAACAATCATTGCATTCATAATCACCATCTAATCTTGGACTTTTGGCCACTTTTTTTCGTAAGTAATAGATTTCATTAAAAAGCTCAAAAGGCATATACTAGGTATAGAGGATTGTATAAGAGAAGAAACCCCTATGTAGAAGTAGAGAAAGAAGAAAATCATGAAATTTATGCCCATTAAAAACTTTTAGCCATGTTTACTTAGTAGTCAAGGGTAATTTTATAACCTCAAATTTGATTGAAGTGGGCAGTAACAGAACAAGGCGAGATTGGTTTATCAGCCTAATTATTGAAATGAGGAAGTCCAATACCTCCTAGAGTCAGGAAGCATACCTAATTATCCAAGTACCCTCCAATGATCATTTAGGCTTGATTACCGAGATTATAATTGTTTTGGATACTTCAAGGCAATGGTTATTTAGCTACTCTTTTTCTCCCTCTTCTTTCTTTCATCCTCTTCCCAGTGTTTCTGCACTTTTATTACCCATTTAACCCAGGACCAAGACCCTATCATGGCTCCTTTAACCTTGATATATCCTTACTTGATAACACAAGCCTTTCCCCATCACAGCTTAGTCCTTGACAACCCCAAACAGGAAAAAGAACCAAATTTTCTACGATAGCCTCAGATTGGGTTTAAGTTTTACCCTTTCCCTCCTACTTTACAGCTCAAATCATACCCCTCTCACATTTTTTCCAAGCCTTAACACCCCCCCCCCCCCCCCCCCCCCCCCCCCCCCCCCCCCCCCCCCCCCCCCCCCTTTTCCTCGTTCCTTCTCAGCTTTAGCCATCTGTTCATCCGTCAAAAGTTCAGAACAAACTTTAAATAACCATTACCATTGCTGCTGCCCAGAAAACTCAACTGGTTTCTTCTTACTTGTCAACATTTGCCTCCAAACCCCCTTATATGCTTAACACTGTTCCGACTAAAATCCTTAAATTCCATTCACTTTAACGGTGCCAAACCCTAATATAATTTTCCAAATTTTGTTATCAGCAAAGCCAGTCGGTGAAATGATTTGGCATGGGCTCAACAAGTGAAGAACAAGTATCCCCAACAAGTGTATTCCCAGGGTAATGCGTTCATTTCTGCAAATCATTTACCAATATTATGTGAAAGTCCCACTAGCATTATATGCAAGAAACTGCCATGATTCGGAGAACTTTCATCAAGTATTGAACAAATTCACTCAATTAGAAAGGTAACGCAGAGAAAGGGGCTCTAACCATTTAAATTGCAATTACTGGAACCCCAAAAGCAAGAGAAATTAACCTAAACTTCATTTGAGACCCTAAGAGGGCCAAAACATTTCCAAACCAACCATCATTTTAGGAAAATAAAAGGAAGGCGGGAAAAGAAAAGAAGATTTTCCTACCTAAGAATAAGAAAAAACGTTAAACTTCCTAAGAAATTGGGAACTGGGATAGTGTAATTCAGGAAATGTGAGTACCATGCCCGCACTGGAAAATGCTACTTGAACCATTTCTGTTTTAGAGATTTATTAGAAAATCATTTGATTGTGTCCATCTGTTACGACAGGAATGTACAGCACCAATTCATTTTGTATGTATGATGACAAGCCAATCCCAATCAAGTTAACAGAGGTACAAAAAATTAACTAGCTGCAAAAGGTTCAAAAATTAATTGAGACCAATATATACCTCACAAAGCCATTGTTGTCAATGTCAGCAGCAAGAAACTCAGAGACAGTCATATCCTGACCAAGAATCCACTTTGTCATCCTTCTATGCCGCTTATCCACTCTTGCCTCGGCCAAGTACAGAAACGCTCGAGCAACCGCGAGTGTCGATACAAGCAACCAAATGGAAGCAAAAAGACGACCCTGCAAGGACTTAAATGCCCGGTCACCATATCCAACGGTCGTGACTGACATAACCGAGAGATAAAACGAATCCAACCAACCAAGCCTCTCCACAAAATGCATTACACACACACCAATCCCAATACAAAGAACGACGACCCCTAATGCCAATGCCACCTTCATCCTAATCCTCATCCTCCCTTTCTTCACATCAACTATGTACGACCTTGGGGTATCCGTCCCACCCTTACTTTTCACGGTCCTCAACAAATAATTCTCCTGCAAATCAAGCACATAGCTCACCATCCCAGTAAGCAAAACGTCCATAAAACCAAAGCCCACCAACACAAACAGTATCGAAAACAACTTGGTTGCTGTGCTAGCCGGCGTAATATCACCATAGCCGATCGTGCACATGGTCACAATGCAAAAATACAGAGCATCCACTACCGGGTGGGTCTCATCCGCCACGAAATCGTCCTTATTGAACGAATATATAACCACTCCCAAGAACAAATACAATATAAGAAGAACAAACGCTTGGCGAACGATCGATTGGGACCCGAATTGCGGTCTAGGCGGAGAAGGGTGGCCAATATCGTTGATAACCGCCATGGCCGGCGCTGTTTTGGAGCGGTGGAGATTGGTCTTGGTCCATGGATAATTGGGGTCAACGAGCCAACTTTTTGGGGACTGTAACAGCGATTGTGATTGAGGATCTTGCGGGGAAGCGGGTTCCATGGAGGAAGAAGAACAAGAAGAGAGTCTTGGGGAGCTAAGAGAAAGGGTTAAGGCATCGACGAAAGGGGAAGCGTCTTGCAGGGAAGAGGAAGCAGGGCCAAAAATGAGGCGGTCTTTGAGCGCCGAAGGGGTTAGAGGGAGAGAGATCTCGTCGTGCTCCGGGAGTGGTGCTAGGACCGGCGGTGGCAGAGGTTTCTTTCTCGGGCTTAGATACGGCAGGAGAGGCTCTTTCTCCATATGGGGGGATCACCAAGATTACCACTTCTGGAGCTACCGGGAAGCAAGAAACCAAGAAGGAGGTTTCTGAACCGAAATTAAGGATTTTTCTTTCTTCCCTTTGAGGTCTCTAAGGTTGGTTGTCTTTGAGAAATGGTCCTTTGAGAAAAATATGTACACCCAAAAAAATATACTAACCAAGGCAATGAAAGCACCGTTTTCCGAGCGAGAAAGAGGTCAGTGCATGTCTGTTTGATCTTGAGAACGAAAAACAGTTTTTTTGTTTGATCTGTTTTGTTTTGTTTTGTTTTGTTTTTGCTGAGAGCGAAGCCAAAGAAAGCGGGGAAGTCAGAGGACGGAGAGAGAGAGAGAGAGAGAGAGAGAGAGGGCCCCGAGAAAGAAAGGTGGGGACTGTATCTATGTAAAGAAAGGTGGGGACTGTATCTAAGTTCCTTAAAATTCTTTCATCTCAGATATTTCTCAAGATATAAATTATTAAATATAAATATTTATTGTTTTCTTTTAAAAAAATGGATTATTTTTGCAATTTTCGTCCTTGGGATAATAGTAGTCACAGGTTAAACTTTATTTTCTAAATGTGGATGATATATGTTTTTTTTATTATAATTTATAATTATTCATAAAGATTTCATTTAGATAGTGACATAAGATTAGATACTTTTTAGATGAAAGTAAAATAAAATTTTATTTTTTAATATTATTATTATTTTGAGATTTAAAAATATTAAATTATTTATTATATTTTATTTAAAAATTTAATAAAATTATAATGATGAAATAAAATAAAATGAGATCTTAAAACTAATTTTTTGAACGGAACCATTCCGTACAATACAATAAAAGAATGAGAATGTGAAGAAGATCAGATAAGGCCACTACAATTGTCTTATTCCATAATACGATCCATGTATAGCAATTGTTCACTTTGTCGTTTGCATGTATCCTAACCCAAAAAGAATATAAAAATGTTAATGTCGGAGAGTTGGACAGTGTTAGAGGTTCGTGATGGATTTAGATTCTGTTTGGATTAAAAGATGAGATAAGATGAATTGAGATAATTTATAAATAACAATAAAATTTATGAATTAAAATTTATAAAAAATAATGAAATGAAATTATCTCTCGATCCAAACCAACTCTTAGCAAGACTTCAAATAAAAATCAGTCTAGAAATGTTTTACAAATCCTTTGAAGCAGAGTTTATGATTTGAGTGGGAACTCGGTAAGTAGTGACTAATTCCAAATCTCTAGAAAAGATTATTGAAGAATTGATAGGCAGAAGGTGATTTTCAATCTGCAGCAGTATTAGGAAGTATGGCCACCATATAATAATCATGATCCATGAGTAGGACGATCCATCTATTTGTGCCTTTAGGCTTTAAAGGATCAACAATCATTAACAGTTGATTATAAAGCATAGCCCATTCCCTTATAAACCATGAATTCAGATTCATATAGTTTTAGGAAATCTGAAAAAGAGAAATATATGATTTAATCCCTTCACTATTTATTTTAGCATTTAAAAAGTTTTTTTCAAATCTCAAGTAGTTATTATAAAATCTACTTTATCTGTATCTATCTTTGAACTCAAGTAGCTAGTAAAAGGGCGCGCCTAAGAGCATTGATATTGAATTATGCAAATGTAAATAAAATAAATAATTTAGTTAATAGAAGATAAAAATAGCCTGCATTGAATTATGCAAATGTAAACCAAAATGATTTTCAGCTACAGTAAATCATCTCTTGTGGTTATATTTGACCTTCACTGTAGCTTAACAAAATCTATTAAACAATTATTTCTTCAGTTTGAACGCTCTCTCTCTTCCTACTACTGAATTGCATTTTGGTTAAGAAAATGGTCCAACAACCATGCGCATTCTTGACCCAGTCATTTGCTAGCAAGTACTAGTTCTACCAACCACTAAAAAAAAAAAATGTAGCTCTACGATTCTACCTTGTGCTGCAATTGAGCAGGTTTTTTTTTTATGCTTATACCTTGTGTTTGTCTCAGGTTTTTTTTTTCTAGATGAAAATGTAATAGACATGTTTTTTTCGATAGTATTGTATGAAATATTTAGAATGTATTACTACACTCTAGAACCCATCTACATTTTTATCCAAGTCTCATATTATATAATATTAATATTTTCATATAGCTCTTAATTTAAAAAAATTAATAGAGCGAAAAAAATTAAAAAAAAAATTATTAAATTTATAATATTTTATTATTATTTTGACTAATATATAGATAATCCAACGTGAGAATAAGTTTGAAATGAAATAAGCAAATGCAAAATCACGTCATATTATGTAAATTTTGCATTTTTATTTGCATAATCCATTAATGCCCTAAGAACTGGATGTAAGTATAGAATATTTACACCACCCAATTAATGCGTGACATGTATGGGTTTTAGTTAAAATAAAATAGTATTGGTTGTAGGGAACAAATCGACTTCCTTCCCCCTTCGTAAAATCTGTGTTTCTCCCATCTCTCTTCATCCGTGAATCTCGCTTTCACCCCTGTCTCTCTCTCTCTCCTTCCTCTGAACCCGAAGGTCTTGCTCTCACCCCACCTACTCTCTCTCTTCTCCGATCTGATTCTCGACCCTCCTCTGCTTGAATCTTTTACAAGCTTCTAAAATATTGCTCCTGTGACCAAATGCACTAACCCTGAGAAACCCTTCGCCAACAGGTCCGAAACCACTGCCGAGGGTGGTAAAAACACAAGTTTTCTCCAGAATCTCACTGAATACATCCCATGAACTTCGGCCGAAGAAGTGGACCCACACATATGAAACCGATCACCTCATGCATTGCCTTCAAATAGTATAAATTTAACAGATGAAAGGCAAGTTAGACCACCAATTTCGGCAATAGGGACTGTAGCCTGTTGAGAAGAGGGAAATGGACGAGTTCACGAACGAGAGGAGACTAGATCTATCGAGTTCACGAGATGAGAGAGAGAGACTGGATCTGTTGAGTTCACGAGATGAGAGAGAGCGATTGAAGCCTTCGTGAGGATGATAGCCGGAAATAGGGTAAAATGTCTTATCAACTCACACGCACGGTAAATTACGTGAATCTCTTACGTGTCCGTTTTCTATTGAATGGTGTAAATTATATCTTTACACCAAATCAGCTTTTCTCCAGTAAAAACTCCAAAAGGTCCAAATCCATAAAGTATTACACCCAAAAGATACGAATATTGAAACCAGAAGTATGAGAACTTCGAATCGTCAACATAACATTACATTGCACTAAGCAAAATACGATTCTGCATTTTGTTAACAAACAACCAACAAAGCATTGCATCGTTACCGAACCACACTCAAAAGCATCATGTTATTTACTTTAACACAGTTCCAGATAAAGAGCTAATCATCGTCTTCGAGAACGCTCCGACGCCTCTGGATCTGGAAAATGTTGAAATATAAGATAACAAATTGGATTATGCAGTAAAATTTGAAGGACCTTCAATAGATAATGATGTTCTTACTGTGACTCTGGTTTGTTTAGATGTTTGGGTGTTAATTTGCTCCAGCAATGATATGAGCCTTTCTTCAGAAACCTTAACATAAAAATGTAAAACATATGATGGTCAGACTGTTCTTTTATAATTGATATTTAGATAGATATACCACCACAGACGGTGAAGTAGCATGCAAGATATCGCACTGAAATGCAAGGTTGATTCCGTGTACCTTCTCAACTATCTGACCTCTTTGCGCAGCATTTAGTATAACGTCTTCAACACCTCTTGCTTTCTCAGGCTTTACCAAAGCTATTCGAGCAACTGCACATACAGCTTAGCATCACAAATTACATACTGCTGATTTGCAAAGAGATATCTACAGTCATTAAAAGCTTTTAATAGCCTTATGGATAATAAGCAATACCTTTCAGTGGTTGTTTGGCCAGCAAATACTAGGAAAATTACCATAAGAAGACACTTGGACTACAACGAAGTGGTGGAGGTTCTTCCCAACGTAATCATAAGTAAAACATAAACCATTTATACAAAAGCCCATTTGCAACACTAATTTATAACTTACATCTGGTGCAAAGCACATGCACATCTGTCATGTATCATTCATGTAGCAGGTCGTCTTCACTTCTTGATGTTTAAAAAATAGTTAATCTGAAACTTGGTTTTGAAAGCGTTAATCAAAATCAGCATCCTATCCTAGAATTTTAGTCATTGGATCAAAGAGCTCTTCTCCCGATGTTTGAATATAATGCAAGGGATAAGGCCGTAAATTCAATACCATAAGGACAATGATTAATACTTACCCTTTTTTAATGAGTAATATTTCCTTTTCTCCTTGAGGGAAAAAGAAAAAGAAAAAGAAAAAATTATTTAAGAAACAGATCCACCAAAAACTCAATGGCATACTCCTTATTCCGGTTCTACTCAATCATTTTCCATCATAAAGGTGAAGCCTAGTTCAGTTAAGAAAGCATGCGGCCAAGGAAACCCCTTCCAGTTACAGATGATTCTCAGGCAATCAATTTTTCAAGCTATCAAGTGTTAGTCAAGGTAGCTCTCTCTTTTTCCTTTTTTATTTATTGGCACCTGTTGTACGAGAACAAAGTCTCGACTAATCCCGAGGATGCACATGCCCTTAGGTAATCAAGAGGAAGTTCCTCCCAATCCGATGGCCCCTAGAAATTGTTTGCACCCAAAAGAATTCGAACTTTAGACCTAGAGGGAGCATACCACCAAGACCAATGCCTTTACCACTTGAGCCAACCCATAGGGGTTAACTCTCTTTTTTTATGGGCAATATTATCATCTCTTGATTCATTCACAGTAATAACCCAGAGCCAACCTCATGCTCTATTCTATCTAAAACCAAACCTTAGAGATAAGGAGGTTGAAAAAATTTCCTTGTGGCTCAATCAACACCTTTTCAATGCAACAATTCTAACTCAATCCTTTCTATATCAGTAACCTCAACAATCATTCTATCAGAAAGTTAGAATTGACAGAAAAGAGGTTTCAAAATGAAGTTTAGCTTTAGAAAATTCTTAGTTTAACAAAAGCATGCAAGTGTAATAAATGACATCCCCTTGAAAAAGAATCCTTTACAACTGGACAAACAAACACAAGAGAGATGAAATAATCAACCAGTTTGGGGTTGCATGGTTCTATAATTAGTTGTTTCGTCTTGAGTGACGAATCAATTTATCTTATCCTTGCTTTATGTTAGTTAAGATTCCACAACCTTTTTAATGAATGGAATAAAAACATATGGGGGTTCAATCCATCAGCAACATGCAGCACTAGACAACTAGAATCTAACCAAGTATCGGACCTTTTGGGTCCAATGTAACTATTAGAATGATAAGATTTGCCATGTACAAGTTTACAATTGTGGGAGTTTTCATTAGTGTCTTAGCTAAAGCTTCTATATTCCTGTCTAGTTAAAGTTTTTACTTGGCTAAGCAAGAGTTTCCAATGTAGGGGCAACCAAACAAGTTTTATTTATATTTTTCTTGGCTCTTGCTTCTGCAGGAGCAAGTCTAGTAGTGGTAAGCAAAAGGTTTTTTTTTTTTTTTTTTGGGGGGGGGGGGGGGGGGGGTTTGGGGGGGTAAGCAACAACCGAATACGTTTAATATGAGAATTTCATTTTGAGTTTTCTGTGTTTTAATGGTAACACTCGCATAAAAATTCTTATGAAAGACTCATTGAAGACACTGATAAAATTCTTACCAATTCAAACTATTTCTTCCTTATTTTATTTCATTTTGAGTCTTTCATTTGAGTTCTATGTTTTAATGGTAAGACTCACATAAAAAATTCTTCTATGAAAGACTAATTGAAGATACTAATAAAATTCTTAACAATTCTAACTCTTTCTTCCTTATTTTATTTCATGCACCACAAATTAGAGCTCTCGGCCACAACAAACCGATAAAGACCCAAGGAAAGTTTAAGTTACATCTAGACTTTTTTTTTTATAAGTAATGTTACATCTAGACTTATGCACCGAATCATACTAGAACTAATCTTGGAAATGCCTCCCACTTCAAATCTAGTATGATTAGAACATTTCTCCAAACTTCTCCTTACATGCTTCCATAATCCCACCCCATATGATCCTTGGACCTCATTAGAACACCACCCACCCCACAAACATGATAGTGTCAATTATTGCTCTCCTCAATGCCATGCCTCTGACATATATCACCAAAGTCATTTCCCCAAGATTGTATGATTGGCTAGACCTTTTTGGATTATAAACTCAAAAGTGGGTTGGGCTTTCCTTCTTTTGTTACAAAAGGTATAAGATGCAATTTCAGCTAGCAGTGTCCCTTGAGCTGTGCCACTTTAAGCAAGCATGAAAAATACAATAGGAATTTGAGTGAATAGCCTGAATTCAGTCTAGAATGGTGGTGAATAGGATCTGACTAGGGGTGGCAAATCATTTTAATGGATCGTGTCAATTAAAATAACGGGTTGACACAACACGACCCGTTTCAACCCATTTATGTAAATGGGTTCAATTGACACAAAGAATCCATTTGACCTGATTAACATAATTTTACATAAAAGTTAAAATCACAATACCTCCCAAAAATATAAAACTAACTACATAAGTCTAAAATTACAATCCAAACAATAAAAACACCAAAATTAAAATCCAAAGGAAGTGTGGGAGGTGGTTGTGATTCTTGAGAGCTGACTCAACTAAGAACTGCAAGAATTAGGAAATACAAAATAGGGTTAGGGTATTTTTGTTTTTAGGTTAAAAATGATATAATTGTAATTTTGAGTAAATTTAACGTGTCACTAATAGGTTAAGCAGGTTGACCCTTCAGTGAATCGTGTCTTAACAGGTCAATCCATTTTGACCCAAACTCGTAATTTCGTATCGTGTTCTTGTTGGGTTAACAGATCTTGTCACATAGGGGGGGCGAAGCACTTGGCTTTAATGATGTTTCCAGGCATTCAAAATGTAATTTTTTTTAATTGGCACCGAGTGTCCAAGAACAACATCCCGACTAATCTCGAGGGTGTACAAGCTCTCGGCAAGGAGTTTCTCACAAGTACACATCGGTTAATTCAAGAAAAAAATACCCCAGTCCGATGACTCCTAGAGATTGTTTGCATCTAAGGGGATTTAAACCTTAGACCTGGGGGGAGCATACCCCCAAACCCAAGGTCTTTACCACTTGAGCCAACCCCTAGGGGTTTCAAAGTGTAATATTGACTAATTCCTTTGGAGTGTAAGTCCAAATGGGAGTTTTGACTTTCCCTGGGTCGCTAGGAATGATATGGTAACAAAGAATGCAACATCAACTTACATACCTTACCCACACAGAGTAGAACACAAACATAAAAATAAAACAAAAAAAAAATAAGCTTCCTTTAGATAAGCAATGCCCAAGAGTAAATTATGCTGGTAAAAGAAAGCGCTAACAAATGTATGAAGGTATGACCATCTATTTGAAGACAACAAATGTGTCTTGATAAATGGCTTCAACTACTAATTTTGAATTTAAACTTACGTCGTTCTCGTGCTTCAGCTGACAAAATCTGACTAAGCATCATTTGCCTCCGTTCTTCTGCCTCCCTAAATTAATTCCTCATTAAGATAAATATTACTTGCAGAATGTTTGTTTAAAAGTAACAGTAAAAACCCTACAACTGACAGAGCATTCGAGGCATAACGCAGTTCACAACTAAATTAGAAAGAAAACCTCTTGGCATCTTCCTGAGCATTCTGCTGTTCAGAATTTTGTTGATTTCCCTAAATATCAATAAATGTGGTAAGAATCAACACCGAAGCACAATAATCAAGTTGCAATTCCATTATGTGAACGAATTTGTATGAATTCAAAGAGGTGATTGCTTACCACTCCATGTTGAGCCATAAGCTCCTGCATTCTTCTGCGTCTAATTGCTTCTAACTCAGGATCAGCCTTTTTTTTTAAAAAAAAAAAAAAGTGATTTAGAAATCCAAGTAAATATTCAAGGAAATAAAAACAATAATGAATTGCAGAAGTGAGAACGTTCAAATTCATAGGACCATACCCAAAGGCATCATATTCTAGAAAACCAATATATTTTTTTTATTGGCACAGGGTGTCCAAGAGCAGTGTCCCGACTAATCCCAGGAGTGCACAGGCCCTTAGCAAGGAGTTTTCCGCAAGTGCATCTCAGGTAATTCAAGGGGAAAATCCCTCAGTCCAATGGCCCCTAAAGATTGTTTGCACCCAAGGGAGATTTGAACCTTAGACCTGGGAGGAGCATAGCCCCAAGCCCAAGGCCTTTACCACTTGAGCCAACCCAGGGGTTCTAGGAAACCAATATATGTGATTAACAAATCATATCAGCAAAAGTGAGGTGCTAACGTTTTGCATCTATTAGGTTATATTGCACAAAGAAAACTGTAACATCCCGCTATGACACCATAGTCAACTATCACAATTTGATTGAACAAACATATTTAATATTGATGTAGGACTGTGAGCAGCATGGTTAGTGTGAAGACGCAAAGAGTGATGAAGAGAGAATATTTGCGCAAGTCTCAAAGTAATATTCCATTTCAAAATCAAAACACACATTTCAATTCCAGCATCACACAGTGTAACTATGCAAGTATGTCACCAACTACTAAACAAAAGTCTATTGCTTCAATTCGAGCGTCACGAAGTCGAAGTATGCAAGAGCAAACCCACTTTTTTATGGATAGAATGCAAGACCAAACCCATTTAAGCCTATCCCTCAATTTTGAACTAATAAGCTTAACACCGAGAGATGATGACTTTAGGTATGCAAGAGCAAACCCACTTTTGTATGGATAGAATGAAAAGATCAAACCCATTTAAGCCTATCCCTCAATTTTGAGCTAATAAGCTTAAACGCGGAGAGATGATGACTTTAGGCTCACACACACACACCTCTACCTTGGTTAAATAAGTGCGAATCGAACATGAACAGTGAATTTTCGTCCATTATTTTTTTTCCTGATTTGCCCCTGCTTTTATCACAAAATTCCATTCTGTTCTTTTTCTGCTCTTCGTTTGCCAAGTTAAGTTTTTGGTCTTTATATTTCTAGACGTCTATCTGTTTTTGGTCTTTTTATACTTCTGCTGTTCAGAATTTTGTTGATTTCCCTATATATCAATAAACGTGGTAAGAATCAACATTGAAGCACAAGAATCAAGTTGCAATTCCATTATGTGAACGAATTTGTATGAGTTCAAAGAGGTGATTGCTTACCACTCCATGTTGAGCCATAAGCTCTTGCCTTCTTCTGCGTCTAATTGCTTCTAACTCAGGATCAGCCTTTAAAAAAAAAAAAAAAAAAACAGTGATGTAGAAATCCAAGTAAATATTCCAGGAATTAAAAACAACAATTAATGGCAAAGGGGAAAACATTCAAATTCATATCACCATACCCAAAGGCATCATATTCTAGGAAACCAATATATGTGATTAACAAACCATATCAGCAGAAGTGAGGTGCTAACATTTTGCATCTATTAGGTTATATTGCACAAAGAAAACTATAGCATCCCACTAGGACACCATAGTCAACTATCACATTTGATCGAACAAACATATTTAATATAGATGTAGGACTGTGACCAGCATCGATACTGTGATGGCGCAAAGAGTGATGAAGAGAGAATATTTGGGTAAGTCTCAAAGTAATATTCCATTTGAAAAGCAAAACATCACGCAGTGTAACTAGGTAAATATGTCACCAACTACTAATCAAAAGTCTATTGCTTCAATTCGACCGTCACAAAGTTGAAGTATGCAAGAGCAAACCCACTTTTTTATGAATAGCATGCAAGAGCAAACCCATTTAAGCCTATCCCTCAATTTTGAACTAATAAGCTCAACACGGACAGATGATGACTTTAGGCCGCCTATTTCTTTTTCATTCATACATACAAATATATATATATATATATATATATATATATCTACCTTGGTTAAATAAGTGCGAATTGAACATGAACAGTGAATTTTCGTCCATTTTTTCCCTGTTTTGCCCCTGCTTTTATCACGAAATTCCGTTTTGTTCTTTTTCTGCTCTTCGTTTGCCACCTAAGTTTTTTGTTTTTTTATATTTCTAGACGTCTCTCTGTTTTTATTTGATCTCAACTTTCAAGAGACACTTTCCTTCCTCTTCCTCGTGTTTTCATCTATTTGTATTCCTCAATTTTCCACACAAACTTCTCGGTGGGCTTCCGCTTGGTTTTCGTTCTTGTGAATCTCGGCATCTCTTGGGTATGCTTTTTTTTTTTTTTCCTTCTCTCATGCGCATATGCATGAGACCCAAATGAAACCGAAACACAATCTGTTCATATTTGTACAATTTCAGTAAAAAAATATACCCATATACATGAAACCAAACCAAATCCGAACAGAATCTGTAATACATGTGTACATTTAAAAAAAAAAATTTAATCCCTTCAGTCGATTCCAGAAACAGGGGGTGGGTATGAGTAAAAAAAAATCCAAACACAAACCAAAGCCAAACAAAATCTCTAAGATGTTGGAATTTCTACAATTTGAGTAGAAAAAGCATACCGATGTAAACCAAAGCAAACCAAATTAAAAAACGATCGGAAATATGTGTAGATCTAAACAAGAAAATAAAAAATTTCTCAGATGATTACAGAAACAGAGAGTCGGAAGATCTCAGAGATCCTTACACCCAGACCCGATGGCTGCCGTTTTCGTCGTCTCTGATGAAACCACACCCTGTTTTGTGTGATTTTATGCAAGGTTGGGGTTGCTCTTGGTGGAAAGCTGATGGATCAGAGAGAAGGGAGGAGAGGTTGGGACTGAGTAACGGCGAGAGAAAAAACGAGAGGGAGGCGGAACAGAGGATTTCTGAGACGGAGATAGACCGACAGAGGAAGAGCGTGGCGGCTTCTGTTGGTGGAACCTCGGCGAGCCGGCGATGAGAGGAGAGAAGAGGCAGTGTTATTCAGTAACGGAGAGAGAAAGTGAGAAAATGGTGAGGTAGTAGGCGAAGAGGAGGAGAGAGAGAGAGAGAGAAGAGAAATGAAGCTTTTAGGGTTTGGTGGTCAAACGGTGTCGTGTGGAAATTGGGGGGAGGGGTGGAGGGCGGAATGGGCTGGGCTTCTCGTGTAAAATTGGGGAGGGAAGGTTGGTTTTCACTTTTATTTTTTGGGCTTGAGGTTCAGAAATAGATAATGCTATAAATGAGTTTGAGCTTAACAATTTAGCTATAGGACTCGATTGGATATAGAATCTATCTCATTTCATCTCATTATTATAATTTTTTAAAATTTTTATAAAAAATATAATAAAAAATTTAAAAATTTTAAATTTCAAAATAATAATAATATTAAAAAAATAATATTCTAATAATATTTTATTCAACTCATCTCATCTCACTATTCAAACAAGCCTTGTCTTTTCTTTTTTCCTTCCAAATTGATACTAATTGTTCATAAAACTCAAATAAAAATAAATTTGTGAAAAATTAAATTTTAATATTGTGCAGAATTTTATTTCCTTTAATTTTGAATTATGTAAATATTGAACTGAGTTGTTATATTTTAATAGAAATATGTAGTTAGTTATATATTATATTTTTCCTTTTATTAATGATTTATTAAGATATATAATTTCCAAACGTAAATATTTATTTCATTCTTAGACAAATTTAATAGTTTAATAACTAACCTGAAAAATAATTACACTATTTGAGGTAGAGGTAGGGTGGGCTCTGACTCTGATGGAGTCGGAATTCCCAACTCCAACCTCTGACTCCAACCAAAGTTGGAGACAAAGTTGAGCTCTAACTCCGACTCTAAATAGGAGCGGATTCCAACTCCGATTAGAGTTGCCGGAGTCAGAGTCGGAGTGTCGAAGCCCAACTCGGAGCTAGGCTTTTTCTTTTCAATTTTCTTACCACTTTTCCAGCATCCAAATAACACCCAAAAATTCCAAACAACACACAGTATACAAAAAAATCAATAAATCTCTATATACATGGAATTATGAATAAAATTTAGGGGCTATTTTGAATTTTGAAAAACTTTTGGGGAGTCATAGCCCCCTCAAGCTATATGTAGATCCGATATTGCAACCACATCAATATTAGGCCTTAATACTTGCTGCACCCTATCAGCAAGAATTTCAAGGCCTGACCAAGATACCCAATTTGTATTCTCTCTCCATTTAGCTTCCTCCCTTGAAACATTCAGAGAACAACCTCGACACTTCCTGCACACTCTTCTGAGGAATTCTAAGAACAGAGAGCAAATACGTAACGTTGAGCAAGCTACTCAAATCATGTTTCATAAGAATCGACTTCCCACCATTTAACAACAAATTAGTCTTTCAACTAGCTAGTTTTCTCTTGTTTTAACAAATAAGCATGCTTGTAATCTTCCCATATGAATCAGTGCCCCAAATAAAGATTAGGAAAGGGGGAAAACACTATTTATTTCGATTTATTCACTAGATATTCAAAACACTTTCAAAGAAGCTCAAAAGCCATTAAAAAAAATCACTCTAAGGTCTAGTTTGGATAGCGAGATAAGATGAGATAGTTTTAAATGAGTTGAATAAAATATTATTAGGATACTATTTATTTCGACTTATTCACTAGCTATTCAAAACCCTTTCAAAGAAGCTCAAAAGCCATTAAAAAAAATCACTCTAAGGTCTAGTTTGGATAGCGAGGTGAGGTGAGATGAGATGGTTTTAAATGAGTTGAATAAAATATTGTTAGAATATTATTTTTTAATATTATTATTATTTTGAGATCTAAAAAAATTGAATTGTTTATTATATTTTGTGTAAATTTGAAACAGTTGTGATGATGAGATGAAATAAGATAGTTTTTGTATCTAAACGAGCACTAAATCATCTGCATAAATCAGATTTGAAATAGTAGAATAGCTTTTATAACAATGAAAAGCACCGTCTCCTTCCTCAAAAGATGTGATTATATCATATCTTTCATCAGAAAACAACAATGTTTTGGAAACTCGTTGTAACACCCATTTCCCGTAGGGTAGAGATATTATTAACATACATAGCATAATGCCCAGTAAAGAGACTCAAAACTTTGAAATACCTCTTTTATCGGAAGGCATAAAAAAAGACATTAAAACTGAATTGAACATAATTGTCTTGAAACTGAATGTAAAGTAAAAAGAACATAAACTAGTCTTACGAATTACTTTTATTCAAATAACATAATAGAAATCTAATTCTTGTGTGAATAACACTTATTTCTGTCTAAGTCTTTGTACTAGATCTACTCCTAGCCATCTAGCTCTGCGTCATCATAATCACCATCTATGAGAATTAAACATAGAAGAAAACATAAAGACAAACAAAAATCAGTCGAATACTCAGCAAATAGCATATCATACCGTAAACATGACTCAGCTTAGCATAGACTTAATTTTTGAAGACTCTTCATAACATACATATATCATCACAGATTTACATAGTGTATCTGATCATTATCATCGACATGAGCGAAATCATACATTGTCATGACAAACATGTAACGTGATTGTATAAATGACTGACTACATGTGCTTCCTAACAATCATACATGACTTGTTCATTTTGTCTTTCACTTATTACATATGGTGAACCACGCTTGAGTCTGTGACACCGCATAACTTATCTTGTAGTGAAAAACGTTTGAGTCCGTATTTCACTTAGTCTTGCATAACTTGTTATAACATAGAATGAAATACGCTTAAGTCTGTATTTCACTTAAATTTGCATAACTTGTTATAACATGGAGTGAACACTTACAGCTCGTTTGTTTTCGCAGATGAGATGAGATGAGTTGAGATTAAAGTTAAAAAGTTGAATAAAGTATTGTTAGAATATATTTTTTAATATTATTTTTGTTTTGAGATTTGAAAAAGTTGAATTATTTATTTTATTTTGTATTGGAAATGGGAAAAGTTGTAATGATTAAATGAGATGAGATGTTTTCTGAAAACAAACGAGGCCTTAACTTGCATAACTTGTCATAACATAGAGTGAACATGGAGTGATACACGCTTGAGTCCGTATTTCACTTAACTTGCATAACTTGTCATAACATAGAGTGAAACACACTTGGGTCTATGACTCACTTAATTTGCATAACTTGTCATAACATGGAGTGAAACAAGCTTGGATCCGTGTTTCCTTAAAACATTTATTTTTCTTAATGCATGAGAATTTATTAAACATAAACTATTCTAGCATGACATATTCGTGTACATGACATTGCATAACATGGCATGGCACAACATGATCTAAACATTTTATAACCTTCCATGGCATACATGATCTAAGCACTACATGAACATTACATGACATATGTGATCCAACTACGTCATGAACATTGCATGGCTTGCGTGACTTGAAATATAAATATGTTCACGCATGGCCTGCGTGAACATTACATGGCATACGTGATCTAGCTACTTTATTACATGGCCTTCTTGACTTAAAATACTACGTGAACATTACATGGCATTGATGTGATTTTTTTTTTTTATAACATTCAATCCATCAAGCAACAAATCCACACATACAAGCATAATGTTATAATCTATCAAAGATCATAAAAGAGATCTAACCTTGACTTGGCTCTCAGTGTAGTGTAGGTAACATCATATTTTCATACATAACAATAATATTTACAATATGCATGTAATTATATGATCATACTATTTATCTCTTAGCACTGCTTCCTAATTTCCAACTTGTAGAGTGTTACCTATACGAGGTACTTGATGTTACTAATTTTCTAGATAAACGTGCCATGGTTCTTTACTAATTAAATACAAAATTGAGAATTTAACATAGTAGTTATCTTGTTTCCATGTAAAATTAATGAATACTTGTAATATATAATTAATCTTGAATAAATAACTTAGTAGTATAATTAAGTTTAATATAAATCTGCTAGATAAATAGTGTAAAACTAAATCTGAAATTTCAGGTTTTATCATGTAAAAATATATAAATTAAAATACTGCTAAAGATAAATTTGAAATAGTTAAAACATAATAACCTAATTAACTCCTAAGCATTGTCAATATAATACAAAGGATTTCAGCCTACTAACATAAGGTGCTGAAAGGAATTAGGATTGGGCCTAGTACAAGACAAAGCCCATCTAAGAGTTTAGCTCTCACAAGAATAAAGTTACAAGGCCGAATGGGCCTCAGAGCCCAAGGCCTAAGGCCCACTTTAACATCAAGGCAGAATACACAAGTCTGAGAGAAGTTTGTGAGAGGGGAGGTGTCATGCAATACTCACCGAGAGAGGTGGCTCTAGGTGTTGAGGGTGGTTGGCAACTCAATAGCAGCTCCTCTAGTCAGTGTGGTGCGACGTAGAGAGGGAATTAGAGAGATGGAACTGAAAACTCAATTACCAAGAGGGAGGAAGGGTGAGTGCGATGACAGTGGCTTACCTAAGGGAATGGGTGTGACGAGACTAGGATGGCTGGTAGTTTCTGGCATTATGGGTGGTGCTCTGATTTCTTGGCATGATTGGCGGTGGCTGGGCAGAGGACTAAGCTATGCGAGAGTGAGTTCTTCCTCCAAGTATTTTGTGTGTTTAATTCAGAGGGTTTCATGGAATTCTTATAGACGATGGAGAGGGAAATGACGAGAGTCCTCAGGAGATATGCTAAGGTTTGAAGTTGGGTATTGGTTTAAATTTAGGAATCTATTCAAACTGGAAACTAAGAGATAACTATGTCGATAAGGAAACTTCCTAATACAAACCCTTTTAATCTGATTAATTGTCAAAATTTGAAAATAATAAGAATAAGAATAAAAATAGATAAATAATAATTAAAAAATGAAATAAAACAAAAATTGATCTTAAGTCCTATTTGGGTTCGTATGTTACAATCTCCACCCCTTACGAAAAATCTCGTCCTCAAGATACGTACCTTAATAAAATAAGTATGAATATTTGATCCTCATGTCCCCTTCTAGTTCCCAAGTGGCCTCTTTTTCTGTGTGGTTGCTCCAAAGCACTTTGACCCTCGGAATGGTCTTCTTGTGGAGTATTTGAGCCTTTTGCGCAAGAATTCCTATTGGAAGCTCCTAATAGGTGAGATCCTCGCGGACTTGGAGAGGTTCGTATTCTAGTACGTGTGTAGTGTCCGGAATATACTCTCGAAGCATGGAGTCATGGAAAACATTATGAATAGCTAATAATTGTGATGGGAGGGCCAACATGGATGCTGTAGCTCCAATCCTTTCTAGTACATCGTAAGGGCCCACAAACCTTGGACTCAGCTTACCTTTATTTCCAAATCTCATAATTCCCTTCATCGGCGCTATTTTTAAGAATACTTTGCTTCCTACTTCAAATTGAAACTCTCGACACCTCTGATTTGCATACTTTTTTTGTCATTGTTGTGCAATGGCAAGCTTCTTCCGGATGATTGCTACCTTCTCATGCATATCCTGAATAATCTCCTGCCCAAGGATTCTATGTTCTCCCACTTCGTCTCAATAGAGGGGTGATCGACACGTGCGGTCGTAAAGAACTTCATATGGTGCCACCTAAATGCTCTCTTGGTAACTATTATTGTACACGAACTCAATCAAGGGTAGGTATTTAACCCAACTACCTTTGAAATCTGTAACACATGCTCTAAGAATGTCCTCCAATATTTGTATTGTCCTCTCTGACTGTCCATCTATCTGGGGGTGGAAGGCTGTATTGTAAGTCAACTCTGTCCCTAACTATTTCTGTACACTCCTCTAGAATGTTGAAGTGAAATGGGTGTCCCTCTTCGACACAATCTCAGAGGGGATTCCGTGCAATCTGATGATTTCGCGTACATACAGTTCCACCAACTTGTTTATAGAATACGTTATTTGAATCGGTATGAAGTGAGCTATCTTTGACAATCTGTCGATGTTACCCAAGCTACATCTTGACCTCCTAGTGCCTTAGGAAATCCCGACACAAAATCTGTACCAATTTCATTTCACGTCCAAACAGGTATAGGGAGTGGATGTAATAACTCGGAAGGCCTCGGATGCTCTGCCTTGACCTGTTGGCAAGTTAAACACTGAGCCACGTTGCTAGCTATCTAGTGCTTCATACCGCTCCACCAGAACTATTGCTTCAAATCTCTATATATCTTAGTACTACTTAGGTGAACGGTATAGAGTGAGAGGTGAGCCTCTCTCAAGATTACCTCTCTAATTTCCTTAACATTCGGAACGCATATTCTTCCCTTGAACCTTAAGGTGCCATTCTCTGATACTGTAATTTTGGGCCTTTTGTCTTCTTGAACCTCTCCTTTGATCTTCACTAAGTCTGAATCATCAGTTTGGGTAGCCTTTATTCGGTCTATCAACGACGATCCCAAGGTCAAACCACTCAATTGCGCCTGTGTATCCATAACCATCTTTATCCCTGCCTGCTCCATATCCAGTAAAATATGCTTCTGTGGGGTATACATAGTAGCAAGAGTACCGGAGGACGACTTCCAACTTAAAGCATCTGCCACTACATTAGCTTTACCCAGATGGTAGTTGATGTTGCAATCGTAATCTTTCAGAAGTTCTAACCATCTGCACTATCTCATATTCAAGTCTCTCTGAGTAAAGAAATACTTTAGGCTTTTATGGTCTGTATAAATCTCGCACTTTTCCCCTTAAATATAGTGTCTTCATAACTTCAAGGCGAACACAACAACTGCAAGCTCTAAATCATGTGTCAGATAATTCTCTTCATAACTATTGAGTTGTTGTATTGCCCGAGGGAATAGTGAGTACATGTGCTATCACTAGTCTCTTCTTCAGCTCTTGAAAGCTTCTTTCACAGTTTTCAATCCACAAAAACTTCTTGTTTTTCCTCGTTAGCTTAGTCATCGGGGCTACGATACTTGAGAATCCCTCAACAAACCTTTTGTAATATCCTGTAAGACCTAAGAAACTTCTGACTTCATTCACATTGGTTGGCTTGGCCCATTTCACAACTACTTAAATTTTCGCTAGGTCTACTAAAATTCATTCTTTTGACACGACATGCCCCAAAAAGGTAATCTCTTGCAACCATAAATCACACTTCTTGAATTTTGCGAACAACTGCTGCTTTCTTAATATCTACAACACATCCCTCAAGTGTCATTCATGATCTGCTTGGCTTTTTGAGTAGATGAGAATATCTTCGATAAAAACAACACCAAACTGATCAACATACTCCCTGAACACTCTGTTCATCATGTCCATGAAAGCTGCGGGGGCGTTCGTTAAACCGAATGACATGATTGGTCGAACAAATCATCAATTCTTGGAAGGGGTATTTGTTCTTAATTGTCACCTGATTCAGTTCTCGATAATCAATGCAGAGTCGCATTGAACCATCCTTCTTTTTCACAGAAAGGATTGGTGCGCCACTTGGTGACACACTAGGGCGAATATAACCCTTCTCCAACAACTCCTGCAATTGCTCCTTATGCTCATTAACTCTACTGGAGCCATACAGTATGTGCCTTTGATATAGGTGCCATCCCTGGTAGGAGGTCAATTGAGAAATCAACCTCTTGGTCTGGAGGCAACCCTAGAAGATCATCCGAAAACACATCTGAAAATTTCCTGACAATGGGAATATCTTCAAGTTTAGGTCCCTTTGCAAGTGGTGTTACAAGACTAGCTAGGAACTCAGAGCATCCTTGTCTTAGTAATCTAGTCACTTGCAAGGCCAAGATCAATCAAGATGGGGCGTTTCGTCTTTCTGCACAAAGGCTGAATTCTTCTTTGCCCAGGGGTTTGAAAACTACTTCCTTTTTAAAACAATCTATGCGAGCATGATTTCGAGATAATCAGTCCATTCCCAAGATTATATCAAACCCTAACATCTCAAATACTACCAAGTCTGCTGGGAGGTGCCTCCCACTAATATCTATAGAGCAATTCTTAAGTATGGTGTCGCAAATTATGTGCTCATCGATAGGCGTTGCAACAGATAGGGAACAATCAAGACTTTCTAGTACTCTTACATCCAAACAAGCATAATCACGTGCTATAAAAGAGTGTGTGGCACCCGGGTCAAACAAAACAGTATCATAACGAGAAAATAAGGAAAGGGTACTTGTAACCACATCATTAGATGCCTCAGCAACTCCTAGAGTAAGGGCAAAAACCCTGGCTAGGGCGGTAGCCTTCTGGCCACCCTCTGTAGTTGGAGACAGCGTGCTCCTTGGGCAATCTCAAGCTATATGGTTTGGTTGCCCACACCTAAAGCAAACATTATGGCCCACTAAGTAGTTTTCTTGATGTCGTTTTCTGCAATTCTTGCAAACTGGATTCGTTAGAATACTCTGAGGTGATTGTGGCCGGTAGCTGAGGGCAGGCTTCTTGTTTCTATTGGACTCAGGTAGTGGTTGTTGGTGTTTCCTTTGATTGAATAGTTCCATATTCACCCTCATGTCTTTTTCTATCAAAGTGGCTCATGTAACCAAATCGGTGAAGTTACGAATCCTCAAGGGTATCAGGTGACTTCAAATTCTTGGATGCAAGCCCTGTTCAAACTTTTTGCATTTCTTTTCCTCATTCGAAACTAGATAACTTGCAAACTTCGATAATGCCACAAATGTCATGACATAGCGTTCCACTTTCATGGTTCTCTGTACTAGGTCAATAAACTGCCTAGCTTTTGCATCACAGAGTGCTAGGGAAAAGTATTAGTCCAAAAATGTCCGCTTGAAACGATCCCAAGTGATGGGTACCCCCTCGCCAAGTTCGAGCTGTAGTAGTTCCCGTGTAGAGGTCCACCACTCATCCGCCTCATCTGCCAGCACATAAGTGGCATATTCCACTTTCTGTTCATCAGTACATAAAAGAGCCATGAAAATCTTCTTAATTCTTTTGATCCAACTTTTCGCATCAAGTGCTTCTGCCTTGCGTCAAAAGTTGGAGAATGATGTTGTGTAAACTGGTTTAGGGTGCAACCGACCCTGGAATTTGTCGTTCTTTACGTGATTAAATACAAAATTTGGAATTTAACAAGGTAGTTATCTTGTTTCCATGCAAAATTAATGAATACTTTTAATAAATAATTAATCATGAATAAATAACTTAGTAGTATAATTGAGTTTAATATAAATTTGCTAGATAAATAGTGTAAAACTAAATCTGAAATTTCAGGTTTTATCATGTAAACATATGTAAATTAAAATACTGCTAAAGATAAATTTGAAATAGTTAAAACATAATAACCTAATTAACTCCTAAGCATTGCTAAAAGGAAAAAGGATTGGGCCTAGTATAAGACAAAGCCCATCTGAGAGTTTAGCTTTCACACGAATACTGTTACCAGGTCGAATGGGTAGAGTCCAAGGCCCATTTTAACATCAAGGCAGAATACACAAGTCTGAGAGAAGTTTGTGAGGGGGGAGGTGTTGTGCGATACTCATCGAGAGAGGTGGTTGGGTCCGAAGGTGGCTCTGGGTGTTTAAGGGTGGCTGGCAACGCAACAGTGGCTCCTCTAGTCAGGGTGTTGTGACACAGAGAGGGAGTTAAAGAGATGGAACTGAAAACTCAATTACCGAAAGGGAGCAAGGGTGAGTGCAACGATAGTGGCTTACTTGAGGGAGTGAGTGCGACGAGACTAGGATTGCCGTCAGTTCTGGCACCATGGGTGGTGCTCTGATGTCCTGGGGTGATCGGCGGTGGCTAGGCAGAGGACTAAGCTATGCGAGAGTGAGTTCTTCCTCCAGGTATTTTGTGTCTAATTCAGAGGGTTTCGTGGGATTCTTATATACGATGGAAAGGGAAGTGGCGTGAGTCCTCAGGAGATATGCTAAGGTTTGAAGTTGGGTATTGGTTTAAATCTAGGAATCTATTCAAACTGAAAACTAAGGGATAACTATGTCGATAAGGAAACTTCCTATTGAAATACAAACCCTTTTAATCTAATTAATTGTCAAATTTTGAAAATAATAAGAATAAAAATAAAAATAGATAAATAAAAAATAAAAAATGAAATAAATTTTTTTTTAAAAAAAAACTGATCTTAAATCCTATTTGGGTTCGTATGTTACACTCGTCCTCACTGCATAATCAATATTATGGTTAATTACTATTGTATCTAACTAAACTGCAAACATGCATGCTGGTGTGGGGCTTGAACCTCAAAACCAGCTTATCCAATTAATTGCTTAAAAAAAAAAAAAAAAAAAGCTTATCCAATTAATTATTTCTATACCAACTTCCTAAGCTCCTTTCCGTTCAAGTAGAAAAATAGCTCAAGAAAAATATTGTACTAACTTTGAACTCTTCATTTGAGGACTGATTCACCATGCATTGGATTTATGTGAACATGCGCGCGTGTGCGCACAACACACACACACACACACATATATGAGACAGTTCCGCTTTGAAGCGATCCAACCGAAATTGTGGGTATAACAGCCTCCCTCTCTGCTTCTGCCACGTCAGAAATTTCACCAAAATAACAATAGCCCAGACACACTACATTGTATCTCACAAAAGCAGAATACGCCCCATTTCACTGAAGCTTTCCGTCGCCAATAGCCCCCTTAAATTTATGTCTCTTTGCACTGCCGCACGACACCACTTCCGCTATGCATCAGTTCCGTCGTCTCAGTCATTCGCCCACATTGATTTCGCACCATTCTTTGCCTACACCTAGACCATCAGTTCTGCTGCCACTAGTCCGTCGCCCACCATCCCAATCGCCAACTTCGCCTATAATAATTGATAACAAGAAATTCCAAGCAACGAACAAAGCAAAGCTTTCTGACTAGTAAAAGATTACCCAAATTTCAAGAACGTCAAGAATCCAACATTGCAGAAAATTCAAGTCAAGTATCCAAGAGAAAAAAATAGAGAGCATCTTCAAAAGTTATTCACACACTGCCTATAGCAATTGGTAATTAAAAGTGGGACCCTCATCTTCACGTTCAAAACAAAAGTTGCATTTACTATAGCAGTTGGTAATTAAAATCGAATAGAAGCTAAAGACAAAATAGATATCACAGATGAATTTAGGAATTTGGCATGTTTGAGGGCTATGTCGTCGTCGACGACAACTGGTAAAATGTCTCGCCTTCGAAAGAGACAGGAGTCAAGAAAATCAGGGGGCTTCGAGGTTTTGGTCCAGGGAGAGGTCTATTGACTCTCGATTGACCGTCGCGAGAGAGGGGCGATGCCGTGCGAGAGGGAGGCGAAGCAGTGCGTTTCACCTTATCGTGCGAGAATGTTGTCCAGCGATTCTGTGAGAGAGGGGAGAGGGGAACAAACTTCAATCCCCTGAGTGCGTCCACGTTAAAATTAATTTGTGAAACCTACGTGTCATTCAAATATTGGAGGGCTATTATTTTGGATATGTTGGATGGACCGGTTATAAGATTTACTCTATATGAGATCTTCCAAAAACATAGAAGAGTGAAAACCATCGAAGTTACATATATAAATCACATATGTCCCAACATTGAACAAGCATATTCCAACATGATACCTGCTTTGAGTAAAACATATTGTCAAATATATTACCTTCAACAATAAATAGAACTAATTAATTCATACCTACCTATTTGCTTGTTTATCCAATTAATTCACTCCTACACTAGCTTTCTAAGCTCCAAATAGTTCAAATATTAAGAAATTAAAAAATAACAGAATTTGTGGAAATGAACTACAAAGACAAAATGATTGACCTACCTGCCAGAAGGATTTCATAAACACGATGAATCAAGAATGGGTTTAAAAAGTGAACTGCAAAGGGTTTCAAGCTTAATTGGTCATGGATCAAGAATGGGTTTTGAAGCTCAGTCGGTCGTGTTGGTAGAATGGGTTTCGTGAATCAATAATGGGTTTCAAAGGGAGTCCTTCATTCTGGGGAAGGGATTCAGGGCCTCAAAAGAGAAAGGGGGAAGGATTAGGGTTTCCAAGGGAAGGGGGAGGGGATTCGGGACGTCTGAGGAGGCAATGAATATTTTTAAAAAAATTATTCTTTACTAATGGGACCTACTTTTTTACAAAGAGTTTGCATGTGATTTGTCTATTTGAAACTTGTACGTAACATTACCCTTATGTTAAAATTCATGGACCATAAGTTTTCTCATACATTATTACATATTTTTCACTTTTCAATTTACACTCCAAACTAGCTTTATCTTATACTGTGTTGAAAGTTAATTTGGCAAAATCTAGTGGCTAGCATTCTGTGTTGATGGCAATGGGGTGTGATAATTTGACAATATGATGAATTAATGGTAACATAATGGGGTAACAGTATCGATAGTTTGGCTGAGATTTCAGGTCACAAAATTTCATAGTTACTTAATGAAGTATCTTGGCTTGACGTTGGGGCCACTTCAGTAGTGGCCAATAAAAAAAGAGATGGAGTGATTTTAAAAATTGAATGATGGCTAACTAACTCGAAAGTAATGAAGAGTTCAAATTTCTCTGAGTAACTTGGGCACATGTATGAGTTTTTATCGTTGAAGGTGGGTTAGGAGTATGGAATTTGCTATTGTTTAATCTTGCACTTCTAGAAAAGGTTGATCGAATTGGGATTATAAAAAATATAAACGTTAGAAAATATTGGAAGCTTTCTAACCATACTTGATTTGAAGTGGGAGATCGAGCTATCATTAGATAATGGTACGATGTAAGGTGCGGTGATATGACTCGATGAAAGCTTTTCCCTATGTATACAGTGTTGCTCATGTGAGGAAGCATTTGGACACAAATTTTTCAAATAGTTAAGTCTTGTTTAAATTGTTTTTAAAAAATAAACTCCATCTTAAAAAATTATAAAAAGTTATTCTTTGTTAATAGGATTTATATTTTTAAAAGACTTGTAAGAGATTTATTTATTTATAATTTATATCTAACATTATTATTTGAATAATAACCGCCCTCGACAAAATGTAAACTTTATCAGAGCATTAAAGATTGAGGGTAGAGATCTTTATAGTAAGAGAAGTATTACAATCATAAAATGAATTTTTTAAACTAAGCGTAATTTCATCTAATTTATTTTTGTGTAATATTCTTTATCATTAAAGCATTTCTCTTATTATAGTACTGTTTAGGATGTTAGATTCCATTGTTCGAATGGTAGAGAATGATTGAAGGTGAAGACAAGATCCCGTGAGCCCCTTTCGGTGAAGACAAAAACACCTAGAAACATGGTATTTCTTAACTGTAAACAATAAAATATCCATATCCCGACTAATCGCAAGGAGAGATTTGTATTCGTAATCTATCTCAACTCATTTTAACTCATCTCATTATTATTTATTACTTTTTATCAATTTAACTCATAAATTTTATTATTATTCATAACCAATTTCATTACTATTCACAATCTATCTTAATTCATTTTCAAATCCAAATCACACCAAAACAAATAACAACTTGGTCCCTAATTCACGTACGTACCTCTGCCCCCCCGGTTGTATTTCCCCCTTTTCTTTTGCATCTATCAAATTAAATTAAATTAAATTTTATGCTTTGTCTGCACAGAAGTAAGTAGAACCAAGGCCAAGAGTGTCCTAATTGCCGATCCATTCATCGGACTTTGACTTTCTTCCTGCTGCATCCCAACAAAATCTACCAGATTTGCATCAAACCTAGTGAGCGGATAGATTCCCAGGCCCCACAACGATACAATCCAACGGCTATAAGAGAAAAACAAGACATGACACCATAAGTCCTGCCACATAGTATCAGAACTCCAAATCTGCATAGCAAAAACTTGCTGCACTGATTAGTCAGACGGAGAGTCAAACCTAGATGCAAGAACAATCTTAAGTACATATTAATATGGATAGACAGCGAAGGCCAGGCAGCAGTGCAGAGCCCAAGGCAAAGCCAAAGATGGGTTTCACCATGGGTCTGAACATGCTGCTTCTCCTGACCATGGTGGCCACCAATATCCTTTCCCTCTACCATCTCTCCTCCACGATTCAAACCACTAAGAAGCCCCCCGCTCCAGTACCTGTCCCTGACCACCTTCTCCACCAGCTCAACACCATACGCGCCACCATCAACCACCTCACACGCCTCCCACCCTCCGCCGCAGATTCCTCCACTAAAGCCGCCGTCTTCACCACCACTTCCCCACCGGATCTCCTCCTCCACTCCCAACTCTCGCCCATCGCCACATCTTGCCACAACCACCCTGACCTCCTCCATCGATATATGGACTATACACCATTCTCTCCCTGCCCTCCAGATTCCGACGAGCTCGCGGAATCACTCATCCTGCATGGCTGCCACCCACTCCCTCGCCGTCGGTGCTTCTCCAAAACCCCACCAAAACCCACGTCGTCTCTTTCCCACAACTCGTTTGCACCTTCGCTGCCGGACCAAAACGTTATCTGGCATAAGTACAATTGCAAAAGCTTCAGCTGCCTCGTGCGCTCCAACCCGAAACTGGGTTTCAACCTCTCTGGGGAAGCCACTCGATTCATGAGCTACAACGACGAACTTGACCTCCCGGTCCTACAACTGTTGCATATTGCCAAGGCAGCAAACTCTGTGCTCCGTCTCGGCATCGATGTCGGTGGCGGTACCGGGACTTTCGCGGCAAGAATGAAGCTTTACAATGTGACCATCGTGACAACGACGATGAATCTCGGCGCGCCGTACAACGAGGTCGTGGCGCTGAGGGGGCTGGTGCCGCTACACGTGCCACTGCAGCAGAGGTTCCCGGTGTTCGACGGGGTGGTGGATCTGGTGCGTTGCGGCCACGCCGTGAATAGATGGATACCGTTGACGGCGATGGAGTTCTTGCTTTACGACGTTGATAGAGTGTTGAGAGGTGGAGGTTACCTGTTGTTGGATCATTTCTTTAGCAAAGGGGTGGATCTTGACAAGCTTTATGCGCCGTTGATTGGGAAATTGGGGTACAAGAAGGTGAAGTGGGCAACAGGGAATAAGGCCAATTCGAAGAACGCGGAGGTTTACTTGACCGCGCTTTTGCAGAAGTGATCAGCTTTTAATTTTGACTTCCAAGCGTAGAAGCTGTCAAAGTAATACAAGGGTAAATCCCAAGATCGAATTCACAGGGACAATGAGTTTAGCAAACATTTCATTTTCGCAAGACAACATGTTAACGTTTGGAATGACACGAAAGTTTGAAATGATAAGAAAAGATTAAACTAAATGAGTTAGCAATTAACAAAAAAAATAATAAAAAAAAAGAAAAGAAGAATAAATTTTAGAACTTAACCGCTAACTAGATTCACACCTAAATGGGGCTATTTACTAAATGAGCGTGGAATGAATTATAAGAGAAATTGTCGGGAAGCTCAAGCAATAGTAAAGCTGAAAATAACAGTGAATCTATTTTTCTAAAATTGCTAAGAATCAAGAGATTTAAAGAAAATGTGCGGGAGTTGACTTAAACTTGTAAGAAGCAATGGAACAAACACTTGGGATGCAATTTTCGCCCACTAATTTGGTGATGGATTTACTTCTCTTTTCATTTTCTCTCAACCATTTTTTCATTCCTAGAAAATCATGGTCGGATGATATAGCATTGAACCACCATTTTTATGCTAACAAAACTACTTGACAAATTATATGACAATTTTATAAAAGTGAAAGAAAAACATCAAAATCATGTTACTTGTTTAAGTATCAATTGTGCCTTTACGTCTACAATTGATCTAAACCAAGAACAAAGAACTCTAATCTTTTCTAGATGCACATTGAAATATAATCCATCAAGTTAATCATTAAAAACACTAAATATTGAAGAGAATCCAACCCCAAATTGTCATGAGTTACTCATTGAATCCCAAGCTAAAAATCTAGCCTATCATCTCTAGATTAACAAAATGTTCAAGAAGATTAAAATCCAACATCACTAATTACTGCACTAAACAAAAATTGCAAAATGAAAATACTGTAGTCTCCAAATGTGCTGAAAACCCAAATGCCGAAGAAGAAGAACCAGCAGCAGAAAAATAAAATCGAAAAACAAGAAAGTTTCAGAGTAAGAATCCTGCGGAAAAGGAAGACGGAAACGAAAAATAAAAACAAAAAAATCCGAGAGCGGCGCATGAAATTTTTCTTTCTCTTTATACTCTCTCTTCCTCCCTCAGCCCTCTCAGCTGTGCGTTTCGGTGCAGTGCAGTGCAGCTGCCGTTTCGCATCCATTTTCCTGCGTTTTGAGCGTCCGTGAGTCAGCCCGAGTCTCGTTCCAGCTCCCCGCGTTTCACGTCTGCAGTGCCTGCGTTTTGCTCCAGCCTGCTGCGAGTTGCGATCCACTTCGTGCGCTTCTGTCCGCGTGAGTGCGTTTCTGTGCAGTGCAGTGCAGCTGCTCGAGCCAGCCCCTGCTGTGCAACGCAATACTGCGTGCGAGAGCCTGTTGGAAGCTGCTATCCGCATGTCTGCCCCTCAGTTCAAAGTGTGATAGCGTGAGTCTTCAAGCATTCCTTGTAGTTGCTGTGTCAGTTGGGTAATTCCGAGAATACCCATATATTTTTAACAACTTTCCCACAATGCCCTGCAATTATTAACAAAAATATTAGAATAAAATTTGAGATATTAGTCATAATTTAACATTGAGTCAAGCATTAAACTTTACTATATAATTAAGTGCTTAATTCATATTTTGGTTAAACATATGGTTCATTTTAGCAACTTAATCATGTAATTTTTAACACTTTATCACACCCCCCAACTAGCTTTTTGCTAGTCTCTAGCAAATAATGCGATAAAAATATTGTAGGATCCAAGTCTGAGGTACTAAATTCAAAAATCTCTACAAAAGATCAATCATATTGAAATCATGGGCATTAGAATAGAGTCAAGTCTAGTTTTAGCTCAACACAAAAGCTTATAAAATTCTCAAGAGCTCAAACAAGGGAAATGTACTTAAGCTGAAGATCTTTGAGTGCACCAAGTGTGTGACAGATTTCTATTTGTTAGTTTCAAGATTTCTCACAATAGTTTCACCCTAACAACTTTTACAAGAAAAACCAAAAGGTCTTCACTCCAATTCAAAACCATTACATTAGCGGCTTTCACGCTATCACACTTTAAAAGACCCTTTTTTTTTTTTTTTTTTTTTTTATATATATAGATCCCGGTGATAGGCAGCCTTTTCCAATGTACTTGCACAACCTTTTTTTTTTTTTTTTTTTTTTTTTTTTTTTTTTTTTGTGCATGATCTCTAGCTTGCCCCTTTTCTCATGTGCTTTTTTTTTTTTTTTTTTTTTTTTTTTTTTTTTTTTTTTTTTTCACTTTTCCTAAGCTATTAAGATATGGTTCATTGTAGTTCTTGCTAGTTGCTTAGAAGAAACCACTGATTGTCATCAAACAAACCACAAAAAGTATCTGCTTGTGTCAATTAAGGTCATCAATCAATAGCTTTGGAATAACTTTCCCAAGTTTGAGTTGCTAAGACATATCACAAGGTCAAGTGTCAAACTTAAAACCAACCAATGGGAATTAGTGTAGCCCAAAACTGCAACTATCTGATCTTAAGTAGAGAAGTGTGAAAATAATAGCTTGGTGGCAACAAATATTCAGACCCCACAATTATTAATCTTGAGAGACTAACGGTAGAAGGCTCTCTTACCCCCAACTAAAAATGGGCAGTGTCCTCAATGCAAATCATGAATAAAACGAGGGATGAAAGAAAATAGGGTCGAAGGAAAATACCTGAGATGGCTGAAAGGATTATGAACGTAAAAATGAAACCATAAAGGAATAAACAGTGCTGATCCTGAAAAGATATACTAAAGAAAAAGAAAAAGGAAAAAAAACATAGAACTGAAACAAATAAAAACAGAAAAAATAAAAAGGAAAAGAAGAGAAAAGAAAAAAAAAATCAAAACAAAAATGAGCTAAGGACCCTGAGAATAAGTGGGATCTTCCAAAGGAATGGAAGCATCCTCATGTGAAAGTTTTGCCAAAAAATGTTTAAGTCGTTGGCCATTAACTTTGAAGGTGTTTCCATTTTGAGGATTAGTAATCTCAACAGCTCCATATGGAAACACAGCCTTAACTACATAAGGCCCACTCCACCTCGATCTTAATTTGCCTGGAAATATATGGAGGCGGGAATTGTAAAGTAAGACTTGCTCATTGGGCTCAAAATTCTTTCTTTGGATGTGCTTGTCATGTAATACCTTCATGCGTTCCTTTGATAATTTGGAATTGTCATATGCATCTCGCCTAAGCTCATCCAATTCTGAAATCTGAAATTTTCTCACAGAACCAGCATGGTCAATAGAAAAATTAAATTGTTTAATAGCCCAATATGCCTTATGTTCAAGCTCAACGGGGAGATGACATGCCTTTCCATATACCAAGCGATAAGGAGACATGTCAAGAGAGGTTTTAAAAGCTGTCCTATAAGCCCAAAGTGCATCAGTAAGCCTTAAAGACCAATCTTTCCTGTTGGGGTTGACTGTTTTTTCTAAGATGTGCTTAAGTTCCCTATTAGCTAATTCAACTTGCCCATTCGTTTGTGGGTGATATGGAGTGGAAATTTTATGGTGTATACCATATTTTTTCATGAGGGCAGCAAATGGTTTGTTGCAAAAATGAGTTCCATTATCACTAATAATAGCTCTAGGCATGCCAAATCTAGCAAAAATGTTTTCTTTCAAAAACTTAAGCACAATCTTATGGTCATTTGTTTTACAGGGAATGGCTTCAACCCATTTAGAAACATAATCAACAGCCACGAGGATATACAAATAACCAAAAGAAGATGGAAAGGGCCCCATAAAATCAATCCCCCAACAATCAAAAATCTCAATGACCAAGATGGGTTGTAAAGGCATCATGTTTCTCTTGGTGATCGTGCCTAGTTTTTGACATGGCTCACAAGTTTTGCAAAAATCATACGCATCCTTAAACATACGCGGCCAATAAAACCCACTTTGTAAAATTTTCGCAACGGTTTTATTTGCAGAAAAGTGCCCCCACAAGCCTCATTATGACAAAAAGAAAGAACAGCTTGTATCTCATGATCAGGCACACATTTCCTTATGATTTGGTCAGAACAATATTTAAACAAGTAAGGATCATCATAAAAGAATGACTTCACCTCATGCTTGAATTTTCGTATGTCTTGCGCACTCCAATGGGGTGGAGTTTGTCCTGTCACCAAAAAATTAACAATGTCAGCAAACCAAGGTAAATTTTCAACTGACATTAATTGTTCATCAGGAAAAGTGTCAAGGATAGGGATAGTGTGATCCTTTTCAGCAAATGTAAGCCGAGACAAGTGGTCGGCAACCACGTTTTCTGCACCCTTCTTGTCTTTGATGATAAGGTCAAACTCTTGTAGAAGAAGTATCCATCTGATTAACCGTGGTTTAGCATCCTTCTTCGACAATAAGTACTTTAATGCTGCATGGTCAGTGAAAACAACTACAGGAGAACCAAGAATATAAGTTCGGAACTTGTCTAATGCAAAAACTACAGCAAGCAATTCCTTTTCAGTGGTAGAATAATTTCTTTGGGCTCCATTTAAAGTTCTACTTGCATAAGAAATGACATGTGGGAACTTATTTCTACGCTGTCCAAGGACAGCTCCTATGGCTACATCGCTAGCATCACACATTATCTCAAAAGGAATAGACCAAACAGGGGGCTGCATGATAGGGGCTGTGGTGAGCAAAATTTTCAGCTTATCAAAAGCATCTTGACAAGAAGAGGTCCATTCAAAAGCAACATTATGCACAAGTAACTCACACAAGGGCTTAGAGATAGAACTAAAATTTTGAATGAATCGCCTATAAAACCCAGCATGCCCAAGAAATGATCTGATTTCTTTCACTGTTTTGGGTATAGGAAGCTTGGAAATAAGTTCAATCTTAGCTTTATCAACCTCAATACCTCTTGATGAGACTATGTGACCAAGAACTATACCTTGTTGAACCATGAAATGACACTTTTCCCAATTGAGAAGCAAATGCTTCTCTTCACACCTGGCTAAAACAGCTTGTAAGTTAGTCAAACATGTATCAAAAGAACTGCCAAACACTGAAAAATCATCCATGAATATTTCCAAACAGTTTTCAATCATGTCACTGAAAATACTAAGCATACATCTTTGGAAAGTAGCTGGTGCATTACATAGTCCAAAAGGCATTCTTCTAAATGCAAAAGTGCCAAACGGGCAAGTAAAAGTTGTTTTCTCTTGATCTTCGGGGGCTATTTCTATTTGGTAAAAACCAGAATATCCATCAAGAAAGCAATAGAAATCATGACCCGCAACTTTTTCTAGCACTTGATCAAGAAATGGCAAAGGGAAATGATCTTTCCTAGTGGCGGCATTCAACTTCCTATAATCTATACACATTCGCCAACCAGTAGAAATCCTAGTAGGAATCAGTTCATCTTTCTCATTTTTCACAATGGTAAGCCCAGATTTTTTTGGTATTACATGAATGGGACTTACCCACTTGCTGTCCGCAATAGGGTATATGATTCCCACGTCAAGTAATTTCAAAATCTCTGTTTTTACCACCTCTTTCATGGTAGGATTTAATCTCCTTTGCATCTCCCTAGAGACTTTAGCATTTTCTTCTAAATAAATCCTATGAGTGCACACAAGAGGATTTATACCTTTTATATCTGCGATTTTCCACCCAATGGCACCTTTGTGTTGCTTTAAGACTTCCATCAATTTCCCTTCTTGGTCATGAGAGAGTTGGGCTGAAATCACCACTGGAAAGGTGCTGTCCGGTCCCAAAAATGCATATTTCAAGTCACTTGGCAATGGCTTCAGCTCTAGTATTGGAACTTCATGTGCTGTCAACGGTGGGAGTTGCTCAATCTTTGGCCTCCATTTAGTCTCCAATTTATTTTCTGCATTAAAAACATGAGAAACATCAATGGGGGTGTCATCAGGGAGGAGTTCACAAAAATTTTCTAACTCAAACAGCAGGTTAGTGGGCTGGTATGCCAAATAAGTCTCCTCCTCAAGGATGCTTTCCAACAAATTCACTTCTTGTACATCTTCCAAGTCTTGAGGTTGCCTACAAATATTGAAAATGTTTAGTTCAAGGGTCATATTCCCAAAACTCAACTTTAAAACACCACTCCTACAATTTATTAATGCATTTGAAGTAGCAAGAAAAGGTCTCCCAAGAATCACAGGAGCTTGAAAAGAAGATTTTGGTGTCAAGTGAACATCCAACACAACAAAATCAACGGGATAAAAGAATTTATCCACTTGAACCAAGACATCCTCAACAACTCCTCTTGGCATTTTGATAGACCTATCCGCTAGTTGTAAAATGATAGGAGTTGGTTTTAATTCCCCCAAACCAAGTTGCTCATAAACATTATAAGGCAGTAAATTCACACTTGAACCAAGATCTAACAATGCTTGACCAATTTTTGAACTTCCTATAACACAAGCAATTGTTGGTGAACCGGGATCTTTATATTTTGGTGGGGTATTGCTCTGAATTATGGCACTGACCTGCTCAGTAAGAAAAGCTTTCTTTTGCACATTTAATTTTCTTTTAACCGTACACAAATCTTTTAGAAACTTAGCATATGCAGGAATTTGTTGAATAGCATCTAACAAAGGGATATTAATCCTCACATGCTTGAATATTTCTAAAATTTCAGATTGGTGTTTGTCTTTGTGCAGAGGAACCAATCTTTGAGGAAAAGGAGCAGGTACAGGACATGAAATCTTTTCAGTTTCAGTTTCATTTTGTTCAAACTCACCATTTTCAGCCTCATTTTGTACAGGTTTAGAGACCTTACCAGCATTGTCTGAACCTTGAGCCGGAATGTTCACTACCCTACCATTTCTCAAAGTGGTGACCGCCTTCACTTGCCTCACATTTGAACTCTCAACTGCCCCTTGTGGTGGCTGACTTTGTGGATTGGGTTGAGGTTGTGCAGGAAGTTTTCCTTTCTCTTGAGAGCTCCATGCCGTAGTCATCTTTGTAAGTGTGCTCCGAATGTCATTTATCGCTTGAGAGTTTTGATTGTTGATTGTTGCTTGACCTTGCATAAACTGCTGCAAGGTGTTTGACAATTGCTGTACTGTCTCTTCAAATCCCCTCTTTTGCATTGGAGGTGCTTGAATTGCGAGTTGAGAGGGTCCCGGAGCCAAGGCTGCTGGAGCTACTTGCTGGTCATTCCTCCACCCAAAATTTGGGTGGTTTCTCCATCCTGGATTATAAGAATTAGAATAAGGACCAGAATATGGTTTTTGTATCATATTTACAGCATTAGATTGGTCTAACAATACCTCTTTGAATGCGGGGATCGTGGGACACTCATTAGTTGAATGCCCATGATCCTCACATATGCTACACTTCTCTGAATTTTTATGGACATCATGCACTTCATTTACCTTTTTTAATTCCATAGCTTCCATTTTTCTAGACAACAAAGTTAATTTAGCACGCAAATCATCATCTTCTTTCAAAGTATATTTTCCATGACCAGACTCAACTTGCCTAGACCTATCATGCACATCAGTTGTGTCCCAAGATTGAGCATTTTCAGCAAGGTAATCAAAATATTCAAATGCTTCCTCAGGCTCTTTGTCAAAAAATTCTCCATTACACATGGTTTGTACAAATTGGCGCATTTTAGGTGTCAAACTTTCATAAAAAAAACTTATCAAACGCCAATTTTCATAACCATGATGAGGACAAGCATTTAAAAGATCTTTGAATCTTTCCCAACTTTGATAAAAAGTTTCAGAATCTTTTTGGGTAAAGTTCATGATTTGTCTTTTAAGTGCATTCGTCCTATGTATTGGAAAGAATTTCTTCAAAAATTCAGTTTGCATTTCTTGCCATGTGCCTATGGTTCTAGGTCTCAATGAATTTAACCATGTTTTAGCCTTATCTTTCAAAGAAAATGGAAACAACTTTAGTCTAATAACCTCCTCAGTGCAAGTTCGGTCCATGAATGTAGAACAAACCTCTTCAAACTCTTTGATATGAAGGTAAGGATTCTCGGAATCCATGCCATGAAAATGTGGAATTAATGGAATCATTCCAGGTTTGAAGTTAAAGGCATTTGCATTCAAAGGTTGGATTATACATGAAGGTGTGCTAGTTCTGACAGGTTGCAAATAATCTCTAAGTGTCCTATTCTGATTCACTACTTCCCGATCATGATTCTCATTTTCAGCCATGGTACTACTAGTGTCGGAAGATGACTCAAGAGAAAGTGATGCTGAGGTAAAAGATGCTTGTGATTCTGTCCTAACCAACCGAGAAGTTTGGTCTCTAGTCCAACCAGTCATACAAACAAGAACAGAAAATAAAAGAGTATGCAAAATAAACACAAAAAAAAATAAAGTAAAATAAAATAAAGAAAAATGTCACCCAAGCTGTGAAGAGGTTCACAGCACTACAAACGTCTTCTCAACAATATGAGAATGCTCTGATAAACACCAGTTGTCCCCGGCAACGGCGCCAAAAACTTGATCAGCTTTTAATTTTGACTTCCAAGCGTAGAAGCTGTCAAAGTAATACAAGGGTAAATCCCAAGATCGAATTCACAGGGACAATGAGTTTAGCAAACATTTCATTTTCGCAAGACAACATGTTAACGTTTGGAATGACACGAAAGTTTGAAATGATAAGAAAAGATTAAACTAAATGAGTTAGCAATTAACAAAAAAATAATAAAAAAAAAGAAAAGAAGAATAAATTTTAGAACTTAACCGCTAACTAGATTCACACCTAAATGGGGCTATTTACTAAATGAGCGTGGAATGAATTATAAGAGAAATTGTCGGGAAGCTCAAGCAATAGTAAAGCTGAAAATAACAGTGAATCTATTTTTCTAAAATTGCTAAGAATCAAGAGATTTAAAGAAAATGTGCGGGAGTTGACTTAAACTTGTAAGAAGCAATGGAACAAACACTTGGGATGCAATTTTCGCCCACTAATTTGGTGATGGATTTACTTCTCTTTTCATTTTCTCTCAACCATTTTTTCATTCCTAGAAAATCATGGTCGGATGATATAGCATTGAACCACCATTTTTATGCTAACAAAACTACTTGACAAATTATATGACAATTTTATAAAAGTGAAAGAAAAACATCAAAATCATGTTACTTGTTTAAGTATCAATTGTGCCTTTACGTCTACAATTGATCTAAACCAAGAACAAAGAACTCTAATCTTTTCTAGATGCACATTGAAATATAATCCATCAAGTTAATCATTAAAAACACTAAATATTGAAGAGAATCCAACCCCAAATTGTCATGAGTTACTCATTGAATCCCAAGCTAAAAATCTAGCCTATCATCTCTAGATTAACAAAATGTTCAAGAAGATTAAAATCCAACATCACTAATTACTGCACTAAACAAAAATTGCAAAATGAAAATACTGTAGTCTCCAAATGTGCTGAAAACCCAAATGCCGAAGAAGAAGAACCAGCAGCAGAAAAATAAAATCGAAAAACAAGAAAGTTTCAGAGTAAGAATCCTGCGGAAAAGGAAGACGGAAACGAAAAATAAAAACAAAAAAATCCGAGAGCGGCGCATGAAATTTTTCTTTCTCTTTATACTCTCTCTTCCTCCCTCAGCCCTCTCAGCTGTGCGTTTCGGTGCAGTGCAGTGCAGCTGCCGTTTCGCATCCATTTTCCTGCGTTTTGAGCGTCCGTGAGTCAGCCCGAGTCTCGTTCCAGCTCCCCGCGTTTCACGTCTGCAGTGCCTGCGTTTTGCTCCAGCCTGCTGCGAGTTGCGATCCACTTCGTGCGCTTCTGTCCGCGTGAGTGCGTTTCTGTGCAGTGCAGTGCAGCTGCTCGAGCCAGCCCCTGCTGTGCAACGCAATACTGCGTGCGAGAGCCTGTTGGAAGCTGCTATCCGCATGTCTGCCCCTCAGTTCAAAGTGTGATAGCGTGAGTCTTCAAGCATTCCTTGTAGTTGCTGTGTCAGTTGGGTAATTCCGAGAATACCCATATATTTTTAACAACTTTCCCACAATGCCCTGCAATTATTAACAAAAATATTAGAATAAAATTTGAGATATTAGTCATAATTTAACATTGAGTCAAGCATTAAACTTTACTATATAATTAAGTGCTTAATTCATATTTTGGTTAAACATATGGTTCATTTTAGCAACTTAATCATGTAATTTTTAACACTTTATCAAGAAGCCTGTGTCAAAATGAAGGTGAAATTTGAGGTAAAGAAAAGAACTTCTTCCGTTTTGTATGTATTTGCAGAATTTCATAGTGCTTTACTGAACATGAATTTAAATTCCCAGGTAGAGTTTAATATGCATTTAATACCAGTTGGTATTGTGTTTTTTGTTGAATATAAGTTGGTTGGACCCAGCATTTGTTGGTGGGTGGTCATAAAGTGAGAGATACCGAGTATGCGGGCTAATTTTCCTGGTAAGAAGATTAGTGAGAATAGAGGGCGGTGTTTTCGAGTTAGCGGAGAATTCTTCTTGTAAAAGACTGAGGCCTTTTGTTTTCAGAAAACATCTCATCTCATCTTATCATTATAACTTTTTTAAATCTTCACATAAAATAAAATAAATAATTCAACTTTTTTAAATTCTAAAACAAAAATAATATTAAAAAATATATTCTAACAATATTTTATTCAACTTTTTAACTTTAATCTCATCTGATCTCTAAAAATAAACTAGCCCTAAATCTCCAATTTTATTAATAACCCGGAGGGAGGGATACCTTCTCCAAACGGGGAAGGGCTTTGGGGTTTACGTAAATCCCGAAACCAAAGCCGGAAACTATACAATTGTTTCAAACTATCTGTCATAAGAAAAAAGTATAATAACACTAGTATCTAAAGTGAGGACGTCTTGCTTTATCCCAGACATATATACCATATAAGTGTTTTGGTAAGTGAAAATCTGAGTGAAGATAAGCATCTACACCATAGTTCCGAAAATTGCTAAAGCATCAACCAAGTTATTCCCTTTTCTGTAAGTATGAATTAATTCAAAATGAAAAAAAGAATGGATGCTGAGTATATCAGTCCACATTTCAAAATGCTTCCAAGCAAGCTCTTGTTTTTTGTTAAACCAATTCACAACAAGTATAGAATCTATCTCCACAACTGATTCTAAGATTTGCCGCTTATAGCATAATAATAAACCATATTTCAAAGCAGAAAGTTCGGTAAATATGGTTGTCCCATGACCCAGATGGCAAGAAAAACCATAAATAATCACGCCCCCACAACTAGCTATGCCAGGATTTTCCTTTGAAGCCCCATCAATGTTCAGCTTGAATTTACAAACAGGTGGAGGATAACATTTGACTAACAAAGGCTTAAGAACTCTTGTTGGAAGCAGTTAGCGGAGAATTTGGTTGTGGCATTATATACATATTGATGATCTCTGCGACTCGGCCAATTCCATTTGATTTGACGAAACTTTTTCCACATCATTGGTTATGTTCTTGACCAAGAGAGTTAAATGATGTCTGTATGCAAACTGAAGTTAACTTTGAGAATTTACAATACTTAGAAGTGCTAGCTGAAATGCACGTACCTGTCTTGTTTGCATTAGTTTGTTCCATTATCACCCAGTTATTTAGTGCCACATTAAAATTTACTAACTACTTGTCCTGGTGGCCCTCTCTTTTGATGTGTCTAAGTTTAACGTTGAAAAGCAATATCCATGTGACCCATTCAGGAAAAATATCTTGAGCCCTAGATCAATAACTCTCATCTGAGTCCCTATATGGCCATGTTTTGGTTACTAGTTTTCTTGATATCTCCCTCTCAAAACAGAAGTAGTCTTTCTTTCTGGGAGTGATATGAGTTTTCCTGGGAAGAAAATATTTGTTTCTAGGCACACACACGGTGGATTCAACGGTGATAAAGAAAGTTAGTTGACATGCTTGGCATCAAACTCAATCATCCCTTCAAAGTACATATCCCCTCGGTGGGATTAACCTGTATTGTCAAAAGCATAAATGGGTGCCTTGGAAATCCAAACAACCTAAAGATAGATCGGATTCTTGTTTGGTTGTGGGGTGTAGTTTCATATTTTCATTATGCACCATGGTTGTTTGACCTCTCTGTGAGTTATACTTCTAGTATATACGGATTGAGGGTTGTGGAGAATTCATTTCATTTATTTTCTTTCTGTTCTTTATTTTCCCCTAATGAAACCTAAAAGGAATTTATCCAAATAAACAAACGTGTGTCAAAACCCAGAACTGTTTTTAGTGCTACTTCAATTCTGACTTCTTTTGGTGGATTATGGTTGGCCTGCAGGTATTCCTGAGAAAATTGCCTCCATCAAAGGATTAGATTCCAGATACTCCTTGGAGATGAGTTATCAAGCAGAACTTTTATTCCCACTGAGGTGGGTTTTACACTTGTAGAATGGAAAGAGTTATTTTTTCAAGTCTGGATAGATCCACTCGGGATTTTTGAGGTGGATAAGCCTTTTCTGGTCTTTTGAGTGATTGTTAGATTTATTTGTTTACCCTCTCTCAATAATCCATGCTAAATTGTTATTCCTGTTAATTATATAGAAAGAAACCTTCAGAGCAGTTACAACTTACACTTCTTTTATTGGTGGCCTAAGTCCAGAAGTAATGGATACCGGTACATGTTAAAAAGCTGCAAAAGAAAGCACAGAGAAAGGGCAACAAACAAACAATACATGAAGGATGATCCAACCTTATTCCCATTTCAGGTACCATTGCCAGTGATCTTGTTAGACAACCAAAAATGATTCTCAAAAAATCAGATTAATGGGCATTTCAATTAATGATAGTCCAAAAAATGATGTCAGTTGAGTGGTAAATGAAACATCAAACTATACCCACATCAGCTGAGCGCAAAACAAAGAGAGGGTGGAGAGCCCATCCCTACCCCTAATCCTATCCAATTTAAATAATGAAAAAGCTAAGCTATTTCATCTTCTAATTACTTGTTTCGTTGGTCATGTGACAATCCTTCGACCAATTATCATGATGAAAAATAAACTATGCCCGTTGAAAAGCATGATGTTGGTGGTGTTAGAATATTACCGAACGATCACTTTACTGCTTTTAAAGGTTCAAATATGTTCAATTTGTTTTTGTTTTTTTATAAACAAGTTAATTTCATTAAACAGGAAAGGTGATATATGAGGAGGGGGTGAGGTTCTCAAACAATCGCCCCAAAGCAATAGAAAACAGTGCAAAATGGTGATACATGAGGAGAGGGTGAGGTTTATTTGGGACCAATTTCTTGGTCCCTACCCCTGTCCTACAATAGGACGCCATCTTATAGAAAGTCAGATGTGTTCACAAAAAAGCGAACAATGGAACTACTGTCAGTTCCTTTGCTGGAAGCGGTGAAGGTGGCGGGTGCACTGTCACATATTGTTTGGAGTTGATTTTTGGAGAGGTCTGTGATCCCTCTTACAAGATCACTTGTTAGGAAAAATGGTAATAAATAGTAATAGGAATCCAAGCCGAGTCGGCGGCAACAGACCAACAAAGGTGGTGGCGGCGCGTGTAGGACATGTGCCACCTGCAGAGGTGAACAGATGAGCAAATCTAGGGCCTCTGAAGCAGATGGGACCGCGCGTGCCCGCCAAAGTTGCTCTAGTACACAACTGCAATTGAAAAATCTGCACGGCTGTGGCCGTGCATGCGTTGAACACACCAAGCAGAAGCAGATTTTTCTTCTGCGAACATGAAGATCGGCGACCAGAGAGGTTGAACCGGCATCGCGTGTTTGTTGGAGGTTGCCGGAAGGCAGTAGATCGGGGAGGATCGACGCTAAGGAAAGAAAACTAAAGGAAAAGTTAGGGAAAAAAGACAAACAACAAAACATATAAAGGGAAAAGCCTCTGGGGCTGGCTAGGGGGGGAGGTGGTCGGAGCCTAAGCTCCGAACCCCCTCCACCCAGTGAAAACAAAGGGTCTGTAAACTTCAAAGAGAAAAAGTCGACTGAGAGAGAAGAGGAAATCAAATAAAAAGTCAAATATGTTCAATTTGACCTGGTCTTGTATATGTTTAAAATCAAAGATTTTAGACTTGCATTTAGAACATTGCAGCAAGTGATCAAGCTTGTATATGTCATTCAAACAAATAGGTGGGACACATCTTATTAGGAATTAGATATTGATAAATACACAACTCTTTGAACAACCATTTATTGTATGAAATAAAGTGTATTGTAAATTAATAGAAATCTAGAGTGGAAAATAATTGAAAATCATAGATATTTATTGTAAGGGAATTTTCCCCACAAGGCCAAGAAACCCGTAAATGAGAGGAATCAAAATAAAAAACCCGACCCAGAGTAATGAGACCCTAACTCAGCCTATGGGAAAGCTCCTCTGTAGACAACCTGCAGGAGGGATGGTATTGTAAAGGATGAGACTCATCGATCTGAGGCCTTCTTGAGTAGTGTCCAGCTCTCGAGTGCCTGCTTGGACAATAGACGTGATATACAGGGAGCCTTTGTTCTACTGACAGAAACGGGATGAACGAGCCATAAGGAAGATAGACTGTGAGAAGGAGGTCAGATAACCACGTCGCATTAATAGCTCCACCACCTGGACAATATGCCACATTAATGATGTCGTCGTAAAGTCACGCCGCATTTAAAAACTGACACAAGGAACAGTACGGGGGACGCAGACATCATGGTAGCAGGCACTATCTGTTCCTCAGGTTTGTAGTATAAATAACTGATTTCAGGTACGAGAATATTTCTCTTATTTCTAGACTCTTTTGCCTATTTGCTGCTCTCCAAGAATATTTACTAAATTTGGCATTGGAGGTTACCTGGCCCCTAGGCCGCTCTCTCAAACCTATAGTCTTTTCTATATTGTGCAGGGCTAGTTTTCGAAGACTTGAGTTGTCGTAAATTGGCTCAAAGGTATGCAAAACACGATATTAACACTTATATTTCCAAGCATAGTGAAGCACCTCAATTTGTGGGTTTTCAAATCTTTAGGGTACGAGAAATATGATTGGTTTTTTCTTTAAGATTTCATATTTCCATATGAGAATAGTTTAGGAAAAATGCTAATTTGTCCCCTGGTTTTGTCCTTTCATTTTGACTGCTCATGTATTTTATTTTTTTACTTAATGATTAAAGAATTGAGTATTAGTAAATTTGTGAATTTTTTAAAAATGTTGAAAAAAGAAAAAAAAATGTAATTTGCACTAAAGATACGCTCAGCGGTACACATTTGGCGGCCTAGAAGCAGGATCATTTTCTTATTATATTGAAGAGAAAGTGAAATAAGATGAGCATTTTTCACAATGATTTCCTTTACGAAGATCGTTCTTCTAGTGGTCTTTTTAAGGTGATAAATTGCTGTAGACTATAGATCTTGCTCATCTTACTTCACTATCTCTTCAATATAATAAGATATACAATCTTTTATACAATCATTTATAAAACCATATTTTAAATAAAGGTATTTGGTAAAATAATTTATAAAAGTAATATTATTTTACAAAAATATCTTTGTATTAAAACACGGTTATATAAAAAGATTTTAAAAAAGATTGTATGTATCATTACTCAAATAATAATAACTTCTACTGCATTTTATTACTTTCTTCAATAGTTGACTTGTTTTATTGTTTATGGTTGATGTGAAGAGTGTTAGGGGTGATTAGGAACTATCGGAAATGACCGACACTGGTGGAGAATTGGTCGGATAGCGGTCCAAAACATTGCTAACCGACATCGGTTGGTTTAGTTCCAGTTTGAACCATGTTCAAACCGGTGAAGCGATTGATATAATATATGTTTTATTTTATTTTTATAGAAACCGATGTCATTTAACTTAAATGAGCTAAATGATGTAGCTTTATAACTTAGTTTTAGAAAAAAAAAATAATAATAATACAAAACGGTGTCATTTTAGGTTAGGGTTGAACTTTTTATCCCGAGCTTTCCCCTCCATTTCCTCCTTCATTTCTTCTCCTTTCCACGCCATTTCTCTCTCTCATCTCTTAGACTCAGTTTGGATTGAGAAACACTCTCAATCCATCTAATCTCATCATTACAATTTTAACAAATTTTTACATAAAATACAATAAACAATTCAATATTTTCAAATATCAAAATAATAATAATATTAAAAAATAATATTTTAATAATAGTTTATTCAACTTAACTTTTATCTCAACTCATCTCATCTCACTATCTAAACCTAATCTTAGACTTCTCTCCGCTCTCCCTCCGAACTTTGTCTAGTTATCCGCGAGTGATATCCACCTCACTCCGACACTACCTCACGTCCCATCTCTCTCTCTCTCTTGGTATATTTTGATTTTTCTAGATTTGCTAAGTTTGTTTCCAGCCTTCCATATCTGTGATAAAATTTTGCAATATGAATCATTAAATATCTAGTATATTTAAAGTTTTCCATATTTGTTACCTATGTAACCGATCATGTTATTGTTTAACTTTTCTAACTTTGTCGTTGTATAGTTTGCTAACTTTACTTCAATTTATGTTTGTTCAAGGAGCAGCCAATTTATTTCAAAAAAAAAAAAAGGAAAGAGCAGCCACTTGCTACGGAAAATCGCTTAACCGACCGGAATTGATTGGAACTAGGGCTGTAAATCGGTCGGTCCGGATCAAGAAAACCGATCGGTTCGGTTCAGTCTGGACCAAACCGGACCAAGAAAAGGCTTGCTCGGTTTCGGTCCTAGGAAAATAGGGTTTTCGGTCTTCAGTTCGGTCTCAGGTTGGGGGGTTTTCAGACCGGACCGGACTGACTGAAAAAATAAAATAAATTTTTTATTCTTTATATAATAATTGTATAATAAATTATGTAATTTTCATCTAACCTACGCCATGTACAATATAAAAGTTTAAATATGTAATTACAAATTTACAAATTAATATTCTATTAATTGTATATTATCAATTAACCTATCATCAATTCACTATTAATTAATTCCTAACATCTACATCTATCTAAGTTATTAGATAACTTTTTTTTAATATATCTAAGTTGTAAGTAAATATAAAGCAATTAAAAATAACTAATGTAAATTGTAATTAACTAATGTATGACATGAATATCAATTAACTAACCTATCACTAATTCACCATTAACTAATTACTAACATTTACATCTATGACCTAAGTTGCAAATAAATATAAAGCATGTATGGATGTATGACCTAATTAAATTATCTATGCTTATTACTTCATATCCAAAATGTAAAAAGTTGTATATAACTCACTATGCATTTTAACTCAGAACTATCATAAATTATAATACATTGACATGCTCTAAGTTAGTAACAAAGTAACAATTAACATCATCAATATAATTATAACTAAACTAAATCACTATAACTATAATTATAAATTTATAACTAAATCAATGTAAGTCTATAACTACAAGTATATAGTATCAATATCACTATGACTAATGAGTATTACTAATGACTATATCACTATGAGTCTATGAGTCTATGACCATATATTACTATTAGTATAGTATAGTCCATAATTTAGTATCAATGTATCAATGAGTTAAGAGAATAATCACCATTAAATAGTTTACTTAATTTTACTAATATCAATAATTTTTTTAATTAATTTATGTGCTAAAAAGATAAAAGAATCACAAGTTAGAAACACATCAAATTTGCCAAACATCAAACGGCGCCGTTTAGTACGAAATTGGACTTAAACAATGGTGCTTAATACTAGAGTCACACGAATTCACCCCTATCACTAATTCACCATTAACTAATTACTAACATCTACATCTATGACCTAAGTTGCAACTAAATATCACTATTAGTATAGTATATAGCATTAGTAATAATTTAGTATCATGTATTATTATATAATATATAATATATATTCCATAATATATAACATATAGTATTAGTATCACTATATCATTATAAAATATAATATATATATATATATATATACTATATGTATAACATATAGTATTAATATCTCAAGTTTTTATAAATCGTTGAGATAAAAAAAAAAAAAAGTTTAACAGATTTTCAATCTTCATTCTGTTCCATAAATGCATTTTATCTTCCATAGCATTTTTCCATTTTTTTGACTCATGATGAAGAAAGGCCTAGATTAAATTAGTTTTAAATTTAAGTTGGTTTTAAATTTGTTTTATTATATTTATACTCTTGTTTATCTATTTTAGTTAGTTATTTTAAAGTGTTTAATCTCTAACGTTGAATCTAGGTTGAAAATCCTAAATGATGAAGGACCTAGATTAAATTAGTTTTAAATTTAAGTTGGTTTTAAATTTGTTTTATTATATTTATACTCTTGCTTATCTATTTTTGTTAGTTATTTTAAAATGTTTAATCTCTAACTTGAATCTAGGTTAAAACTCCTAGATGATGAAAGACCTAGATTAAATACTCAAAGGAAACCCTAGATCCTTATTTTCCCTTCTTCTTCTTCTTCTTCTTCTTCTTCTTCTCTCTCTCTCTCCTCCAGCCGCAGCCCCTCCTCTACGATTTTCCTCTCCCTCTCCTCTGCCCTCCAGCTGCAACGCTGCATCCCAGCCACTCGTCGTCGACCGCATAATCAGCTCCTTCTTGCCGACCAGATCTCCTCCCCAAATTTCAACGCAGCCCCCTCTCTCTCCCTCGGGGCTTCTCCACGTCATCGTCGCATCCCAAACTTACTATTTCAAATGTATTTTTCTTTTGATGGAATTTTTTTTTTTTTTTTGATGGGAGAAATCTTGTATTTTTTTTTAACTAATTTACAATATAAACATTAAACATCAAACGACGCCATTTTGTTTTTGTGCTTTATTTGATTGATAATTCATTGTGGGGTTTCTAAATTGGTTCCTGAAAGCTAAAATGGTGTCCCGAATGGATTTCTGGAAGGCATGGACCAAATGAGACCGACCGGATCGGACCAGACTGTCTCGAATGGGATCGGACCGGACCTTATAGATTTTGGTCTGGTCCAGGATAGAAAAACCCTGGACCGAATAGGTCCGGTCCGGTCCACAAAATCTTCTCAGGACCGACCAGACCTGACCGAATTCACCCCTAATTGGAACCAATCAGATCCATTTTTTTCTACTTAGGGTTGGTTTGAATAGTGAGATGAGATGTAATGGTTTTAAATGAGTTAAATAAAATATTGTTAGAATATTTATTATTATTATTATTATTTTAGAATTTGAAAAAGTTAAATTATTTATTATATTTTGTAAAAAAATTTGAAAAAATTATAATTATAAAATGAGATGAATTGAAAATGTTTCTATATCCAAACGATACCTTAATTAGTCGGTTTTATATAAACAAAAATACGGTTGGTTCGGTTTTCAACCCTTGAGCTTACACATTCTGAAAATTGTATTATTATCAAAATATGATAAACAATATAAACTAAAATGATAATTAAATAAAGTAAAAGAAAAAGAAATGTTATTAGTATTTCTTTAGAATACCGTTATACAACAGTTCCTATATCTCACTCTGTTAGTTTTTTTCTCTCAATTTTTCCATTTTTTCAGGTTCCCCTTTTTCCATCCAACCGGAAGGGAAGAGAGAAAATCGAACGGAATGGAATGAGAGAAAATCGAGAAAAGATCATGAAATTTCATTAGAATGGAAGAATCGTAAGCTGACATGGACTCGTTTATTTTTTAGATAAATTATGAGATAAAGATAAATTAAGATTAAAATTAAAAATTATATAAAATATTATTAAAATATACTTTTTAATATTATTTTTATTTAAAAAAAGTAAAAGAAAAAGAAATGTTATTAGTATTTCTTTAGAATACCGTTATACAACAGTTCCTATATCTCACTCTGTTAGTTTTTTTCTCTCTATTTTTCCATTTTTTCAGGTTCCCCTTTTTCCATCCAACCGGAAGGGAAGAGAGAAAATCGAACGGAATGGAATGAGAGAAAATCGAGAAAAGATCATGAAATTTCATTAGAATGGAAGAACCGTAAGCTGACATGGACTCGTTTATTTTTTAGATAAATTATGAGATAAAGATAAATTAAGATTAAAATTAAAAATTATATAAAATATTATTAAAATATACTTTTTAATATTATTTTTATTTAAAAATTTTAAAAAATTAAATTATTTAAAAATTTTAAAAAATTATAATAATTAAACGTGAGAAATTATGAAAACAAATAACACATATTTCTCTTTAAGAAATGCTAGGTACAATTCTCAAATGGGGACTGTAATGTAAGTCTAGACAATTTTAGCTTTAAAAGTTTTTAAAATTACAAAACTATTCCTCTTAAAATGATGTTTTCTCTCATTTAATAAAAGGTCTGTACATGCAGTCCCCACTTGAGACTGCAAATAGAATTTCTCTTTCTCTTTATCCGGTGTGCTATTTCCAAACCGGCTGTTGACCAGAATTTATGATTTATTTAAGATATCAAATATTTAAAAGATTATTTATTTTTATTTACATTTTAATTAGGATTATTCTTCTTCTTTATTTATTTATTTATTTATTTATATTGAAATCAATTAGGATTATTCAGTAGTACCGCATCGCATATGTGCACATATTATATTCTTCTCTCCCGTCGAGCCTGAACGATTGGACACTCGGCCTCAAGTCCAAAGATTTTCTCGGAGAATTTCGCCAAACAGCATGGTCAGTTTCTTTCCGCGCTCTCTCTGAGCGAGTTACTTGCTCGCATTCTCTTTCTAATCAGCTTCTTTTATTCTAATATCATTAATTTTGTGTAGAGACAATTGATCCGACTTATATGTGGTAGGAGAATTTTAGGATGGTTAGTATTAGGTGTCTGTTCACGTAGATCTGACATGCATGAATAAAAGGTGCTTGATCTTTCATATTTTCTAACAGTTAGTCTCAAATCCATGTTTCTTAGAACTGGATCTTGTTTGTTTCCCCAAAAATAATTTAAAGGACGTACATTTACTATGGAAATGTGTTTCTTGTACTGTAAATCTACTGGAAATGGTCTCTATGTTTCCTGTTTATCGTGTTTTTCTTGCTGATTTTAAGTCACCAATTTTAAGAAAATTTATACAGAATCAGAGATACTTTCCTATCTTGCACAAGGATTTGCCTAGAAACATACTTAATACTGATCCCTGCTAAAAACAGGATGAAATTATAAAAGAAACTGAAAATTCATGATCCCAAAGAATTCTATTGTACCTCAAATTAGAATTGGAAAAAAAAAATCTTTGTTTTGTTAAACCTGCTTCTTGTGAAAAACTTCAGCCATTATTAGATATTGGCATGTCATTACTTATATGCAGGATCCGGTTTGTATACTTATCGTTTAACAGTGAGCCACTGTTGGGAGCTCATGAACTTTCAATTGGGTTACCACCACGGGTCATATTCTAAAAAGTAACAATTTAGGATTGCTAGAATCAAAGTTCCTATCAAACAATTTAATTTTGGTTATCAGAAAATATAATTCTATTGCCTTTAATTGTTCTCTCTGAAAAGCGCCAAAAACTTGTATAGCATTCTAAGCATTGGGAATAAAGAGTATTAAAGACGCTACTTTGATCAAAACCTAATATTACTGTACCACAGTCTAAAAATTAATGACTAATAACCTCACAAATGTGTCAAAGTCAGCAAACAGTCTTGTGCACCCTGCACACTTAAACTGCACTGCTAAACATGGAGAACTAGACATCTTACCGTGCAAGGGCTCTAGGGTTACTGTAGCTACTTTTGGCTGGGTTAGAATGGCAGTCACCTTGATACTGCTAAGTTCAGGTTTTTGGCAATCTCTAATCCTGCATGATCTTCATTTTGTAGGAGTCATGCCCTTCCATAAAAAATATCCTGCTTTTGGATTCTGAAGGGAAACGTGTCGCTGTTAAGTATTACTCAGATGACTGGCCCACAAATAGTGCAAAGGAAGCATTTGAGAAAGCTGTATTTACCAAGACCCAAAAGACAAATGCACGGACAGAAGGTATCTGTTTCCTTATTATTTCGTTGTGAAGTGCTTCATTTTTATCAAGGATGACTTTGCAAACATGCCTATCCCATTGCAATCGCACAAGCATTGGCTCTTGCTTAAAAGTTAAAACCCTGATGATTTTGACATTGATTGATATATTTCATTGATTTTGAAAGAATCATCCCCTTCTGAGAATAATGTTAGGTTATCTGCATTGAATCTGGTTTGTGAGAGATGCTCTTTTTGTGTTGATCTCTAGAATATGACTTATTCTCCTGTTCTCTGTCTTTATGGTTGATAAAAGCATCCATGTACATGTACATTGCTTAGATTCTTATTGTTTACAATTTAACATCTTGCTATTTTATTGCCTCTCAAGTTCTTTGATAAAATTCTCGATTACTTAAAAAAACATATTGCTATCCCGATTACTTATAAAAAAAATCTTGCTACTTTTTTCACAGCGGAGATAGGAATGTTTGAGAACAACATCGTTGTTTACAAGTTTGTTCAAGACCTTCACTTTTTTGTTACTGGGGGTGAAGATGAAAACGAGCTCATCTTAGCCACTGTTCTTCAGGGATTTTTTGATGCAGTTGGCCTTCTTCTCAGGTTTCTCGTAGTTGCTTTTGTTCTTCACCCTTGTTTAATAATTCAGTTGTTTTTATTATTCATTTATCAACTCTTTTATCTACTTTGATAAAACTATGTTTTTGTGATAGAGGTAATGTGGACAAGAAGGAGGCACTAGAAAACTTGGATCTCATTCTGTTATGCCTCGATGAGATTGTTGATGGCGGGTAAGTAATATGTTCTTTTGCTTATAAAATAAAGTAATATGCTTCTTTGTATATTTTTTGTCTTTCCTTTTCTTCTCAACTTTTCATTTATAAGCTTGTTGGTTTCATTTATGTGTGTCTTCTACTTTTCTTGGTAGCTAAAGCTCAAAATCTTCAAAAATCAGAGCCTAAAATCCCTTGACTGCAGATATTTTATGCAGTGAAATTAGTTGTGGAAGTTTTATTTGTGAAACTTAGTAATTATATTATTATTGCAAGGCACATCATGGATGTGAGTCCATGAAGATTTCTAAAACAAGTGATGTTCCTTGAATCATTTTCTTCAGTATTCTGTTTATGTGGTATCCACTTAGTTGGGGAGTTATAACGATTGAACATACTAGTTTTAGCTGGGCCTGAATAAAACCTTTTGAAGCAAGGGGAGTGCCATCTGGTACCATAATGTTCTTCTATCATGTTGTTAAAGAAACCTTTTTTTTTATAGTTTGCAGTCATTATCTTCAATTTTCTGCAATTATCATATCATGAAAGAAAGAGCTACTCACCTCAGAGTAAAAAAAGTTATATTCAATTAGATTTTCTTGGACATTACACAATTTCTATAGTTGTTTAATGCTATTTAGAATCATAATAGCTCTTATATGAGTTCCAAATTTTGATCTTGTCACATTCATTAAAAGAAACTGCGTGCGTGGAGGTATTTTCCTGGTTATTTATTCGAAAGTGTTTGCAAGTTTTGTGAATTCTGTTGAAGTTTAATGTTGACTCCCCAACCCCGGCCCTCTAAATCCCCCAGTACCAAATTCTGAGAATTATCAGTGGCCTTTTGACTCCTCATGAGTAACCAAATTTCTGTTAAGTTATTGTCGTGCTTGGCTAGTTGTCTTTTAGATGTTAGGTGGCCGCAACTCCTCTGGGCTATATGCTCAAGAAGCAAGGGCTTTAGTTCAAACTCATTTTGATTGAGAATTATCAACCTTGCAAATTTGAGCAGCAACCTGATTAGTCCTTAATGGCTCTTTTATTGGATATTAATTCATGATGCTTTAACAAATTATTGGCCTCTAAATAGTTGAGTTGATTATTTTCTTAACTTCAACGGGTTTTCAAGAAATATTTGGGGTATTTTTTGAATGAATGTTCTCTTTGTCGTCCAATATGAAATTCATTTTTTTTGCAAGTCCAATATGGAATTCATGTAATCATTCTGTAAAATGTCATTTTTCAAAACAACATATTGGAGATGGATGGGAGACACGGTTAAACATTTGTAGTCCCATTTCTAATTTAGTCCTTCACCAAAAGCCAATACCAAATCGTAAAAGACACTTCAACAGAATGCACTATAACTTTTGGTAGGAGGATATGTCTCTCCATGTATAGCTGCATACCGTAAATGTTTGAGTTTCTCTTTATCCAGCTCATGTTTGTTTCTCTTTCCTTGGCTTGTGTTTCTTACTCAGTCAGCAAAGAGCGCACGTCTTCCCACCCAGATTTAACTAACTTGTATTTGCTACAGTATTATTCTTGAGACAGATGCAAATGTCATAGCAGGGAAGGTTGCAAGTAATAGCATAGATGCTGGAGCTCCTTTGTCTGAGCAGGTATTAAGATCCCGTTCTTCTCAACCCCCCGTCCCCCCCTATTCCTTTCTTCTCTTTCCCTTGAAAATGAATTAAAGTATGGAAGAAAATTATTTTCGTTAACAAAAGACTAGCACTGATTGCTACCATATTTAACTTGTATCATTTGTTTTATTTGTAATTTATTATTATTCTGTGTTTCTTTTGTTTTTTTTTTTTTTTTTTTGCAGACAATAAGTCAAGCATTAGCCACCGCACGTGAACATCTAACAAGATCCCTTCTTAAATAATGAATCTTTTTTTTTTTTTTTGGGGGGGGGGGGGGGGGGGTGGTGGTTGTGTTGGGATTGAATGTTTTGATGTTTCTTTTGTTTTTTTTTTTTTTTTTCTTTTCTAGCAACTACATGGACAAAAACTCAAAAGCAAAATGCATATTATGTTCAATGAATCATCCATTTTATAATTTTTTATTTTTTTATTTTACTTTTTTCTCCATATGGCTTTTTATTGGTGGTCAAGGAACATGTAAGTTTTGATTTAAAAAAATTAAAAAAATAAAGTTTGAATGTTACATCAACATTTTCATAATATGTAGCCTTCGATTTTTTTTTTTAAAAAAAACCAGGTGCAACCTGGAACCCGAGTTTTGGGTTTTTAAAAATCGGTTTGAATCTGGGTTTCGGCCCGATTTTGAAACTCGCATTCCAGTCTGGGTATATCTGGGTTCCCTAGTTGGAATCGGATGAACAGTAATCCCCCCCCCACCCCCAAAATAAACTTGGGACATCAAAGGCCAATGAAGGTGGTATAGAGTTTGAGTATGGAATTACGTGTTAATTTAACACTTTTATAATAAGATCGAGCAGGAACATAGGCACCTGTGTGGCGGGCTGTGCCCACACATATATAGAAGCATTTGTGCCCATATTTATAGAATCCTTGGCAGCTAAAGGGGACTTTTTGCTTTCAGAAATGTTGCAGAGCGGTCCTGCTGTTAAGCCTAGAATAGCAGCCCTCCAATCAGATGCTGACATGTAGGCAAAAAAACAATAAATCCTTTAGACCTCACCACACAGAATCACGAGCTATTCCCTTCACAGAATCGGTTTCCATTTTTCAACTCACATTTCTTTTTTTCTCTTCGTCCACTTCCAGCCCACCTCTTGCTACGCCACCAAGCTCGCCGCCCACCGACCAAGACTTGAGCACCACCGTCGGAACCAACCAAGGTTATTTTCGTATGAATCTCAAAGTACATGCAATGAAGATTGATAGAATAAACAACTTAGATTGTTGTTTTCGTAAGAATTCTTAGTAGAGGTTTTTTCCTCAACAAATTATGCAGCAAGCAATATTGACAAAAGGGCTTTCCACTACAAGTTAGAATCAATTTATTTAGCCGAACCAACACTTCAACCTTGAGGGAGCTTGGGGGCGGCATCGTTTTGGCGATTTCATATGGGAGAGAGGAGAGAGGTGAGGGAGAGGGGAGTCCAGCGTCGATGAGAGGACATGAGCTTGGGGTAGAGTAGATGGGAGCGATGGGAGAGAGGAGAGGGGGCAACGTTGATTTGGGCGATTTAATATGGGAGTGAGGATAGGGGTGAGGGAGAACCCAGTCCGGAGTCGATTTGGGTGATTGAGGAATCTGGTTGAGCAGGGTGATGGGAGAGAGGAGTGGGGTGAGGGATTTGATTTTTGATTTTTTTACTATTGGTTTGAACATTCGTCTCGGGACACGGCCACCGTCTGGGTCGAGTAGCGTGCGGGATGACAGTGTTTAGATGTTGAGTCCGTGGGTTCCTCAGGAAGAAGTGGAAAGGGCAGACGAATATGAGAGTGAGGAAGGTGTAATGAATTGAATGATCGGGTGTCTGCAGATGTAAAAATTTCACAATAAGTTGCCTACGTGTCGCGTTGTGATTGGAGGGTTGCTATACTTTACTTAACAGCCGGACCGTTCCCCAGCTTTTCTCTTTTGCTTTTATGGAGAAATTTTTTTACAACAAAAAAGCTTGTGCTGGTTTAGTGTGCAACTTTGATAAGGCCAATGAGGAAGTTAACAATGTGACCTAAGATCGATGGATGAAGTATTTTCTTGATTCTTAGGCCTCGTTTTGATAGTAAGATGAGATGAGATGATTTGTAAATAGTAGTGAAATGGTTCGTAAATAATAGTAAAATGGTTTGACTTGTGAGATGTTTTGTGAGGTTTTGGAGAGAGAGAAGAAATTAAATAAAAATATTATAAAGTTAAAATATTATTAGAATATAGTTTTTTAATATTATTTTTGTTTTGGGATTTGAAAATTTTGAATTGTGTTTTGTTTGGAAGTTTGAGAAAATTGTGATAATTAGAGTAATGATTAGATGAAAAAGTTGAAAATTTGAAATTGAAAAATATTTGTGTTTGTGGTGTTTGGATATTGAGATGAGATGAGAGAGTTTTGCTATCCAAATTAGACCTAAATCCTAACTACTGATTATAAATCCTAAATCTAGTTAGTGCGCCAAAGTGGCAATGAAAAGTGGTCTATAGTTTGTTGGTGAAAACTTTAATTTGCTGATGATTTGCATACACTTTTGAGTACGCTAGCTTTTTTTTTTTTTTGATAAAAGGAGCTTCATTCATAGATAAACTCAAGTTACAAATGAGAATTGTCCAACCAAACGTATTGAGCAACAAAAGAAGGAACAAAATGCATCCACATCTCTACATCTTGTACTCTCCAAGCATGTCTAGCTAAAAAGTGAGCCACTTGATTCCCCATGCGTGAAACATGTTGTACCCGATGTTCTTGGAACTGCTTTAGCATATTCTTCACCTTAGAGATGAGGTTACCTAGCATTGATAAGGATTCCTCAGATACTTGTAAAGTCTCGACTAAGAGCAAGCTGTCACTTTCTAAGATGATCTTAGTTATTCCCAGTTGAGAGCTAAACTGTAATCCTCTAAACATTGCCAATAGTTCCATTGATTCAACTTCCACCACCTCATGTTCTGATTTGCTAACTGCCATGACAACCTGACCATTCTCATCCCTTACTACAAAACCCACCCCTGCCTTTTGATAGTCAAAGAACATTGCCCCATCCACATTTAGTTTAAAGAAACCTGTGGGAGGAGCATTCTAGCATGGAATAGGTTTCAAACCGTGTCTTAATGGAGGATGAAACAGAATTTTGCAGACTCAATGCATGATTAATCACAGACTCTGGAGACAACTTAGCCTGCTCATAAATCAGCTTGTTACGCCTATACCAGAAGGCCCATGCAATGAAGAAGAATCTTTCTAGCTGTGATGAGTCTCCATCATCCAAAATTTGCCTTGCTACACGGTTAACATAGACAACATGAGTAAATGTCCTCATAATAGGCATAACAGATATCCAAACAGCAAGAATATCAGGATAATTGATAAGAGCATGACGGAGATCTTCACTCTGGAAGCCATAGAAGTCACACTGAATAGAATCCACAACCTTTCTTTTAAATAAATTCTGTTTAGAAGGTAACCCTTCCTTACAAGCCTTCCATGCAAAAATCTTGATCTTTCGAGGGATATGCATTTTCCACATAGATTTCCATAGTTTCTTATCTTCACAAGCTATAGAATTTTCTGGTAAACCCTAAGATGCCATAGCTCTCAAGAAGCGATATGCACTCTTTACACTAAAGTTGCCAATTCTCTCATGCCTCCAAAATCATACATCCTCATACCTACCAGGACTTAGAACAATCTTCAAAATATCAGCAGCAATATTTGGATTGAAGAGGGCTCTAACCTACTCAACATCCCACCTCCTCGATTGGCTATCAATTAGGTTTGCAACCTTTATTGATAGATCTGTCTCATCACTAAGAACCATTTCTGTCTTCAAGGCTTGATGTCCAGGCACCCATATATCCTTCCAAATTCTAGTAGTGTTCCCATCTCCAATTCTCATTTGACAACCTCTCAGCAAGATCCTTCTAGCCTCCCATATCACTTTCCACGCATAAGATGGGTTAAACCCCAGTTTTGACTCAAAGAATGAACAATAAGGAAAATACTTAGCTTTATACACTTGATGGAGTAGGGAATCTTCATTCTTTAAAATCCTCCAAGCTTGTTTTGCAAGTAGAGCAGAGTTAAACAATTTCAAATCTTGAAACCCCATTCCACCTCTAGTTTTTGATTCACAAAGTTGATCCCATTTGCACAAGTGAATTTTCCTCTCCTCAGTTCTCTGGTCCCACCAAAACTGAGCCACTAACCTCTCCAAATCTTTACATAAACTTGTTGGCAATTTAGAACAACTCATTGCATAGGAGGGGATAGAAAGAGCCATTGCTTTTATTAACATTTCCCTTTCACCTATAGACAAAAACTTATCCTTCCATCCCTGCAATTTCTTCCATACTCTCCTTCTAATTTCAACAAATGCTATTGACTTTGATTTCCCCACAACAGGAAGCAATCCCAAATATTTTTCATACTGCCCCCCCCCGCCCCACATAGATAAGATACTCCTCTTGATAGATTCTGTTACATTTATACTAAAAAACATTGAGGTTTTATCTTGATTGATTCTTTGACTTGATACCATTTCATATTTATACAAAAGCTCCTGAATATTTGTACAAGTAGCCACATCAACCTTGCAGAATATGACTGAATCATCTACAAACAGTAGATGATTAACTCGAGGAGCTCCCCTACACAGTTTGATCCCAGGTACAGTACGTAACCCATTAGCTTGTCTTAGCAACCTTATTAATCTCTCTGTATATAATAAAAATAGGTAAGGGGATAGAGGGTCCCCTTGCCTAAGTCCTTTAGAAGGTACAATAGGAGTAGAAGACACTCCATTTATCATCACAGAGAAAGAGATAGACTTTACACACTGCATAATCAACCTAACCAGATTGCTACTAAAACTCAGCCTCAACATGATCTCTTCCAAAAAGTCCCACTCGACCCTATCATAGGCATTTGACATGTCCAACTTCAAGGACATAAATCCATTCTTCCCCTTTCTTTTCTGTTTTAGGAATTGCACAAGTTCATATACCACAAGGACATTATCTGTGATCAGTCTGCCTTGTACAAAGCAAGACCGTGTAGCAGAAATGATGGAAATGAGAACACTTTTAAGTCGATTTGTGATACCTTTAGAAATTAGTTTGTACATGACATTGCACAAACTAATTGGCCTAAAGTCAGAAACATGAATAGCATTCTTCTTTTTGGGAATTAATACTAACAATGTATGATTAAGACCCTCAGGAAATACACCTGTATTAAGAACATTAAGAACTGCAGCAACAACATTACCTCCAATTAAATGCAAATATTTCTGAAAAAAGAGAGAGGACATGCCATCAGGGCCATGAGCTTTGTTTGGATGCATTTGGTTCAAGGCACATGTCACTTCTTCAGCTGTAAACTCCCTTTCCAGCTCCATATTCATCTCAGGTGTGAGTCTATGTTCCATATCCTCTAAAATCTCCATATCACCCCTTTTTGATGAGGATGAAAAAAGGGATTTAAAATAATCTGTAATTAGGCTATCCTTACTTGCACCTTCTCTCCAATTGCCTTCACTATCCTGAAGCTTCAATACAGAGTTCCTCTTTTTCCTCTGGGAGGCCTTAGAATGAAAGTATTTGGAGTTTTTGTCCCCACTTTGCAGCCATAATACTCTTGACCTTTGCTTCCACAATAGTTCCTCTCTCTCCAACCAAAGTTGGAAATCATTTCTAGCAGCATAGAGATCTTCAGTTCTTGCACAGTTAAGGTCTAATTCCTGCAGTTGTTGTAGTTTTTCCTTTGCTGAAGCTAAACTTTTGTGGACCAAACCAAAAGAGGTACGGTTCCAACCAGCCAACTTACTGCTGCAATCCTTAATTCTTCTCATGGTATCAGTCATGTTCCCATTACCAGACCTGTCTTGCCACACATCTGTTATAATTTGTTCATAATCTATATGGCCCACCCACATAGGTTCAAACCTGAACAATTTCTTCCTTCTGTTTTGCTGTGAGACACCCTCAGTATTTAACCAGACAGGTATGTGATCTGAATAAGACACAGACCCGTGAGTAATCTCAAAGTCAGGAAATAAGTCCACCCATTCAGAAGATGCTAAGCATCTATCCAATCTTTCACATATTCTATCATTACCCTCCCTGTCATTACACCAAGTATAAAAGGGCCCTTACTAAACCCCAAGTCCTGCAAATTATAGTCAAACATAATAGAATGAAAAGGCTCCATAAGGCCATTAGGTCTCTTGTCCCCCCCCCCCCCCCCCCCCCCCCCCCCCCCCCTAAAAAAAAAAATTCTCCTTTGGCTCTAAAATCTCATTAAAATCTCCCATTAGTAACCAATGACAGCTAACAGAATTAAACAAAAGGCGCATTAAGTCTCAAGTTTCATGCCTACATGCTGTGACAGGATGACCATCAATACCAGAAAGCATCCAATCCCTTCCTTGATCCAAATCACATTTAATCAGAGCATGAATGTGATTGGAGGAGTAGTTAATCATATGTAAGTTCACCTTAGATTTCCACATGAGCACTAAACCTCCATTTTTGCCACGACAGTCTACAGTTAAACAATTAACATAACCCAATCGAAATTTGTACCTTTCCATAACACTAGAATTCACCTTTGTCTCCTGCGAGAAGACAATGTCGAGATCTTTCTTGATGAGGTCAAGAAGTGTACGCAATCCTTGTGGGTTCCCAAGCCCATGAAGATTCCAGCTTAAGCACTTCATGGCTCCCGACGGGGCTGACTCTTAGCCACTGCCAATACATCATTCACACCATCTTTGTTCAAACATTGAGGTAAGTTCAAAGATAGTCTCTTTGAAGCTCTAAGATCACCCTCTTCCAGTAGAAGTGCTTCCCTCTTCTTTGATAACTTGACCGTTATAACCTTCTCAGTCATGTTCAAAATTAAAGTGGTCTTGGGATTACGGCTCTTTCGTTTAGGAATAGGCCCAACAGGACGGGAGGCTTCAATTGTGATTGGGCCCATAGCACTGCCTTTACCTTTTGATAGGCCCGAGATAATATCTGTTGAGGTGGTTACATCATATAAAACGACATCATTGACATGATAGCCGTTAATTCACTCTTCGTCACGAGATTTCTGCACCTCCCCTGTTTCCGTAGAAACCTCCAAATTCGTAACTAATATCCTGTGCTATTGAAATTCAGAGACTTTTGGAACCTTATCGCCTAAGTTCGACCGTTAGACTGTGTTTGTCATTTGAAAACTTAGCCTGATCTTCCACTAAAACTGCAGTAGTGCCCTTTTTTCTCGCTGAAACATTATCCTTGGAATAACCATAGCCAACCAGACGACAGCGCCACTCTCAACCATTGCCCATACGGGAAAGTGGCAGAGGGGTCAGCATCTTGGCAAGCTTTCCAACTCCCACAATCCCGATGGCCATGCCCCAAATGGTCACACTGATAGCTGAAGTCCGGTAACCGTTCATAAGAAAAACGAACCCAACAATCTCTCTGAGCCCCTAAAGAAACTTTCTTATGTCGCAACAACAGTTTAGTAATATCCAGACTAACTCTAATTCACATGTACTTCCCCAAGCCAAATCATCTTGATCCAGATCAATTTCAAGTACCCTACCCAATGATTCACCAATACGCCTTCCCACATACTCATTAGAAGCCATCATAGGCAGATCGTGCACCCTAATCCAAAACGATGCTTCTGTGAAAATAATCTCATGAACCTGTAATTGGCCTTCAAATTCTTTTGTGAGGACTAACTGTTTGTTGAAAGTCCATGGGCCATCACATAACACCCTTTCCTTGTCCCGATTTTCCTCAAACTCCACTATCATGAGTGCAGGGGTGAGGTCCCTAACTTTGATGATCTTCCCAGGTCTCCAAATACGTCGCATAGTCTACTTGAAAGCCTCTCTATTAAAATGACGATTGGTGAACAGTTTTAGGAACAGATATTGCTCCCCTCTTGCTAGGGCTGAGCACCGACTGTTTCCTCCGACTCCGACTTTGTCGGAGGTCGAATCCGACCTCCAACTCCGACTCCGATACGTACAGAATCTGCTCCGACTCCGACTCCGACTTGTTGGAGCGGAGTTGGAGCGAAGTCCGATTTTTTTTTTTTTTTGTCTTTTTTAACTTCATATTTGACCCACTTTTTTTTTAAAAAAAAATTTTTGTGGGCTTTCAAATTTCAATTTTCTCAACATTGCAATCTAAACTAATTAAACTTTTGATTATAACAAAAAATACAACTAAATAAAACAACTAACATACTAACTTTTGATTAAACTTTTGCTATAGTGATTTTAATTTCGTATAACTATATAATAGTATTAGTATAAATATTATACTAACTATATCACTAATAGTATTAGTATACTAATAGTATTAGTATACTAATACTAATATATCACTATAGTTAATAGTACCCTATAGTAATATAACTATATTAGTATTAGTTATAGTGATTTAAATTTTAGTATAACTATATTAGTATAAGTTATAGTGATTTAGTATAGTTATAATACTATAAGTTATAACTATAGTCTATATTAGTATTAGTATTAGTTATAGTGATTAGCATAATTATATATTAGTATTTGCTATAGTGATTTTAATTTAGTATAACTATATTATAGTATTAGTATAAATATTATACTAACTATAGCACTGATTGTATTAGTACACTAATGTCTAATACTAGTATATCACTATAGTTAATAGTATCATATAGTAATATAGTATTAGTAATTAATACTATAGTGATTTATATAGTAATTTATATATAGGCTTAAAGTGGTTTACTAATTTATATATTGTAATTAATACTATTAGTAATTTATATGAATAATACTTTAGTTATTATACATTAGTATTATATGTTATTATAAATTTATAGATTAGTGTTTACCATTAGTATTACAATATTGCATGTTGATGTTATTATGCATCTTAGTGTTTATAGTATATTATATATACATTAGTATTATATGCTATTATATTTATACATTAATAATTTAGTGTTACATGGTAGTAATATTGTAAATTTGTAATAGTATGATATTTACATATAGTCATATACTAAACTATTATTAGTCAATTTAGTCTATATATTATAGTATAAATATATTATTTAACTAGTATATTATTGAGTTTAACTAACTATATAAGATATAGTTGTATAAAATTTAAATAATTAATATATAGAAAAACACATCTTTTTATAAAATATGTGTAAAATTGGAGGCGGAGGCGGAGTCGGAGGGCATGTCGGAGGCGGAGGCGGAGTTGGAGGGTCGGAGTAAGATCGGAGCAAAGCCGGAGTCGGTTCATCAATGACTCCGACAAGTCGGAGTCGGAGTCGGATTCGGAGTCGGATTGTCGAATTTTTGCTTAGCCCTACCTCTTGCAATCACATCCCCTAATAAGTCAGTATCCACAAACACCTCTGGCGATTCTTCCTCAGTGAGAGAGTTTCTCACACATATTACTTAAATCATTCGCCATCCTCTAAGAGGAAACCTATAAAACCCCATTCCCGTAGGCTATGAGTGTCACATGGTTTTTATAAAATAAACCCGGTAAGAGATATCATATTTAATAACATGAAATTAACATCTATTTCATAAAAGATTTGTCTAATAAAATGTCTTCCAAAAACTTAAATGAATAAATTGAATAAATTTATGTCATAAAAGAAATTTTATTCTAGAAAGTCTGAAACTAAATCAACTGCTCCTTCTAATCCTGGCCTGCTTGCTCGTGTTAATCATCCTCGCCTGGGTAGTTTAAAAACATAAAAAAAAACTAAAATGAGTCGAAGACTTAGCAAGAAATTCATCACAACGTAAACATAATAAACATAAGGTTTTCATAAAAGTTTTCACGCTAAGAGCTTAAAATTCATGATTGTTCATACTGATGTTTATGCTATGCATTAATGATTTATTTGAATTAACTGACTGATATGACTTAACTGATTGATCTAACTGACCCACACACTCAACCCTGTGTGTGAGGTTGTGCGCCGGCCCCACATCCCGCAGCCGCGAGGGGAGCTGCTGATAGTATTCTGGCATACTATGGTGGACTACGCTTGAGTCCGTGGCTTGCACAGCCACCCTGAAACTGAACTGCATTGGTACCATGCATCTGAATGGCCATCTGATTAACTGATCTGATCTTATCTTGCACTTGAATTTAAGATAGCTTACGTGTCTTATGCACATAAGACGTATGACATAATACATACATAATTATAATTTCTGAATCTGAACATGATGCGGAATGACATGATCGTATGCTATGTTGGATGACATGTTTGCATAAAACATGAGTGGTATATAAAAATGGTTGTCAAAGAACTGGCGCTAATAATAATCTATATAAGCTGAACTGTGATGATCCTAATTTGTGATCAAATTACTTACCTCGCTATGCTTCTTCTTGAATCTCACTTCGTAGCTCGTCACTTATATGCAGTATTAACTATCACTAAATCTGTCTAGGAACAACATGTACTAATATCCTACTTAATTAAATTCATAATCTAGAAGATAGTCAAATAAATCTTTATTTAACACCATAATCGATAAATCTTGATATTTTAAATTACTTAAATACTAATAACATATTATAATTTAGTAGAATACTTGGGCTATTTTAAAGAAGTCATAAAAATCCCAATTCTTAAAATAGGTTTCCTTTCTTAACATAATTATTCAATCTTATAAGAAATCTAATAAATATTAATATCATTTAAATATTCTTAACATATTTCTTAATTTCTATTTAAAATATAACTTAATAATTTTATTAAAATCTGGCTAAATAGACAAAGGGGAATATTAACTAAAATAATAGGCTCAATAGTATACTTTAAAATACATTTCAAATTCTTTAAGCATTTTCTAATAAAAATGAGCTTATGACTAATATATTTATTTAATAAAATTAAACTCAACTTAAAATGTTAAGCACAACCCAATTGCAAATAATTAAGCCCACATGAGGTCAAGCCCAATTAAAACCATATACTAGTTTATAAAATTAGTCCCTTTCAGAAAAAGGGGAAGGCCTAAGGCCCATGTGAGGAAGCCACTTAGGAACCAGAAGCTCTTGGTCGGATAGGCTTAGGGCCCACAGGCCCATCATGAAATAAAGAGTGGCTACTCTTTCATGAAACACACGAGACAAACATAGTTTGAAAGGGAAGGCAGTGCGATAGTAGGGGACTCGCCGAGGGAAGCGGCACGGCATGGCGACTAGCGGGGGTCACGACGACGAAATATGAGGCTCCTTTGAGCATCACCAGAGAGAGAGAGAAACCATTGAGTGCTGTTAAACCGAGAATCAGAGTAGATGAATGGAGTTTGCAATAGGGAACTTATGGGGAGGACGTGCGGCGGATCTTGTTTGACAGAGAGTTCTCGGACAGCGGTTTCTATGTTTACCTAGGTGGTTTCCAGCGCGATAGGTTGTGGGGGTATCAGGTTTATGTGTATGGGTCCTCCTACAGTGGTTCTCGGTATGCAAGTCGGCACGGGGTGGAAGAGATGTGGCTGGCCGTTGGCTTACGGTGGCTATCCAGGGCATTGGCGTACTTTTGGACACGGTGGTGATTTGAGTGGGGTGGTCAAATCAAAGGTTTGGCCTTCACGGTTGTGCTATGTTTTGATGAGAAAGAACAGAGGTTGCGTTGGTGTCTCGAGGGCTAATTTTGGTGGTTCCTTGTGGTTGGCTGCGGTGAAGGAGTAAGGTAACTCATGTCATGAGTCGTGGTGGGAGAGTCCTCCAAGGCTTGAGTGTATGCTATTCGTTCATTGGGAAGGGCTAGGGCTCTTCTTCTCCATCCGATCCAATGGTGGGTTGCTGGTGACTGGCCGAACTATAGTTTTCCTCTCGGTTTGGACATGGAGGATCATGTAGTGAAGGTCTCTCGATGTCGGGTAGTTTGAGAAGGACGGGAGGTTGAGTGGCAACCCTAGTTGTATGAGGGACCGTTGTGTGTGAATTTAAAACCTACGGATATAGATATATATATATATATTTATATATATATATATATCTATATATATGAAACCCTAGGTGCAAGTTCAGGCCAGAAGACAATGTATGTGGGGCTAAATTGAAATGATTGGTTTGCTGCGATGGTTTCACGTTTCAACATGGTTCATTATACGATAATTAATAATTAATAATTAATAATTAATAATAATAATAATAATATTAACCTCAATTAAAATTACACATGTTATTAATAGGATTGGATAAAATTCATAATAACATATGTTAAAATAAGTATTTTTGATAATATTTTAAAATTTAAATAAATAAATAATATATAGTTTAATTTAGGCTCAACATGACACAAACCTAAATAAATAATAGCCTATCAACATTCGATAACATTGGTTCATTAAACCTAATTTAGGCTTAATAAGATTATTTATATTCCATCCTTGGAAATATTGGGCCTGGTCGTTACAAATTTATCTCTTTATAAAAATTCCGTTCTCGAAATTTGCTGGTACCTCAAGCAACCTACATACTTGTCCGTCACATTCTTTTCATGTTTCCATTTTAAATCCTCGATCATTTAGTCGAGTCTAACATTTCAAGATTTTAGTCCTCCATTACTTATTTCTAAACCTCGCATATTTTCCTAATCCTTTTACACGTACACATTCGTGCACTTACTGTCAACCATCACACACTTCGAAAATACAATACAATCCAAAAATGTAAATCTCGACAACAAGATTGATTAAAAACCTAATAATAGTATCACCCAAACCATTATCTTACTCCAATAAATAGTAAGTAACAGTCTCCACATAAAGTAAAATAATAATAAAAAAATCTCCACATAAAAAAAAAAAAAAAAAATTCTCCACATAACATACTAAAATAAATTATTCACATAAAATAATAACTTCAAATAATAACAGAATAAAACTTTTCAAAGTTCGCAGTCTCTAAAAATGTCTCGATACTAGAATCTTTAAAAATGAATTACCACTACAATCCTGGCCTATGGGTTTTGGGCCCACATCTCCAATGTGTCACTCTTAATATGCTTGTCTAGCATTCATGTGTAGTCCATTAACATGTATCTCAATTATACATTTAGCGACCTTAACCAACTCCAAATATTTCATCGCACTCCTATTGTGCTCATTCGATCATTAAACCTATCATGTGTACATCTAATGCATACACATACTTAAATCAATCATCTTCTCTTTATAAAATTTAAGTCTCCACACCTCAAAAATATATTGACTTCACAATTTCCTTTTATAACTCTATTGCTATGTAACACCACAATATTTGAAATTTTCCTATAATTTTTTTATCCCATTCATGCTAGGCGAGATAAATCATATTACCTAAAGAACATAACATACCTTCCATCAATAGTCATGAAATACCAAAACACCACATGCAAATTTACGCCATAACTCCAAAACCTACTAACTAAATTCCCAAATTTCCTTAAATAAGACTCCATCAAATATAATTCAATCTCCATCCATTCTCATGAACCAGATACACTATCAATCTTAAAAGCAAAAGCTTCCTAACTTCACATTCCTTCAATCAATTACATTGTCGTAACCATATATGTTAACACAAAACCCACAATACACGTAATATCCATAAAATTCTACATATCTATGCTACATAAAATTATCTGGTGCCAGGTGTCATATTCTAAGTTAACCAATAACATATAGTGCTATCTATTGAGAGCTAATAAGCGATTTATCCAAATCTAAAAATATTCGAATAACTCTCGAGCGGGTTAGGAGCATCCTAGGTGACCTTATCCTAGAATTAATAAAATACTAATTTTCTTTTCAAAAGTCTACAGAATCTCTTGACCGGCTCTGATACCAAATTGTAACACCCATTTCTCGTAGGCTAGGAGTGTCACGTGTTTTTCAGAAAATAAATCTGGTAAGAGATATCATATTTAATAACACGAAATTAACATTTATTTCATAAAAGATTTGTCGAATAAAATGTCTTCCAAAAACTTAAATGAATAAACTGAATAAATTTATATCATAAAAGAAATTTTATTCTAGAAAGTCTAAAACTAAATCAAATGCTCCTTCTAATCCTAGCCTGCCTGCTCATGTTCATCATCCTCGCCTGGGTGGTTTAAAAATATAAAAACAAACTAAAATGAGTTGAAAACTCAGCAAGCAATCCATCACAACGTAAACATAATAAATATAAGATTTTCATAAAAGTTTTCCTGCTAAGAACTTACATTAAATTCATGACTGTTCATACTAATGTTTATGTTATGCATGACTGATTTATCTGAATTAATTGATTAATCTGACTTAACTGACTTATCTGATTGGCCAACACACTTAACCCTGTGTGCGAGGTTGTGCACCGGCCCCACGTCCTGCGGTCGTGAAGGGAGCTGCTGATAGTATTCTGGCATACTATGATGGACCACGCTTGAGTCCGTGGCTTGCACATCCACTCTGAAACTGAACTGTATTGGTACCATGCATCTGAATGGTCATCTGATTAACTGATTTAATCTTATCTTACACTTGGACTTAAGATAGCTTACGTGTCTTATACGCATGAGACGCATGACATAATTCATACATAATTATAATTTCTGAATTTGAACATGATGTGGAATGACATGATCGTATGCTATGTTGGATGACATGTTTGCATATGACATAAGTGATACATAAAAATAACTGTCAAAGAACTAGCGCTAATTATAATCTATATAAGCTAAATTGTGATGATCCTAATTTGTGATTAAATTACTTATCTCGTTGTGCTTTTTCTTGAATCTCAATTCGTAGCTCATCACCTATACGCAGTATTGATTATCACTAAATCTGTCTAGGAACAACTTGTGCTAATATCCTACTTAATTAAATTCATAATCTAGAAGATAGTCAAATAGATCTTTGTTTAACACCATAATCGATAAATCCTGATATTTTAAATTACTTAAATACTAATAACATATTATAATTTAGTAGAATAGTTGGGCTATTTTAAATAAGTCATAAAAACCAAATTCTTAAAATATGTTTCCTTTCTTAACATAATTATTCAGTTTTAATATCATTTAAATATCCTTAACATATTTCTTAATTTCTATTTAAAATATAACTTAATAATTTTATTAAAATCTGGTTAAATAGAAAAAGGGGAATATTAAATAAAATAATAGGCTCAATAGTATACTTTAAAATACATTTCAAATTCTTTAAGCATTTTCTAATAAAAATGAGCTTATGACTAATATATTTATTTGATAAAATTCAACTCAACTTAAAATGTTAAGCACAACCCAACTGCAAATAATCAAGCCCACATGAGTCCAAGCCCAATTAAAACCATATACCAGTTTATAAAATTAGCCCCTTTCAAAAAAAAAGGAAAGACGTAAGGCCCATGTAAGGAAGCCCACTTAGGAACCAGAATGATATGAACCCGCGGGAATGGAATCTCTTGAACCCACAATCAATTTGAAAACTCGCTCAAGAAAGCCAAAATCAAGTCAATGAATGGTGAACCTAGATCCGTTGAGAACTCGTTTCAAGAACCTAGATTATATTAAAATCTAGACCCGTTGAAGAACCTGTCTCAAGAACCTAGATTACAAGGAGGAACGCCACAAAAATTTTGATTTACCTTTGATAAGGTCAAAAGTTCAATTAAGAACAAGTGGAGATAAACTCAACTCATAATGAATAAATTCATCAAATTTCATAAACTGATTAAAATGAGGATACAAAGAGTATTTAAACCTAAACCTAATTAAAACCCTAGCCAAAATAAAGCCCTTTCTTTCAAAACTACTCCTGGATGAATAGTGCCACGCTACAGTACCGCGGCTATAGTAACTCGCTACAGTACCTCATTAAACCCTAGTTCCTAAAAAGTAATTTTCCAAATAAGCCCTTGGTCAAGATACAAGGCCTTTCTAAAAACCCTAGTTCATAAGAAGAAAGACATATGTGGGCCAAACATCCTCAAGCCCACTTATTCTAAACTAATAAAATAAATCCTTTAAATGATTTTAATAAATTGAAAGTCTTTAATAACAATAGGCCCAAACAATAACTCTAAGTTATTTCTTCCATAGCATGTATCAACTGGATCAAAACTGGTTCTTCTTCTTTTGAGCCCATCTTGTGAATTGGTCGCTTACTAGTTTCATCCAAAGTGGATTGCACCAATTCTTGCTTTACTTCCTTGATTTTCTTAGCTTTTGATATTGTAATTATCCCATTTGGAACTTGCAAATGATCTTTAAAACTAGGTTCACCTTGGTTCTCATTTTTCCCCTTTCCTCAAAAGGATTGGACCTCAAATCTCCACTTGCATCAAAGGGAAAAAGGTTTGTAACATTGAAAATAGCAAAAACATGAAACTTACCTGGAAGATCCACTTTATATGCATTTTCATTAATTTTCTTCAGAATTTGAAAAGCTTAATCCAAGCTACTCTTGTCATCAACAAGTAAAAGCATCAAAGCTAAATGAGTAAGTGGGTTAAAACTATAAACAATTTCAAATGGAGAATAAGAAATAGTGGTATGTAAGGTTTTATTATATGCACACTCTAATAAGGGCAAAGGATACTCCTGCAGACGTCCATGTAACAATTAAATGAATGGCAAATGATACTCCCACAAATGTTCATGAAACACACAAAAAACTTTCCTTACACCAAAATGACCACTCCAATTATATGCAAACTCAATGAATGGCAAACAATACGCCCGCAAACGATCATGCAACACGTTAATGAATAACAAATGATACTTCTACAAACGTTTATGCAACACGTCAATGAATGGCAAATGATACTCCCACAAACGTTCATGCAACACAAAGAAAGTATTCCTTACACCAAAGTTACCCAACAAACCACCATGTCTATCACACACAAGCAACTTACGCATAAAACTAGTAGGCACACAAAATCTATTCTCTCTAAACAAGTACCAATCTAGTTTATAGAACTTACCAATCGATGACTTCTCACATGTTCCATACACACTAGCAAAGTCATCATCATTAGCAAGCAATTCCTTACCATAGTCAAGTCTCAACAATTTTGCATCTAAAATGAAGATAAGGACATACATTCTTGCTAAAGCATCAAGTATAAAATTTTTCATACCTTGTGTGTATTTGAATACAAGAGGAAAGGTATCAATGAATTCCTTCCACTTGGCATGCTTTCTATTCAACTTACCTTGTCCCTTCAAGTACTTCAAGGACTCATGTTCGTCAAAGAAAGGTCGGGTAAGAATTGTCGCACACGGCACACAATCAATGTAATGATCTATCTCTCTAATAGGTGGCAATTCACTAAACACACCGCTAGGAAATACGACCTCATATCCCTGCAACAAAGAGACAACAATACTAGGCAAAGATACGTCAAATTCATTAGTATTAAGACTCGCCTTAGCATAAAAACTCACTTTTCTCTTTGTTTTTCTCTCACTTTCTTCACTCTTTCTTTTCTTTCCACTCTCTTTTTCTTTTCCATTCTTTTTTTCCCTTTCACACTCTTTTTTCTTTTCACTCTTTTTTTTTGTCACTCCCTTTTTCTTCATCTTTCTTTGTACTCTCGACCTCACAATTATTTTTCAACTTATTCTCTTTTTTTCTTGAGGTCTCAGTCTCACCCTTTTCTTTTTTCTCTCTCATTTTTCTCTCTTTCTCCATTTCGGCCTCACTATTACTTTTCAGCTCAATCTCACATTCACTCTTACTTTTCAACTCAATCTCACTTTCACTCCTACTTTTTAGCTCAATCTCTTTTTCATTTTTTCTTTTTTGATCACTCTCACTCTCACTTTCTTTTTTCATCACTCTCATTTTCACTCTTTCTTTTTTGAGCAACCTCACTTTTCAGTTTCAATTGGTCCACATGGACCTATGTTGGAGTTAAATGAGCAAGTTTGATTGTTTTTCCATCATTTTTAAAATTGTACATGTTCCTTAACCCATCATGGATCACCTTCCTATCATACTGCCACGGCTTCTCCAACAAAATATGGTCAGCATGCATAGGCACTACATCACAAAGCACCATATCCTAGTATTTCCCAGTTGAAAAAGAAACTAGCACTTGCTTATTTACCCTAACCTCCCCATAATCACTCAACCACTACAACATGTATGGTCTACGGTGTTTCAAGGTAGGTAAATTCAATTTCTCAACTAGAGTAGTGCTAGCCAAATTAATACAACTCTTCAAATCAATAATCATACTACATATCTTGTTGTTGATGTGGCATCGAGTATGAAAAATATTCTCGCTTTGCTACTCTGTATCATCCATCTTAATTTGTGAATTGAGTGCACACCTAGTAACAAGAGAATCAACATACTCTTCTTTTTCATACCCATTTTCAACACTAGACTCACGTCACCTCCTATCTCTCCTGCCTTGTAGATTTTGAATTACCGTATCTTGATGATCCATCATATCCCTCACTTCACCCAACACCAAGTTCAACTGCTCAAACTGTTGTTGCATGGCTTGCAACACAAAGGATGAGTTATCTACCATCTCCTTTGGTGATGAGTCACTCCTATGAGACATCGTAATGTGCTGCACAAAAATAATGTTAGTAGAAAACCTCACACACTCCCTTACGTGTTTACACTCGAATAATGGCACTCCACTCGTGTTTCACTCTTAATTGGCTTTTTCCCGATAATAGTCTCACACTCTCTTGCTTTTTACCTTAATAGTTTTCCCGCTCAAGTTCTTTAAGAACTAGTTGAACTAAATCAAGACAATACAACCTTGTATTATTCCAACCAGTAATATAGATCTAAGAAACAAGAAACAAGGAAGGAATAAAATGACACGAGACTCAAGGAATTTATACGAGGGAAAAAGTAATTATAAAACAAGAACTAGAAAGATATATTCTGCCCCTTTGATGATAATGCTCAATCAACAAATATTTTTCTTTCTCTTTGTTGTAACTATGTAGCAACCTTTGAATATGCTACTTTTTCTTTTCTTCTTCTTCTTTTTTTTTTTTTTTTTTTTTGTTTTTGAATTTTTTTTCTTTTCTTTTCTTTTCCTTTCCTTTCTTTTCTTTTCTTTTCCTTTTTCTTCTCTAACTCAATCACAAACAGTGACTCAATTGTAAAAATAAAGCAATTGAATTCAACACACAAGAATTGACAACGAAATAGAAGAGAATCAATGGAACAACACTCCAAGCAATTGATAAACTTAGAAATGCATTAAACCCTAGAATTTTGAAACCCTAGGTGATGCAAATTTCAGATAAATGAAAAACCCTAAGAATTTCGGCAGCCTACTTTTTGTTCATTTTTTTTCCAACCCTAGAACAATGAAACCCTAGAATCAAAATTAAAGATGCAAGAATTAAAGATAGAATCATACCTGATTGGAAATCTTGCTCTGAATACCAAATGATATGAATTTACGGGAATAGAATCCTTTGAACCCACAATCAATTTGAAAACTCACCCAAGAAAGTCAAAATCAAGTCAATGGATGGAGAACCTAGACCCGTTAAGAACTCATTTCAAGAACCTAGATTATATTAAAATCTAGACCCATTGAAAAACTTGTCTTAAGAACCCAGATTACGAGGAGGAACGCGACAAAGGTCGTGATTTACTTTTGATAAGTTCAAAAGTTCAATCAAGAACAAGAAGAGATAAACTCAACTTACAATGAATAAATTTATCAAATTTCATAAACTAATTAAAATGAGGCTACAAATAGTATTTAAACCTAAACCTAATTAAAACCTTAGCCAAAATAAAGCCCTTTCTTCCAAAACTACCCCTGGATGAATAGTGTCGCGGCTACAACACCGCAACTACAGTAACTCGCTACAGTACCTCATTAAACCCTAGTTCCTAAAAAGTAACTTTCCAAATAAGCCATTGGCCAAAATACATGGCCTTTCCAAAAATTCTAGTTCATAAGAAGTAAAACATATGTGGGTCAAGCATCCTCAAGTCCACTTATTCTAAACTAATAAAATAAATCCTTTAAATGATTTTAATAAATTGAAAGTCTTCAATAACAATAGGCCCAAACAATAACTCTAAGTTATGTCTTCCACAACATGTATCAAGTGGATCAAAACTGGTTCTTCTTCTTTAGAGCCAACTTGTGAGTTGGGCTCTTGCTAGTTTCATTCAAAGTGGATTGCACCAATTCTTGCTTTACTTCCTTGATTTTCTTAGCTTTTGATCTTGTAATTATCCCATCTAGAACTTGCAAAGGATCTTTAAAACTAGGCCCACCTTGATTCCCATCACATAAGCTCTTGGCCGAATAGGCTTAAGGCCCATGGGCACATCATGAAATAAAGAGTGGCTACTCTTTCATGAAACACACGGGACAAACATAGTTTGAAAAGGAAGGGCGTGCGATAGTAGGGGACTCACAAGGGAAGCAGCACGGTACGACAGCTCTGGCGACTAGCTGGGGTGACGGCGGCGCAACAGGAGGCTCCTCTAAGCATGGTGGTGTGATGCAGTGAGAGATAGAGAGAGTTAGAGAGAGAGAGAGAGAGAGAAACCATGGAGTGCTGTTAAACCAAGAATCAAAGTAGATGAATAGAGTTTGCAATAGGGAACTTACGGGGAGGACGTGCGGCAGATCTTGTCTGACGGAGAGTCCTCGGATGGCGGTTTCTGTGTTTACCTAGGTGGTTTCCAACGCGATAGGTTGTGGGGGTATTGGGTTTACGTGTATGGGTCCTCCTACGGTGGTTCTCGGCATGCAAGTCGGCACGGGGTGGAAGAGACGTGGCTGGCTGTTGGCTTACGATGGTTGTCCAGGGCATCAGCGTACTTTTGGACATGGTGATGCTTTGAACGGGGTGGTTGAATCAGAGCTTTGGCCTTCATGGTTGTGTTCTGTTTTGATGAGAAAGAACAAAGGTTGCGTCGGTGTCTCGAGGGCTAATTTTGGTGGTTCCCTGTGGTTGGCTGCGGTGAAGGAGTGAGGTAACTCATGTCGGAGTTGTGGTGGTGTCGAGCGACGACAACGAGAGTCCTCCACGACTTAAATGCATGCTGTTTGTTCATTAGGAAGGGCTAGGGCTCTTCTTCTCCACCCGATCCGATGGTGGGTTGCTGGTGACTGGCTGAACTGTAGTTTTCCTCTCAGTTTGGACATAGAGGATCATGTAGTGGAGGTCTCTCTACGTCGGGTAGTTTGAGAAGGACGGGAGGTTGAGTGGCAACCCTAGTTGTATAAGGAACTGTTTTTTTATTTTTTATTTTTTGGATAAACTGCAACACATTTCATAACTTCAAAATAGTCATGCACAAAGCATTTCAGAAACAACCAAGTCCTCTATCACAGAAGGACCCTCTTCTACCAAAATTTTACAACCAACCCTAGATAAAGCTTGCTTAGCTAACAAATGAGCTACCCCATTACTAGACCCACGAATAAAAGAGGCTTTCCAATGTAACATAAGTTTGAAAAGCTGCTTAACATCCTCTAGCACTTACCCATACCAGGTCCAAAGTTCTTCATCTTTGTTTACTGAATTCACAATCACTAAAGCATCTCCTTCAAATTGCACCTTATTAAGGCCTAAATCATAACATAATTGCACAGTTTTCCTCAAAGCTAAGCTCTCAGCCATTGCAGAATCTGATACTAACTGCACTTGATCACTACAAGCTGCCTCAATCTGGCCTTCCCAGTCTCTGATGATTATTCCCAGTCCAAGAAGCTTCTTTTGAGCATCAATAGCAGCATCAAAATTTGCTTTGAAAATCCCTTCTGCTGGCTTCCTCCACTTCTGTAGGTATGTTCTTTCTCCTCCTTCAGCAACAAATCTCCCACCATTCTTTTTTTGAGCTTCTTTATATTCATTTAGCTGCAAAGCATCTTTGACTACCTGTGAAGGATTAAGAAACAGGTTATCAAAAAGATACTTATTCCTTCGATGCCAAATTCCCCTCAAAATTGAAAAGTTTCCTCCAACTTTTCTTTGTCTAGATGGCAGCACAGCTTGTCCCATAGATCCAGAAAATTATTTCCAGTAACTGTCCATTTCTGTAAACACTACCAGATTCAGTCCAAATATCATTAGTTGTAGGACATTGCCATAACACATGCATAATAGTCTCTTCAGCACTACCACATATCGAACACTTAGAATCTTCACAAATTTGCCTCCTGCATAATGATGCTGTAGTAGGCAAAGCACTTCTAACAGAAAATTTCCCCTCCTTACTCCAATTCCAGATCTGTTTGTCTTGCCCCCTTCTGATACTAATAGGTAAATTATAGATCATTGCAGCCTCTTCTTCGTGAAAATGAGCTCGGATAATCTCTTCCTTCCATTGATGAACCTCCTCATCAATAAGATCATAAACCTTTGCCTCAGCTCCAAGAGATGAAATTGGAGATTGAACACTAAAACTTGAGGGCTTTGGTAACCACTTGTGTCTCCATATGCTAATTTGTTTACCATTACCAACACGCCAAATTAATCCTTCTTGCAACACCTCTCTAGCCATCCAAATGCTTCTCCAAATATATGATGGGGAGTTACCTAGCTTTGCATCAAGTATACTCTCTTTGCTGAAATATTTACTTTTAAAGACCTTGGCAACTAAAGAATCTGGATTCTGCAAAAACCTCCAACTGTTTTTAGCAAGTAGTGCTAAATTGAAATCTTCTAAATCTCTAAATCCCATCCCACCTCAATTTTAGCCTTTCCCATAAAACTCCAGCTTTTCCAATGCACCCCTCTCCTATCTTTTTTCCCCCACCAAAAATTAGCCAACATGGCAGAAATTTCGTGGCAAAGCCTCTTGGAAAGCTTAAAAACATTCATTGTATAAGTTGGTATGGCTTGCAAGACATCTTTTATTAAAATTTCCTTACCAGCAGTAGTTAAAAAGTTGTTCTTCCAACAAGAAATTCTGCTCCATATACGATCTTTAATGCATCTAAAGGAATTATACTTTGACTTACCAATCATTAGATGGCAATCCCAAATACCTTTCATAGCTCCCACATGCTATTGCCCTTACGTCATTCACAATCTGTTGCTTAAAACTTGCATATGTATTTGTACTAAAAAAAACTGAAGTCTTGTTCCTGTTTAACTTCTGACCAGATGCTATTTCATAGGTCCTTAAGATGTTGTAAATTATCCCAATCTGATCTCCTTGCTCTGCAAAATAAAACATAGTCATCTGCAAAGAGCAGATGACTAATTCTTGGGCTTCCTCTAGCAACACTCACACCCTTAATCAAACCTTTAAGCTCAGCCGCATTGATTAGAGTAGTCAAACCTTCAGTACAAATAATAAATAAGTAGGGAGATCCCCTCAAACCACAACTTGGAACAATCTCACCAGTAGGATTCCCATTTACTAGGACTGAATACTTTACTGACTTCACACACATCATCACCAAAGAAATAAATTTCTGCTCAAAGCCAAGTTTAACCATCATAGCCTCCAAATAATTCCATTCGACCCTATCATAAGCTTTTGAAATATCAAATTTTAAAGCCATACTCCCCACTTTCCATTTTTGTTTAGTCCTCATAGAATGAAGAACCTCAAAAGCAACCATTATATTATCAGAGATTAATCTACCTGGTATAAAAGCACTTTGGTTGCTTGCAACTAAATTAGGTAGAATTCTCTTTAATCTATTTGATATAGTCTTTGAAACAATTTTATAAAGAACATTACAAAGACTAATGGGTCTAAATTCCTGCACTGCATCAGGTTTGGAAACCTTTGAAATCAATGCAATGTATGTATAATTCAAAGAAGAGGAAAAGGAGCCATTGTTCAAAAAGTTAAGAGTTTCGGCACAGACCTCATCCCTGACAGTATGCCAATGTTGTTGGAAAAAACCTGCACCAAATCCATCTGGTCCTGGTGACTTTAAAGAGGACATTTGATTTAGAGCTAATTCTACTTCTTCTGTTGTGTATATTCTTCCAAGGGCATCATTCATCTGATCTGATACCTTAGTCTGAACATTATCCACCACTGCATTTATATCTTCAGAACATTATCCACCACTGGTAATCGATAAATGCTTGCTCAATACCCTCTTTTCCATATCGTAGAACCTGATCTTGATCTTTAATCTTGGTAATGAAACCCCTTCTCTTCCTCTCCGTTGCACATGTATGGAAATATTTGGTATTTTTATCCCCTTTTTGATACCATTGTAACTTAGCTCTTTGCCTCCATTTCTGATCTTCCTGTTCCAGCATAGTTTCCAATTCTTTCTTGGCTGCTCTTAATTCCTCCACCTTGTGCATATCCTCCTCCATTTGTATTTTCCTAATCTGTTCAGTCTTATCTTGAATCAGTTTTTCTCTTCCCCTGAAAATATGCTTACTTCATCTACTTAAGGCTGTTTGACAAGCCCTTAATTTTTCCTACGCCCTGCCAATTGCCTCTCCACCCCCATTATCTCGATTCCATTCTGCTTCCACAACTCGAGCACAATCTTCCTCAAGAGCCCAACAGTTTTCATATTTAAACTTGCCTTTGAAAACAAAAATATGTTCATGACTTTCACTACAGTTCAATAAAAGAGGACTATGGTCTGAGTTACATACTGCCAATACCTCAACAACCAAATCAGAGAATTTCTCAGACCATTTAGGGTTGGCTACTACCCTATCTAGCCTCTCTTTAGTGAAAGATACATCAACATGATTATTACACCAAGTATATAAACAACCTTTCCACCCCAGATCACACAACCTGCAATTCAATAAAGTCTGTCAGAAAGGTTCCATCTGATTTTCATTCCTCATACTGCCTCCAAACTTTTCTTCCTGGGAAATTATTTCATTAAAGTCCCCTACAACACACCATAGATGATCATCTAGTGGTCGAAGGTTCTCCAATAAAGTCCAGCTATCCTTTTCTGTTACTCACCTCTGGATTACCATAAAATCTAGTAAGCATCCATGTATTATTAGTTTCTCTATTGAAAACCCAGCCACTAATATGACTATGTGAGTAATTTATAATCTCCACATCTACCTCTTCCTTCTACAAAAGAACTAAACCCCCACTTCTTCCAACTGAATCAACCACAAAACACCCTTGATATCCCAATTTAACTTTTAAAGAATCAAACTTATTGGCAGTGAGTTTGGTCTCCATTAAAAAGACCAAATTGGGTTTCTTATACTTTATCAAGAAGTAAAGCTCCTGAACTGTCTGGGGTTCCCAAGTCCCCGACAGTTCCAACTTAAGATTTTCATTGTTGTTGGCGGGGTTGCTGAGCAACCTCCGCCAATTCATCAGTTTTTTCAAGAAATGAGACTCCCTTTGCATCTCTTAGTTTCTTGAATGGAGATTTGTCACTGCCATCTTCTCCACCCTCTCTCAAAATACGTTTCTTCCTTAGTTGGACAGAACAAGTCACTGGTTGTATACCTTTCTCTCGTGCCTTTCTTTTCCAGACTAATTTTTGTAGGTTACTTCGATCTTGCACACAATCTTGAGCCAATATTTCCTTTCTGGCAGTTAGTTTCTCATCATACTGTTCAATCATGTCCTCAGTGGGCTTGCTATCAACTTGCCAAACTGCTGACCCATGATGAATGGGCCCCCACTCAATCTCTATCCCATGTTCATGTAACCAAACCTTTTCACCACCAGATACCTTTTTAGCTACTAATCCCTTCTCATGTAAACTGCTTCCACCCTTATCTACATTAACTGCTACACTTTTTGAAACTTCCAAGCAGTTAGAGCCTTTCCCTTCTATTTTATCAACTGCTCCTTGGTTTTTGGTAACTTCTTCTTGGTTCTTAACCATAATCAGTTCTTCAGAAGTAATTGCTTTCTCAGCCCCAGTAACCACCCTAACTGCTTTCTCAGCCCCAATCACCACCCTAACTGCTTTCTCAGTTCCAGTCACCACTGTTTCTACTTTCTCAGTCACCATCGTATCTGCCTGACCATGAACCATCTTCATCACATCAAAGTTCATACTGCTGGACTCTGCAACAACACTAGGCTTCCCTAAAAAACCATCAAAATTAGAAAACATACGTCACCCACCAGCTTCTGCTCTCAGCCATGTCCCAAACTATGTAGTATTGCCATCACCCTTTTCCTTCAGACTTTGACACAACAAAGTGTGATGCAGAATACATCCACAAGTAAAACATAATCGTGGTAACTTCTCATATTTAAAGGGTATCCAAACCTTAACTCCATTGATGCATACTGTTCTTCCCCTTGCTACTGGCTTTGTTAAGTCCAAATCCACTTTCATCCTGAAGGATTTTCCCCACCCAATTCCGTCCTCATCAACATCAATCTCCACCACTTTCCTATTGAATTGCCTATCTTCCAACCAGTATTCCAGGTCATATTAGCCAGAGGCAAATTATACATTTGCACCTAGAAAGCTTCATGGTCAAAGACCATTTTAGTTGGTCGGGACTCCCCATCAAACTCCTGAATTATAAATAAGCAATTATCAAACAGCCAAGGTCTCCTTTCCTTGATCCTCTGTTTATCAGCATGGTTATTGAAAGCAAGTATGAATAGATTCAGACCTACTTCCATGAAAGTAGCTGGTTCACTCAGACCCCAGACTCTCGCCATTGTTGAAGCAATCACTGTTTTACTTATAGCCCTATCAACACAGACCTTCCCTATCAAACACTTATCACCCTTCCGCTGAACTGCCTCTGCTTCTTCTACATCCAATTCAATCATCAACCTTTCTTCCTTCGTGAGAGTCATTTGTTCCCATTGCTTTTCTAGTTCCTCCATCATATCCCTCTATAGCCACCTTCGTATCACAAAAAAACCCCCAAGTTGACACTATTACTCTACCTTCAGTTTTGCACGAAAGAGAAAACTTTCGAGAGAGAAAAACCAAAGAAGAGACTTTTTTTTTAGGTGGAGACTTATGTATAAGGGACTGTTGTGTGTGAATTTAAAACCTACGGATATATATATATATATATATATATGAAACCCTAGGTGCAAGAAGTTCAAGCCAGAAGATGAACGTACGTGGGGCTAAACTGAAATGATTGGTTTGCTGCAATGGTTTCACATTTCAACGTGGTTCGGTTATATATGATAATTAATAATTAATAATTAATAATAATAATAATATTATTATTATTAACCTCAATTAAAATTACACATGTTATTAATAGGTTGGATAACATCCATAATAATATATGTTAAAATAAATATTTTTGACAATATTTTAAAATTTAAATAAATAAATAATATACAGTCTAATTTAGGCTCAACATGGCACAAACCTAAATAAATAATAGCCTGTCAACATTCGATAGCATTGGCTCATTAAACCTAATTTAGGCATAATAAGATTATTTGTATTAATTTCATCCTTGGAAATATTGGGCTTGGTTGTTACAAAACCACCAGTAGAGGAAACACCCTAAGAAAGGGAGAGAAAAGTCTCAACTAGCGTAAAACAGTACCCTACACGACGACAGGAGAAAAAACCACTACTCAGTTCGAGAACAGAGAGAAGAATAAAAGTTATAATGATTAAATGAAATGAGTACGCTAGCTTCTACAAAAATGATGACTAGATATTTTTTTCACTTTAGCTTCTTTTTAAAAGAAACTTTAACTTAGTATATTTAAAAGATATTTTAAAAGATTGGGCATTTTACTTTTTTGTTTTTTTGGCATTTTGTGAGCGAGTTTCTTTCTGTAGTACACAATTTATGCACGACATCTAAAAATTCTGCCGATTCATTTTGTTCATAAAATTTGAAAATATTCGAGTAATCAACTCGGTTTCGGCATACACAACAAATTCAACTAAGTGTAGCAAGCAATACATCTACGGTACAACACAGTCTTATTCATGTTTAAGCAAACCAAGCTAGTTTGGGTTTGGCTTTTACATCACGTATCTTTGTAAGGGGCTAGATGTGACTTGTCAAATAACGTAATTTTGAAGTCAAAGCTTCAATTACGCATGCATATATATCAATCATTCATCAACCTCTAGGTAGAGGGATGGGATGAATAAGTAATGTTAACACTCGGTCCTTACTTTCACGATTTTCAACGCTGTGCCCATCTCCGTACTGGTACATGCATTGGGACATCCTTGGAAAATTCAATCTAATCTGAATAAATGCTTCACAAAAGGAAAAACACCAGCGAGTTCTTTTCTATACTTCTTCCAACACCATTTAAATCACTTAAGTGAACTTGTGTTGCTTTACTTAAGATATATATTATATTAACCGGTTTGGCTATATGAACCTGGTTTCTGACTCCGACGACAGGTTCCGTCGGTTTCTGTACACCTCTAAGTAGGACTGAGTAAAAGTTCAAAACCCAACTCCGAATTTGGCTCCATTTCGACTTTACTCCGACTTCACTCTAACTCAGACAAAACGGAGTCAGCATCGGATTTTTGTTTTTAATTTTTCAGTTGGAGTCGGAGGTGTTGCTGGACCCACTCCAACTCTAATATTGTATATATATTATAAAAATATGTATTTATCTATATATTTATCATATATACTATTATAGTTAAATAGTTATATAACTAGAACTTATATAGTTAAATTCAATAATATACTATTATGAGCTTATTATTATAAAATAATATACTTATACTATAATATAAATAGACTAATGATATTTTAGTATATGTAAATATTATAGTATTACTACCATACATAATCAAATATAGAAATAAGTTAGATACTAGTATTTAAAATAAGTCTAGTATAATAAGTTAATAAAATATATACTAATTAACTAAAGTATAATAATATGTATTTAGACACTAAAAATAATATGTAATATTATAGTATGATAATATGTAATTAGACACTATAGTATAAGTCTAGTATAAAAATAAGTTAGATATTAGTATAGAAGTAAATTAGCAGTGAATGATTTAGTTTTAATTTTTAATTTTTTGAAAAAATTGAAATTTGAAGGCCTAAAAAAAATTCTTTTTTAAAATGGGCTAAATATGAAGCTAAAAAAAGTCCAAAATTGGAAGCCCAAATCCGACTCGTCTCCAACAAGTCGAAGTCAGAGTTGGATCGGAGTCTACATAAGTCGAAATCGGAGTTTGGATTTAAACTCTGACAAAGTTGGAGTGAAGTCATATTTAAGGGAATCCGACTCCGACTAAGCCGACGCTCACCCATACATGTAAGTTGAGCAAATATCTAAGATGGGTGGTGTGTGCATTGTAAAACATTGTTCTTGGAGGCATAGACCTCGGTTGGCTTCTGAGCGATATAGGGTGACTCCAATGTTTCCTAAAATTCAGTGATTCTAACCCAATTCTCAAGCCCATTTCATAGGTTCAAGTTAGTGGGTGTATATTTGGCCCATCAGTAGTTAAAAAGTGCCTTATTTTGATCAAGTTAAATGATATTTGTAGTCTCAAATTGTACAAGTTCAGAGTACTCCCTTTGAAAAGAGTGAAAGAAAATACTAGTTTGTCCCATGCTTTTGCTCCCTGGATTTGACCGCTCATGCATTTTAATCTTTTTTTCTTCGTTAATGGTTAACCAAGCCCCCATGGGCCATCTTAGATTGGAGGGAAGAAGTATAATAACCCCCAACCAAGCCCACCTCCAAAGCTTACACAAATGGCCCAACAAGCCCAACTCACAAGGCCCAAAAGCCTTGTCTTTTATTTTTCTCCTTCTAATTCAAACCCACATACACCATACCATTGATTTCCCTCAAGTCCAAGATGTGCCTCACGCCTCTAGGGTTCCCACCTAACCATGGTTAAGCTTCTAACTTGAGTTAAGAAGTACTAATCACCTCACACATGATTAGTAACCTCTAAATCATGTTTTTAGCTTAATTTTTCTATTGTTGATTTGCATTGTTCTTAGACTAACTTAGAAGATTCGGCTTGACCCAAGACATGTCATTAGGAGCAAAGCCATGACAATGCCCAAATGAGCACTAATTGCCATGTGCACGTCATCAAACTAGCCCCTAGCCCACGCCATTTCTATCATATTTTCAATCGTAGTTTCACCAATCACATCTCACCACATCACTCAAGGTTTAGACCTCACATTGGAGGAAATACCTCCAAGAAACCAAACCAAAATCCAACAATTTCCTTGGAACATCTAGTTGGAACCAAACCAAATTGCCCTTAGTTTCTTCAAGAATTTTTCTGCTCTTCTTTGAGCCACTCCACATGCCACCACCCCTTCCCTCCAATCCTTTAGAATTTCCTCAAAGAATCATTGTATTTTGACTAAGCTTTCCCCCAAACAATTGCCAAAATTGATTGGCAATGGCACATTGAACCATTCAACAACCACCTCACTTCATTCCCTTCCATGAGCTGTACACACATCTTCACTTGGTAGCCAATCTCTCCACCTTCTGCCACTTGAAAAGGCCATCAAGAAGTGCCATCATACTTGCACAACACAACCATGGAGAAATGACAAGAAGATGAGGCAAGCAAGTGATGAAAGCTGGATAGTTTTTGAAGACCCTACCTTACGGCAATCTAGCATGATCTCATTTGCCATTCATTTCATTTTTGTTATGTTTTTCTAAACCAAACCAGCCCCTGCACCCATAGCCTCATTGTAGCACCTGAAAATGTAGAAATGATGGGGGTTTGAATACTATTCACCTGCACAAGTGATGATACAAGCTTAAACTTGTATCACCACACTCCACTGCCCACTTCAACCAATTCCAAGCCCCTTCATCATCCAAAGCCAACATCCTCCACCCTTCTTAAAGCCTATAAATACCTCCCTCACTTCCTCACACCCCTCCTCAAAGCATTTCCTCTAGTGTTCTTGAGAGCAAACACTTCTTGTGTGAGAAAAGAGTTGAATCTGAGTAGGTTGTGTGAGTGATCTTGAAGTGAGTTGTTCTTGGAACTTAAGGGTCATGAAGTTTTGTAAATGTTCTTGCCTTATCTTTTGTTAAGTGTTAGAATGATATGTTAGGTTTCAATTTATGGCATGAGAATGAAGTTTGATTTAATTTAATTAAGGTTTACCCTGCTAAGTGCAAACCGGGTCAATTTGGAAGTATTGGATGAAGAAATTGCTTTGGGATGAATTTTTAGCCATGACATGTCTTGATATAATTTATATGATTCACTAATGTCTTAGACTGAATTTTGAAAGTTTGAATTTGAGGTTGAAAACATGCCATGATAGGCTTTAAATTCATATCATGTGTTAATCATCTAGCATGCACCAGTTTTGCTTAGTTTATGTTTAGCTTATGGAGTTTTGATTAATTTACCTAGGCTTGAATAATGTGCATTTAGAAAAACCTTGTGATTGAGATAAGAATGAAAATGCATGATTTGATTAAAGTTTTAAAACATCTATTGGTAAATAAAGCTAGAAACATCATGCATGCTTAATGGATGATTTAGTGATAATTAGGTCTTAAGCCATGTTTAAGTGTTGTGATGAATTTGTATGACCTGAGCCTAAGATTTTAAATTGTCCCTAAGGTATTCAAGGTTGCATTTGGGGAAATTTGAAGCACACATGCATCCATAGAGGTTTTTAAATTGAAATCACACATAAGCCTTAAAAGGATGAATGTCACGGGTTGGGTGTAATTGACATGGTTGGATTTGAATCTTACAATTCTAATGGAATAGATGATCCTTCAAGGTAGTATAGTGACAGGTCACAGGTAGTACATTGTGTCCTTCAAGGGAGTGCAATTCTAAGGGCATGATCTTTATTTCCTTCAAGGCAGTACAGTGACAAGTGGAGTTGCAGTGTCTTTTTCAGATGATCCAGACTCATACATTACTCATTTATGGCACATGCGCTTGGGTGGTATGAGTAAAAAGAGAATGTCTATTATAAGTAAGCAAAGTTTAATGTGTGATAAGAAGTTAGAGAAACTTGAATTTTATGAGCATTGTGTCTTTGGGAAATGGTGCAGAGTTCAGTTTACTATAGGTGCTCATAGAACCAAAAGTACTAAGGACAATATTCATTCTGATCTTTGGGGTCCATCTTCTGTTCTATCAAAAGGTGGTGTTCAATATTTACTCATGTTTATTGATGAATATTCGAGAAAGGTTTGGGTTTATCTTCTGAAATAAAAGAGCGATGTATTTGCTAACTTTAACTAGTAGAAGGTTTTGATTGAAAATCAGATAGACAAGAAGGTAAAGCGACTTCGAACTGACAATGAAATGAAATTTTGGGGGGTTAGTTTGATGAATTATGCAAAGATGAACGTATTGTTAAGCACCTTACAGTCAAACACACTCCACAACAAAATTGAGTAGCTGAACGGATGAATATGACTCTTTTGAGGAGAGCCGACAGTAATGTTTTGAATGTCGGCGTCTCTAAAGGTTTCTGGGCTGAAGCAGTCAGCACAACTTGCTATTTGGTTAACCGCTTTCCAGCCATAGCTATTGAATTGAAAACTCCAAAAGAGGTATGGTTTGGAACTCCTGGTGATTATTCAAATTTGAGAATTTTTTGTTGTTTTGCATATTTTCATATTAATGAAGGAAAAGTTGAGCTAAGGGCAAAGAAGAGCATATTCTTTGGATATGCCAATGGAGTAAAAGGATTCAGGTTGTGGTGTACTGATTCTAAATCACCCAAGTTTGTAATTAGCAGGGATGTGGTATTTGATGATTAATCTATGTTTAATCCGATAAAGGAGCTTTTTGTTTCTATAGGAGAAAAGCAGGGTAATGGCAAGAAGGTGGAGTTGCTAGTTGAAGCTTCACAAGGAGTGTCAAGTAGCACTCAAGATCATGCTATTGCTGATGAGCATGATTCTGAATCTGATAGTGGTGCACGGGGTGAGCAAAACTACAATATAACTACTAGTAGACAGAGGAGATAGATCAGGGTACCTCAAAGATTTGTTCATGCAGACATGGTGATGTTGCTTGCCATGGTTGCGTTGTATGATCTAGAGTTACAACAATTTGATGTTAAAACAACATTTCTACATGGTGAGCTTGAGGAGACCATTTATATGCATTAGCCAGAGGGATTCATCGTTGAAGATAAAGAAGATCATGTGTGCAAATTGAAGAAATCACTATATGGTTTGAAGCAGTATCTGAGGCAATGGTATAAGCATTTTGGTACTTTTATGATTAATCATGGTTATTTATGAAGTGCCTATGATAGTTGTGTTTACCACAGACAAGTGTCTGATGGGTCTTTCATTTATTTGCTACTATAGGTTGATGACATGCTTATTGTTACCAAAGGCATGTCTGATGTTAGTTTGTTGTAAACCCAACTCAGTAATGAGTTTCAAATGAAAGATTTGGGCGCTGCAAAGAAGATTTTGGGGATGGAAATCCACAGAGATAGGAAAGTTGGAAAGTTGTACTTGTCCCATGGAATGTACATTGAGAAAGTTCTTGAGAGATTTGGATTATCCAATTCCAAACCAGTAAGTACACAACTTGCTATACATTTTAAACTTTCAGCATCACTATCTTATCAGATTGACGAGGAGGAACAGTTCATGTCACGTGTTCCATATTCCAACGCAGTGAGCAGTATCATGTATGCAATGGTTTGTACGTGTCCAGACATTTCACAGGCAACGAGCGTTGTTTGCAGGTATTTGGCTAATTTGGGTAAGATTCATTGGCAGGCTGTGAAATGAATATTCAGGTATTTGAAAGGGACTTCGAATTTTGGCTTAGTCTTTGATAAGGAAAATAATTTCAGTTCAAGGGTCGTGGGTTATGTTGATTCAAATTATGTTGAGAACTTAGACAAGAGAAGATTACTAATAGGGTATGTTTTCACTTTGTGTATTCTGTTTATGTGGTATCCACTTAGTTGGGGAGTTATAACGATTGAACATGCTAGTTTTAGCTGGGCCGGAATAAAACCTTTTGAAGCGAGGGGAGTGCTATCTGGTACCATAATGTTCTTCTATCATGTTGTAAAAGATTTTTTATTTTTATTTTTTATTTTTTTTATAGTTTGCAGTCATTATCTTCAATTTTCCGCAATTATCATATCATGAAAGAAAGGGCTACTCACCTCAGAGTAAAAAAAAAGTTATTATATTCAATTGGATTTTCTTGGACATTACACAATTTCTGTAGTTGTTTAATGCTATTTAGAATCATAATAGCTCTTATATGAGTTCCAAATTTGATGTTGTCACATTCATTAAAAGAAACTGCGTGCGTGGAGGTATTTTCCTGATTATTTATTCAAAAGTGTTTGCAAGTTTTGTGAATTCTGTTGAAGTTTAATGTTGACTCCTCAACCCCGGCCCTCTAAATCCCCCAGTACCAAATATTGAGAATTATCAGTGGCCTTTTGACTCCTCATAAGTAACCAAATTTCTGTTAAGTTATTGTCGTGCTTGGCTAGTTGTCTTTTAGATGTTAGGTGGCCTCAACTCCTCTGGGCTACATGCTCAAGAAGCGAGGGCTTTAGTTCAAACTCATCTTGTTTGAGAAATTGGAGCAACAACTAGATTAATCATTCTATAAAATGTCATTTTTTCAAAACAACATATTGGACATGGATGGGAGACACGGTTAAACATTTGTAGTCCCTCACCAAAAAGTCAATACCAAATCGTAAAAGACACTTTATCGTCCGAATACACTATAAATTTTGGTAGGAGGATATGTCTCATGTCCATGTATAGCTGCATACCGTAAATGTTTGAGTTTCTCTTTATCCAGCTCGTGTTCGTTTCTCTTTTCCTTGGCTCCTGTTTCTTACTCAGTCAGCAAAGAGTGCATATGTCTATTTCCCACCCAGATTTGACTAACTTGTATTTGCTACAGTATTATTCTTGAGACAGATAGCAAATTCTGACAATGTTTGTAAAACCACCACAGTTTTGGTGGAGTCCGAATGTATTATAAATAGACAAGTGTAGCTATACAAGTAAGGAAAGAATAATGAAAGATTACAACGGTTACAAACCAACAATTAAGGGTCAACTATTACAAAGAAGGAATGATGTCTAAGAATCAGGAGAGGATTCTGAGGAATCCTTAACACCCCCCCACAAGCTAAGCGTGGGATTAGAGCACACACGTAGCTTGGATCGAAAGAACGTGAAGAGAGGTCGTGAGACACTCTTTGTAAAGACATCAGCAACTTGAAGTGTGGTAGGAATATGTTGAGTGTGGATTCGACCAGCGACCACCAGTTCTCGAAGAAAGTGATAGTCCAGATCAATGTGCTTAGAGCGCTTGTGAGAGACGGGGTTGGAGCTTAAGAAGATGGCACTCTTGTTGTCACAGAGAAGAAGCGGACGAGCTGGAGTGGAAACACGCAGGTCACGAAGAAGATGGTCTAACCATAGAACTTCAGCAGCAGTGGAAGCCAAGGCACGGTATTCAGATTCACAACTGGAGCGGGACACTGTGGGTTGCTTTTTGGCACTCCAAGAGACAAGATTATCACCCAAGTAGATAGAGTAGCCTGAAGTAGAGCGTCGAGTGTCAGGACAACCGGCCCAATCAGCATCAGAATAGGCAGTAATACTAGCAGAGGAGGAGGCAGTGAATGATAAACCAAAGTGAAGAGTGCCTTTGACGTAACGAAGGATGCGCTTTACAACCTGAAAATGTTCATTAGTAGGAGCATGCAAATATTGGCTAACAGAATTGACCGAGTGGGCAAGGTCAGGGCGAGTAATAGTCAGATATTGCAGTGCACCAACAAGAGAGCGATAGAGAGTAACGTCCTCAAATGGAGAACCATTGGAGGAGAGGCGCTGGGCAACAACCATAGGAGTTGTGATAGGTTTGCAATCAAGAAGCTGAGCGCGCGCAAGGACATCGCGTGCATACTTGGTCTGGCTGAGAAAAAGACCTGTCGAGGTGGGAGTGGCTTCGAGACCCAAAAAATAGCTAAGGGAACCCAAATCCTTGGTGGCAAATTCGGAGTGAAGCTACTGAATGAAGTGGTTGAGAAAAGACACATTATTGCCAGTGAGAATAATGTCATCAACATACAGTAAGAGATAAATGATGTGCTGCTGGCGATGAAGAATGAATAAGGATGTATCCGCACGACTACAAGTGAACCCAAGCTGCAAAAGAAATGAGCTAAAACGCTGAAACCAAGCACACGGAGCTTGCTTGAGACCGTAAAGGGCCTTCTTGAGTTTGCATACATGATGAGGGAAGCGAGGATCAACATAGCCAGGAGGTTGCTCCATATAAACATGTTCCTGCAAGATGCCATTGAGAAAAGCATTTTTAACATCAAGTTGGCGAAGAGGCCAACCATAAGTGACAGCCAAAGAGAGCACAACACGGACAGTTGAGGCTTTGACCACTGGACTAAAGGTATCGGTGTAATCAAGTCCAGGAAGCTGAGTGTAGCCTTTGGCAACAAGACGGGCCTTGAGGCGGTCAACAGAGCCGTCAGATAGATACTTGGTGCGAAAGACCCATTTAGAACCCACAATGTTCGTTTTGGGAGGCCAAGGAACAAGATCCCAAGTGCAGTTATCACGAAGAGCTTTAACCTCTTCATCCATAGCAGCAAGCCATGCAGGATTTTTAGCAGCAGATTTGAAACCACGAGGCTCAGATGTAATAAGAAGAGCATGTAAGAGACCCGAGACATGATGACTGAGGTAGGTAGGGTACCGTGGTCGGAAAACGCCCGCCTTAGCTCGAGTGACATTGGGTGAGAAGAGGAAGGTACGGATGAAGTACTAGAAGCTGGAGCATCAGACGACGGTGGATCCTGTACTGGAGAGTCATGAGCAAGAGGCTCAGTAGAAACCTGCATAGGCTCAGAAAAAGAGTCAGAACATAGTCGACATACATGAGACCCAGACCGAGAATGCGGATCAGATAAAGTTGTGGGGGGCAATAGGGTAGGAGGTGGGGGAAGATCATGTGTTTGCATGGGTTCAAGAAAACAGGAGAGATCAATGGATGCAGGAGGTTGGGCGATAGAAGTGGGTAGGAGTGGAAAATTTTGTTCATCAAATTTGGCATGATGAGTGACGTAGATTTTAGAGGTGAGGGGATCTAGACAGCAGAAGCCTTTATAGGAAGGACTATATCCTAAAAATAGACAAGGAGTGCTGCGAGGAGAAAATTTGTTAGTGGCATAATCACGTAAACAGGGATAAACTCGACAACCAAAAGGATGAAAGTTGGTGTAAAGAGGAGGTTTACCGTGTAAAACTTCAAACGGAGAAATACCGCCAAGAAGTGGGACGGGCAACCGGTTAATGATATAAGTCGCAGTACTAAAAGCGTCAACCCAATAGCAAGTGGGTACACGGGAATGAAATAAGAGCGCAAGGCCCATTTCAGTCACGTGGCGATGCTTGCGCTCAGCGCGTCCATTTTGGGAAGGAGTGTAGGGACAAGACATTTGGTGATGAATGCCAGAAGAGCGGAGTTGAGATTGAAAACGATTGCTACAAAACTCAGCACCACCATCACTCTGAAAAATTTTAATTTTGCAAGAGTATTGATTTTCCACAAACGACTGAAATTGGAGAAAGATGTCAATAAAATCAGATTTAAATTTCATAGGATAAAGCCATGTAAAGCGTGAGTGGTCATCAACAAAAATGATATAATAAGTGAAACCCATTTTAGATTTAACAGGGGCCGGGCCCCATATGTCACAATGAACAAGACCCAAAATTGAGGTGGATCGAGTAACATGAGTGGAGAAAGGAAGCTTATGGCTTTTCGCAAATTGACACGTAGCGCAAATAGCAGGATTAGGCAAAATAGAAGTAAGAGATAACTGTCCCTTTTTATTTAATAATGAAATGATAGAATGATTAACATGCCCAAGACGCGCATGCCATAGATCATACGACGCCGTAAGAGCAGATTTATTAAGGACAGAAACAAAAGCATCATTGCCACGCTCTAGTACATAGAGACCGCCATCACGTCTTCCGGTTGCCACCACATTTCTTGTGATCTTGTTCTGAATGACAAAAGAAGAGTTAGTAAAGATGACTTGAAGAGGAAAGTCGGAAGTCAACTTACTAATGGAAAGGAGATTTTTTGTGAGGTGGGGAACTAATAAGACATCAAGCAATTTTAAATTTGGAGAAGGGTGAGAAGTACCCGTGTGAGTGATGGGTAAGGATGCCCCATTACCCACGACCACTTTATCCTTACCAAGATATTGCTCGGAAGTGTCAAGTGCAGTCGAATCTGGCGTCATGTGAGCGGAGGCACCCGTGTCAAGATACCAGTCGGAACTGGAGGAACCATCAGCAAGAGAACAATGTTGTTGAAAGGCTTCAGCAAGCTGGGCAGATGGTTCCGCACGATCATAACGATTGCGGCATCGATCTGCAGTATGGCCCTCTGTTTTGCAGATTTGGCAGCGAGGAGTGTATGGGCGACGGGAGCGATTGTTGGAAGGGTGGCCACCAGATTGAGACCCACCCGTGCTACCATTGAAGCCACTTTTGGAGCGCCGAGTGCCAGTGGAACGAGACTGACCGCCAAAACCAGAGGGGCAGTTTGCCAGGAAAGCTGCATGGGAAACAGAGTGAGTTTCAAGAGATTTTTGAAATAAATCATAGCTTTCGGCCAGAGGAACCAAATCATGGAAAGAGGGCAGTGGCGTGAGAGCCATCTGCGTGGAGGAGAAACCAGCGAACTTGGTGCCGAGAGCACGAAGAAACCAATGGGACTTGTCGATTTCATCAACTGGACGTCCAATGGCCATTAACTGGTCACAGAGTCCTTTGAACGCACGGGCAAACTCAGAAACAGGTCGGTTTCCTTTCTTCATGAGTTGTAGTTCATCCTTCAAACGCAACTCACGAGTTTTGGAGCCGTGACTGAAGGCACGTTCGAGTGCAACCCATACATCCCGAGAGGTTGCGTGACCCACAGCAGCTGCCATGGCTTCTTCAGAGAGGGAGGACAGCAACAGGCTGAGGATCCTCTGATCTTTGAGTTTCCATTCCAGAAACTTGGGGTTGGGCATGGAGGTGCCATCTGTGGGGTGAGGCAGTGTTTCAGATGGTGTGGTGAATGAACCATCAACGAAACCGAGACAACCTTGGCATTGAAGCAAGGGCATAAGCTGGCTTTTCCAGAGTAAATAATTGGTTGCCGAGAGCTTAATGGTGACCATGTGAACCATGGTATTGAAGGAAAGAGGTTCGGCCATGAGAGGGAAAAAAAAAATATGTCGGAAGTGATTCCTATAGGGCTCTTGATACCATGACAATGTTTGTAAAACCACCACAGTTTTGGTGGAGTCCGAATGTATTATAAATAGACAAGTGTAGTTATACAAGTAAGGAAAGAATAATGAAAGATTACAACGGTTACAAACCAACAATTAAGGGTCAACTATTACAAAGAAGGAATGATGTCTAAGAATCAGGAGAGGATTCTGAGGAATCCTTAACAAATTCAATTAAGAAGTGTAGCATGCAATACGTCTATAGTACTACGCAGTCTTATTCATGTTTAAGCAAACCAAGCTTGTTTTGGTTACAGTATTATTCTTGAGACAGATAGTAAATTCAACTAAGAAGTGTAGCATGCAATACATCTATGGTACAACACAGTCTTATTCATGTTTAAGCAAACCAAGCTAGTTTTGGTTTAGCTTTTACATCATGTATTTTGTAAAGGGCTAGATGTGACTTGTCAAATACAGATCAAAGAAAAAAATATTTCTTCGTAATTTTGAAGTCGAAGCTTCAATCACGTATGCATATATATCAATCATTCATCAATCTTTAGGTAGAGGGATGGGATGAATAAGCAATGTTAGCACTCGGTCTTTACTTTCAAGATATTCAACGCTGTGCCCATCTCCGTACTGGTACATGCATTGGGACATCCTTGCAAAATTCAATCCAATCTGAATAAATGTTTCACAAAAGGGAGAACTTGCAGCGAGTTCTTCATTATACTTCTTCCATGTCACAACAATCAAATTCCTTATATACTCACGAGCATCTTCTTCACTAGCACCAGTATCATTCATGTAACATTGAATTGATTTGGGATTATCACCTCTTTCGAACTCATCCTGATTTGCAAATTAACACAAATATAAGCATGTTATCCTATGTTCATGTGAAGAAGACCGAAAATATTTTGGCGAAAGACTTGGGATAGTGCGGTTTTGCAAACCTTAGATGTTCCGAGATCATCTGCAAGTCGTACAATCATTCCTTGCCAACGAATTATATTGGGATAGTCTTCCAATAAATCCAAGGTTTCCTTTGTTATGGGATTCGTGACAGCAAAATAAGAATGCACCAGTAAAAGTGGTGCTGATATTGACAGCCATTCAATTTCAATGTACTCTTGAAGGCTCGGTGTATATCCGCTGTAGTACCACCTCGCCTCCAATAGATAACATCTACATAAATCTGCCCACTGAAACATTTATGGTAGATCAATGAAGCAGAAGAGTTAGAATGTACAACAAATGCTAGAGTAAATAATGTTGAATATATATATATATATATATGTGTGTGTGTGTGTGTGTGTGTGTGTGGAGATCATACCCCCTTCTTAAGGTAGTGAATGTTGTTGAAACCTTTTTCCTTGAGGGTGTCCAAAGCCAGTTCATTAACTGAGTTGTGGAGGGTAAGGAAACATAGCTGCATATAGTAAGGAAGTTTTTCCATTGCATTGACATCCCATCTACATCACAAACATTACGTAAGTATTTGGGTTAAGAAGCAATATTAGAGATGTACCACTGCCATTAATACAAACCTCTCAACAACTTCTGTGAAGAGCTCAAGTTCTTCTAAAGTGCCATAGACATCATAGGCATCATCTATTATTGTTATCAGTGCACCGAGCATTGCTAACAATCTCCTCACAAATCCGAATTGGGGCTCAAAGGATACTCCCACTGTCCATAAGAAATTCTCCACCACCCTATCCCTCACAAAGCTCAACTCTCCAAGGCCAGTGCTCCTCCACCACCTTTGTATGAGACAAGGAAATAATATCAGTTCTAGAACTATAGAAACGAAATTTTTTACCTTTCTAATCCTATATATAAACAGTAAATGCCCACATATATTTTCTGGCTGAGTGTCAAATTACAAGATCACGAGTATAAACGTCCCTTTTACCTTGACACTTCTTTAAGATCTTCTTGGTGGACTGCTTGTACTACGTTGAAATCCAATTCTGCAAGCTGAAGCAAGATAGGGTCCATATCTTCTCTACTCCTATATACATCAATGAACCACCTCGCTTCCAATCTTATCACCCTCCAGTGCAATGGAAACTCCAGAGCATGGTTCACCATCGCACGAAGATTTTGATCTGTGCTTTTCTCCACATAGTCTTTGAGATGTTTGGTTGTAAAATCTCTTGCTTCCTCCAAGATGCTTTCACCTTCTATCAAGAGGAAGGAGGCTTCGTACAAAGCCAACATTCCCTTGACATCATCGCAAAGATATTCTTTGAAATTCCCCTTTTCATTGGTAAAACTCTTGAAAATATCTGCAGTCAACAAATTAATTAAGTTCACTAGTTAATAAATGATGTGTTTATTTATTTTTGTCAAGCATTACTAATATGTTGTTTACCTTGAGGTAAATTATATTTCTTTTGTCTTAGCAATCTAAATTCGAGAGCTGTGGCATATAAACTTTGCTCCCAGCAAACATCACCTCCATAATGAGTTTTGTGTATTTTGTCCAGCATCCTCCTTATTTCATCTTCGAAGTGGTAAGATACTCCAAGTCTTTGCAAGATGTCAATCTTCTCAACTTGCTTTAAAGGATCCACGATTTTGTGAAACATCTTTGTCACTTCTTCCTTCAAGTTCTCAATTTTTCTGGTGTATGACTCCGCCTGCCAATCCAAGTTTCATTGATTAGTCAGGCACCGATAATGCAAGAACTATTGAGATCAACAATAAAAACTAGTAGAGATAGCAAAAGTTACCCTGTAGTCACTTTCTAATGACTGGATGTAATCATCATGCCAGATGGTAGGATGAAAATTTCCTGATCGTCGAACAATAGTGGAGTCACTTGAGTTTTCTGCAAGGGCCATGCTTTGGAATGGATGAGGAGCATCACGATTTCCTTTTGTTACATGTGCGACAGGTTTCTTAGATGGAAGCAATGTAGAGGGATTGCAACGTTGTACTGAATCAAGAGCGTTAAGACACATTGAGTAGGCCATTAGCGAGGCTTTAGTTTTCGGATTAAATGGATTAACCTATGGAACATACGATTCACATATGTGCCTTTATATATCCTTGGGTGGCTATCATCTCTATGTCACGGCATTGAAAGCACACTCTAGTAGATTTCAAAGATTTTTTGTTCATTTAGACAAGGCAGGCAGGCTAAAGGGGTTGGTGGCCATATATTGGTTACTTACCTAAAGGACCTTTCAAGAGCCACCCCCAATAGAAAATGTGGTTGTATGTTGCCTCGAATGGCTGTTTTGAGAAAAATATCGCATGCAAGGGAGGTGGCATCATGTTTCGAGTGCCTAAAGGGATAGACGAAGAGGTGAAACCCTAAGCAATTTGAATGCAAAGCACACTCCAATTCTATTTCTTTTTTCCATCTTTTGGTTCTATTGATTCTTCTAACTTAATTCTTCATTTTATATTTCTATTCCCTTTTTTTATTTTTATTTTTTATTTTTTAGGCAAGCTTAATTATAGTTATAAGCAAGCTTTTGTGTAAAGAATTGTTTTTTTTTTCTCTCTCTCTCTCTAGACAAGCTATTAAGAATGGATTCAATATTTAGAAGACATTATTTTTAATCAGTTTTACAGCATAATCATATCAAAGTCAACACTTATGATGATCTCTTTGATCAGATCCGTTGTTTGTATACCATATTCATAATAGTCTTTAATTAATTGGGTATTCTCCAACCAATGAGATAACCTTAAAACATTAAACACCGACTTCTCATATTGTTCAATACTTGCAATATTCCATATTTTTCAATATAAATAAAGTTGGTATACCAAGCTAACCCTAGAATGTGTTCAGTGTTTAGGGTGTACAACAATTGGTCAAATTACCCTATTAATACGTAAAAGCCAAACCAATAAGAAAGAAACTGCATAAATACATTTTGAATAATTGGTATGGTTGATCTCTGAGTTTAGGACCACCCGAACCACCGAGTAGATTATTTGTATAATCTAGTTTCTTTTTTAAGTGTCATCACTTAGATGAATATTACATGTTGGTTAAAGATACTACCCACAAAATTACATTTTAATACAAATCCAGGGCCTGAATGGAGTGAGTTCGATTAATATCATGGTGAGGACACATCTTTTTAGATCAGTTTTGGTTGGTTAGTTGCAGTGTACATCTAATAAAGGATTGTACAAATGGTTTATCTATTGTTGTCTGCAACTATGGAGATGGTAGTTGTGGATCTCTATTCTATTCGTACCCCCTATCATGAATATGAGTGAGAGAGAGAGAGATTCTTAATTTGGATGTGTATTATATTTTTGTATGTATTCTGTTTTTGTTTTTGTTTTTTTTTTGTCTAAAACCTTATTCGCCGGAAATATTTCTTTGCATCAATTAAACTTAATTTCAGAGATCAGTTATTGCCACAAAATATCAATTTCGGCGACAATTACCTGCTGGGAATACATAATTGCGACAATAATTGATAATCGCTGGAAAAAAAAAATCAAGGCAATTTCAGCCATATAATAACCTTTTGCGACGATATATATATCGTCACAATTAACTTTTCTCAACGATTTAATAGTAAAAGGAAATGCCATTTCCGTCGGTTTTTGGGACATTTGTGATGAACTAAAATCACCGGGAATAGTAACTTTTTGTGACAATTTTTTCCTATCGCTGAAATTGATCAGAAGTGGCGTCTTTATTTCGTCGAAAATGCAGCGTTTTAAAAATTGCAGAAAATTATCAAATGCAACGATTATTAAGGATATTTGCAACGATTTTGAGCGCAGGAAAATGCCTGTAGTGAGCTTTCTTCATTTTATATTTCTATTCCCTTTTTTTATTTTTATTTTTTATTTTTTAGGCAAGCTTAATTATAGTTATAAGCAAGCTTTTGTGTAAAGAATTGTTTTTTTTCTCTCTCTCTCTCTAGACAAGCTATTAAGAATGGATTCAATATTTAGAAGACATTATTTTTAATCAGTTTTACAGCATAATCATATCAAAGTCAACACTTATGATGATCTCTTTGATCAGATCCATTGTTTGTATACCATATTCATAAAAGTCTTTAATTAATTGGGTATTCTCCAACCAATGAGATAACCTTAAAACATTAAACACCGACTTCTCATATTGTTCAATACTTGCAATATTCCATATTTTTCAATATAAATAAAGTTGGTATACCAAGCTAACCCTAGAATGTGTTCAGTGTTTAGGGTGTACAACAATTGGTCAAATTACCCTATTAATACGTAAAAGCCAAACCAATAAGAAAGAAACTGCATAAATACATTTTGAATAATTGGTATGGTTGATCTCTGAGTTTAGGACCACCCGAACCACCGAGTAGATTATTTGTATAATCTAGTTTCTTTTTTAAGTGTCATCACTTAGATGAATATTACATGTTGGTTAAAGATACTACCCACAAAATTACATTTTAATACAAATCCAGGGCCTGAATGGAGTGAGTTGGATTAATATCATGGTGAGGACACATCTTTTTAGATCAGTTTTGGTTGGTTAGTTGCAGTGTACATCTAATAAAGGATTGTACAAATGGTTTATCTATTGTTGTCTGCAACTATGGAGATGGTAGTTGTGGATCTCTATTCTATTCGTACCCCCTATCATGAATATGAGTGAGAGAGAGAGAGATTCTTAATTTGGATGTGTATTATATTTTTGTATGTATTCTGTTTTTGTTTTTGTTTTTTTTTTTTTTTTTTTTTTGTCTAAAACCTTATTCGCCGGAAATATTTCTTTGCATCAATTAAACTTAATTTCAGAGATCAGTTATTGCCACAAAATATCAATTTCGGCGACAATTACCTGCTGGGAATACATAATTGCGACAATAATTGATAATCGCTGGAAAAAAAAAATCAAGGCAATTTCAGCCATATAATAACCTTTTGCGACGATATATATATCGTCACAATTAACTTTTCTCAACGATTTAATAGTAAAAGGAAATGCCATTTCCGTCGGTTTTTGGGACATTTGTGATGAACTAAAATCACCGGGAATAGTAACTTTTTGTGACAATTTTTTCCTATCGCTGAAATTGATCAAAAGTGGCGTCTTTATTTCGTTGAAAATGCAGCGTTTTAAAAATTGCAGAAAATTATCAAATGCAACGATTATTAGGGATATTTGCAACGATTTTGAGCGCAGGAAAATGCCTGTAGTGAGCTTTCTTCATTTTATATTTCTATTCCCTTTTTTTTATTTTTTATTTTTTAGGCAAGCTTAATTATAGTTATAAGCAAGCTTTTGTGTAAAGAATTGTTTTTTTTTTCTCTCTCTCTCTAGACAAGCTATTAAGAATGGATTCAATATTTAGAAGACATTATTTTTAATCAGTTTTACAGCATAATCATATCAAAGTCAACACTTATGATGATCTCTTTGATCAGATCCATTGTTTGTATACCATATTCATAATAGTCTTTAATTTATTGGGTATTCTCCAACCAATGAGATAACCTTAAAACATTAAACACCGACTTCTCATATTGTTCAATACTTGCAATATTCCATATTTTTCAATATAAATAAAGTTGGTATACCAAGCTAACCCTAGAATGTGTTCAGTGTTTAGGGTGTACAACAATTGGTCAAATTACCCTATTAATACGTAAAAGCCAAACCAATAAGAAAGAAACTGCATAAATACATTTTGAATAATTGGTATGGTTGATCTCTGAGTTTAGGACCACCCGAACCACCAAGTAGATTATTTGTATAATCTATTTTTTTTTTTTAAGTGTCATCACTTAGATGAATATTACATGTTGGTTAAAGATACTACCCACAAAATTACATTTTAATACAAATCCAGGGCCTGAATGGAGTGAGTTGGATTAATATCATGGTGAGGACACATCTTTTTAGATCAGTTTTGGTTGGTTAGTTGCAGTGTACATCTAATAAAGGATTGTACAAATGGTTTATCCATTGTTGTCTGCAACTATGGAGATGGTAGTTGTGGATCTCTATTCTATTCGTACCCCCTATCATGAATATGAGTGAGAGAGAGAGAGATTCTTAATTTGGATGTGTATTATATTTTTGTATGTATTCTGTTTTTGTTTTTGTTTTTGTTTTTTTTTTTTTTTTTTTTTGTCTAAAACCTTATTCGCCGGAAATATTTCTTTGCATCAATTAAACTTAATTTCAGAGATCAGTTATTGCCACAAAATATCGATTTCGGCGACAATTACCTGCTGGGAATACATAATTGCGACAATAATTGATAATCGCTGGAAAAAAAAATCAAGGCAATTTCAGCCATATAGTAACCTTTTGCGACGATATATATATCGTCACAATTAACTTTTCTCAACGATTTAATGGTAAAAGGAAATGCCATTTCCGTCGGTTTTTGGGACATTTGTGATGAACTAAAATCATCGGGAATAGTAACTTTTTGTGACAATTTTTTCCTATCGCTGAAATTAATCAGAAGTGGCGTCTTTATTTCGTCGAAAATGCAGCGTTTTAAAAATTGCAGAAAATTATCAAATGCAACGATTATTAGGGATATTTGCAACGATTTTGAGCGTAGGAAAATGCCTGTAGTGAGCTTTCTTCATTTTATATTTCTATTCCCTTTTTTTATTTTTTGCAGAAGTCTTAGCTTACAACTTGTCATACATTTACATGCCTGCTATTTACATACTTACCGTGAGATGCAAATCTAAGTATCCAGTTAACTGCAAATTTAAGTTTTGTTAGGATTAGGAAGGATCTCTAGAAAGAACTGGCAAATCTAAGCGATGTGGATGGTGTGTTCTATAAACCGACTTACAATATTATCCATGCATTTTCAAAGTATTGATCTAGAAGGCTGCTAATTGGTGTATGTCTAATATTTTTGTAGTACCACTTTGCCCCCAACAAGAAAGGTCTATATGATAAAGAGTACTTTTATACATATGTCCTTCTTTCTCCAACACCACACATCGATTGTGACATGACCTTTTTTTTTCTTGTTTTGAAAGCAAAACGCACGTTTTACCCTCCCTTAGGCCTCATCTCCATCCCAAGCTCCAGTACCCATTTTGAATTTCTTTCCCCCTCCCCCACTTTGTGCACGTCTTCGCCCCTCATACCACCGTCTGGCGCTGTTAACAAAGTCGACCGACTGAACAAATCAACAACCAAGTTTTACACTTCGTCCTCTTCTTTCTTCTTTGCATTTTCTCTCTCTAGAAAATCTCTCTCACTATACACTCGGTTTTATACTCATTTTTCAGTACTCTCTCTCCCTGTACATCGCGGGATCCAAATATTGATTATGCACAATTTACAGGTCTTCTCTTATTTATTTTACTGCATATTTTCTTGTATTTATATATGCACAATTTTTGGAGTAGAAAAGAAAGAACCCATCTTGGATAGAAGAGAACAACGGTCTGAGGAGAGACTCCTTAAAATCACTCCTGAGTAATTTTCTTTTGTGGGATCGGTATCAAGAAACAAAATCGAAAACTCTCTGCTCTTGGTATCGCCTCTTTTTCCTTCTTATTCATTTCTCTTGTATGATGTTTTTAGTAAAACAAATTGAATGACTAAAAAAAATAGTAGTACAAATTGCAAAGCTTGCGTATGTGGTAATTATTCATTTGCTTTGCTGAACGAGTTCATGATTTTAATGTTTTCCTTCTTTGCGTGATTCATGATTATGGATATTTCAGAAAAAATAAATTTGCGTGAGAAAGGAATACGAGGGGTCAAGAAAAAAAGAAAAAAGAAAAAAAAAGATACAAGGGAAAGGAGTGTAAAACCGTGATGTGGAGACCAGATCGGGTTCACCACGTCACGGTGTGTGGTGTTGGTATGTAAAAGGGACAGGCTTAGGACAAGATTTACTCTGATAAATCTGGCTCATGACTAAAAAATAAAAATACTCAAATAGTACTACCTTATATTCTCCGAAACAGTAATATTAAAGCAGGTACGCTTAGATAACGCTAGCTAATTAAGAGATTGCATGCCATGGGAAGCCACGTACCATGACTACCAAAACCTAGCTTTCACGTACGTACGTACCAAGTTCATGAGCTCATCAAGAATTGCATGCGTTACGAAATAAAGAACATGCATGCAAGGAATGTTATTATAAAAAAATTATTTATTTACGATCAGTTAATTTTAACGAAATGATTATTTGTAATTAAAATTAATTATAAATAGTCTTTTAATCGTAATAAATTAATTAAAAAAATCTATTTTTTTTGTAATGCGTGCATGTTGCATAATTATATATAATTCTCAGCGGACCCAACAACTTTAGAGTACGGGTCCCGACTGCCTAGTTAGTACAAAATGCATGCAATATTGTTTTTCGAAGACTCTTTCAATCAGGCTGATCAAGTTTGGGCCTTTCAAACAAATTAAAAAGAAAATATTGTTTGGTTTCAAGCGTATAGCCAATTAGATAACGTTTGAATAATGAGTTGAGATAATATAAAAATTAAAAATTATATAAAATATTATTAAAATATTATTTTTTAATATTATTAATATTTTGAGATTCGAAAAAGTTAAATTATTTACTATATTTTATATAAAAATTTGAAAAAATTATAAAGATGAGATGAGATGAAATAAAACACTTTTACCATCCAAACAGGATCTTATAATTGTTTTCCATTAACCTCAAATTGGATCGAAGAACTATATGCATGATTACGTACCCAATTAAGATGCAAAAAAAAGTTTATATGCATGATGTTAAAATCTAACGTTCATGAATTTTATTCTATCTTTTATATATTTATAAATATATATATATTTATAAATATATAAAAGATAGAGCTAGGCCTCCCATTCAAACGCAATTCTCCTTTTAAAATTCGAATTCCTTTAAAATTGGCGTTTGTTTCTATTTTTCAACCCTTTAGCATTAGATCAACGTCTATATTATATATTCGGACACCAACACCAAAGATCATGATCAATTTTTTCTACAGAAAATCCCAAATATACATAAATCAAAGAAAACTTTGAGGTTACCAGATCATACGATGCAATTAATCGGGGGTAAAATGGTCCAATATAAAAAATTCAAAACATTAAAGATCGATGACTGCTAGAGACACATAGGGATCCCACAAATTAAGGGATCCTACAAACTGACGTGTCAATACCACGTCCAGTTAAGTTTTTCTTTTTCTTTTTCTTTTTTTCCCTCCCCAGCTAGCCCCAATCCCCCTTTCCCCTCTCCCTCCCTTCCCCGTCGCAAACCCACGTCGTTGTCCCCAACAAAGAGCCAACATATTTGTCGGAGCCAGCCCCCAGAAAACAACCAACGCCGACGTCGCTGCCGCCGTTCCCATCCCTCTCTTTCTCTCATATTCATTCTATTTTTCTTTGCAATTTTCTTAACAAACAAACAGATTAGGATTTTCCCTCTCAACAACCAAACACAGAACAAATTTTATTTTCCATTCATTTTCTCAACAACCCAACAATAACAAGCTACGATTTTCCCTCTCAACAACTAAATATAGTCGGCGATGAGGTTGTGGGCGACGGTGGTACTGCGTTGACGCCAGAAAGACGTCGACAGTGGCACTAGGTAGAAAATCTCATCGGCGGCACTGGGAGGGTCATGATCGTCGGCTGGCAGTGAGGAGAGTGGCGGAGGAGGGGGCTTCCGTGCGTTGTCGGCGAACAAGAGTCACGATCGTCTGCGGTGCTGAGGAGAGTGGCCTTCGTAAGGGTAAGGGGGAGGAGGGGAAAGGCATGGGGAGTCAGGGAGAAGGGGAGAGGGAAGAAAAAAAAAGAAAAAAAAAAAAAAGAAAATAAGAGAAAGAGACGTCGGGGAGAAGGGGAAAAAGAAAAAAAAATAGTCACGTGGCACATTATCAGTGTGCCACATCTGTTTGTGGGATCCCATTGTGGGATCCCTTTGTATCTATAGTATTTTCCTTAAAGATCAGGCTCTTTCCAAACATGAGAATAGATTTTAAATGAACTTCTAATTATTGTATGTTATGTATTTCAATTTATTTCCATGTTTTAGACCTCATCATTAAGATTCCACCACAGGTCCATTTTTCCTTACATTAGAAAGATTAAGACCTCGTTTGAATAATGAGATGAGATGATATGATAATTTAATAGTAATGAAATGGTTTGTAAATAGTAATGAAATTGTTTGAATTGAGATATTTTATTCGATTTTGGGAAACGAAAGAGAAAAAGTGATAAAATTATTATAAATTTAAAATATTGTTAGAATATAATTTTTTAATATACATTTTTTTTTTTAAATTTGAAAAAGTTGAATTATTTTTTGTGTTTTGTTTGAAAGTTTAAAAAAGTTGTAATGATTATGGAATGATTAAATGAAAAAAAGTTAAAAATTTAAAATAAAAAATTGTTTGTCTTTGTGATGTTTAAATATTGAGATAAGATAGAATGAAATAAGATGAGATTATGTGAAATGAGATGGGTGGCTTTTAATCGGTCTTAAAGTGATGGGAGTGTTTCGGAGATGTCATCTATTGTAGGCGCACATTTCTTTCTAGAGGGTATTAAATGAATGAACATGCATGCCATAATTTTGGCTAGGGCTCCGTGTTGACTCTTTTCTGTTGGTTGTTATAAGTCGTTTTCAACCGTCTTCTAGAGTTCTAGACATGGACTCTGCTAGGCTTGCACACCGTCCAACCCGCATTGATTTTGGACTTGACCCGACCCGACCCGACCCGATTTCCAACCCAACTGGAAAAGAACCGAGCCGACTTAAGTTGGGTCAACCAGTCTGCCAGTTGACTTAAAAGTCGAAACTGATCTCCCATGCCCAAAACGATTTCTTTTCCAGGCCCTAAAGATTCCCATTCAATCCATTCCTTCCTCCCATCTCATCCCCCATTTCTTCTACACTGCAAAAACAACCACCTTTCCCTTTAGCAAAAAATGGACTAGGTTTAGTGCAATCTTCTTCTCAGTCAAAATCAAGAAACAGCTAGCTAGCCTACGTCGATCTTTGATTGTTATTTTGATAAATAAGCTTGAACAATCAAGGCAAGGGCACGAGCTGTCTATTCCCTTTCACAATTTCTTTTTCTTTGTAGGCATACAATCCTCCATTCTGAGTGATCTATTCAATTTCTTTTTTTTTTTTTTTTTTTTTTGTGGAATATTCTTCAAGAAATTTTTCATGAAGACTGCCCTCCAAGGCAATCCAGGTATTTTAAAGAAATATCTCTATGAATCACTCTGCCACTTTTCTAAGAGGATTAATCTAAATTAATCTGCTTTGAGTGGTCGAGTGACTTTATGGGGGTTACTGCGGAGAACTTATTAAACGAGTGCCAACAGTATGGTGATGCGACTCTGCCCCATATCCTTCTCTTCTGGTTGCTTGGTGGACGAGGGCTACGGCAATCGCTCGGCGTCGGAGAATGCAAATCCTCACCTAGCAAAACTTCTCTTCTCATATTCGACTCTGCCTCATAAGTGAATGATGATTGTACTGTTTGAGTCAAAATGGCCATGTGATTTTTCTTATTTTCCCTCTGTTTGAGGTTGTGCTTGTTGCTTGTTGGAGTTGACGGGGAAGACGAACAGAGTCCACAGTGATGACAAACAGAGTTGACGGCAATGACGGTGATGACAGAGAGAAATGGGGAGGGATGGCAGCTAGGGTTTGAGATTTAGGGAGAAATGACAAACAGTTTGAGATTTGGAGAATTTTAGTCGGATAGTTAGCGGGTTTGACTCGCAAGTTAGTTCAACCCACTTATGTCGGGTCGGGTCAACGACTTTTCAGGACAGCCCTAGACTCTGTTATAGCCACCAAGACTTTCATCCGAGAGTCCTACCGATAAGTGTATTTTGTACTTTTTTGTGGTTTTTTCAAACATTTTTTAAATCACTTTAATTATTTGAAATAAATTCACAAACTCATTAAAAAAAATATTTCCTTAACCATTAAATAAAAAATATATAAAAAAACAATCGATAGAAACTCTCGGGAGAAAGTCTCGGTTGGCCAAGCATTTTCCTCCAGACATTTATTCTTACTACGATATAGTAAGAATAATTAATGCATGAGGTGGCCTTGTTGGTCTAACCTAACTGGTTCTAACCTCCATTATGCCTACTCTTTCAAACTTTCGCAGTCATACCTAAAATTGTTAAAAGATGATATATTTACAAGTCGGCGTAAATCAGAATATACTTTCCATACTGTTGACATGACATGATTGCCTATTCTTTAACACCTTCCCAACCATACCTAAGAATATGAAATGGATGGAGTTGTCTAATTTACAAGTCGGTGCAAAAGATATACTTTCCACACTATTGACATGATATGATTTGATATACAGTTATTTTTATTTCTGAAATAACTAAATTTTCTAACTTTATTTGAAAGAACACCATGCAATGGGACATTTCAATTAGGTTTGGTTTGTTAAGGGGTGACTACTAAAGTTAATTAGCAACACGTGAAAGGAAGAAGAAGGATTAAAAGAGCCCCACCATGGAGTTGGCAGGCAGGTTTGGCAATCATGAATTTCTATGCTTATAGATCTGAGGAATATTGACATTAAGCTTGAAGAAGAAGATGAAGCCTTAGTTGTTTTGTGTTTGTTGCCTATGTTGTTTGATAATTTTGTGAACTCAATGTTATATGGTAAAGATATTATTTCCTTGGCAAATATGAAATCTGTTTTGAATTCTAAGGAGTTATGAATTAAGTTAAATTTGAAGGGCACGGATAATCAATTCAGTGGTTTGTTTGTTAAGGATTCCTCTAGCGAGTGTAGATCCAGTGAACGAGGTTCAAAGAAGAGTATAGGTAAATCTAGAGGTAGTTCACAGTCAAAGTTTAACAAGAAAAATGTTAAGTGTCATTACTGTCATAAATTCGGCCATTACAAAAATGAGTGTCCTAGAATTAAGAATAAGGATGAAGGTACTAGTTCCTCTAATACCATTAGAGTTGCTGATGATAAGTCTAACGGTTCAGATATTGTCTTAGCAATTACCAGCTCTAACAATTGCTTTGGTGACAAGTGGGTTATGGACTCGGTTTGTACTTTTCATCTGGGTCCCAAGAAAAACTTGTTCACTTCCTATGAACCAGTCAACGGTGGTTCCATTTTGATGGATAATGATATAGCTTGTAAGATTAAGATGTTTAATGGGATTGTCAGATTTTTATCTAACGTTTGACATATTCTAGATTTAAAGAATAATCTTATTTCAGTGGGCATCTTGATTCTTTGGGTTTTTCGTATACTGGTGAAGTTAGAGCTATTAGAGTCAGTAAGGGCTCTATCGTTGTAATGAAAGGAGATCAAACTGATGGTCTTTATTTCCTTCAACGTAGGACACTGACAGGTGTACTTGCAGTGTCTATTTCAGATTATCCACACTCAGACATTACTCGTTCATGGCACATGCACTGGATTGTATGAGTGAAAAGAAAATGTCTATTCTAAGTAAACAGAGTTTGTTGTGTGATCAAAAGATATGAAAACTTAACTTTTGTGAGCATTGTGTCTTTCAGAAACAGTACAGAGTTCAGTTTATTACAGGTGTTCACAAAACCAAAAAGAACGTGCATGTTCATGTGGGCTTGGGTTGGAGACCACGAACGCCGGCCCCAGTTTAGATAGAGAGACTCCTCCTTCTTTCTAGAAACCACCACCAAATCAAAACCTGGGCAAAGGGAGGGCTCCTCCCTCCCTCCTCTCTCCTTCATCCCTACTCTCTCTCTTCTCTAGTTTTTCTTCCTTCATTTTTCTTTTTTAGTTTTTTCAGGGCTAGGTACGGAGGAAGGCCGATCTGCTGCTCTCCGGCGTCCGGCAACCACCACGCCCTACTGCAGGTCTCCCAAGGCGCCGATTGTTCAAACGGGCGAAGTATTTCACCAAATGGAGTTACGCATGACCCACAAGCGTAGTCCAAAATTGGTGCGTGAAATCTACGCGCCACCGCTAAGGGTGCTCTTATGCCGCCACGCGCAGCTTGTTTGGGTCCAGAGCCACCAGTTACTTCAGACTTGACTAACCGCCATACTCCTAGGGTGGCACGTGGCTCTCACGCGCCATCACAGTCACTTTGTTTGTAATTTTTTTCCTCTAATGTTAAAAATGTGGATCTATATCTTTCCAAGATTTAGTTCATTTTTTTCTCATGTATCTTTAATTTTTGTTACGTCCTTTGTTTTAGAAAAAAAAAAACACACATCGTCTCTTGGACTTGTGTCCATAAAGTGTATCATCTACTCCGTCTTAGACAGAGTATGCGGTTTGTTTTAACTCTGTCTTGGACATAGTTGTGTTGTCTCTCAGGTAGTCAGAGAGAGGTTTGTCGTATGGACTAGACCATGTCAGTCACAGTTGTGTACTGGAGAGCCATTAATATTGTAGTTGGCATATAATAAATATTTTAGATCAAAATTGTAATGTCTATTATTAATGAATGCACTTTATTTAAAAAATAAAAAAAAAATAAAAAAAATAAAAAGTCTTCAGAATATCAATGAACGCATTGTGTACTAACTACTAGGCAGTCGGGACCCCTTTAAAGAGGTACTCTAAAGTTGTTGGGTCCGCAAATAATTATATATAATTATGCGAAAATTCACGTTCCTTGCATGCATTTTCTTTATTTCCTAATGCATTTAATTCTTGATGAGCTCATGATCTTGGTACGTACGTACGTACGTGAAAGCTAGGTTTTAATTGGTAGTCATGATACGTGGCTAATTCCCATGGCATGCAACCTCTTACTTAGCTCGCGGTATGTAAGCGTACCTGCTTTCATATTTCTTTTTTCGGAGAATATAAGTAGTACTATATGAATTTTTTTTTTTTTTTTTAATTTGGAGCCATATATTCTTCTATTGCCAGCTTGGCTTTTATATGCATCATTGTATACTAGTCCAATTAAAATTTGTTGTGCATGATAACTTTTCTGGTTTGCTAATCCACCTTAATTAAATGCTTTAGTCATGAGCAGATTTATGTAGACCTTTCTTGTTGGGGGCAAAGTCGTACTACAATAATATTGGACATACACATGAAGTCTTCTAGAATACTTCAAAAATGCATAGATAACATTGTAAATTAGTTTATAGAACACATCATCCATATCATTTAGATTTAATAGTTCTTCCGAGAGATCCTTCCTAATCTTGACAAAACTTAAATTTGCAGTTAACTAATTGCGTTTGGTTCTCAAACTCAGCTGAGTTCAATCTAATTTTAAATTGAATCTAACATCCAAACACTCAACTTTTAAATTACTAAACTCATCCCAACTCAAAATCTTCTTACACGTAGAATCCACAACCTTTTTCAACTTAAAATATTTTTATACGTAAGGCCTATAACCTTTTTTAATTTCTCATAAAAAATACTAAACTCATTTTAACATTCAAACACATTTTAAATATAATTTAGATAAACTCTACATAACTTATTTTACTATTTAATTCATTATTATTTATAAATAATTTAATTTAATTAAACTCAATTTAATATCTAAACGCAACCTATTTGCATGCAGATTGATTTAAATAGCATGCATGTAAATGTACGACTAACAACCAAAAGAAGAGAGTCGACCCGCAGTCCTAGCCAAAACTATGGCATGCATGTTCGTTCATTTAATACCCCTGGCAAGAAATGCGTGCCTATAATAGATGACAGCTCGGAAACTCTCCCATGATTAAAAGCCACTCGTCACATAATTTTATCTCATTTTTTTTTATTTTAATATTTAAACATCATAAACGTAAATAATTTTTCATTTTAAATTTTAAACTTTTTTTATATAGTCATTCTCTAATTATTATAATTTTTTTAAACTTTCAAACAAAATATAAAAAAAAAATTTAACTTTTTAAAATTTCAAAACAAAAATTATATTCTAAAATCATTTTAAATTTATAATAATTTTATCACTTTTTATCCATTATTTCCTAAAATCACATAAAATATCTATATTCAAATAATTTTACTACTATTTATAAATTATTTTACTATTATTAAATAATCATCTCATCTCATTATTTAAACGAGGACTTAATCTTTCTAAAGTACGGGAAAATGGACATGTGGTGGAATCTCAATGATGAGATCTAAAACAAGGACATAAATTGAAATACATAAAATACAATAATTAGAAGTTCATTTAAAATCTATTCTCATGTTTGGAAAGAGCCTCTTTAATGTTTCGAATTTTTTGTATTGGACCATTTTACCCCCCATTAATTGCATCATATGATCTGGGTAACCTCAAAGTTTTCTTTGATTTATGCATATTTGGGATTTTCTGTAGACAAAATTTAATAGAGCATTATCTTTGGTGATCTGCAAGCCATTGTCTATCAAAGTTCTGTTGGTGTCCGAATATATAATATAGACGTATTCTATGCTAAAGGGTTGAAAAATAGAAACAAACGCCAATTTTAAAGGAATTCGAATTTTAAAAGAAGAATTGCGTTTGAATGGGAGGCCTATATATATATATATATATATATATATATATAAGATAGAGTAAAATTCATGAACGTTAGATTTTAACATCAAGCTAGCTGCTGGGGTACAATATTGCTCATACTCCTTTTGTGGGAAATTAGACTTTTTTTGCATCCTGGGTAATCATGCATATAGTTGTTCGATCCAATTTGGGGTTAATGGAAAACATTAAGACCCCGTTTGGATAGTAAAATTCTTTTATCTCATCTCATGATCTCATCTTTATAATTTTCACAAATTTTCACACAAAATTTTGTAAACAATTTAATTTTTTCGAATCTCAAAACAATAATAATATTAAAAAAATAATATTCTAACAATATTTTATATAACTTTTAATTTTAATCTTATCTCAACTCACTATCCGAACGTTACCTAATTGGCTATACGCTTGAAACCAAACAATATTTTCATTTTAATTTGTTTAAAAGGTCCAAACTTGATCAGCCTGATTGAAAGAGTCTTCGAAAAATAATGCATGCATTTTGTACTAACTAGGCAGTCGGGACCCCTTTAAAGAGGTACTCTAAAGTTGTTGGGTCCGCTAATATATAATTATATATAATTATGCGAACATTCACGTTCCTTGCATGCATGTTCTTTATTTCGTAATGCCTGCAATTCTTGATGAGCTCAGGAACTTGGTACGTACGAACGCGAAAGCTAGCTAGGCTTTGGTACGTAGTCATGATACGTGGCTTCCCATGGCATGCAACCTCTTAATTATATAGCTAGCGGTATCTAAGCGTACCTGCTTTCATATTACTGTTTCGGAGAATATGACGTAGTACTATTTGAGTATTTTTATTTTTTAGTCATGAGCCAGATTTATCTTGTAGACCTTTCTTGTTGGGGGCAAAGTGGTACTACAAAAATATTGGACATACACCAATTAGCCGCCTTCTAGATCAATACTTTGAAAATGCATGGATAATATTGTAAGTCGGTTTATAGAACACACCATCCGCACAATCTCAAGTGTTTCGCCAAAATATTTTCAGTCTTCTTCACATGAACATAGGATAACATGCTTATATTTGTGTTAATTGGCAAATCAGGATGAGTTCGAAAGAGGTGATAATCCCAAATCAATTCAATGTTACATGAATGTTACTGGTGCTAATGAAGAAGATGCTCGTGAGTATATAAGGAATTTGATTAGTGCGACAGGCGCGAAGAAGTATAATGAAGAACTCGCTGCAAGTTCTCCCTTTTGTGAAGCATTTAATCGGATTGGATTGAATTTTGAAGATCGTGAAAGTAAGGACCGAGTGCTAACATTGCTTATTCATCCCGTCCCTCTACCTAAAGATTGATGAATGATTGATATATATGCATACGTGAATCGTGATTGAAGCTTGACTTCAAAATTACGAAGGAATATTTTTTTTCTTTTATCTGTATTTGACAAGTCACATCTAGCCCTTTACAAAACACATGATGTAAAAGCCAAACCAAAACTAGCTTGGTTTGCTTAAACATGAATAAGACTGCGTTGTACCATAGATGTATTGCATGCTACACTTCTTAGTTGAATTTGCTATCTGTCTCAAGAATAATACTGTAGCAAATACAAGTTAGTTAAATATGGGTGGGAATTAGACATGTGCGCTCTTTGCTGACTAAGTAAGAAACAGGAGCCAAGGAAAAGAGAAACGGACACGAGCTGGATAAAGATCAGAAACTCAAACATTTACGGTATGCAGCTATACATGGACATGAGACATGATATCCTCCTACCAAAAGTTATAGTGTATATATTCGGACGTTAAAGTGTCTTTTACGATTTGGTATTGACTTTTGGTGAGGGACTACATTAGGAAAGGGACTACAAATGTTTAACCGTGTCTCCCATCCATGTCCAATATGTTGTTATGAAAAATGACATTTTACAGAATGATTACATGAATTCCATATTGGACTTGCAAAAAAAAAAAAAAAAAATGAATTTCATATTGGACGACAAAGAGAACATTCATTCAAAAAATCCCCCAAATATTTCTTGAAAACCTGTTGAAGTTAAGAAAATAATCAACTCAACTATTTAGAGGCCAATAATTTGTTAAAGCATCATGAATTAATATCCAATAAAAGAGCCATTAAGGACTAATCAAGTTGCTGCTCAAATTTGCAAGGTTGATAATTCTCAAACAAGATGAGTTTGAACTAAAGCCCTCGCTTCTTGAGCATATAGCCCAGAGGAGTTGAGGCCACCAACATGATCTAAAAGACAACTAGCCAAGCATGACAATAACTTAACAGAAATTTGGTTACTTATGAGGAGTCAAAATGCCACTGATTATTCTTAGTATTTGGTACTGGGGGATTTAGAGGGCCGGGGTTGAGGAGTCAACATTAAACTTCAACACAATTCACAAAACTTGCAACACTTTTGAATATATAACCAGGAAAATACCTCCACGCTCGCAGTTTCTTTTAATGAATGTGACAAGATCAAAATTTGGAACTCATATAAGAGCTATTATGATTCTAAATAGCATTAAAAAACTACATAAATTATGTAATGTCCAAGAAAATCTAATTGAATATAATAACTTTTTTACTCTGAGGTGAGTAGCCCTTTCTTTCATGATATGATAATTATCACTATAAGAAATTAGACATTTTCCAGCACTCAAAATCGTCGCAAATACCCCTAATAATCGTTGTAATTGATTATTTGCGGCAATTTCTAATTCGCTGCATGTTCGACGAAAATTGTCTCAAACTCAACAGAAATGGTCTTTCCATTTACCATTAAATTGTTGAGAAAAGACAATTATGGCGATAAAAATCACCGCAAATGACTCAATATTTTTCCCAGCGATTTTGAAGTATCGTCGCTATTATAAATTTGCAGTGGGTAATCGTCGCCACAAAAGAGTATTTGCTGCGACATATAATCGCAGCAAATAAGTTTAAGAGGCAATAAATATTTCTGACGAATTTGTATTATGACGCTAAAAATGTTTTGCAACATACGTACAATCATCACAAAATGTCATTTCCGACGATAAACAGCTCTTTTGCGGTGACGATTAAAGTATAATCTTTTACTAAAAAAAAAAAAAAAGAACTAGTGAAATGTTTCACTAGTATTCCAAACCATCAAGCAAAGTATTATTATCCGTATGATATCTTTTTGTAGTATCATCAATGAGGATTATAAAATAGATGAACTAAAACAAATAAGTTATAGTATAGCAGAGTACTATGTGATTGAAACACATGGAAACTTTGCATCCATATTCCACATGAATCTTAAACTACCTAAAAGGTAAGCTAATCACCTTAAATTCCACACAACAGAAGGTGAGGAGCCATCAATATTATAAAGTAGTGTATTTTAAACAACTCCAAAATAATTAGCACACCAACCTAGAACCACAACAAATAAGCACAAAACAGACCCACAATATAGATGCACAAAAAAAGAACCACAACTGTCTTCTGCACTACAATGCCACTGCACTAAAACATCACTGCACTAAAACAAAACCACATAACAGATGGCATGAACCACATGTAGAGCTCTACCTATCACTGCATTAAATCACCTACATGTTAAACACATGTAGAGCATCTGAAGGCATAAACCACATGTAGAGCTCTACCTATCAGTAAAAACAGGTTCTACCTGCAAGCAAGCATGTTTTTTTTTCATAAGTAACTACTTATAACCATCTGATAAAACTTTTTCCATTTTTCAAATTATATATAACTCTTCATACATTAATTAGCACAGTTTTATACTTGAATATTATATAGAAAACATATTGATAACTATATATTCCTAAAACATTGACAGCCACATGCAGTAATACTTGAGCTCTCTCTCATACATATAGATATGTTGGCATATATATATATATATATGATGTTGATAATCCTAATCCCAGAACAAGGCTAACAACCAAAATTATCTTTGTATTAAAAAGAGGAACATAGACTAAGAACAATACGACATTAAATGGAGAGACAACAGCATGATAGAAACTCAATAAGTGTCGCTGCAAAATCTGTGTTAATCAAGTTGGTATGCAGCATGACCATGACTATAATTAATGACTAAGAGAGGAGGAGAGGGCCACTAATCATGATTATTAATGCCAAAAAGTGTTTAGTCATTAATGTCTCTTCTGAAATATATAGGACACACCAAAGAGCATAACAAAATTTGCTATGCTAGAGAGACAAACAAGGAATCAAACATGTTTTGACCAGATGTTTAGCCATTAATGTTTTCCCCCTTTTGCAGATACATTTTTTTTTCTTTTGGGTGTGTGGGGAAGGGGGCAAGCAGAGCAAGAAAGCAAGACAGCAGAACTTAGATCTGTCCTTGATCATGTTATGGGTGACATACAGTCTCCAACAAAACCAAAACACATTTAGCAATAAATAGTTTGTTTTCGGTTGTTATGTTTCCTGGCTGCCACCCTTATGATCTCTAATCATTTCTTTATCATCTGGGTCAGTGGAAATAAAAGAACTTAAAACTCCACTAATGACTAACCAAATTATGTTCCCAAGTCAAATCTCTGTCATATATATTAATTATCCAATTTCTTTTTCAAATCTCTAATATCTCTCTCTTCTATGTGCCCCCTTAGACCTATTTAATTTACATGTACATGAGTATGAAAAGGCAATGTTCAACCACCAAGCTTGCTTTTTTCCCTATAATTATATTAAATGCTGCAAATAAAGATTAAAAAAATCGAAGAAGACAAACAAAAGATTAAATGCCACTGCACTAAAACATAACCACATAACATATGAAGTTTGTAGTGCATGCAGTCACAAAGGCTAGTAGAATGCACAAAACATAAGCTGAACAAAGTTCCAATAAATAGCACACAACTTATGTTAATTCACGAAGTAAGCAAGATACCTTTTCCAGAAAATATAGTAGGGATGCATAATGATCCAAGTGAAAGCTGGAAGCAGAAGCATCACTTTAGGTTAAACAAAGCGGCAAAACTATACACTACATTAGCATTTGGGGGTAGTGGTTTTTAGTTGTCTGAGATACGTACTAATGACCATATGAAGGCAAAAAGGGAAACCACTTCGCCGCTACATAGAAGCCAAGAAATCAGAATATGATTCCAAAATCTCCATTAAAACCTATTAAAAGAACCCAATTAAATTTATGCAAAACTAGCCACTCATTAAATAGTGTCAAACATAAAGATAAATATTGGAATTTTTATGGATCATCATCTAAGTAGTTCCTCCAGAATCAATGATTCTACCTCACTATTCTGTTGTACACAGTCACCATACGGCTTTTATCTCGATGGTATTCAAGGTGATAGCCTATGAGTTTTAGATCTTACTTCCTATGTCTCTAGACAGATTGTGCTGGTTAAAGTACTAACATTAATATGATATCCTTGTTTATAAAAGATAAAAGAAACAAAAAAATGAAGTTCTAATATTACTTCAGAAGACAACTTTGTAAAATGATATCCTTGTTTATAAAAGCAATACCTGCAATATCCAATCCTACAGCAATGGCGAACTATTGGACAAATGATCTCCTCCAATCTTACGGCACATTTACAATTGAAGATGCCCATCCAAGATAGCTCTTAAATCATTTATAAGCACTATTTACTCCTCCAACAAAGTTCAAGCCCTTCCAAGATAGCTCTTAAATCATTTATCTTTTCTTGTAAATTAATACACACTCAGAGCATTAGCACTGGATAATGAACAAACACTATAATCACTACAATAAACACTATAATCCCAACAAGGAAACAAGCAAATCAAACCAATGAAACAAATGAGTGAGAGAGAAATATATCTAGCACATGCTCTTCCACATTAACCTAAACCAAACAGAAATTTAAAAAAAAAAAAATCAAATCAAGGGTCCAAATTCTAAGAGCATCTAGGGTCAAGTCTTTAAATAATTAGATATTAAACATCTTACCCTGAGGTGTCTTGCCATGTCCTTCTCATTGCAATGTCACAAATAGAGCACAAGACAAGATAGCATTATAAAATCCATTCATCGGTAATACATTAGATCTAAAAATAATCTGTTACAAAAATAAATAAATAAAATACTAGTGAAACGTTTCACTAGTATTTCCAACACAAGCAACAACTTTATTTCCAATAAGCTCAGGACAGCTACAAGTCCTAGCCTAGTCATTGGGATGAAAGAGAGGAGGAAGCTCACACACCGCTTAGTTAGCTGTACAGAACATTTTCCCTACGCTGCCTAAGCAAGATTTGGAGACGGAGCAGTTATCCTCCTTTCAACAAGCAATTTAAGTGAAATGTTACCAAGCTATTCTCATATGGAAGATTCATATTATCAATCAACTATTCTTTTTTTGTTTTTCTAAATCTAAAAATAAATAAATAAATGACTAGAAGATAAAAGCAATACGAAACCCAAGCTGCATACACAACCACATTTGTACTGTGTTTCAAAAGCAGTGACTAGATGACATCAAGAGTTCATCTAGGTCATTTGTTATAGCAGACCTGTGTCTTTTACGCCAACTTCATTTTACATGCATATAAGTCATGTCTTTTATGTAAAGTAAATAAAGTTAACAATTGGTTCATAACGATATTGTAAATTATGAAATTTTTTTGGAGGTTCAAACTATAAAAAGTTTAAATGCTTGAAGGTTTTCAATTATTTGATTCATGACATGCACTTGGTTATAGATTTCAGGACGTACTAAAAAACAAAGATTCCATATATCAACAAAGTAATACATAAGCAGAGCCAGAATGGTGCAACTAGTATATCCAAAATGGTGCAACTAGACCCAAAGCCCAAGATGCTAAGCCCAAGATGCTGAAATGTTATAAACACACAATTATCTAAAAGGAAATACCATAAATTACTCATCACAATGGTCAAGTCAACCAATGTTTTTTTTTTATAAGTTCAGGTCAACCAATGGTAGAATATATTCAGTAGAGAACACAAAATCAAGCCTAAAAATCTTGATACACCAACTTGATATGAGGCCCTCATAATTCTTTAGTGTATACCCGATGTCCTGTGTGAGTCTAAGAGACTCCAAAACTCCCGGGCTGGAAAGTTCCTTGAGTTTCGTAAAAAAAAATTAATCACATGACACAAAAAAGATTCAGCAAAATCCAGAAGTCTGTACTTTAAAGGCCAGGAGCAAGGGCAAACCTGAAGCGGCTCATTTTCATCAATAGAACCAAGCATCTCATTCACTAGTAGCAAGCGTTCACTAGGAAAGTTCTGCAATAAAAGAAATATGAAGACAGAAAAGTAGCAGTGCCAATAGAATCTTCAGGAGAAACTTTAATTGCTAAGAAAAGAAGAATAAGTAATGGAATGGGAGGCTGGAAGGTAAAACAGATGGAAATAACACGCCCAAAGGACTAAAGAGCTAGAAGGCCAGAGAAGTACTCACTCATCTCAAAGGTTGGAGAGACTTAATTTAATTAGAGAAAGTACTTCAAATGTCCTAATTTCTTCATGTTTTCTCTTTACAATTTACCCACTTTTCCATTGGGTATATATCATATTGAATATACTCGATAGATGATCCATATTCTTCATGATAAGCTTTAACTCCTAATTTCTGAATATAGAATTATTTCAAAATGTCCCAAACTACTCCTTAGCTTGATGCCACAAGATTATAATGGGATAGCTTGGTCAATGTCTCAAAGCAATTATTGAGATTTAGATGAAGAAGTGACGGTGAAATTTCACTTCAAAAAAAGAGCCACGACAAATATTGTATCCAATTTCTATATAAACTTAATTTGGAAGTTATAAGAACATAGACACACATAGAGTATAAAGCAATAAAAAGGTGATGGAGACACTGATAAGGAGTTATCAGGACCACAACCCATTTTAATAGCTTACGGATAAACAAAGAAGACGACAATCACCACATAAATACAAGCAGATCCAAAGAAAAGAAGAAGAAGAAGAAGAAAAAGAAGCTAAAAGAAGAGAGAAATACCCTACCCATAGGCATGTTTAAATGGGCATTCCATGGTCCTCCATTTACAGCTCTCAAACCCATGTGAAACAGAAACTGATGGATAAAGGGGTCCTCCATTTCGATGCAAATTACGTTGCTTTACCCAACAACAAATTCACAAACCAGTAACACAATTTGACACCTATATCAAACCTTTGAAGACAAACTCAACACAAATTGGAATAATAATGTTCTTGCTCAACAGACTCTGCAACCCAGAGAAAGTGTCCATCACAAAATAGGGATTTCATGCAAAAATCCATCAAACCGTAGTGTGCAAATTAAAAATATCACCCAAAAATTATGAACATCTAATACCCATATCAACAAGTAAACAAAATGCAGCCCAACAAAATTTTTCTCGTGCAAAAAAGGACATGCTTTCAGATTCAAACATCCCGAAATTATATAAGAGAATCTTACCAATGTTAATCGGCAACAACCGAGTGGAGGAAAGGATGGAGAGGACGCGATCAACGAAACCCTATTAATCAGCTTAGAAAATGTCGAAACAGGTCAATTTTTGAAATGGAAATCGCAGAAAACCGAGAAATACACAAAAAAAAGTTGGTGTTTACCGTGCCAAGAGGAAATGTAGAACATGCTAGCCGCGGGCGCCAAATCGGTGGAGGCAGATTTGCTGTCATTGGTGGTTTTCAGTGGAAGAGGACAGCTGTGTGGCAACAGAAATGGGTGGGTATTGATTAATTTGCAGGTAGAGAGAAAATGGAGTTTTTGTGCGTATTCGCGCCTGCCTTTAAAACCACATTTCCAACAGTTATCATTCGCCGCAAATAAGCATTAATTGGCTAGATATGACTTTTACGAAGCCATTTTTTGCAGTAATAATGATTTATTATGGCGATTCCCTATTCGACGGAAATAAGATGCTGCTATAGTAATAATATATTTTTGCGACAACGTAAATCGCTGCAATAGATATAAAAGTCATCGCAAAAAGTAAAATAGTGGAAGTTTCTCCTGAAGTGCTTTCTTTAATTTGCACGCATGATCTTATTTACCTTCAACGATGAATCTCTCTGGCTGATGCATATAAATGGTCTCCTCAAGCTCAACATGCAGAAACGATGTTTTAACATCAAGTTGTTGTAGCTCTATATTATACAACGCAACCATGGCAAGCAACACGCAGTTTGACCTGTGTTTCACAACTTGAGAGAAAACTTCATTGAAGTCCACACCTTCTCTCAGACTGTAGCCCTTTGCAATTAAGAGTGCTTTGTACCTTGCATCTGCAACACCCTGGATTCTATCTTTTCTCTTGAAGACACATTTGCACCCAACAATCGTCATCTTCTAAGGCAACTTAACCAAATTCCAGGTTTGGTTCTTATGAAGAAACTCAATCTCTTCAGTCATCGTTGCGTAGCACTGTACAGACTCCTTACTCTTGATAGCTTCTGAATAAGTAAAAGGCTCCTGACCATCAATATCCTCTGTCGTGGTAAGTGCATACATCACCATCTCTGCATGAGCATATCTTTGAGATAGTTTGATCTGCCTCCTCTGTCTACTAGTAGCTATATTGTAGTCTTGCTCACTCTGTGCGCCACTATCAGAATCAGAATCATGCTCATTAGCAATAGTATAATCTTGAGTGTCGCCTGGCACTCCTTGTGAAGCTTTAACCTGCAACTCCACCTTCTTGCCATTACACTGCTATTCACATGTAGAAACAGAAAGCTCCTTTCTCAGATTAAGCATGTATTATTCATCAAATACCACATCCTTGTTAATTACAAACTTGGGTGATTTAGGATCAGTACACCATAACCTGAATCCTTTTACATCATTGGCATATCCAATGAATATGTGCTTCTTTGCCATTGACTCAAGTTTTCCTTCATTAACATGAAAATATGGAGAACAACAAAAAAAATCTCAAATTTGAATAATCAGCAGGAGTTCTAGACCATACCTCATTTGGAGTTTTCAATTCAATAGCTATGGTTGGAAAGCAGTTAACCAAATAGCAAGTTGTGTTGACTATTTCAGCCTAGAAATCTTTAGACACGTCGACATTCGAAAGCATATTGTGGGTGTTAATGTTTTAATTTTCACAATAGACCAGAATGGAGGAAAGAATTATTCTCGGCCCACAATGATGATTTGGGCTTCAATACGGTGCTCTTCGAGTTCATCCATAAAATAAATAGCAAATAAGTAAATAAAAATAAATAAATAAAGACACATGGATTTACGTGGTTAGGCTTAATGCCTATGTCTACAGCTTGTTCAGGGGCGAAATCCACTAGAATGGATGATTTTACAATCATTCATGGCCTCACATATCTCACAATATAATGGAAGAATTTAGGGAAGATCCTTTCGGGTCGCTGTGTGTGATGGAGTTTGGACGTAGGGAGCTTCAATGGAGAGCCTGTCTAGAGTCTGTCAAATTTGTAGGGATCATCTCCTTATATAGAGGTCTATTTCTTTAGAATGATTGAGTTCAACTTGCCTTGTGAAGCCTTCTTCTTTTAGAAGTCTGAGTCTCTTTCCTTATCTCTTCTTAGCCTTATCTCTTAGCTTGATTTTCGAATTTATCTCAAGGCTAAATTTTAGGTTGCTGATATGACCCTTACAGATGCCCACGATTCTTAAGGTCGATTTGCCCAACAAAAAGATCTTGAGAATCTTCAAGTCAATAATCTACAAAATAAATTTTGAAATTTGGTCCCTAGTTTCCTGTTTAGTCCATGGTTTTATGTTTGTTTTGTGCTAAGCGGTGAAGAGCTCAGCTTGGAGAGATATGTGGGGGATGTACTCGACCGCATTAGGTGTGAGCGTGGAGCTTTGCTTGGGCAGGAGGTGTACTCAACCATCATAATGGCGAGCGTGGGGCTTTGGCGGGAGATGTACTCGACTACATTAGGTGCGAGCGCGAGGCTCAACTTTGAGTTTGCTTATTTGTGTGGATATTTGCCTGAGAAATTGTTTATTGTCAATGAAGAGTGCATATTTCCATGATTGGTTCCTTGTGTGTATTTTTGTGATTGGTTCTTTGTGTGTATTTTCGTGATTGATTTTTTATGTGTATTTTCATTATCCTTTTTGTTATTGTTGGTAGTAAAGAATTTTATGCTCCTTGGAGTAAATCGCCATTTGATGTTCCCATTTAGAGTTGATGTTAGAGTTTGTTTGTAGTAATCCGCGCTTAAGTGGTCAGGAAACCCATAAACTCCCTAAGCCCACATTAGGCGGTTGTCGAGCCCATTGACTCGTTTCCTAAGGAAATCAGCGCAAGGCGATTGTGGAGGGTCGCAGCATCTTTTGACTTGTGCACCCGTTTTTTAGGGGTGGGGGTCTTTTGACCTACACGCCCATTTTTTAGAGTTGCGGGGTCTTTTGACCGACATGCCCTTTTTTAGGGTGCGGGATCTTTTGACCTACATGCCTTCTTTGAGGGTTGTGGGGTCTTTTGACCTATGTGCCCTTTTTGTCACTGTGAGTTTTTGGACTCGACTTTGGTGTTTAAGGGTCGCAGGGTCCTTTGGCCTGCATGCCCATTTCGAAGGTCGTAAGATCCTTTGGCCTACTCACCCCATTTCGTCACCGTGAGTCTTTGGACTCAACTTTGGTGTTTGGAGGCTTGGAGGGTCTATTGACCTGCGTGCCCTTTTCGTCATCTAAGTCTTTAGACTCGGCTTTGGTGTTTGGGGGTTGCAGAGCCTGTTTCATCACCGTGAGTCTCTAGACTCGTCTTGGTGGAGCTTAGTGAGGCTGTTCACCACGAGTTTAGGGACTCGACTTTGGTAGAGCCATTGTTCACCGCAAGTCTAGGACTTGACTTTGGTGAAGAGGATGCTCAACCACACTATTGTGGCCAGAGGCTGAGTTCGACCACGCTGCTATGGTGTGAGGTGGAGTTCGCCCGTCCAAAATAATTTAGTTGCTGCTACATTTTGTAATCGGGTGAGCAACTCGTTGTCTCACTATCACAAGGAATTCGTTGCCCGCCACAAGGGTGACAAGCTTGCTTTTCGTGCGTGCTGTCTGCCCAGGCCTATTGGCCACCAAAGGGTGGCGAATTAGCTTTCTGGGCATGTGGTGGGGTGAGGAACCTAGGCAAGCAAAGGTGATGGCAGCGACCTTCTCGATCCGTGGGGAGCAACATTTTGTGTTAAGGTGCTTCCACGTTGTGGGACAAACTCTCTCCATGGTCAGGTACCATCTCACTGGCGACAAAAAAAGCAGGCGAGTTGGGTGTGGTCAAGCTGGTTCCCTCAAGTGCTCAGCAATGTGCTCCTAGTGTTTGCACAGTACACAGCATGCACGGTGCTCCACTGCGGCGAATTAGGTGGCGAGGAACATTGTTGTGGTCCAGAACTACCATGCCGGCGACAGAAGAAGCTGACGAGATGGGTGGTGGTCGAGCTGGTTCCCTCAGGATGCTCGGCAATGTGCTCCCATTGTGCATAGTTCTCGCCATCGTCTGTGGTGAGAAATGGTGGCGAGAGAAGCCTCCATGGCTGTGGAACGTCTTGCTGGTGACAGAAAATGTTTGCCATTCATGTGGTGACTGGCGGTGGCTCTATCAGCTCACAAACGGCAAATGTGGATCTTTGTTGACTTGCATTTCCTTTATGCACATTGTACAGCATGCCCGATTCTCTTGGTTGAGGCTGTGGTCAAGGACCACCTTGTCGGCGATGGAGGATGTCTGAAGTTCAGGTGGTGGCAGGCAGTGTCCCCGCCAGCTCATGGCTGGTTTGTGGACCTTCATGGTGCTCAGTGACGTGCTTCCTTTGCACGCATTGTGCATGGTGTGCACAACCCGTCCTTGTAGCAGGGGGGTCAACAGAGGAACTACCAGCCCTATATCGCCGCCCCTGTATCACCGCCCTGCAGTGTGACCAGCCTTGAGCCACACTGTGCAACAGGGTGGTGGCCTGCAGGTCTAACCTTGTGTGGTATTATGTGCACTCTGCATGGCGCACGCACAGTCAGTGCATGTCATCCACTTCCTGAGTTCTTCCTTCTTTTTCTGCAACAATGCTATATAAAATAATAGATGAAAGGTTGAGGAGGTCTTATCTGCTTTCTTGGAGACAATCTCGTGAGCTGCAGAGTTTGCACCATGCAAAGGGGTGGCGGGCAGTAAGTTCGCCACGTTAAATGCTTGGGTGCATCTCGCATGCACCCGCTTTGCCCACTCTACTTGGCTTGCACAGTGTGTACGTGCACAATGCAAGCCATGCAGCCTAGTCCTTTATTTTGTAATGCCATGTACATCATGCATGTCGCATGCTCATAGTGCACACCCTGCTTTTTTTTAAGAAAGTCTCATAAGCAGGAGAATCATCATGCTCCCCTTTTCGATTCGAAGAATAAAAAGTCAATCACACAAATAGCACCAACTATTAATGTCTTAATTTGCACAACAGACCAGAAAGGAAGAAAGAATCATCCCCGACCCATGATGATGATTCAGGCTTTGAGCCGGTGTTCTTCACGTTCATCCAACATAAATAATAAAAAAGTTAATAAAAATAAATAAAGAGAGATATAAGAATTTATGTGGTTCGGCATAATGCCTACGTTCACAGATTGTTTGGGGTGAAATCCACTATAATGGGTGATTTTACAATTTTGCATGACTTCACATATCTCACAATATAATCGAAAAATTTAGAGGAGATCCTTTGGAGTCGCTATGCGTGGTGGAGTTTGGTGTATGAAGCTTCTGTGGATCCCTACAGAGGGCTAAATTTTAGGTTGCTAATTTGACCACTACAGAGGGCTCTCTCCAAGAGAGGCCTATTCAACTGTTCATCTACTCTATTTTGTTGTGGAGTGTGTCTGACTGTAAGGTGCCTAACAGTACGTTCATCTTTGTAGAATTCACCAAACTCACCCCCCCTAAAAATTCCATTCCATTGTCGTTCGAAGTCTCTTTACCTTCTTGCCTATCTGATTTTCAATCAAAACTTTCCACTGTTTAAAGTAGGGGTGTAAATTCAAACCAGACTGGACCAGTTTTACCGGTTTTGAACCGGTCCGGTCCAGGACCAGTTCTTAGAATGTGAAAATCAGCCGGTTCCAGTTTTAGGATTTTTCGGACCAGACCGGACCGGTTGATAAAAAATATATATAAAAAATAATATTTGTATTATTGTATATATAAGTTTTATACAAAATATTATATATATTAATATATATAAGTTTTATATATTATGTATAATTATAAATTTTTATGTGAAATTTTATATATATTATATATAATTATATATATTCATATATGAAATAATTTCTTATTATAATTTATAAATTATTACATAAAATGTTAATACTAAATCACTAAAAGTTTATAAATAATACTAATAGTCTAATATAGAGTAATGACTATAGTTATAGTTATAATTAATACTACAAGTTTTTACTAAGAGTTTATAACTAATACTAATATTAAATATATAGTTTATAACTAGTACTAATATATAACTTATAACTATACCAATAGTATAATATTAATACTATTATATAGTCTAATATATTAATAAAAGTATAAAACAGATTTTTTAAATCAATTTTTTCTTTTTATAAACAAATTTTTAATGACAAATTGTGAAACTTACATTTTAAAAAACACCGAAAAATCGGTAAAATCGGAAGTACCAGTTTAAAAGGGTAACCGTTGCGTAATCGGTTTTGAAAATATAAAACCGGTACATACCGGTTCGGTCCTAGATTTTATCCAAAACCGGACCGGACCAGTTACACCCCTAGTTTAAAGTTAGCAAAAACATCACTCTTTTATTTCACCCAGACCTTTCTTGAATAATCATCAATAAACGTGAGTAAATGCTGAGTTCACAATACTTTTAGTTCTATGAACACTTGTAGTAAACTGAACTCTGCACTTTTTCCCAAAGACACAATGCTCACAAAAGTCAAGTTTCCCTAACTTCGGATCACACATTAAACTTTGTTTACTAAGAATAGACATTCTCTTTTCACTCATACGATCGAAGTGCATGTGCCATAAACGAATAATGTCTGAGTCTGAATCATCTGAAATAGACACTACAGCTACACATGTCACTGTACTGCCTTGAAGGAAATAAAGACCATCAGTCTTATCTCCTTTCATTACAACCATAGAGCCCTTACTCTGACTCTAATAGCTCCACCTTCACCTGTGTACTGGAAACCTAAAGAATCAAGAGTGCCCAAAGAAGTAAAATTTTTCTTCAAATCTGGGACATGTTGAACGTTGGAAAACGTTTTGACAAACCATCAAATATCTTAATCCTAATTGAACCAATCCCAACAATCTTATAAGACATATCATTTCTCATCATAACGGAACCACCATTGATTGTTTCATAGGAAGTGAACTAGTCTCTCTTGAGACACATATGAAAAGTACAAGTGGAGTCTATAATCCACTTGTCACCAAATCGACTATTAGAGCCGATAATTGCTAAGACATTATCTGAGTCATTAGACTTATCATCAGCAACGCTAATAATATTAGAGGAACTAGTACCTTCATCCTTATTATTTAGTCTAGGACACTCATTTTTGTAATGACACTTATATTTTTCTTCTTAAACTTTGACTCTGAACCACCTGTAGATTTATCGCTACTCTTCTGTCAATCTTGTTCACTAGATCTACCCCCATTGGAGGAACTCTTAACAAATAAACCACTAGCTTGAATATCTATGTCCTTCAAATTCAACTTAGTTATCAACTATTTAGAATTCAAAACATATTTCAAATCTGCCAAGAAAATAGTATATCTACCATACAACATCGAGTTCACAAAATTATAATGACATAGGCAAAGAACACAAAATAATTAAGGTTTGATCTTCTTCTTCAAGCTTAATGTCAATATTCATCAGATCCATAATAATCTAAATTCATCTAGGTGTTCAGAGATAGGAGTATCTTCCTTCATTTTGAGTGTGTATAACCTTTGCTTCATATACAAATGGTTTGTGAGAGACTTCTTCATATACAGGCTCTCAAGTTTCTTCTAAAGACCAGCAGCAGTTTCCTCATCAGCAACCTCTTCTTATACAATGACTATACACTTGTTCTATACATTCCACTCCTGACCCAAGAAAAAGGTAGTGATTAATCTTCCTGATTGTTACTTATTTTTCCAAATTAGACTGGTTTAGAAAAGAGAGTGAAGGATCATGGAGAAGATGATGGATGCGATACCCGAATGTAAGAATGTAATCTTTAATTACTACTAAGAGAAATTGTGACGCCCCCAAACTTTTGCTTAAGCCAAGTCTAATTAGTTAGATCAATTCTCTCATATGCTCTATCGTATGCAGAGTTATTGCAATAAACATTCATTTGAGATCTAATCTTCAATCAGGGTCTAACTCCTCTTCAACCAATCGTATCCACTGGTCCATCTTGTCCATCATCTCCTGATCTTGTTACTTGAAATCTTAGTAAGTAAATTACTGAGAGTGGGTCCACAATGGTTGATATTTACTTGAAATCTCAGTAAGTTAACAACTAACGTGCACAATGATAAATTATGCATGACAGATGATAAATATGACATGAATGCATGCTGAGAAATCTGTATTATTTTCTTATCAAGCTTTTTTAGAAAAATCTTTCAAGTCATACGAAAAACCATCGTTTTTTATGCACATTTTCTTATAGATAACATTTTCAATTCAACTTTCAAAACATAACATTTCCTCATCACTAAGCCATCATTAACATTATCCTTAATATTAACATTAACATCATAACCTATGGTATCATCACAATTCCACATATGCACTATGAGTACCTTCTGGTGACCGTAGTACAACTCATGTTGAAATTACGTTGTCTGCAGACTCGTTCTCAATGCATTGGTAACATAACATCATAATATATGCACCCATCAGCCTTAAGTGCCATAAAATTTGACTTCGCTCTAGTATTCTTTAGAAAGAACCATTTGAAGCCCATTGACTGTTCTTCATCAACTCAGGGGTTACCACTCAATTTTTACTCACTCTAGAGTGGACAGAGGAGTTCCACTAGGATAATTCTTTATCCTAGCCTTTGCGGTCGTGACAAAAATTAAGTTTTCATGCTATGCTTGAAAATATTTTTTATGACATGCGTTTATAAGTATGCTTCATGTGAAAATGACAATTTTGTATAACATGCTCAAATGATGAAAATTACACATATTACGTAAGCAAGTATCATAGAACATGGTGTTGCATGCTCAAATGAAATTTATATCATGAATGTGACATTTATCAATAAATCATAAATAAATTATCAAAGTATAAGTTAGAGGACATCTTACAAACTTTTCAAAAGTTTAGAGAATCGATGTGACTGTAATCAAAGTTATTTTAAGTTAGGATTTTTGAACCACTAAGGAATATGTTCATAATCAAATGGTTCAAAAATTTTAATATTTACAAAATTGCCCCTATACTAAACAAAATTTCTACTAAGGGCCTTAAATTTTTACTATTTGCAAATGAGCCCCAAAATTCACCAAATTTTACAAATTCATATTTTCTATGTTCTAAAATAATTTATGTCCTTAGAATTACAAGATTCAAATCACAACTATGTCAATTACACCCAACCCGTGGCATGCATCCTTTTAAGGCCTATGTGTGATTTCAATTTAGAAACCTCTATGGATGTATGTGTGATTCAAATTTCCCCAAATGCAACCTTGAATACAACCTTAGGGATAATTTAAAATCTTAGGCTCAGGTCATACAAATTCATCCCGACAGTTAAATATGGCTTAAGACCTAATTATCACTAGACCATCCATTAAGCATGCATGATGTTTCTAGCTTTATTTACCAAGAGATGTTTTAAAAATTTAATCAAATCATGCATTTTAATTCTTATCTGAATCACAAGACTTTTATAAATGCACATTATTCAAGCCTAGGTAAATTAATCAAAACTCCATAAGTTAAACATAAACTAAGCAAAACCGATGTTTGCTAGATGATCAACACAAAATATGAATTTAAAGCCTATCATGGAATGATTTAAACCTCAAATTTAAACCTTCAAAATTAATTCTAAGACATTATTGAATCATATAAATTATATCAAGACATGTCATAGCTAAAAATTCCGAAAACAATTTATTCATCCAATACTTCCAAATTGACCCGGTTTGCACTTAGCATGGTAAATCTTAATTAAATCAAACCACATTATCATGCCATAAATTAAAACCTAAAATATAATTCTAACACTTAACAAAAGATAAGGCAAGAAAACTTACAATAATTCGTGACCCTACAAGAAGTGTTTGCTCTCATGAACACTAGAAGAAATGCTTTGAGGAGTAGTGTGAGGAAGGGAGGAGGTGAGGGAGGTATTTATAGACTTCAAGGAGGGTGGGGACGTTGTATTTGGATGATGAAGGGGCTTGGGATTGGTTGAAGTGGGTGGTGAGGTGTGGTGATGCAAGTTTCAGTTTGTATCATCACTTGTGCTAGTGAATAGTGTTCAAACTCCCATCATTTCTACATTTTTTAGGTGCTAAAATGAGGCTATGGGTGCAGGAGTTGGTTTGGTTCGGAAAAAACAAAACCAAAATGAAATGAATGGCAAGTGAGATCATGCTAGATTGTCGTCGTGTTGGGTCTTCAAAAACTGTCCTGCTTTCATCACTTGCTTGCCTCATCTTCTTGTCCTTTCTCAATGGATGTGTACTTCTTGATAGCCTTTTCAGGTGGTGGAAGGTGGAGGGACTGGCTGCCAAGTGATAATGTGTGTGCAGCACATGGAAGGGAATGAAGTAAGATGATTACCGAGTGGTTCAATGTGCCATTACTAATCGGTTTTGGCAATTGTTTGTAGAAAAGCTTGGTCAAAATGCCACGATTATTTGAAGTACTTCTAAGGGATTGGAGGGAAGGGGTGGTGGCATGTGGAGTGGCTCAAGAAGAGCAAAAAAATTCTTGAAGAAACTAAGGGCAATTCGGTTTGGTAACAACTAGATCTGCTAAGAAAATGGTTGGATTTCGGTTTGGTTTCTTGGAGGTATTTCGTCCAATGATAAGCCTAAACCTTGAGTGATGTGATGAGGTGTGATTGGTGAAATTACAATTGAAAATATGATAGAAATGGCGTGGGCTAGGGGCTAGTTTGATAAAGTGCACATGGTGATGCATTAAGGTGCCGATTAGTGCTCATTTGGGCATTATCATGGCTTGGCTCCTAATGACATGTGTTGGGTCAAGCCTAATCTTTTAAGTTAGTCTACGAATAATGCAAATCAACAATAGAAACCAAAAATTTCAGATTATAAATGTGGGAAATAAATTAAAGAAAAATTAAGCTAAAAGCATGGTTTAGAGGTTACTAATCATGTGTGAGATGATTAGTGCTTCTAACTCAAGTTAGAAGCTTAACCATGGGTAGGTGGAAACCCTAAGGGCGTGAGACACATCTTGGGCTTGAGGAAAACTAATGGTATGGTGTATGTGGGCTTCAATTAGAAGGATAAAAATGAAAGACAAGGTTTTTAGGCCTTGTGGGTTGGGATTGTTGGGTCATTTGTATAAGCCTTGGAGGTGGGCTTGGTTGGGGGTTATTGAATGGACCTTATGTCCAGATTTGAGGGCTCATCTAAGGCCTCAAAGGACTATCAAGTTTGGGTCCAAATAACATATATTTCTAAGGTTTAGTCAAAGGCCTTCACTCTCACTAAGTTAGGCCGAAAGGCTTCAAGTCTACTACACATTTGGGCTTAATTTCTAAGGTTCTTTAAGAGGGGCCTAAAACCTTATAATCCAAATGGGTCTAGACTTATGGCACCTAATTTTAGTCAATCACCTCCTTAGTGATTGAGGGACCTTGATTAAACACTCTTTGGCTTACCCCTAAATCCATCCATACTTAGCCCTAATTTATGCTAAGCCCACTAATAATGCCAAGTGTCATTCCACTTTTGGCTTCTTGGTAGTAAATCCTAAAATAAAATACTAGAACTCTTCCAATAATTCTAGCTAAACCCAAATTGTGATTCTTAAGTTAAAAAAAACAATCCCTAAATTCTTCCCAAAAATATAATCATCATCTTACACTTATAACTAGGATTAAGAAAGCTAAGGTCAAGTCTTAATGGACCTTTCAAGTGAGGTGTTACAAAAATTGTAATTTGCAATAAAGACTTGGAACTATTATTCAAATTTAGATACGGTTTACTTGATTCAAAGCTTTCATGGGTGGATAAAGACATGCATAGCTGTACATAAAAGTTGGGATAAAGACCCCTCAAAGCTCCTATTCGAATTTTAGGGTTTAAGGTAAGACAAAAATAGGCATATCAAGTATGTTTTGTAATAACTAATGAAAATTTAAGATTGTGTAACCTTGTAATGGATCAAAATAAATCATATTGTCATGTGGATAATCCTAAGGCTAAGTACAATTATTGTGACAAGATGTACGCTTACCACTCAAAGATGAACAGAATTTCAACCATGCAAAATCATTCACCTTCATGTCCTAAAAATCCTCATAAATGTGGTCCTTTGGATGGGTACCAAAAATAATTGACAGGTAAGGCAACACCTGAGGAGGGGTTGGAGAGAGTGATGATAGTACGATAAGGAGTCTTGTAACCCACAAATATAGTGAAGAGGCTGTGAGGTTGTCGATTACAGAGATGGTAATTATTGATGAGTTGCCATTTAGAATTGTTGAAGAGCAAGGATTTAAGAAAATGTGTTGGTCTCTTGAACCTTGGTTTAAAGTGTCGCGTCACGGTTGCAAGAGATTGTATGAAATTGTATGAATTAGAAAAGGGAAAGCTAAAAAATGTGTTTTAAAGATGGTGTCATGAGGATTTCGTTGACTACCAATAAATGGACATTGGTACAAATTATGAATTATATGTATCTAATTGCACACTTCATTGATAGAGATTGGAAATTACAGAAAAAAAAAATCATTAATTCTTGTTTAATCCCTACTTATCGAGGGGATACTATTGGGAGGTATGTTGAGTCATGCCTCCTTGATTGGGGCATTGATAGGATATTTACTGTAACTGTTGATAATGAAAGCTCAAATAATATTGCAATTTCATATTTGAAGCAGTTTTTTACAATGAATGTGTTAGGGGGAAAGTATATGCACATGAGATGTTGTGCTCAAATTTTGAACATTATTGTGAATGATGGTTTGAATGAGTGTAATGATGCCCTCACAGTGGTTAGAAATGTGGTTAGATATGTGCACTCATCCCCCGTAAGATTAGACAAGTTTAAAAAATGTGCAGAAAAAGAAAAATTGATTGTAAGAAAATGTTGTCTCTTGATGTATGGACTCGATGAAACTCAACTTACATGATGTTGGAGGCGGTTGAGAAGTTTGAGAAGGCTTTCAGGCGTATGGAGAGTGAGAATTACAATTTCCTCTTACTTTGGTGATGGACACATGGGGCCTCCTAAAGTTAGGGAGTGGGAGACAATGTGGGTGCTTGTAAAGTTTTTGGAAATGTTTTATGATGCCACTACTAGGTTTTTTGGGTCTTTATATATGACAGCCAACACCAGTTTTCTGGAGATTTGTGATCTCCAACACGAGTTGATTATACTGAGCAAGAGTGATGAGTTGATTATACTGAGCAAGAGTGATAATAGTTGTTTGAGGAGCATGACCATAAATATGAGAACAAAATATGATAAGTATTGGGGGTTATTAGATAGAATGAACTTATTGTTGTTGATTGCAGTTGTGTTTGATCCACGTAGTAAGTTAGGGCTTCTTACTTTCCACCTGAAGGAAATTCATGATGAGAGTCGTGCTGAAGAGTTGGTGTCAAGTGTGAGACAGGTATTAATATATTTGTATGCGAAGTATAATGTTGCGTCGGTTCTACCACGAGTACCCGAGATCATGAGCTCACTCCGACATCTAGAACCATAAATGATGGTGATGGAAAACGTGAGACAAAATGGTTCTACGAGCGATATAAAGCCTCTTCTGCTATGGGATCTACTATTGCCAAAATAGATGTGGATCGGTATTTATCAAATGGTTGTGAGGCACTCAGCCCATTTTTTGACTTGTTGACCTTGTGAAAAATTAATAAGCCTGACTATCCTATACTTGCAAGGATTGCACAAGGCTTGTTGGCTATGCATGTTTCCACGGTTGCATCTAAGCCAGCATATAGTACGGGAGGTCGTGTGCTTGATCATTTTCGGAGTTCATTAGCTCTAAGAATCGTTGAGGCACTTATTTGTGCTCAAAATTGGTTGAGACATATGTCAACAACAATTGATATCCGAGAATCTATGGATAATGTGAAGAATTTCGTAGTAGAATCGGGTAATGTTTTCCTTGTTTTCATTATAATTTAATTTTAGTATTTTTCATAATCCAAATTTACTAACATTTGATATTTTATTCTTATTATTTGTTAATGTTTCTATATAGAGTTGGGCGTACAATTAAACATCACAACTATTGAAAATTGAAGGCTGAAGCAACAAACGTGAAGACACAAATGACAAGACTTGTTGCCATTTATTTATCTTATATTTTTTACTTGCATGGTTGCTATGCTTAAGACAATTTGTTTTTATTTGTAATGTGTAAGTGTAATATTAAACATTTAGTGAAGTTATTTTTATTTTTTTAGTTATCTAGTAAGTAGTATGGTTAGTGTTAGTATATATTTACGCCATCACTATTTGACTATTGCTAATTTTTTTTTTTTTTTAAACCTAACATTACAAATGACATTAAATTAAAAATGAAACTTGAATATTTAAAATGGGCTTTAAAAACTCACTATAGCAAATTAAGATTTTAAAGCACATAAAAGGCCCAAAGTGATCTAGAATGAGTGTAAAAAAAAGCCCAAAAAATAGGCCCAAGAAAGGGCCCAAACCGACACCAAACCGTTGAGCCGGCCGGTATTCCTCCTCCTCATCAGCCGATTCGGTTGGTTCTCACTCTCAAAATCATGCAAGTTTGTCAGTTGGTTTGATTAATCGGTTTTCACCCCTATTTGCAATTGTAAACTATGCAAGCACCACACAATCATTTTTAAAAAAATAAGTAAATACGAGATCCACATAAAAATAAAAATAATAAATCTAATTTTTAATAATAAATCTCTCTTTTTCAAGAGGATTGGGTGGCATTTGTACACTCCACAGTTGTATGTAGCATTACTCGTCATCTATTGTAGGCACGCATTTCTTTCTAGAGGGTATTAAATGCATGAACATGCATGCCTTAATTTTGGCTAGGGCTGCATGTCGACTCTCTTATGTTGGTTGTTAGTCATTTTCAACCGTCATCTAGAATTCTAGACATGGACTCAGCAAGAGCTACTGAGACTTTCTTCCGAGAGTCCTACCGATAAGTGCATTTTGTACTTTTTATTTTATATTTTTTTAAATATTTTTTTAAATCACTTTAAACATTTAAAAAAATTACAAACTTTTTAAAAAATACATCATTAACCATTAAATAAAAAAAGCATAAAAAAAAAATAATCGTTAGAAACTCTCGAGAGAAAGTCTCGGTTAGCCAAGCATTTTCCTTTTGACATTTATTGACCAACCATTTGAAGACATATGATGTCACCCTTTGCCCATTTAATTGCATTCGCTACTTATCTTTGGACAAGTGTAATTTATGTTTTATTATATTTTTTTACTTAAGGGTATAGATTTTTTACCTAATTTATTTTTACAATCATTATCATCTCATCTCATCTCATCTAATCATTATAATTTTTTTAAATATTCACATAAAATAAAATAAACAATTTAACTTTTTCAAATCTTAAAAATATATATATATATATATTAAAAAAATATATTCTAATAATATTTTATTTAATTTTCAACTTTTATCTTAACTCATTTTATATCATCTGCAAAAACAAACAAACTTAATTCTAGTTGCGTTTGGTTGTTGGTGAACTCAACTCATTCTAAATTATTTATTGATGGAACCCACTATTATTTCAATTTCCTATAAAAAATTTAAATTCATCTCAATCTATTTCATCCATTCAAATACATATCTTAATATATTTACATTCAAACATATCTCAATAGGATTTACAAAATATTATTATTCACAGATCAACTCAGATCATTTGAAATCACGTCAACATCTAAATACAACATAAGTGTTGACTCATGTATACTCTTTGTATATTTGAGCTATGCTTATTTTTATTAAAATAATCTTTGACCTATTAAGAAAATGTATTTTCAGAGTTCATATTTCGTACCTGGAGAGATGGAGTCTTTTTTATAGCGATGCTCTGTGTCATTTTCATAAATGTTACGGCCTTTTTGTTTCTTCAAGGGATCGTTAAGGAAGGACTCCGAGCCATATCTGAGATGGGTGGTGTGTGCGCTGTAAAACATTGTTCTTGGAGGCATAGACCTCAGTTGGCTTCCGAGCCATATAGCGTGACCCCAATGTTTCCTAGTATTCAGTGATTCTGACCCAATTCTCAAGCCCATTTCGTAGGTCCTGGTTAGTGGGTGTATATTTGACCCATCAGTAGTCAAAAGGTGCCTTATTTTGATCGAGCTAAATGATATTTGCAGTCCGGATCCCAGGTTGTACAAGTCAAAAGAGTAAAGGAAGAAAATGCTAGTTTGTCCCATGTTTTTGCTCTTTAGATTTGACCGCTCATGCATTTTAATTTCTTTTTTTTTTTCTTTTTTAATGATTAAAAAAGTGACAACTAGTCTATTTGTATATTTTTTTTAAATGTTTAATTGTTTAAAGAATGTATGAAAGGAAAAAAAAAATGTTCATTAATTATGACAACATAATTGATACGCCAATCTTTGTCTTAATCTAAACCCTAAAATTCGAATAGGAGTTTTGAGGGATCTTAATCCCAATTTTTATGTACGGCTATGCATGTCTTTATCGGCCAATGAGAGCTTTGAATCAAGTAAACCATATCAAAATTTGAATAATAGTTCCAAGTCTTAAATACAAATTACAAAATTCTCTTAGTAGTCATTAAAGATTACATTCTAACATTCGGGTATCACATCCGTCGTCTTCTCCATGATCCTTCACTCTCTTTTCTAAACCAGTCTAACTTGCAAAAATAAGTAGCAATCAGCAAGATTAATCACTACTATTTTTTTTTTTTTTTTTTTTTGGGGGGGGGGGGGGGGGGGGGGGGGGGGGGGGGTCAGGAGCCTGGTCACTGCCCAGTGGTGCAGAATGTATAGAACAAGCATATAATCATTGTATGAGAACATAATCCACATCATCTAATATGTCACCAGCAGTTGGGGGCAAGCTATTCCGAGAAAATCTTGTACGAACTTGAGCATGAGTCTCTGCCTCATGCTGAAACATCTTAACCAACTCTTCCAGCTGCAGCTTCCTAACTTCAACCTGTTCCTCCTTAACAGGCCTCTTGAACCCAAGATAAACCAGTCCAACTACAATTAGTACAAATCCCAAGAAGAAGAGGATCGCTGCAAATAAACCAAATGCATATGGTGTACTCTCTGCTCCTGGGATTCCATCAACATTGATCCCGAATAACCCAGTGATGATAGAAAGAACAAGGCCACAGCCCCCAAAAACAGCAAGATTATGGGTTACTCGAAGGCTTTTATCCTGAATTGATATTTCTCAAAGATGAAAACTTATGTTAATATAGGAAGATAGATGAAATGAGTGGCCACATTAACTATTACCCAGTTCTAAAAAATTCAGTGTAGATTTTGGTTTTGTTCATTTACACAAACCTGCAGCCATGCACGAACAGTACTTTGCATCACATCTTGAATGGTAAACAGGCGGCCACGAACAGCCTCTTGTTCCTCAATCATTTCTCTTGTACTTTTTCTTATTCCCTCTAACAAGCTTCTTGCCACATTTCCTCTCAAATGTTGGAGAAGTTCAAATACAGTCTCTTCTCTTGCATGAAGTGACCACTTCACTCTGATCACCTGTCATAGGAACTGCAAAATTATAGATTGCAGTCTTCGTACATATAAAATTCAGTGGCTGGGCAACCTCACAAGACTGTCAAACAGAAATTAGACAGTAATTGAAGGTTCAAGAAATATGGAGCCAACACATAAAGTTGACTTTTCCCACTTTACATAATTTCTTTTTTAATAAGTCATTTGCGTATTTTTTAAATGGTATATTTAGTCAAGAAGAATTCATTTTTTTTAATAAGGCAAGAAGAAATCATAAGACGGAAAATAATGCAAATGACAACCAATGCAAATGTTCCTCCAATGTTAAAGATGTAAATCTTTGTTTCACATGAGCGTAAAAACCAAGCCCGTAATTTCACAAGGGCGTTAAGACCAAGCCCCTAATAGTATTAGAAATCCACATAAGAATCAGCAATTAACAAGCAGATATATCTTAATCTGACTCACCGTCAAAACTAGCATATAACATGATAAACACAACACTCGCTCTGTCTCTCTCTCCACCAGAGTATTTTTGGAGGAGTATCGCCATTCCCATCCAATCCCATTCTCCATGATCTTTGGGCCTTCCACAACACTTTGGTTTCTTGGATAGGATGATCCATGCGTAAACTCTTGGAAATGTGAACTTTTTTTCTGTAGCTTCAGTCACAGGTTACAGGATGGGAATTTGATATTCAACATAAACTCCAGCACCCAGCCAAATTCTACCACTTGAAAAGAGAAAAAGTAAAGCGGTTCTACTTAAAAGTTGCTTGGACTGCCTGTCTGTACCCCATAGGCTGGATAGTATTCGAGGATACATGATAGGAATCCAAAAGGTGAAAAACTTTAATCCATAGTTGTCTACTCAGATGTTTGATTCCGATTATCTTATAGAAAAAAGGTACAAAATGCAAGGAAAAATAGAGATTTCTCTTAAGCTTGGCTGGGCATATCCCTCTAAATTCCGGTCCAGTGATTTTTCAAATCTCATCTAACTCTTCTTCTAATTTGCTAGGACTATAGAATTGTTATTTGCGGTTCATTAGAAAGATTGGTTCAGTACCCCTTTTTTTTACTATATTTTAATGCCCTGTTTTAGCTTGTGTTTGTTTCTGTTTTATGGCGTTATGGGGCATACTTTGGTACTCATTGTAATGTATCTCTTATTTATTTGAAAAAAGTAATAATATATTACTGCCACACAAAGAAAGAAGTAGGAAAATAAGTGAAAGGGTCGCTTCATAGAATTCATCTAACTTTATTACTCACTTAGCAGTTAGGACATATAGAATTCTATAAAATATCATATACCAGCTGGCATATTCATGGATAATTTTCAGCGTCTCTATTCTAGCAAGGAGAAGTAACATACCTGTCTCGATAACTTTCTAATTTCTTGGTTGAGAATTACACTAAAGAGTTGCATATCTTCATGGTTTCTCCTATTCATAGAGTAAATTGTAGGTCAACATTGTAGTACATCAACGTCAGGCAAAGAATATTTTGAAAATAATGAGGTAACAAAACCTGTCCATGAACTTCAATTCAATCTCGTCTGCTGCCCCAAATATGTCTTTACGAAATAGCCTATAAAACAAAACAGAAAACATTAATCAAAGCCACACAATTCCACAAATATTATGACATTATGCACGATGAAACAGAAATATGACTAAACTATTGATATAGGAAAACTGACAGATTTAACATCCATCATATAGCGATAGAGGAGCAATTCTAATGGCAATAACTAATTTTACAAGCGTCAGCCTCAACGCACTTCAATAATACTGGGCACGTGTGAATATGCCCGAGTACATGTGTGTGTGTAGTGAGAGAAGGAGCGAAATTCTCTCGATTCTTTTTTTTATGACGAGGAACTGTAGAGACCATGCAAACACAACACGCCTTTTTACCCAGCCAAACCCCATACCCATGTAACTCGCCCACATAATATGGATCAGGTAAATCAGCGGCTTTTTCACTGAGGGTCAGTGGCTCCTAAAAATTGTTGCATCCCAAGGTTTAAACCTTAGATATGAGGGGAGCATACCCCCAACACCGAGCCAACCTTAGATATGAGGGGAGCATACCCCCAACACCAAGGCTTACCACTTGGCTCAAACATCATTGTATAAAGTTTACTTCTACTATTATATTTTATTTGGTACTCTTGGAATTCACATGTTAACTACTAGTTCATCATCCTTGAAGACAACATCAACCCAATTTGAGAACAGAAAAGAAGATGGACATCAATGCATTAATCAAGTTTTTGAGGAGATGTGGGACCGGACAAATGGAGAAAGGACAGATTTTTTCTTTTATAGGTAATCAAGAAGCTTTATTCATAGAATAGGTTACCTTTAGTATGGGATAAAGTCCTGAATTCGTTTTTCATTTGTAAACTAAGGTAGGTTCTCTTCCACATTTAATAGGACAAGGATTAAATGGAATACAAACAAGCCCCCAGTGAGTGTATCGCTTACAGATCTACCAAAAACATTATATCAATTAATGCCAATAAATTGTATTTTGAGTTGTATATTTACATTAGCAGTCCCAAGCCAAAGACAAAACAAAAGTTTAGTAAATTAGAAGATCATAAAAACCAGTAGAAAACTGCAAAACCTCTGCCAAGATCATAACAAAGAGTTTGGCTTCATGTCAAGGAGCATTGAAGTACTATTTTTTTTATAAGTAAACGATAGTATTAATAAAAATAGGCATAGCCAAGTACACAAGATGGTATACAAGAGATAAGACCTATCTAGGTCATTGTAGAAGAAACAAGAAAATCATGTACATTTAGGCTATTAAAATCTATAGCTATAGCCCAAAGAAATAAGGTGCGGAAAAATAAAGCTCAAAGCTCCTCTAGAGTCCGCTCCTTATCTTCGAATGTTCGCTCGTTACCCTATCGCCATATACACCACACAGATAGGAATCATCTTCCACACAGCTTTGATTTGTGGAGCTCCACCTGGCATCACCCAACTAGCCAATAACTCAACAACTGTAGCAGGCATCACCCAATTTAACCCTATACGACTGAACACTTCGCTCCACACGGCTCTAGCTGTCTCACAATATAGCAAAAGATGATCCACTGTCTCACTAGTTTTCTTGCACATACAACACCAATATGGAATAATTACCCTACGCTTTCGCAGATTGTCGGTGGTCGAAATCTTACCCAAGGCCGTTATCCAAATGAATAAGAGTGCCTTGGGAGGCGCCTTATTCCTCCACAGTTTTCTCCAAGGGAAATGAGTATTTGGAAGTAAAGTAAGGGACTTATAGAAGGAATGCACCGAGAAGGTACCCTTACTTGCAGGTGTCCACCACAACTTATCACTGCACATTCCATACAACTTCGTAGAGTACACTAGACTGAAAAAAGCCTCGAAATTGTCTATTTCCCAATCTTGGGCTGCTCTACTAAAGATTATATTCCATTGGACTTGGTCCCCTGAACAAACCATGAGATCCGCCACCGAAACTTCTTGATCACATGCCACTCGGAAAACCAATGGGAAAGAGTCCTTAAGTGCCTCTTCCCCACACCAAATGTCCCTCCAGAATTTTATACGAGTACCCTCCCCCACCGTAAATTTAGTATGGCGAGTAAACACCCCCCACCCTCGTCTTATGTACTTCCAAACCCTCACACCATAAGACCCATTCCCCTCACTAGAACACCAACCCCCCCATAGCCTACCATATTTGCAATCAACCACTAGTTTCCAGAGGGCTTCCGGTTCCGTATTGTATCTCCAAAGCCATTTCCCAAGAAGTGCCCGGTTAAATGTTCTCAAGTTCTTTATCCCCAACCCACCTGAGGAAATTGGTCTGCACACCTTATCACAGCTGACTAGGTGAAACTTGAATTCATCTCCCAATCCACTCCATAGAAAGTCACGATAGAGTTTTTCAAACCGCGCTGCCACACAAGCTGGAATTGGAAATAAAGACAGAAAATAGGTTGGTAAGTTAGAAAGAGTACTCCTGATAAGGATCACCCGGCCTCCTTTCGACAAACACGGTCTTTTCCACCCTGCCAATCTTCGTTCTATTTTCTCAATAACTATATCCCAAATAGATGAAGTCCGTGATACAGCCCCCAATGGTAGACCCAACTATGTCATAGGCAGAGAAGCGACCTTACACCCAAGTGTGCTAGCCAAATGCCGAGTATTACTGACGTTTCCAACTGCCACTAACTCTGATTTATCAAAGTTCACTCTTAGCCCTGACGCTGCTTCAAAACATAGGAGAAGTGCCTTCAATGCCCGAAGTTGGTCTTGCTCTGCCTCGCAAAAGATTAGTGTGTCATCTGCAAATATAGGTGGGAAACCGAGATAAGGCCCCTATTCAGATCACCCACTGAGAATCCAGCCATAAACTCATTGTTGACTACAACCAATAACATCCTACTCAGAGCCTTCATGATGATAATAAATAAAATGGGGCATAGGGAATCTCCCTGTCTTAGACCTTGCGTGCTGTTGAAGAAACCCTCTGGGTTGCCATTGATTAGAACTGAGAATCTTGCCATTGAAATGCACCATCTGATCCACATACACCATTTCTCTCCAAAGCCACATCTCTTCAATAAATACAAGAGAAAGTCTCAGTTTATATGATCATTTGCCTTCTCCATATCTAGTTTATAGATAATCCCTGCAATACCAGACTTTAACCTACTATCCAGACATTCATTGGCAATTAGAACAGAATCTAGAATTTGACAACCCCTTACAAAAGCATTCTGTGGTTTTGAGATTATCTTACCTATGGCCACCCCTAGCATGTTTGCAAGCACTTTGGAAATGATTATGTATACCCCATTTATGAGGCTAATGGGCCTAAAGTCCTTCACTTCCGATGCACCAGTCTTTTTCGGGATCAAAGCAAGAAATGTAGCATTCAAGCTTTTCTTGAACTTCCCCGCCAAAAATAATTCCTGGAACACATTCATGTCTTCTTTCACAACCTCCCAGCAAGTTTGGAAGAATCCCAACGAAAAGCCTTCTGCACCTGGTGCTAGGGCTGAGCAAAAATCCGACAATCCGACTCCGAATCCGACTCCGCTCCGGCTCCGCTCCGACTCCGACAAGTCGGAGTCGGAGTCGGAGTCGGAGTTTTTTCCCTATTGGAAGTCGGAGTCGGAGTCGGAGTCATTGAAGAACCGACTCCGACTCCGCTCCGATCCGCCTCCGCCTCCGCCTCCGACTTGGTCCTCCGACTCCGCCTCCGATTTTATACATATTTTATAAAAAATATATGTGTTTTTCTATATATTAATCATTTAACTTTTATACAACTATATCTTATATAGTTAGTTAAACTCAATAATATACTAGTTAAATAATATATTTATACTATAATATATAGACTAAATTGACTAATAAATAATAATAGTTTAGTATATGACTATATGTAAATATCATACTATTACAAATTTATAATATTACTACCATGTTACATGTAAGTTGTAACACTAAATTACTAATGTATAAATATAATAACATGTAATACTAATGTATATATAATATACTATAAACACTAAGATGCATAATAACATCAACATGTAATACTAATGGATAAACACTAATCTATAAATTTAGAATAACATATAATACTAATGAATAATAACTAAAGTATTATTCATATAAATTTTATATAACAATATCTTGTATTAATTATATTTTTTGACTTAATAAATTCTCAACATATTCCTTTTGATAAATATATTAGTAATACTAATATACATTAGTATATTAATTAGATTTATGGTCTAATACTAATACTATTAGTAATCCACTTTAACTAATACTAATATTTATACTAATACTATTATAGACTATAGTTATAACTTATAGTATTATACCTACACTAAATCACTGATTCACTATAACTTATACTAATATAGTTATGTTAAATCACTATAACTAAAACTAATGTAGTTATACTAATCATTATAACTATATATAGTATTAATATCACTATTAGTATAATATATAGTATTAATAATAACTAATACTAATATAACTATTAGTATAACTAATGTCACTACTAGTATAACTAATACTAATATTAATATACTAATACTATTAGTGTATTACTAATATTTATATATATTAATATATATATCAAGTATAAGAGATTAGAGATTTAATATATATAATATTAAATCACTAACATACTAATAGTATGATACTATAGTATTAGTAATTATACTATAAGATATAGTAATGGACTAATAGTATAATATATTAATACTATATTATATATAAAATAGTAATACTATATTTTGAATCTTCATTTCATATACGGTGCCTTTTTTTTTTAATATTCATATATAATAATATATATCATATATATAATATAATTAAAAATAGATTCATAGTAATTATAATAGTATACTATAGTAACTATACGGTGCTTTTTTTTTAATCTTCATTTCGTATACGGTGCCTTTGTTTATTGTAGTGATTAGTTGGATGTGGATATGGAATCATGGACGATGGGAGTACATGTAAAAATATGACTTTCTTTTTATTTTTTGAATGTATGTTAGTATGTTACTTGTTTTATTTAGTTGTATTTTTTATTATAATAAAAAGTTTAATAAGTTTGGATTGTAATTTTGAGAAAATTGAAATTTGAAAGACCACAATTTTTTTTTAAAGTGGGTCAAATATGAAGTTCAAAAAAAATTTAAAAAAAAAGTCAAAAAATCCGACTTCGATCCGACAAGTCGGAGTCGGATCGGAGTCGGATTCTCTACATGTCGGAGTCGGAGTCGGAGATCGGATTCTACCTCCGACAAAGTCGGAGTCGGAGTCGGAGGTTGGGCCCTCCGACTCCGAAACTGTCGGTGCTCAGCCCTACCTGGTGCTTTATCTTTCACCATTCCTCTGACCACTTCATATACGTCCTCTTCCTCAAAAGATCTTTCCAACCAAGACGTCTGTGGCTCAATAGAATCAAAACCAAGTCCATCTAATTTTGGCCTCCACCCCTCGCCTTCTGTAAATAGATTTTCATAAAAACTCGCCACATGTTCTCGGATCTCAGAAGCATCCGTGCTTTCACTACCATTGATTTTTAGCATTTCAATGGTATTATTTCTCCTATGAGAGTTAGCCACTATAGAAAAAATTTGTGCTTCGATCCCCTTCTTTCAACCAAAGTGCCCTTGACTTCTGTCTCCACGAGATCTCCTCTAAGGATAATACTCTTTCCAACTCTGAGACAAGTTCTGCCTTACGTGAGACTTCCTCTGAGGTGAGAGCTCTATCTTCGGTGATCCTCTCAAAGTTCTGTAATTCCTCCATCCTGGATCTTTTTTGCACCCCTATATCTCAAAATGTTTGAAAATTCCAAAGCTTTAAATCATTCTTTAGAGCTTTTAGTTTGCATGCAAGTATATGAGAAGGGTTACCATTGAACTAATAAGAGGACCACCACTGCCTTACCCTATCCATGAAGCCTTCGCTTTTAAGCCACATGTTTTCGAACTTGAAATAACGACAACCCCCTTGAATACCACCTCCATCCAACAAAATGGGGAAGTGATCCGAGAAGAGTCGTGGCAATCTCTTCTGACATACCTCCGGATAGTGAGTTTCCCAATCCAGCAATAATAAGAATCTATCCAATCGAGACCACGTCTAACTATTCGACAAGGTAAAGGGCCTACCTATCAGTGGGAGATCCACCGGATTCAAATCAAAAATGCAATCTGAAAATTCTGCCATGGCTGGACAAATCTGACTGGTTCCAAATCTTCGCTAGGGAACCTTACCACGTTAAAATCACCACCAATGAACCAGAGGAGGTCCCACCAGCTATAAACTCCCGCAAGTTCTTCCCACAAACGGCGTCTGATATTGTCAGCATTCGGTCCATATATACCTGCAAACGCCCATAAGAAATTATCCTCCACCATCTTAAAGGAGCAAGCCACTGTGTATTCCCTACAAACTCCTCCATTTTCTCCACCACCCTTTTATCCCACATCACTAGAATCCTACCCGATGCCCCATTTGAAGCCAAATACACCCAATCCGCATACGGGCAACACCACACACTTCTCACTATTTTTCTAGTCACCAACTTCAACTTGGTTCCTTGTAAACACACAATATCCGCCTTCCATTCCCGAAGCAAATTTTTTATGCGAAGGCGCTTATTAACCTCATTCATCCTGCAAACATTCCAAGACACAATTTTTGGCTTCATAAAGAAACATATGTACCCATCCCTTTGTTCCTATCACGACTTGAGCTACCCTCATTCAGCAATCATGTAAGTCTCTTAAGTTCCCTCTGTTTCTTGGAACTAGCTTTCTTGGACTGAGAACGGCCAACCTCAATGGCCATGAGAAGGGCCATAAACTGCTCTTCATGACCCACGTACTCCATTCCCACAACACGTTGAATATCCTTAACCTTTTTGAGCACCCAATCAAAGATTTCAAATTCATTAGGAAACAAACAGGTTAGCGGAAATGGCTCCCTATCACCTACATCTCCCTCCCCTCCAAACAGATTTTGTCCTTCCCATTCGACCAAATTACCCATATTGACCACCACATTATCAGAAGGATGAGTACTCCCTTGGGTTTCAGGAACCAAGACTATGTCAGCACTGGGCTCTATAAACCTCTGCAATAACCCCTCGGCACTGTCTTCCCCAAGGTCTACATTCCTCACAGCCCCACCTTCCGGTAGTTTCTCATGATGTTTAACATACACAGATGGGGTCTCCAATTGGGTCGATAATAATTCCAAACTATCTATCGGCATGTTTTGTGTACCGATAGGGCTTCCATCTAGGAAAAAGCTTAACGAATGCAACATTGAAGTACTTCTTCACGTGTCAATTGATAAAAAGATTAAATAGATTTTTTTTCATAAGATTAAATAGATTATATCAAGACAGCAACCTTAGAAGAGTATTTCATGATCCATAATACATGTCCATTACTTTTGTAGGTAATCAAGAAGCTTTATTCATAGAATAGGTTACCTGTAGTATGGGATAAAGTCCTGAATTCGTTTTTCATTTGTAAACTAAGGTAGGTTCTCTTCCACATTTAATAGGACAAGGACTAAATGGAATACAAACAAGCCCCCAGTGAGATGTATTGCTTACAGATCTACCAAAAACATTATATCAATTAATGCCAATAAATTGTATTTTGAGTTGTATATTTACATTAGCAGTCCCGCCAAAGACAAAACAAAAGTTTAGTAAATTAAAAGATCATAAAAACCAGTAGAAAACTGCAAAACCTCTGCCAAGATCATAACAAAGAGTTTGGCTTCATGTCAAGGAGCATTGAGGTACTTCTTCGCGTGTCAATTGATAAAAAGATTAAATAGATTTTTTTCCATCGGATTAAATAGATTATATCAACAGACAGCAACCTTAGAAGAGTATTTCATGATCCACAATACATGTCAATTACTTTTGTACACATCATGCCACTCATGTCAATTACCATATACGTAACAATATAGCTAGAAAGAAAAGGGTGGAAATGGAGATATTTTTCTGATAAGTGGGGGAAATGGGGACATTTCACACAACTCACGAGATATCATTGATGATGAGGAATCCCAGAGACCGTTCAAACACAAGATATATTTAACCTGGTTAAATCCTAGACCCACGTAATGCATCCCCATCACACGAATTGAGTAAATCATTGGCTTTTCACCAATGGGACGTGGCCCCTAGAAATTGTTTGCACCCAATGGCTTGAACCTTAGATCTGGAGGGAACATACTGCCAAGACCAAGGCCCTTACCACTTGAGCCAACCCTAGAAGCAGTAAAAATTAAATACATGAATCTACATCAATGTCCATGCGTCATTAAAGTAGTAATCTAGCAATATTATAATTACCTATCATCCCATCGAGTAAGGCGGCAAGCCAAATGTGCAATGACTTCATGCACTGTTCTTGGTGCATTATAACCTCCAGAAGAAAGCAGCTCCTATACAAAAGCAACACACCAAATCAATGATGTAAAAATGGAGTAAAAAGTAAAGTTCTGCACGTTTGCAAACAGGGAAAGCTTATGATATTTTAATGGGAAGGGCCAAATGGAACAAATATGTTTGGATTGATATGTAGATAATTTGTCAAAAGTTTGGGGATCCTGCAAAGAAGTAGAAAAGTTGGTGACAATTTATTAACTTTGCTCCCCCTCTCCTGGATGTAAATCAATCCCTGTTTCAAACCATAAACCTTGAGACCGTTAAAGATATCTTTTTTTCAAGAATGAACAACCTGAACTTCTGTGATACCCAACACATTTGTTCTGGAAACATTTCCCTTTAAGTGCAATGCCGTTATTAGGAAGTCTTGTGCTTGCCAGGACCGAAGAACAATGGGGATGTCATCCTCATCAACAAAAGGAACACCAACTGATTGTCCCAAGAGCTCAAATAACAGCCCCCCAGCGACTCTAACTGGGACCTGAATAACAGTACAAAGCCCAATAAAGAATCTAACACGATCAGAGTTTCAAAAAAGTTTGAAGGCCACAATTCATGAACTTTTGAAACATTTTTCATTGAAGAAATTACAATTATTTATTTCGCCGATCAAAAAAAAATTACAATTATTTATTTCATTCAACTTATGAAGTACAGTACTATAAGCAAGTAATAACTGGCTCAATGTGCAGATATTGATCTAATAGCTATATTTATAACCCTTAGATAAAGACTGACTGTAAAACTCAAAAGCCATCAAAATTTTCCATCAATGATAACTGGTGCAAAATAGCCCCCCCACCCCCCCAAAAAAAAAAAAAACTACAAAAAAATGTTAGGTATGCATCCTTCAAAATTTTCAGTTTTCTAGAAGCAGTTCGAAACATGTGCAATCCCTAAAAGCCATTTCAACTTCCTTATATGTGATCTAGTGCAAGGGTGGGAGGGACTGTCAACAAAGAATGAAGCAATTATTGACGGTCAGTTCAGCAATTGCACATGTCAACAAGACCTGACTTCCTGAGTTCAGCAACACAATCAGTTATTTAATTTAGCTATAACATTCTTTTGATTATTAATAGCTCATCAATGTCATCATGTCATCATAAGAGCAATCACACATTCGAGTATTCGAAGTTTAGACCCATATGGCATGGGCATATGGCTAGAAGTGTTATCATTTGGGCATTAGCTTTTTGGCTATAAGAGGTTTTTGTCAAAAAGATCATTTGAATTCTCAATATTACTTTTTTCTTGTTTGTGCTGTTACTATATAGAATAACTCCATGTAAATATGGATATAAAGCTTACGGAAGCATTACTCTGAGTGTAAAATTTTTAAGGTGGTGTTAACTTCTACATCTTCTTTCTTGCTCAATTTTATTTCCAATTTTAGCACTACTTTATAGATATCATAAGTTAGGTTGCTTTCATTTGTTTTGGCAAATACATGATGGACAAGTTAAAAAGAGAAAGGAAAATATACTGCCAAAAGAGAATAAAACAAATTTCACTACTAAGCGGCAGGAGAGGATGTGAAACTAATGTAACAAGTACTTACTTATATAAACCAATGAGTTCTAGTTCAAGTGAGATTTCCTCCCCATAGAATTGGGTGGAGTGTGAAGTATCAAGACCCAAGGGTTGTGTGTCTACTTACCAATGAAAAAGGAAAAAGAGTGCAAATTTATCAGAGTTGGTAGGGCAAGATAACAACAGAGAAATCTGCAGACTACTGGTATTGTGCTTTACATAGGACTTTGTGCAACTGATTGACAATATATTCTAATTATATAACATACACTTTTATACAAGGTTCAGTCACACACTCACATATCTAGAAATTTTACCTAGAACATAAAAACTCTTAGAATGAATCATACACCTAGAAATTATTCAAACCCCATGTTCATCCAAAATACAACATTCATATTTGGCTTCCCCTCGCACGGAAATATTTTTTAAGTAAATTCATTTCACTAAAAGTGCAGAGGGGCGCAGCCATAGTACACAGGTTGTATACAAGAGATAACACCCTTGATTATCAACAAAAAAAACAAAAAACCAGAAATATAAGTGGTTATTAATAGTTCAGCACTCTTTATCTGCATGAGAATCTCGCTACCTATCATAGCTTCAGGTCAATGATCATGTGCTACATGCTACTAGAAATATATGTTGTGTAATTCATGAAACTAGGCATACCAATAAAATTGGAAATGTCATGTAGTTGAAAAGAAATCTACCTCATACAAAAGGTGCTTCATCCTCTCGCTAGTTAGGATACTTTCATCTCTTAGAGCTAAACTTACAGTTGGATGTAACAGCTGACAATTGCTGAGCCATGCCTGAACCGAGGGGTGACCTGCAGACACATTGCACCACCATATGGGCCCTACTGGACGTTCCCAATAGGGAGCTGCTAGATCTGCAACAGTTAAGTCATCATCTATGGACTCAAACTCCGGCAAGGACAGTTCAGCATCCACTTGCACAGTTTTAACAAGTTCTGAAATTCTAGCCCAGCCAATTGGTACCCAATGACTACCTTCAAGTCTTTCTATACCCTGGCATTGGCTTGATTGATGGGTCTGAACATATTTGTAGTCATCAAAAGAAGAAGTCTCGTTGCTTCCAAGTTCTTTTAAGGAATACAACTCTAATAGTTTGTTCCCATCTATTGTCGGGGAAGAAGACTCAGCTTTTCCATTTGCAGGCACTTGCATCTTTAAATCTTCACCATCCACTTGCCATCGTGATGGGATCTTCGAACGAGATCTTGAATGAATTGATTTTTTTGGCCCCCAGACGAATTCAAAAGCACAAATGAGCCCATCTGTCCAAAGATCATTTTGCACATTGTCGTCTTTATTAGAATAATTTTTATGGCCTCCAGGTTTCTTCATTTTATTGCCAGGGGAAGTAGAAGGGTTGTCACTCGTGACACTCTTCATGTGTTTCATCTATGCAAATATACAAAATGAAACCATCGGATAACATCTATATTCTCTTGACATTCGGTGGACAGGAAACAAGGAATAAAAAATATCAATCAGCCCTTTATCTGCCCTTCACACAAAATAAGAAGCTCGCGAGCATCTATTTTCTGGAACAGCTTTATTGAGGCTAACATCTGTAGAAGCTCGTGTTGACATCTTGACAAGTCAAATATGGTAGCATAACTTGGAGACAATAAAGGTTAGCTGCAAGAGGGTCATCCCAAGTTAATGGCTTGAAAGCTTGTGTGGGAAACAAAACTCAAAACATTTAAAACAGATTTCACCATTTCAACAGAAGTCAAACTCCATGGCTCTTCAAGAATTGCTTATTTTCCACCACCATCATTTAATTCACATTTAACAACTTTAAAAGAATAAAAAACATATTTCTCACCGCTGGAAATTGTCCAGGGACACGTAAAATGGAAACAAGGGTCCTCAACTACACAACTTTTTGTACATACTTTTTTCCACCATTCTCGTAATTCTATCGGCTCTTGTTTTGGATCCTCAAATTTCCCCTCTTCATCTCGGTTGATAGAATTGTCCTTATGAAAAATATATCCGCCCAACATCATAAGAAAACTATCTAATAGGTAAAGTTGGACAAGTAAGCATGCAAACGAATAAAGCCAACACAAATCAAGTGCATTATTAAAAAGCAAAAAAAAAAAAAGGCAGCTAGCCAATGATTATAAATAAAGAAATGACTACGAAAGATTAAAATAGGAAGGAATTAGGAAACGAGATTACCAGAGAATGAAGGTTCTGGGGAAAGCGAACGAATTTCCAGAGAGAGTAGGTGTTAAGCAAACATGCACCGTGGCAGGCACAGAAGGATCAGTGCTGGAATCAGTAAAGCTACTCGCTATTAATTGTTGCGACGAGCAAATTAAGCTTGTTAAGGCGGACAGCCGTTCTGCTCTGGTTGGTTTATAGGAAATATCATTAAATTATCACAACAATATTTTAATATCGTTATATTATTTGAAAAACAAAAACCATTTACAGTAAAAGTAAAAACCATCTTTTCTAAGGTAGATAAACTGGTGGTCCGATCAAATCATCAATGATCTCAAGTAAATAGATAGGAATAGATAAAAGGGAAAAAACAAAAAAACAAAAAAAGTAATTTGCTTTATCTACATATCTCTTATTTATTAAATAAGTTCAAATAAATTGGAAATTTGTTTACATTAAAATAACTCGAGTAAAATTAGAAATTGAGTTATTCTACCCTCACATCGGTGTGCAGAACATACCATTCACATTACTTAAATAGTAAATTTTGATTTGTAAGATTTAAATTTTAATATTTATCTTCCAAATCAAATTATATCAAATAAATATTTTATTAGATGTTCTCTACACACCGATTTGATATTATAATTTTTCCTCAAAATTATATCATTATTGAAACATGAAAAAAAAAAATTCTTAACAACTATTTTAAAGCTCTGTGAAATTGAGGGTAGCTAGGTAAAATTGATAGTATTTTTAAAATTGTAAAGTAATTGTAAAAAAATTGTAAATATATCATTACTCTTACAACATTATCTCAAGTTGTTGGTTTAGTAGTCCTTTATTTTTTAACAATGATAAATTTAAGGATTACTAATACCCCTATGGGTCCAAAAAGATGAAGGTAATAGGAATTTTGTTTTTGAAGTCTATAATAATGCACGTAGTTGTTGAAAGCAAGAAAAACATAATTTTTTAAGTAATGGTATTCACACAACATATTTCACGATATATTTCATAACAGATGATGTAAAATAAAAATATTTTTATAAAATAATGTTATTTTTATAAAATATTTTACAAAATACCCCTCCTTTTAAAATATTATTTTGTAAAATATTGTAAAAAGTAACGTATTAATTATTTTTCATCCGGTATATAAGTTTTGCGGTTTGTAAAAAGGCACATCGATTTTCCCAACTCAACATTTATGGTTGGGATTTTAAATTTTTTTTTTTTAGTTAGGAAATTTTGTAATTTTTTAATTAAACATTTTTTTAAAAAGAAATTACTTAAACCGAGTTTTTTATAATTTTTATGTTCAACGTATTAACTAAAAAAATGTTGTTTTTCTATTTTCTGACACGTCATATTTGTCACATGACTTGATAGATTAACCCAAAGAAAGATGTCGATTAACAAGAAGTTGCAGGAAACAGAGAAAGGGGATGGGAATAATAGTAATAAAACTTTCCACTACGACAGAGAGAACACAAAAACAAGTGAAAGAGAATCGACTTTGTTCACTAACTCAAATTAGCAAGCGGTCTTCCTAGGTTAAACATAAGCAAAAAGACAAATAAGTAGAATACAACCTCAGTGGCACAGGCCAGCAGCCAGTCGAGGTCTCTTCAGACCAACTAATGAAACATTGAAATTATTAGGCCGTGGAATGCCTGTGATTGGCCTTTTTTCACACTCATTACAAGACCCTGAAAAACCAGGAGGTCACTGAGAGATTAGTAACTGTTTTGCCATAACTGTTGAGACTGCTTAGATGGTTGACCTTGGGAGCCACCAAGGGCTGCATCCCTAGGGTTTTGCTGCTGATGTTCCATTGATAACCCAGTTTGAGAATGATAGAAATTTGGGTACCCAAGAGCACCAAAATGCTGTGATGGCTGCTGTGCTTGCCGATATCCACTAGGCTGCTGATTCTGCCCTTGGAAGCTGTAATATGTGCTTGGAAGCGCAGAAACTGTTCGGGAACCAGGCCCGTGAACCCACATGGCTGAATTGTCACTCTGCTGAACGCACAAGGGTAAATGGGCGAATTGAGATTCAGAAGAAGATGCATACAGAAACTGAAAACCGTTTTAAGACAACTGGTGGCTTTTCATGCAGCATGCAAATTATCCTTCTAGATCGATTACCGTGCCTTTTAAAACATATTTCCAAGCTATTTTTCTATTTAGCAATCATTTTAACGAAAACATCATTTTCAGATGTGACATCCAGAGTGTTCCATAAAAGAACCAAAGGTAAGCATTTCATGTCATGGTTTTTCCAGAGCCCAGTAAAGAAATTACCTGCTGAAGTGAGATCAAATGATTACTATCCTTGTACTGAGAACTAACATCATCATAGCCACCAGTTGTGCCTGTAGGTACAGCAGGTGGATTCAGAGGAAAGTTTCCCCCAGGAATGCTGGTTGAACTCCCGAATGCATATCCAGAGGCAATAGCAGCAGACTGAGGCAAACTGCTGACAGAAACACTGTTTTTATATTGTGGTAGCACTGTGGCCAGAGACTGATGGTAAGTGTTGTTACCAGCAAATGCTTGCTGGAAGGCTGAGGGCATATACGTGTAGTTCTGAGGCATGAATGGATAGCCTATCATGTTGGCAAAATGTCCTAAAGGAAGATTAGGTTGGGAATAAGGGTGCACGGCAAGGTGTTGTGGAAGAGCAGGTCCTGTGGCAACGCTGGCACCAGGCAGTGTCTGTGGATTAGGCAGAGGTGTAGATATATTACCGGCTCCCAAACTCTGCACAGAATGAAGATAATGATCAGAAGAAAATTGCACACCTAACACTTCCTGAGGTTATTGAACTACATTGCTTTCCTAACGCAAATTACATTACTTGTTTATGGGTAGTATTTATGGATAATACAACATTGTTGAACAAACATTAGCTTCTTGAAACATGTCAAATCAGCTAGTAATGATAACAGAAACAATTACGTGCCCTGATATTTCTTCTATTGATTAACTAATGCAGGTGTGTGTGCGCAGCAGTGATGCCAGGCCTAACACAAGAAAGCTTATGACCAGTATTATCCTATAACACCCCATCCAACATTAGGAATATGAATAACGCACAAAGTCTGTAGGTAGTCATGGATGCTAAGTCCTACATTGGCTACTAAGAGTCAAATTGGGCTTTATAAGTGATCTTGAGGAAGGCTTCAAATTGACTAATCTTTTTGGGGTTATAACGCATGCGGCTAGCACTTTCCTAGGTCGTTACATATGGTACCAGAACCATCTAGCAATGCCAACCATATGATACTAGAGCATTACATGGCATGGCTCTAATGAGGACATCAAGAATTTAAGAAGGGGAGTTTGTAAACCCTAGTCCTACATTGGGAATATGAATAACACACGTGGAGCAAGCTATAATGGCATTCATAGGTGCTAAGTCCCACATTGGCTACTTGCTAGGTAAAACTAAACTTTTACAAGTGATTCTAAGGAAAATTCAAATTGACTATTCTTTTTCAGGCTATAGAGCAGGTTGTTAGCGCTTTCTTGGGTCATTACATATCCCTCATCAACTAAACTGCACTCCACATAGAAATTGTGACGACATGCACTGCAGATTTGCCTTGTCAATACAGTGACACATCTTTATCCAACTTCAGCATCAAACGATGAATCTCAGCTTGGGAAAAGAAAGGTTAAATACGTTATACCTATTCTTCAAGCCTTATCAAAGTGGAGAACATCATGGATGGTCAAGATAAAAGTTGCACAATAAAGGACTTTATACCTGAAAGCCTGAACAAGTATCATTTTCTAGATTCTCATTTTAGATAGATACTTAAATCCTATAGTCTGTTGACTTCAAATTTATACTCCCATAGAACATGGGTGCTCGCTATCATTAAGCAGCCTAACTTTAAAAAATTGAGTACAATAAGCTAGAGCAGAGGCGCACCTCTGGCATGGAAATGGTTGGGCCACTGATAGAAGCCACATTGCTGTATTTTGTGGGCATTGCTAGTGTCACAGGAAAGGGTGAGTATTGAAGATCCTCCCTTGCAGTCTGAGCGGTCGAAGCCAGCAAAGTGCCGGGCAACGAATTTGTATATGCCTGCTGTTGAAGCAATATATAAAGTGAGCTACAACAGTTAAGTTCTTCAATTTCTGTTCATCTAAGATCAGCAGTATATGCACATATAGGACAACAAAGCAGTAACAGAAAGCACATAAGAAGCAGCACAAATGGAAAGACTATGGATGAAACAAATTATTATATTATAATAAGTTCAAAAAGAGAAGGAATAAAAGTGGATTCAACTTCAGTAAAATAATGACAAAAAAAAGCCTTCATTGTGTGCCTCTTTCATTCCTCTAGTACATATTTCTTGTCTAGAATTATCCCAAGTACAACTTAGAAAACAAATAATAATAAATTACTCTAAATACAATAGGCTTCTAACCACTTAACAAGTGTCCTAAATCCTTTTGGACATAAACCCAGACTTCCTAAATCTTCATGTGTCACAATCATTTGCTGTCAAATACTGTATAAGATGTGTCTAGTAAGCCTTATTTAGCTCATCATTTTATCCTCACTTATCAGTCAGGATGAAGTCATAAACAACCATTTTAAACAAGTGCACGCAAAGATAAATCTGATATAAACCATGACTTAAAATGAAAATTTTGTTAGGAATTCTCAATTATCTGCCACAAAATCCCTCTCTATATATGTACATGTTTTTTGACGGGCAACCACACACAAGATGTAATGACCTAAGGAAAGCCTAAGACACATCTGGACCTATACTCCAAAAAGACTGGTAAATGTTACTATTAGTGCCCCATGAAACCATTATAAACAGCTAAATATTTTCCCTTCCAAGTGATGGGAGATCCCAGTCACCACCTCGTATACTCATCTGGAATATTACACATGACCACATTATTAAAGAGAAGGTATTCATGTTAATTTTCACAAAGCTTTGTCATTGACCTATTTGCCAAGCAACTTGCCTAAATATTCATCATCTTGACATGCATATCCATGTGACATTTTGGCAGTTTGGTGCATTATAAGATCTGTTTCCATCTATCTTTCCCCAAAAATCTATAAATTTTGGTAAATAGTAAATCTCACATGTTGTTTCCTCGATGATTAATTTGAAAATGTGAAAATTTTATTGGAATTGAAATCTTATAATTTGATCAACAAAAAAGGACCTTCAGAATAGATGTTTTTATCTAGACACCACATGATCTCCAATTACTTCAATATCAACTCAAGTGATTCAAAGCAACAAGTTGTACTCAACCAAACATAAGATTATATGAAACCATCATTCCAAAAACTAGTAATATTGCATATTGAGGACACAACTAAGCCGTTTATCTTGTTACCATTACACTCGAGAAAGAAGCAAGATTCTGCATCTGTGAGCTAGTCTGTGGGTGAGTAAATGCAGCATTGAATTGTTGGGGGCTTTCATATGTAAAATCAGGTGCAGATGAAGGGAACGTATATTGATTCCCCTGAGCAACTTCAGGGGTCTGCTGTTTCAACACCTCTGGCTGTGAAACAGAAGGAGAATCATAATTTGAACTGTTCCCACCATTTCTATTAACTAAATTTCCATCTGAAGTGGTTCCAATATGCTCATCCCCAAAATACTCAGGTTGCCTGCAAGAAGCTTTTGTTAATAAAAATATAAACAACTGATTAAAATAGTTGATACCACAACAAGGAGGGCTTACCTAGATTCTGAATGCCCAATTGATGAAACATCTTGTGCAGTAGATGTCTCCTCCAAGTCACTTTTCAAAGGCCTAGTTGCAAATGACCCAGAACCAGAAAAGGCGGCACTGTTGCCAGATCCAAAACTCCCAAAGCTCAGGTTTAAGCAGTCTGACGTATGGAGTTGGAGGTGATTTGGAATTATTACAGGAGGGTTATCCTCTTCAGGTAGTGCTATCTGATCATCCTTCTGTAAATTTAGGTGCTGCATGTCTGCAGCCACTGATGAAATATCATCTTCAGCTGATATTGAAAACATAGAACAGAAAATTGTAAGACATTAATTTCTTCAAAAAGCAAGCATTCAGGAATTTCTAATAAAGACTATTCTTGTTCACTTCAAGGTCACAACAAGAAAAAAAGGGAAAAAAAAAAATTAGCCTTCCAATCACTAATCCAGTAGAATTATGTTCGGATTAAGTTTACGAATAACAAACTTCCTCGATTACTCCAACAGAAGTTCTAATGCTTCTGGTATGCAGATACTGTAGTTCATATTCATGCATGTGGATCTCCAGAAAAATTAGACTTCTTTTTTCAGAATAATCATCAAAACAACATGGCCATTTCAAATACTAAAAAACAAATCTACAAGGAAAATATGCATATCAATGAAAAATGTAAGGAAAGAAGAAATACAGGCCAGAGCAACGTTGATATCATTGTTGTCACCTTCATTATGCTCCAAAGCATGCTTGTGAGGCTGGTAGGAACTCATGTCGTTATATGACGTATTATCAAAGACAGATGCACTTCCAGAATTCTCCTCATGCAAACTTCTACTGGACACAGAAGCAGGTCCAACATGGCTTGCATTTAGCACCTCCACAGTCAAATCCTCTGCTACCTGGACCTCATCTAACTGGGACTTTGTATGGTGACTACCCCTACCCAAGGGTAAATTCGATGGATCTGCATATGGCTCAGAGTATGAAGGTTCCCCTACAACAGAGGACACAGTAGTAGCTGGTGGCTGCTCAATTGCAGGCCATTCATCAGCAGGAGGAAGGTGCTGGTTTGTGGCAAGTCCTGACTCAGCATTTATGTCCGAAACCTTGGAAGCATGATCTTGCAATGAATGTGAATCATGAAGTATTGCCCCAGAAGAAGTTGCCAAAATATTGTTTTGAATATGGGGATTGGACACATTAGACGCCTTGCCGTGTGGCCTACCCATCTTTACAATGTCTGCCATTGACACATGACCTGGCACCCCCAACCAGGGAGACTGAAATCCAGAAGGCTGAGCTGATAAAGATATGCCATCACTTGTGTCCACTGTCGACATCTTATTTTCCATGGCTACAGAATCACTGCAAAAAAAAATCTTAATACCTAAGCTAACTGTTGCAAATAGATATTATTTCCTAATAAAATCAACCCTCACAGGGGACAAGTCCAGAGTTAATTCAAGTTCTCCAAAATGCAGGAAACTTAAATGTGTAAACAAAATCTTTCTTTTACAGGTTATCAAACATTTTGACTTGCTGCCTAAAGAAACGAGATCTGCAAGACAATGTCAACAAATTCAAGCTTCCAGGATATGGAAAAAATGTCTTAAAATATATTCCTGCTATATGCAACAAGCATACCTTCAATAAATCCTACAAACCAGTTCATAGGGTCAATGTTCAATAGGCATGCCTCCTTAGAAGTAACAAGCAAATTTAGAAAGCAAAAGCAAATCTTCTTTTCTTATAAATTAATTTCACTAAATACTTTAAGGCTCCAAAAGCATGCCAACTATAAAAGTCAATAACTGATTAAGGAAAAAGATGTAAAAGGTATGCATGCATGGAGGCTGATTAAGCATGCTAACTATAAAATTCAAGAACTGATTACAAAATAATTACGAAAACAAGGGAAAAAAGTACTCATCCATGGAGGCTGATTTTAATGTTGTCAAATTCCCTTGCAAAAGTTTGTTGCAACTTTGGCTGGGTTACTTTGAGGACCCTCTCTAACCTACATACCTATTTCTTCAGCCAGTTGTATTCTGTTGGGTGGAGAAAAGGCAAAGATGATCAAACATGCAGGATTCCATACAAAAGACACAACTTCGAGGGTAAGTCCTTTTTTGAAGTACTCATCCCTCCAGTTGCCTCCTCATTTTCCTAGAATTATATTTAGATAAACAAGATGCTTTAAGGGTACCTTCTTTGTAGGGAGGGCTGCCTTAGGCAAGATTCTAATGAAATGTGTCAAAAGCATATTCTAGTGTCGGAGTAGCATTGAGTTGTATGTGCCAGCAAAATGGGGAAAATAGTGATCATTGATCATTTGCTGCTACATTGTGAATTGGCTAGGAGCTTATGGGCATCAATATTTAGCACTTTGGGGCTTGACTGCATCCTCAAAGGATGGAGTTGTAGGCATGTTGAAGAAATCCTTGTGGTGGTCACAGAAATTCAGATGTTTGGAGGATGATCTTTTTATGCTTAGTGTTGTGCATTTGGCAAGAATGCAACATTCAAAGTTTTCAAGACCATGCATTGTCTTAATTATTTTTTTTATTGGTAAGGTAAAAAAATTATTGAAATAGGAATAGGCGAGAGCCCAAGTACACGGTATATACAAATGTGTCGCCCATGCATGGTGATCCCACTATAAAAGGAATTCATGAAAGGACATGCTATTAAAATCAATTACAATTGACAAATGGATGAAGTATTAAAAAAGAAAGTTCTAAGCTCTCTTATTGACCACTCACGATCTTCAAAACTTCTTTCATTTATCTCCCTCCAAAGACACCACAATAAGCATAACGGGACCATCTCCCGCATTGCCGCAATCTATGAATTACCTTAAGGGCCTCTCCAAGAAGCTAGGAGATCAATCAGGCGTCTCGGCATCTCCCAAGCAAGTCCCACTCTAGCAAAGAAGTCACTCCATGGGTCATAGCAATCTCACAATGAAGTCGTAGATGCTCAATGAACTGCCCACTCTTTTTGCACATGCAACATCAATCCATTCAGCCATTCCTTAGGCTGTCTAATGTGAAAGTATTCCCCAAGGCAGCAATCCATACAAAATAGGTTGCCTTTAGGGGAGTCTTCATCTTCCAAATGCTCTTCCATGGGAATGGACTTGTGTTATGCATGCTAAGGTTCTTGTAAAAGGAACATACGGTGAATTTCCCTACCTCAAAGGGATGCCAAGAAATCTTATCTTGATTAACACGTCACTAGTGGAGTAAACAATTTTAGAACTCTGAAAAGGCATCAAATTCCCAATCTTGAGCACACCTCTAAAGAAGGTGACATTCCAATGGGGAATGCCATTGGATATGTCTAAAAGATCCGCAATCAAGGCTTCCTACATCCATGCTATGCCAAATATTTATGGATAAGCATCCTTGAGGGCCCTATCGCCACACCATATGTCATGCAAAATTTTAATTTTGGTCCCATCACCCACCACAAAGCGGACCTCCCCATGCCCCAACATACTTTGATTCTATGAAAGTCCTCCACAAAGCCCCCCTTCTTGTAGGTATCTCCATAACAACTTACCCAATAAGGCCCTATTAAAAATCTGTAAATTCTGGATTACCATCCACCTTCTAAAATTGAGGAGCATAACATGGCCCACTTTAGAAAGTGGAATTTGAATTCATCATCCATCCCCCCATAAGAAATCTTGTTTGAAGTTTTTCCATGCAATGGGACACCTTAGTGGGAAGCGGAATAAAGACAAGAAGTAGGTTGGCAAGTTGGAGAGAGTACTTTTAACAAGTGTGACCCTACCAACTTTGGATAAGTACATGCTCTTCCAACTAGCCAATTTATTACCCCAAATAGATTTCAATTTCAAAGGAGCACCCAAAGGGAGGTCAAAATATTCCATCCATAATCTCCACTTTAGGAACATTCCCCACTAGAACTACTGATTTAGCTAGATTAACCTTCAATCTGGAAATCGCTTCAAAGCAAAGGAGATCCCTCAAAGCTTGGATATGACATAGCAACCCCACAAAAGATAAGTTTGTCATCAGCAAAAAGAAGATGGGATATGTTGATAGTACCAATAATGGCCGACTCTGCTGAGAATCCAGATAGGAATCCACCCTCCATGACACCTGAAATCACTTTGCTAAAAGCTTCCATTGCAAAAAGAAATATTTATGGGGCTACGGGATCACCTTGTCGCAAGCATTGGGAGCTTTTAAAAAAGCCATTGGCGCGCCATTCACCAAGATAAGGAAACAAGTGGTAGAGATGCAATGGTTTTATTTTTGGATAAGTAGGTTGAGATACAATGTTTAATCCACGCACACCATTTCACACCAAAACCACATCTCTCGAGCATGTGATCCAAGAATCTCCAATTAACTTGATTGTAAGCTTTTCCCATGTCTAACTTGCATAGAAGCCTCAGCTCTCTCGCCTTAAGATTACTGTCCAAACATTCATTAGCAATAAGCACAGAGTCAAGAATATGCATGCCTCTTACAAAGGCATTTTGGGGTTTTGATATAATCTTCTCCACCACCAAGCTCAATTTATTCACCAAGAACTTTGAAAGGATTTTGTACATCCCACTCACCAAGTTAATGGGACGAGTTTATAACCTCTACCACACCCGATTTTGTTGGAATGACAGAAATGTTGGTTGCATTGAGGCCTTTTCCAAACCTTCCATTTCATCTTTGATCACTTCCCAATTTTCCTTGAAAGGAAGCCATAGAAAAACCATATGGAATTGGAGCCACCATACTTCTTGTGAGTCAACAGAGTCAAAAGCAAGTCCTTCTAGAATTGGTCTCCAAGAAAATTGTTCTGAAAGCAACAATAAATTTCCAACTTTGTCTCTTGTAAACATAGCATGTCAAGTGTCAACTTTCAAATCGCAAAGTTGGTTTCGAATTTTGAGGCATTTCTCCAACTTATTCAGCCCCCTTAACATTCCATTAGACACTTTTGAGCTCCATAAACCACCTTTGTCGCCCGACCCTATGTTCTTTCCCAACTAGCACTCTCTACTTTTGCATCATAGTTTACCAACCAGGTAAGCCGCTCTCTCTCCCCTTTGCTAAGGTACATTCGGGAACTGAGCATGAAGGGGGCTGTCCAACTTCAATTGCCGTAAGTAGAGCAATGAATTGGTCTTCAAAACCCTCACATGAGAGCCCTATGCACCATTGGACCTCCCTAGCCTTGTTTAATACCCACTTTGATGCATGCCTATCACCATAATCCCAAGTTGTTGCATCACAAACCACTTGACCTCCAACCACCTTCAATGCCACAGCCGACACCAAAATTGGCTCCTTTACCACGAAGCCAAGAGATCAATCAACCTTCTCGGCATCCCCCAAGCTAAGCCCACCCTAGCAAAGAATTCATTCCTCAAGGTCATGGCAAACGGCGCCACGTCTTTTCTGGCCTGACTCACCAACGGTCATCTCCTTTTTTCTACATTTCCAATCTTGCCCCCTGCTTGTGCTTCATTACCCTTTTATCTCTTGAGCCAACGCCTCCTTCCCTCGATTATGATCTCCTCTAATGGAAACTGCTAGACTTGGAGACAAGAGTGCCTCTAATTTTGTCTTTGCAAATAAATTATTAGAGCCCAACAACATTTGTTTGCAATTTTCGAATTCTTTTGAGCCAAGTTCTCCGCCATTTGTTATGCTGAAGCAAGCCTTACGTAGTTCCAAAGCTGGTCGATTTCGTCCCCTTCCCCCTCCGCTTCTTCAAGAATAACTCTCCCACTAACCTCATATTCCACTAAATAATAGGTATTTTCCATAAGAATTCGAACTCTTCTAGGCAAGGAAAGTACTGCTACTGGCACAGAATGTTGCATAAAAATCCTTCCTTTCCATCAGGAGATGCACTCTTCCAAAGTATTCTCCAGCCACTTCACAATTGAAGCTCCCATAACCATTTCTTTCATCACCCTTTCTATTTCTCTCTACTATACGTATTGAACTAGCTCCTACCACCGTAATCTCAAAGATCGTGGAATCAAATGTCATACGTTGATATTAAGAAATAATCCCATAGAACCTTGAAAGCACGCCACCTTCAAATGTCTTGATTAAAAGCCATAAATTTCAAGAATCTCTACACTTGGATTACTTCTCAAACAGATCCCGATTCTCCATGCTAGTAGAATTTAAGGGACTTTTATTCTTGCTGGTTGGGTATATCATTTTGTATACTTCCCGTGTACTTGGCTTGTGCCTCTCTATGCTTTTTATTGCATTAAGTAAAAAACAAAAAAAAAAAGTTTCCATTGCAAAAGATTCGAGTGCAAGTGGTTATCACAAGCAATGACAAAGTATTGATTCTTTTGCAAGGCCCTCCATCAATGTCGATGATTGAAAAATATTTAGCTTCATTGGATTTTAGGAGCATTCATGACATGTAGAACAAGGCATTCCTCATTCTATATTGGACATTTTCCCCGACCATTATAGAAAGTTGTGGCCTTGATCAAGCAAGGGGACTGGTTAAAATTAAGAACATGTGGTTGAAGACGAAGTTTGTACATAGATTTAATGGAGTAGCTATAGCTTCAAGGATGAGAAGCTGAAAGCAATAAATCTTGACCTTATCAAGTAGAATAAAGAGTCTATTAAGGAGTTGAGTTAGGAAAATAAAAATAAAAAGCTCTCAAGGAATATTTAGTTTTGGATTTAAGGGGTGGGAAGCAGGGCTTATCTTTGGATGAGCACATAATGAAACAAAGTGAGAATTTCAACAAGAGGCTTCCATAAGGTTACTTCACGAAAATAGATTTGAAGGGGATTCTACATTGTAAAGATTAAATATGGTGCAGAATTGAGTCAAAGGTGTTCTATATTAACAAGAGACTTCTACAAGGTGACCTCATGAAAACAAATGTGGAGGAGAGATTTTTAAAAGTAGACACAATAACCACATATTGTTTCAACATAATCTATAACATGTGTAGATACCTTCAAGACTCCAATTCCATGATGTGTGTGGGAGTATTTGAAGATTTTGAACCTCACCTGGGCAAGGCCATTCAGACACAGTGACCCACCCTTGGGGAGTAAACCAAAATACACAATCCCATCTATCAAATTCGTGTATTTAGGTAATATAAGGTTTTTATCAGTAGTATAGCATTAGATAATCTAGGATGTCTAATTCTACAACTCATCTCAAGTATGCCCTTTGACCACTAAGAGGTACTCTAACAAGTACTAAGACTGTGGGAGATAGAGAAACAATTGTAGTAGGTTACCTGCCATAATGACACCCTTCGTAGCACTACATAGGATGGGTGTGAATAGAATGGTATGAACTCTCTACACGAATAAAAAAATTTGGAGCAAAATATGATTGGCAAGGTTTACAAGAAGGCATAGGGGTTCAGTTTCCCTTGGAGGTCAGATTAGAAGGGTTCTTTTTTTTTTTTTTTGTTTCAATAAGTAGTGTAAGTTTTATTGAAGACCCAAGGAGGTGCAACCCAAGCACTCAGGAAGTATATAAAAGGATACACCCAAAATAGTATCAAAAAAAAAAATAGTATCAAAATAGCATCTTCCCATCTTTGAACAGCTATATATGATAAATAAGATAAAACCTCGACAGTAAATGATATTTAGAAGCAAAATATGAAAAAAGCCGACTGAGTTGTATGTACAAAAGATGTGGGGAGATTGTAGGTCATCTTTGCAGCCTTTTAGATCTAAGATCTTCTCTAGCTTTCTTCCTTTTGTTGGTAAAATTCTCTTGTACCCATTCCACGCATTAGGAGGAAGCCCTTTTCATTTCTTCTCTAATGAAAACTATATTATTTATCAAGAAACGATTATGATCATTACAACCCATAATATTTTGCTGCAATGCTAATTCTCAATTGTCAAAAGCAAAAGAGAAATCAAATTAGAGGTATAACCAGGCGAACCTGTACAATGGAGGTCGCCGACTCATGTTATTTCCTGCCATACTGGATGCAGAAGGTGAAGAACCTGCATAAGCATGTGTTCCATTTTCCTTCTTGTAGGCAGGTTTACCATGTAAACTACCAGACTCTGACCAAAAAAAAAATTAAGTGAGAATCTTTGACACAGTTTCACAGCTATTTCCAACAAAATAAGTGATGGGATTTGCTTTGTGGCATCCACATACCAGTAGAGCCATACTGGTTTGAACCACCACGTCCAACATGACGGTCTGTGCCACCCCTACCACCACGATTGGAAGCACTATTAGCACCACGAGATCTGGAATCTGTTGGGTCCTTAGTCTGAAGCAATGAAAGTAAGATTGGTAAACAAGAAGAACAAGAACCATGCAAACCACCATGGTGAAAACTAAAGGAAGGATTAAAAGTTCCTTGATCAGCCAAAGCAAGCTCCCAATAGGTGTGAAAAGCTAAGCACATTGAGCATGCCTTAAATAAAAACATTAACAGCTGAATGACACTAGTACAACATTACGGTGCAGAAAGACATTAGTATCGAATTTGAAGCAAAGCAAGAGGGTGTTCCAGATTTCAAGAAGTAAGATCCCATGCACCCACCTCTTTTTTCTTTCCTCGTTTGCTTTTCACCTCGTGAAAGGGATCTACACAGCAATTAACTTAACATGAGAAACGGGTATGATTATCAACAACAATGCATTAACCTCAACCTCCCCAATCTCACTGTAATGCTATAAGATATCAAACCTCCCAAATCCCACTGTAATGATATAAGATATCAAAATCCCAATATCACATTGAGATGAAGCCTAATGGGAAAGGGAGCAAACATATGGAATCAAAAAGCAAACTGGGGGTGGTAGTCCTCCTATATATATATATATATATATATATATATTTTGATAAGTTGTAGTCCTCCTTATATAAAAAGAATATCCAGAGAAAAACTAGGTAACAATCAGACATGCATGTTATTAAAGCGGAAAAAGATCCAAACCATGGCTGAACAACGCAAGTTTTCAAGAAAAGGGCAAATTTAAGGGAAGCATTAGTAAACTAAAGATAAAAAAAAAAAAAAAAACCATTAGTTTTCTTACAAGAAAGAAAAAACCATTAGTTAAAAACGCACGAGAAGAATAGAGATTTATCTTGAATGGTAGATTAAATTCCATCCCTTCGGAGGGAGTGAGGGTGAGAGGGTATTTTTTTCTGAACAAGAAATTATTGAGTCGTGCTGATACAACGGTTTGGCTCCGTCAATGAAAAACTTCTCCTTATCCAGAGAGCAGAACCCCATAAAACAAAAAGCTCAAAGTCTCTTTTTCCCAGTAACAAACAAAAGAAAAGGAAGAATACCACCCCGTTGAAAACCTAAAAACAATATATCTATATATAATAAAAATTAGAAAAAAGAACTGCAAAGGAAGAAGGTAGATATTGAAAAGATAGGACCTTGGGAGAGGAGGCGATTAATGGCCTCGTTGGGGTCCATGTTACAGTCTTTAAGAGCAGCATAGATCTCCAGCTCGGTGCAGTTATTCACAATCTCCTTCAAGCTCTGCACCATCTTCCTCGACGCCGCCGGGATTGCCGTTACCCCATTATTTCCCTTCCCACCATTGCCGCCGCCGCCGCCTCCTCCTCCTCCTCTCCCGCTCATTCTCTCTCTCTCTCTCTCTCTCTCTCTCTCTCTCTCTCTCTCTCTCTCTCTGGGACGCTCAGATCTGAAAAAGGTCGATACGGTTCGTACCTCGCTGGGATTACGTTCCGCCGCGCAGGCAAGAAGAAGAAAAAGGTCACTATATGATGATGATCTCCTTCTGGCTTTGCACCGAAAACCCTTTCTCGCTCGCTCTAAACTCTCTGGTCTCAGTGTCTCTCTTTTCTACCCTTACCCCCCGTTTTTTTTTGTTTTAAACCTTTTTTGCAATATTATAACTTTTGATAAGATAGAAACTCAGCCCTCATTTGTTTTCAGATGATATGGGTTAAAATTAAAATTAGGAGTTAAAAAAAATTTTATTAGAATATATTTTTTAAATATTATATTTATTTTGAAATTTAAAAAAATGTTGAATTATTTATTTTATTCTATTTTATGTAAAAATTTAAAAAAAATTATAATAATTAGATGAAATAAATTAAGAAAAATTGTAAAAACAAATTAGGCCGAGAAATCGTGAAAATAATAAATAATTGTTTTTACCCAAAAAGATAGAATACAAAAATAAAATAGAATAAAATTTTAGAAATAAATTAAGATAATGCAATTTTTGAGAAAAAAAAATATATATATTGCAAAAAAAGTGAAAACCAACCTTCTAATTCCAAATAGCTAAGAAGATGGTCTGCCCAATTCCTTGTAATAGAATGAATGTCAGAGACTGATATCTAAGAAATAGAAGCAGCAGCTTAAAAAAAAATGACCTCATCAGGTTGATTTGAGGAAGAGTATCTTCTTATTATGGTTAAGTTAGTTGGTGATTCTTTGAGAAGAAAGACCATTTTACAAAAACATTGACGTTTTGATCTCTTTTTCTATTTCTACTTTAATTTGAATCGAAGTTTGTTAGAGTCAAACTCTAAACCAAGGTCTGAGAAACTCCAAATTTGACTTTAATTTCAGTTTAAAAATTAATTTATGTAATGAAATTAAATAACTCACAATCACTTCACAATCTTGACTAGGCAAAACACATTATCTCCTTATTTTTGGTGTTTTTAACCCTTTTTCTACATTTTTAGGGGTTTTATTGATATTTTATCATCTTTTGTTTTGTATTTTATTGTATTTTATTTCTTTTAAATAATAAGATGTGATTTATAAGATTTATATTTTAAAATTTATCTTTTAAATTAAATTATTATATATAAATATTTTATGAGTGAGATGCTACACCCACCGAGATTCTCTACCTAAAAGGCTAATTTTTTTTTCAACTATTATTTTAAACTCTTTACAAAATCTTTTTTAAAAAAGAAAAGAAAAAGATCATTAAATCATTAAAAAAAATTCATTATCTCTAAGTTTTTTTTTAAATAAAAATAAATAAATAAATAAACCCAATCAGTGACTTTTGTGTGTGACTTTTGGATGTGGGAATATCATTTCCCATATTTTATTATGTAAACGGTTTATTGAGTATTTCTTTATGTATCAATTTAATAATAAAAGTTTTATAATACGAGAGAAACTGTACACGTCGTGTCACCATTAATGCATAGGTGAAAATAATCAAAATAAAGTAATCAAGATTAGGAAGTTGTACGACAAGCCGAATCACTCTTTCGCTAATCTCAGATCGATTCAAAATACGACAAGCCGAACTCGATTTTTTTTATTCATTTTTTGTTTCAATTCAACTCGATAAACTAAACTATCAATTCCATCTCAAATTTAAATTCATTCTACAAACGAGCTAGAGCTCAAACTCAAATTATTTATTTATTTACTTTTTTTAATAAGATTTAATAATTAATAAATTAAATTAAAAAAAACTAAAATTAAATTTATACAACAAATAAAACCTCTTTTAAATTATAAGATTTTATAAATTTATAAATGATTAATATCTAACTAGTTGATATATTTATACATAATAATAACAATATATTATATGCCTACATATATTATTAATACATACACATTATGATAGCATATATCTATTTCATATGTAGTTTTTACATACTAATATATGAAATTATTAAATTTTATCGACTAATTATTGTACAAATTATAAAACATAATTATGAAGTATATTTAATATATAGATATAAGTAATTAGGCTACATATTATATATTTAATTATAAAAATAATATACTTATATTATTAGTTAATATATATATATATGTATATATAGGTGTATATATATATATATATATATTTATCAATATATGAAAGAGTTTTAATCGAGTTTAGCTAATGAGTCGACTTGAGCATAAACGAGTGGGTCTTAACGAATCTTAGCCGAGTCGAGTCGAGTCAAGTTTTTTCAGGTATGTGTCATTTACTAATCGAGCGGGTATCTGTTTTTATGGACGAACTTTTTTTTCACGAGTCGAATTTGATTCAAGTTTAACTGAGTAAGTACCGAAAAAACTATCAAATAGACTAATTCATTTACAACCTAAGAAGTTGGGTACTATAAATACTCAACAAGGTGATCAGAAGACATTTAGAGGGAGACATCAGGCTCTTGGGTTTGTCTTAAATAAATCTCCGGCCTGTTTTGGGTTACCCTCGATCCTCATGCCTCCCTTGGATTGGTTTGAAACCCCTACTAAAATTTGGGTTTTCCTATACGGTCCAAACAATTCTAAGATAATTTGGATAAAAAAAAAAATCTAGACAGTGCACTACTATTATATTTTTATCTCATTATATAAGATGTGGCTCATTTATTAGATAATTTTTATCATTTAATAGAGATAAATATGTCACATCTTATATAATAAGATGAAAATGGAATGAAGGTGGTGTATAGCATTAGTAAAAAAAAAATATATTGTCAATTTTTTTTTAATTTTTAAAAAAGGTCCACCTTGGGCGCTTCACATGGGTCCTGATTGAGAAAGTGTTTTTGAATGATATTGTGTTTTTTTAAAAAACATATAATAAATGTAAGAATATTAAAAAAAATGAATGAAAAAAAATAAAAATCAAATAAAAAAAAATCAAATGATAGTTGCTTCTTTGGCAGCCGCATGGTGTTAATTGTAGGGCTGTGGTTGTGGGGAAAAGGACTTTTGGCAATTAGGTTCAGATACTGGCTCATGACATTGGTAATAGCTTCTCCATCTTCATCTTCATCTTCATCTTCATTTTCATCTTTATTTTTAAATTTAAAGAATATCTTTAAATTCATCTATATTAATTTATGTATCTCTAAATTTTTGCATAGCTATGAATAGTGCTTATTCATTCTTTAAACATTATTTTACTATTTTTTTCTCTCTCTTATCCATTAAAATTAATTTTGTAAAATTTATATTAAGATGATTTTGATATATAAAATTTGTATTAAGTTGATAATACACAGTGAATGTTAATTGTAAAATATATATAAAAAAATAATTTTAAGAAACAAATAAAAAATAAAAAAATAATAATATTTTTTTATTATTTAGTTCAAAGATACATGAACCAATGTAGGAGTTTTTTTTCATATACAAAATCATTATTCAAAAAATATGATTTTATTTATAAAGATGTATAAACTACTACCAATGCTCTCATAGGCAAATCCTCTTATTAGTTTTCGAAGATGCTCGTTTTCTTTTCTTCTTATTTTATTTTTCGTGGCTGGGAATAAAATGCAAAACTCTCTCTCTCTACTATAAGTATACATTTTAGATTTAACATTTTGGTATTTACTGTTAGATTTTCGACTAACTTGTCAAAGATTCGATATCTGATTGGGGCTCGTTTGTTTTCAGAGATGAGATGAGATGATATGAGATTAAAGTTAAAAAGTTAAATAAAATATTGTTAGAATATATTTTTTAATATTATTTTTATTTTGGGATTTAAAAAAGTTGAATTGTTTATTTTATTTTGTGTGGAGATTTGGAAAAGTTATAATGATGAAGTGAGATGAGATGAGATGTTTCCTGAAAACAAACGAGGCCAATTGTTTTAGAATGCGATCCAATAGAAGATCTGTCGGTATTCTGGATATTTTATATTGCTTCTATGGTAATTTCTTCAATTGCACACCTTATGACTATATCGAGCATTATTTCTTCTTTATATAGTGGTTTGAATTTAGAGATGAATTAAGATAGTTTGTGAATAGTATAATAAAAGTTGAATTGTCTATTATATTTTGTGTTAGAATTTGAAAAAGCTGTTTTGAAATTTGAAAAAATTGAATTGTTTATTATATTTTGTATGGAAATTTGAAAAATTTTTTAATAATGAGATGAGATGAGTTGAGGTGAGTTTTGAATTCAAACGAGTATATTTTCTGATTGTAAGCCCACACAATACTTTAGCACGTTAGACTCATGATCAAATAAACTCTGTTGTTGCAAGAAACTACTGTTATTTGATAATGACAATGGTAATTGCTTTTTTCTCAGAGAGAGAGTTGGAATTGATCAGCATCATAATAATGCAGGCATTGAAACAAAACAACAGATGCTAGCTACTTGTGCCAATGTGCTAGAAAGTTGCTGATGTCGATTGGCATCTTTATCAAGTTTGAATCTAAATTATAAAGTCAACTTATTAAGTGGTTTGGGTCTGTTTTTCGATTCCAATTCTTTGATCTACAAGCTCCACTTAGCAGTTGTTGTTGTGAACCCAAGCCGAAACTCTTGGTGGATTTCTTTTCTTTTGGGCCTCAATGTTATACACTCCTCAAAGGGATTATTAGACAAAGGAAAGGGTTAATGGCAGATTATTCGGTCGTATGGCTAAAATCCTACACTTTCTGATTAGGATAAACTGTGATACAGAAAAATGCCAAAAGCAAAGTAAAATACCATTAGAAAGAACAAACATACATAAGAGATTGATGATGGATGTAGAGCAAAACCGACTCTTAGATGGCCTAAGGTTGCGCGTGGAGCTCATGCATTGAGGGGATTGAAGGATTTTTTGATTGATTTGGATAGATTGGTTGGAGGGGCTTCTGGTGGTGGTCGTGTGGCTTGGTGTGTAGTGGAGGGCGATAGATCCAAAAAACAAGAGCATGAAGGATGGGTCAGGAAAAAATGGAGGTTAGGGTGCATGGAAGAAGAAGAGAAGAGGGGAGAGAGGGTGTGTAACCATTTGAGGGAGAGGAGTGGTTTCTACTGAGAGAGAGGGAGGCGCAAGAGAGATTTTAGAAGCTTAAAATAGTCACTCAACTACCTCGAATGTACTATAGTCTTCCACTTAATTACTATATTAATAATATATTGGCGGGGGAAAAAACAGCGGTGCTACTTATTCTTTTCTTTTGGGTAAATAAGATTTCATTGATTGTAAGAAATGACAAGAGTTCAAGTACACAAGATATATACAAGAGTAATTCTCATACATGATGTTCTAGTGATACAAGAAATTCATGAATATTCATTCATACCATTAAAATCAATTACAATCAACCAGTAGAATAAAGTGTTTAAAAAAAATTTATAAACTCATCCGTGCTTACGGTCTTACTGATTCTTGATTTTATCATCTTTAGTTATACGAATTGATGTGGCATATTTTAATTGATTTTCTATAAATAACTACTTACATGAGAAGCCATTTAAACTATAATATATCAACTGGTGTGATTGGAGATGACAAAATTCAAGACGAACAACATCATTTAGAAAATAAAATAATTTAGTGGGGGTGGGGGCAACACCTCAGGTGGTTGGCATTTGTAGACAGCAAAGCAAAGTAAACTAACGAAGTGAACTTAACTGAGGGAAAGAGGCTGTTTGATTCAGGCTGTTTGATTCAGCCGATGAGATATATTAAACATAAGAGCTACTCCTGTCTCTCTCTCTCCACCTTTAGCTTTTGATTTAGTACCATAAAAACAGTAGAAAGAGAACCGTAAAAGAGAGAGGAAAATAGCACAACATCACACTGAGGAGGAGGATCAGTAGTATATGAGCACAAACATTTAAGATTTAAATTCCAAAACAGATCACCCCTTTTGCCCTTGTCCCTTCTTCAGAAACCTTTTTTGCTCTTTTTTGCACCTTCTCTTGCTTGAAGCTTCCATCTACCCAATGCCTCCTTTCTTAAGTTTTCTTATATTCTTTCTTCTCTCTTTTCGTCTCTCTACGATCCAAGAAATCTATGATTCTCTGGGTTTTATATATATAATTAAGGCTTTGGGAAAAGATGGAACTCTTCTTTGAAATAAAACCTATTGGGTCTTCTCTCTTAGTCCTCCAATATATATCTTAAGCTTCTCTGTCATTGTTCCAGACAAGTTTGGAGGGATGGGTGCTACCACTTTTTTGTGTCTTGCATTGTTTTCCTTCAGCCTTTTCCTCAGCTCAGGTGATTTGTTTGCATGCATGCATTGTTCTGGGGGCTTCTTTGGTTCTCATGTTCTTTCTAGTTGCAATTAGAAAGCTGCTTGGCTTGCCTATTTTCCTCGTGAAGTTGTAGAACTGCTAGACAATCTCAAATCTAAATGTTTCACAGCAGAAAATGATTTCCATGGCAAGAACAAAGAAGAGCAGTTTTGCTGCTCATTTTTTGGTATTTAAAAAAAAAACACACACACACACAGAGACCTAGAATTTTTATAGTCCTCTACCACGCAACATTCTTTAAATCTTTACGACTAATTTCAAATTAAGTGGTTGAGATTTTATCACATTTTAGCATTTATCATTTTTTAAATAAGGTCGTTAATTCTGGCAAATATGGAGTCGATAATTGTTTCTATGTACTTTCACACCTATCCATCATATGGACTAGGTTCTTCTGTTGATTTGAGGTTGAACCTATAATTCTACATCAAATTTTCACGTCAGTTTATACGAAATTATCACTCTATACATCCTAGAGAGAGAGAGAGAGAGAGAGAGAGAGAGAGTTCTGTAATTCTAAAGCTTGCCTCAGTTGCATCGCCGATATCTCAGACAGAAAGCTGCAAATATAGCATTATAACATGACCTGGATTCAAAGTTAGCAGATTCTTTATATCATGACCTGGATTTTTTTTTTTTTTTTTTTTTTTATGTCTTCAGGTTCAAGTGTTGCAGAGAAACCTCCTTCAGAAGCAATCCAACAAAACCGGATGCTCTTCCCATCTTCAGTGTCCATTACACAACTGGATACGGTCCCCATTGTCAACCCAACAACTCCAGGTACAACTCCAACTCCTATTGTAATTCCTACATCCCCACCGGCACCGATAACAGATCCAACCACAACTCCGACAACCCCGACTACCACAACTCCAACAACCCCGACTACCACAACGCCGACGACCCCGACCACCACAACACCCACGACCCCGACCACCACAACTCCAGCATCATCAGGTGGTACTTGGTGCATTGCAAGCCAAGCAGCTTCAGAAACAGCTTTACAGGTGGCTATTGACTATGCTTGTGGCTATGGAGGAGCAGACTGTTCGGCAATTCAACCAGGATCAAGCTGTTACAACCCAAACACTCTGCGTGATCACGCTTCATATGCCTTCAACGACTACTACCATAAAAATCCAGCACCTACCAGTTGTGTATTTGGAGGAACGGCACAACTTACCTACACTGACCCGAGTAAGAAATGTTCTTCATATAATCACCACCATCTATGTCTTTTATCTCTGCTCAAAAGACAACAGATTATCATCTTTTGTTTTTTAATTGGTATATATGATATGACTTCCCTTCTTAAAAATTAATCCACAGAATTCTTGAGTATGTATAGATGGCTACTTCTAACTTGAATACTTTTTCCACATCCTAATTTCTTCTCGGACTTCTCATACTGCTGGTGAAGATTTTCACAAATTTTGGCCAACCTTAGTTTTGCAACTCCTTTGCCATATTTAATTAATTCCGACGCTTTTATCTCTGCCCCTAAAACTGAATTGCAACTTTGGCACTATCTTAATGAGTGCTCCCCTTCTCGTTAACAAAAAAAAAAAAAAAATTGTTCTCGCATATACCTATAATATGATTCATCTAATACTTCCCTCTCTTTCTGCGTTTTACAGGTAGTGGAAGCTGTCACTATGCATCATCCACGACAACACCCAGGTAATCTTCATAACCATTGCTAATTTCATTTTTCGTGTCAAAGCTTAAGGCAATGGAAAATCTAACCCATTTTTTTTACCATCAACAGCATAAGCTCACCGGTCATCCCGACCCCACCAACCCCAACAACAGTCCCAATGACCCCACCCACACCGACCATGAGTATACCCGGTGGATCAACAATATATGGCTCAGAACCAACAGAGAGCCCTAACTCAGCCAGCTCAGTCTCCTATTGTTCACTGATGCTCTTCACCATAACTGCCCTGGTAGGGGCCCGTGCTGCATATTATCTTTAACTGAAGGAAACCAAGTTCAGTTACTCTCCAGAACGAGCTGGCGATTCCCTCAGCATGCCAGCATATACTCATGAATTCCAAGGAGGCACTTGGAATTGACATTGAGATTTTATGTTATCTCAACGCCTCATTCTCGCCATTAAATTATTTCTACTTAGCTACATATGTATCCCTGATAGTGGACTAAGAAGCACAGGAGAAAACGCAGAAGAGCAAAGAAATATATAGGTTCTTGTACTAGTAGACTCATAGTCACTTTCTCTGCAGTGTTAGTAAAATAAATTATTTAGACAAGCAGTGAAGAGCCTGTACTCGAAATCAGCTACGGCATCAGTTAATTTACAGACCAAGAAGAGCGAAAAGAACTTGGAGATATTTTCTAAGAAATACGACAATTTTGTTCAGTGCATTCAAAATAACAGAAAAAAGTAGTTTATATGATTATTTAATAAACACTGAGGTAGCTGCGACACGGACGACTAGGGATAGACAATAGTAACAAAAAATTCCAAATTCCAATTTTTCTTTTTAAACAAATCCTATGCCTTGTAAAGTTATTACTGAGTCGGCAAGATACAAAACTGTGTAAAACTAGATCTGAAATGATCCCAAGAAATGAAGGTGCAAATTGAAATTACATTTGGAATGGTAAAAATGAACAAATGCATTTCTGACAGACAAAAAGGAACTAGCTCAGGATCAGGCGGTATCTCCAGTCCACAGAATTTTCATAGACTTCACCAACCAAAGACCTCCAAAATTCAAATGGTATTGCATCACACACTAATGTAACATACCCTTACTCGTACATACGGTAAACAACATGTAATTTTATAAAAGCATTATGCATGTATGCCCTCCAATGGAAAGCCCAATCCACATGACCTATGCTCCAAAATGACTAGTTAATGATACAATTGGAGCCTCACTGGAACATTAGAAAGAGCAAGAACTTCTCATTCCCAAACAATATTGAATCCCTTACACTACATACCCTTATCACTTATCAAAATGAGGTATCACAATCACCCCCCTTATATTCCCGATGTCCTCGTTAGGCCAGTCCATCGTAAATAGCACGGCTCAAGTCCCACATTTTTTGTTGGGATAAGGCTCTGATGCCATTTTTGTTGGGAAGGAAAATTTTTTGCTCTTTATAAAGTCCCAATAAGACTCCAATTGTATCATTGACTAATCATTTTAGATTATAGAGCATGTGCTTTGAACCTTCTATTGGGGTGTTACAATAGACTACCTTCCCTTATCACTTATCGGAATAGGGTATCACAACTAAAGAGGATATGTTTATGCCCCAAAATGTATGCAAACCAGATGCTTGATACGTAATTTGTATGCTTTGATTTCATATGTCAAACCTACCAGTAACCCAATACAAAGTTGTGTCCCTTTAGACAGCATTCTCTGCTAAGGGGTCAATTTGATCAACCACAACAACCATGAAGTTGATTATGTGATAAACCTCAGGAAATCCATCGCTTAGGTTTTATATAATAGTGCGCAATAAATTAATAGACTTCTTGCACATAGGGCGTATGCCACTAGATGATTTTCCCAACTTCTGGAGAATATGCACGGATTGTGCATTCTAAACTGCCTGCCTTATCACCCATGAGAGAGAGAACAATATACTGATATACTTTAGGCATAGTTCTCTCCAATATAAGGAAACCACATCTTTTTGTAATCTATTCAAGAGCTTGCAAGAATTAACCCGGGATGGAGAAGTCGACTTCAGCCAAAGTAATGCGTAAGAGAACCCAGAAACATTGAAAGCAATCCCACACGGGTCAAGAATACTTTGTCATTTGAAATAACATAATTACACATTCAGCATATTTACTGTGCTTATTAAAGATGTCACTCATACATCTAACAAAACAGAAAGAATGGTCCACAAAATATGATTATTATGTTATTTTAAGCGAGAGGGGGTCACAAGTTCAATAATTTACAGATGACTATAACGCATTTATAATTTTACATGAAATTCAGAACAAAAGCAAGCATGATACAGCAGTAAGGAAAATAATGGCTACGGTGGCAACAATTGAACCTTGGTCAAATGCTTTCTGCATGCTGCCTGCTCGTGAGAAATGCTGGAAAGCCAAATATCCCGCAATTACCAAGGAAATAATAGCGCCTTCCTGAGTTCCACTGCCAATAAAAAAAATGCAACATAAAAACTGTAAAAGCTCACTTAAAAGGAAAGAAAAAACTATGGAAGCCCGATTACTATCTCAGTTAGTCTCAAACAATGCTTTTTACATACCGTAGGTTCATAACCTGATAAGGAGCTACAATCACCAACAGTAATGCCGCTAATGGTAACTCAAGTTCACCTAGAAACAAAAGAAGACAAATATAGGACTGTTTAGAAATTTCTCTAAATCAGACAATAACAGAGAGTAAAAGACAGAGCAAGAAATGTGAAGTGCAAACTTAACCAAGAATTTTAATTTCTTTTCATTCTTTGCTTTTATTCCTCAACTGTTTTTCTGGGCAAGTTTATTTCTCATCATAAAAATATACAGTGACATTTTTCATAATTTTTTTTTCTCAACGGGGATTAAGCCATGACCCCTGCTTTAATAGTTCTTGAACCAGATGTTTTGGCCCAAAACCCAAATCACAGTTGGGAATCTTGTAGAAGTAGCAAAGTAGTATAAACTATACTGGATTGAGTTTTGTCATAAGAATATTCAAACATATTATTTTTACATTAACATAAAGAGACCCAAAGCTTAGGTGCAAAAAAAATTGTATATTAATGTCCGAAATACCATATCATGAAGTTTTGAGAAATAACTCATAACAACTTTGTGTAGTCTATAAATCAACAGGACCTACCAGGAATGAAGAAGAATAGACGGACAAGAAGTGCCAGGAATGCAGCCCAAATACCATATTCTCCCCTGCAAAATTTTTTTATGTAAGTTTAAAAAGGTATGTACACATTTGAAACTTAAAAGGATTCCCTGATCAGTTGATCTATAAGATAAATGCTATTAGGTGCTATGGGAGAAAACTATTTTTTTTTATAGATGATAAGAGAATTTTTTCCAAGTAAATAGCCATAGCCCAAGTACACAGGATGTATACAAGTGAGTACACCTAAATACAAGCTATCGCAGAACAGAACTAAGGGAAAACATTACAAATATTCCCATCCCTTACAAGGTTCTTCACCCACAAACTTTTAGTGCTAAAGAAAAAATCCCTGAATTCCCCCACATTTCGTTCGCAATCTTCAAAACACCTCCCATTTCTTTCTAACCATAAGCACCAAAACAAACACAAGGGTATCATCCTCCACATTGCTGCACTGCCTCCACATCCCATTGAATTGCCAGCTAGCCAAAAAGTCCACCACACGCAAAGGCATCACCCAAGCAATGCCTACCCTTGCAAAAATCTCATTCCACAGCTTCGTCACCACCTCACAATGAAGGAAAAGATGGTTAACAGACTCGCCATCTTTTTTACACATAAAACACCAGTCAATTACAAATAATCCTCTTTTCCTCAAATTATCCGTGGTTAATATTTTCTCAAGAGACACCAGCCAACAAAAAAATGCAACTTTACTAGGCACCCTTGCTCTCCAGATATATTTCCAGGGGTATACTTTATCACCATGACTATTTAACACCTTGTAAAAAGATCTCACTGAGAATCTAGAATTATAATCATGCACCCACAATAGCCTATCGTCCCTATTCTGATCGATCTTCGTAACATATAATTTTACAAAGAAATCAGCAGCTTCACACACTTCTCAGTCCTGTAATTCTCTAGTAAATTCCACATTCCAATGCAACATATTATTAGATAACTGATAAGAGTCAGCCACTGCAGCCCCTTTGTTTCTAGCAATCCAAAAATGATTAGGAAATACAAATTTAAGAGCTGAATCCCCGCACCAATTATCATGCCAGATATTAATATTTGTCCCGTTCCCAACTTTGAAATTAATGTTTTTGACAAAATCCCCCCATCCCGACCAAATGGACTTCCACAAACCCACCCCATACACCCCTTTTACTTCATTAGTACACCAATTCTCCCACATCCTCCCATATTTAACATCCACAATCTACCTCCATAATGCATTACTCTCATTGTTGTACCTCCAGAGCCACTTTTTTTTTTTTTTTTTTTTTAATGTCAGGGAACTTCTCCAAGACAAGGCCCTTCGGACCCACCTCTGCAAAGTAAACCACAGTCCCGTGTACCGCACCCTCGGAAGTTTCCTTACACGAAAGTGGTTAAATCACTGGTTTTCACTAGTGGGTGTGACCCCAAATGATTGTTTGCACCTATGAGGTATTGACCCTTGGACCTTGAAGGAAATGATACCACAAGACCAAGGTCTTCACTACTTGGGCCAACCCCTTGGGGTTTACCTCCAAAGCCACTTCCCAAGAAGAGCTTTATTGAAAAGCTTTAAATTCCGAATGCCCAATCCTCCACATGACATCGGTATACAAACCTTATTCCAACTCACCAAGTGATATTTTCTTTCCTCCCCATTACCATCCCATAAGAAATTCCGAAAAATCCTCTCAATTCTTGTAGCAACCCCCACAGGTAAAGGAAAGAGGGAGAGTAAATATGTGGGTCAATTAGACAATGTGCTTTTAATCAATGTGACTCTGCCCCCTTTTGACAAATAAAAATTTTTCCAACCTTCTAATCTCCTCTCAATCTTCTCAATCACCCCATCCCAAATAGACACTGATTTGTGAGGGGCCCCCAGAGGTAACCCAAGGTATTTCATAGGTAACAAAGTTACCTTACATCCTAAAATATTGGCCAGATCCAAAATATTTCTGATTGTACCCCCTGGAACAATTTCAGACTTTAGTTAAATTGATTCTAAGCCAATAAAGCTCTTAAAGCTCGAAGATGATCCTCGTTGGTATCACTGAAAATTAAAGTATCATCTGCGAAGAGTAAATGTGAAACAGTAATGTTGCCCCGTGAGACATCATCCACCTTGAAACCTAACACAAAACCCCCTTCCATAGCCACTTCAATCATATGACTAAAAGCATCCATAACTAAGACAAATAGGAAAGGAGATAAAGGGTCTCCTTGTCTCAAACCACGGGAGCTATTAAAAAATCCAACCAAAGAGCCATTCACCAAAATAGAATATATGGCCGTCGAAATGCAATGTCTTATCCATGAGCATCACTTCTCCCCAAACCAAAATCACCCGAGCAAGTAGAGTAGAAAATCCCAATTGACATAGTCAAAAGCTTTTTCCATATCCAATTTGACTAAAATTCCAGATTGCCCCATCCTTTTTCTACTTTCCAAAAGCTTGTGAGCAATTAAGATTGAATCAAGAATTTGTCTTCCCCTCACAAATGCATTTTGAGACTTCATTATAATCTTATCCATAACTACACTTAGGCTGTTAGCTAACACCTTTGATATGATCTCACCCCATTTACCAAGCTAATAAGGCGAAAATCCCCCATTTCTATAGCACCCGCCTATTTAGGAACGAGAGCAATGAAATTTTTATTAAAATTGTTCTCAAATTTCATGAAGGAGTGAAATTATTCAAAAACTTTCATAATATCATCCTTCACAATATCCCAACATGCTTGGAAAAACGCTATGGAAAAACCGTCCAGGCCGGAGCCTTATCCTTAGACATGCCTCTAACCACATCAAGAACTTCATCTTCCTCAAAGGATCTCTCTAACCAATTTGCAGTAAGATGATCAATGGTTTCAAAGACCAGCTCATCTAACTTAGGTCTCCATGAAAATTCTTCCCAAAAAAGCTTCTCATAAAAATTCACAATATAATCTTCAATCTCCTCCTTGTCAGAAATCACATTATCACCTACATGAAGAACTTCAATAGCATTACTTCTTTGATGTGAATTTGTCATTTTATGGAAGAATTTCGTGCATTTGTCTCCTTCCTTTAGACATAGAATTCTAGATTTTTGCCTCCATGAAATTTCCTCCATAAACGTTAATTTTTCAATTTCTGCCACCACCCCTTTCTTCATCTCCTTTGAACCCGTCAACTCCTTTTCCTCCAAACTATGCAATTGTTCCATAAGAAGTTTTCTATTATTTTCAACATTGCCAAAAGTCTCCGCATTCCATCTCTTCAAGTCTTTTTTGAGCTCCTTAAATTTTCCAGCCAAGATAAAACTGGGAGTACCAGTAAAATGATATGAGGCCCACCACCTTCTTACTCTTTCAACAAAACCTTCATCCTCCAACCACATTTTCAAATTTAAAGTGTCTTTTCCCACTAATAATGCCCCCACAATCCATCAAAATAGGATAATGATCAGAAGCTATTCTCTGCAATCTTTTCTAACTTAACTCCGGAAATAATGCTTCCCAAGAGACCGAAACCAAGAATCTGTCCAAACGGGACCATGCTCTCCCATTGACCACGTGAAATCCCATCCCGCCATAGGTAAATCAATCAGCTGCAACTCAAGAATGAGTTCTGAAAATTCAGACATAGCTTTGGTAATACCTTTAGTAATGATATGGGAGAAAACTTAAGAACCAGCAAGCACAAACCCAATTAACTTTCAGTGAATCAATTAAACATCGGAATTGTAGTGTTTCTATTTAATAAGAGAAAGGCAGTTGAAATTTTTGGAAGGCTCACTTCATCCATGAGATGATACTTGCTGGAGCTTGCAGAGCAATTAAAGGAACAATAAACGATTTCTGAACAGCAGTGCCACTGGCAACCAATAACACCCTAAAAAAGTAGTTAACATCCATCAGCATAAAAAAGGAAGCGAGTACATGCTAATATTTCTGTGGAAATGCTCAAACTATAAAACTATTAATCATTAGTGCTACGTATAATTTCTTGAAGCACTTCAAGTCGAGAAAATTATAACAGGACCATAATTTTGATTGTAACTTGCTTTTCACAAGCAAAGATAAGTAGCCAACAAGAGCATTTGCTTACAGGTCGACGCCAAGATTTTACTTCAAATACAGTCGTGTATTTCTTATGTAAAATAGCTGCATTCGAAAACAGTAAATAAATCAAGCTTGCATGCAACGACAAAACAAACTCGTAGGAAATCATATATTTTTTCTGATGAGAAAAAAAAAAAACAATTTGTAATTTCAGCAAATCAAAATTCCTCCATTAAGGTCTCATTTGATTTCGCAGATGAGATGAGTTAAAATTAAAATTAAAAAATTGAATAAAGTATTATTAGAATATATTTTTTAATATTATTTTTATTTTAGAATTTAAAATTTTTGAATTGTTTATTTTATTTTGTATCATAAGTTAAAAAAATTATAATGATTAGATGAAATGATGTCAGGTAAGATATATACTCGTACATATGTACGCAGAAGTACGTATGAGTATACGGAAAGGTGTACGAGACTATGTTTAGAGGCTTACGCAGACGAAACGGTGGAGATCCACTGGAGGGTATGACGAGCAAGAGGCGCAGAGTAACAAATCGCACCGAGTCCCCTCTTCCTTTTTTCCGTCTTCATCACCATTCCCTTATAATCCACCGAGAACCTGCAACAAATAAAAGGAGCGAATTCGATTATTTTCCGGGGGAAAAAAAAGGAAACTTGATGTAATATTCTGGAAAATCCAAAATCTATAAGCCTGTACCTGAGGGGATTGTAGCTGAGTGAGCCAGAGCTTCGAGAGACATCGAAGAAGAGCTTGAGCGGGCGACGCGGAGCGTCAAGAGATAGAGATCCCTTGGTGCTGTTGTTGAAGGGAGAGAAAGTTCTGAGCGCAGATGAAGAGAGAGAGAGAGGCGCCATCTTCTTACTGCTGGAGATCGAAGACAGTGTCGGTGTATAAAGGCATCACAAACGCAACAGCAAATTGCACAACAACAGAGCACGTCGGTAATATTCTAGAATGCTGTTGTGTAAGAGAATGTACAGATGGAGCACTAAGCTCCGTTTAATTGCAATGATTTGACATGAAATCAGTTCCGACTAACTTTATGTTAAATTTAATATCTAAATATTTAATTATTAAATTATTAAATTTATCTCAATTTAAAATAATTTTATATATGAAACTATAATATTTTTTAACTCGATACATTTGTATATGTGAGATTTATAATTTTTTTTAATTTCTCATCTTAATATATAAACACGTCTAAATTTATTTTAGATAAGTCCCACATAATTCACTTTACCTACTCAACTTACTACTATTCATAAAGAATTCAGCTCAACTTAACATTTAAATTTCAATTAGCTATCCTTAAGAAAGGATCCGTATCAATTTGAGAATATTACAATAAAGTAAACAATCTTACCTCTCAACTTGGTGTTGCAAGTCATTCACTCTTTGATTCGGAATTCACTATCTATCTCTTAGCGGGCTAGGGACAGACTATGATTCATTGGTCACCTCCTTAACCACTCGTCTAGACCCACTTACCCCTCAGCAATTCTACAACTACCTCATAAATCATGAGTCAAGAGTCTCTCATCAAACCAACTCTCTTCTCTCATATACTTCCTTTTCAGTCAACAATACAACCATTTGACCCCTCTTCTCACCTGGACAAGGCCGTCATAATAATTTTCGTGGTAGTCATTGAGGCCGTGGTTTTGGTCGGGAAAACAACTCCTCTCGTGGCTCAGGTCCATCCTCAAATTTTTTTCAACGATCAATCTGATACTCGGCTCTTATGTCAGGTCTACCATAAACTAGGGCACACTGCCCTCATTTGTTATCAATGTTTCAATCACTCATACCAGGCCTCACCACCATCGAATTTGGCTGCTCACTTCACTGCAATACCTCAATCCATGCCACTGAACTCGAGTTGTTTCCTGATACCGCAGCTACACATCATTTTACCCTAGACTACAACAATCTCAACCTTGATTCTGTCTCTTATCAAGGGTCCGACCAAGTAAGCATCGAAGATGGTTCCTCACTGCCCATTCAAAACGTCTGCTCTGCTCAACTTCATTCCTCAGCTGCAATTTTCTCTTAACTCAACTTTTTCATGTTCTTTCAATATTTAGAAATTTACTTTCAGTTAAACAATTTTGTCAAGACAAGAATGTTTTCTTTGAATTTCACTTTGATCATTTTGTTATGAAGGATTCTCGCACCAGGTAATGTGCTTTAGGCGTTGAAGGAGGGTTGTATGTTCTTACATCATCCACCGTCGCTGCATCATCTCCTCCCACACCTCAAGCACTAATCAGCACAAAAACAACCACTCTCCTCCAACACCTCAGACTTGGTCACCCTTCCTCTCGGGTCATGGCACTTACTCTGAATCGATTTCATCTTCCCACCTTCAAGGCTTCAACCATGCTCTTCCACCCTGCTCAGCGTGTGCACAGGCTAATGCCCATGCCCTGCCTCATCCTATTTCTCCCACCCAAGTGTCTAAGCCCTTTGGGCTTCTTTTTATTAATGTATGGGGCCAGCTCCAATTTTATCTTCTAAATGATGTTGTTTTTACCTTTCTATAGTGGATAACTTTTCCAAGTATATTTGAATTTTTCTTATGCAATCAAAATCTAGTGTTTCCACTTTATTTCTTGCATTTTCTAATTATGTTAATAATTATTTTTCATCCAAAATTATTTCAGTGCAATCCGATTGGGGAAGTGAGTTTCAACCACTTCATAATATCGTTTAGAAAATTGGAATCTCTCGCCATATCATGTGCCCCTACTCTCACCAACAAAATGAGAGTGTAGAACGTCGAGATAAACACATTGTTGTAACAAGCTTCTCTCTTTTAGCTCATTCCTCCATGCCTTAAAAATATTGGGCTGAGGCTTCTCAAACAGCCACATTCCTCATAAATAGGATGCCCACCCCCATTCTTCAAAATAATTCTCCATATGAGGTCTTAATGGGCCACCAGACTACTCTTTTTTAAGAGTTTTTGGTTTCTTGTGCTGGCCCAACTCAAGACCTTTCAATAAACATAAGATGGACTATAGGTCCAACCTGTATGTCTTCATGGGCTGCAACCCAGATCATAAAGGTTACTTGTGTGCATATCCCTTCAGGCTGCATCTATGTTTCACATGATGTAACCTTTAATGAGACTATTTTTCTGTTTGCCAATTAGTCTTCCTCAGATCATGGGCCTCTTATCCCTCATCTCGGCCCATCCTTGTCTTACCCTCTAATTCCTCATACTTCACCCACGCCTTCTAGTACATCACAAAGCCCACTTCCTGCTCTTAGCCCATTTCAGCCCAGACCCACTTCCCCATCTACTTCATCTAGGGCTTCGATATCCTTTCCCTCAAACACGAACTCCTCATCGCCTTCGACAACAATATCCTCCCCTGTCTCTCCTTCATCTACTCCATCACTCATCTCAAAAACCTCTTCTTCTTGTACTCCACATCCCATGGTCACTAGAGCTAAGTCTAACATACATCGCCCATTGGTTTGCTCAGATGGAACAATACCATGGCCTCCACCAAAACCGAGTCTTTCCCTCACCACTTCCTTGATTTTCAGCCCTTCATCCTCTTCAATCATACATGAAGAACCTAATTCCTTCTATGAAGCCTCCAAATACTCAAAATGGAGTATAACCATGCATCTTGAGTTCCAAGCCTTAATTCAAAACCGAATCTGGGTACTTGTTCCTCCATCCCCTCACTATAACGTCTTGGCCTCCAAATGGATTCTGAAATCCAAACATCGGGCATATGGCTCCTTGGAAAGCCACAAGGCCTGCCTTGTGCCAAGGGGTTTCATCAGCAATTCGACCTGGATTACTCAGAAACTTCCAGCCTAGTCGTGAAACCCGTTACCATCCGCTTGCTTCTCTTCGTCACCATTACCTCAAACTGCCCACTCCACCAATTGGACATACAAAACGTCTTCTTGCACAGTGATCTTGAGGAGGCAGTTTTCATGCACCAACCACCCAGGTTCGTACATCCAGAACATCCTACTCACGTATGTACGTTGCTTAAATCCATTTATGGTTTGAAACAGCCCCTAGGGCTTGGTTTGCTAAACTGTATGATGCTTTAGTCTCCTTAGGGTTTCATGGATCTAAGTCAAATTCCTCTCTATTTATCTTGAACAATTTGAATGGTTGCATTTATCTTCTTATCTACGTAAATGACATAATAGTCACGGGTTCCAGTAGCGTCCTCATCTCTGATTTTATTTCATCCCTTAGTTTACATTTTTCAGTCAAGGACTTAGGCTGCTTACATTACTTCCTAGGTATTGAAGTAACTCGTAAGTCCTCTTGCTTGTTTTTATCTCAGTCCAAGTACATTTGTGATTTGCTTACCCATGGCAAAATGCACGCTTCTAAACTTGTATCTACCCCGATGTCAACTTCTACCAAACTAACTGCTTTAGATGGTTGTATATTTGAGGATGCTCAATTGTACAGAAGTGTGGTTGGTAGTCTTTAGTACTTAGCATTCACCTGTCCAGATATTTCGTTTGCTGTTAATCATGTGTAATATATGCATTGTCCATGGCTGCCCCACTGGTAATATGTTAAAAGGATTTTACGTTACTTGAATAATACTCAAAATCTTGGCTTGTGTTTCTCTCCATCTTCTTCTTGTATGTTGTCAGCCTTTTCTAATGTTGATTGGGTCGGTTGCCTAGATGATCGCAGATCCACAGGTGGATTTTGTGTGTACTTTGAGACTCACCTCATTTCCTGGGGTTCAAAAAAACAACCAACAATAGCTCAATTTTCCACTAAGGCCGAATACAAATCAGTAGCAAATACTGCGTGTGAAGTTCTTTGGCTTCAATCATTATTACGAGAACTGGGTGTTTTTCTCAAACAACCTTCCACTCTCTGGTGTGATAACCTAGGCACCACATACTTGTTGGCAAACCTAGTTCTTCATTCTCGCACCAAATACGTTGACTTGGATTATTATTTTGTCCGTGATAGAGTGGCAACAAAGACTCTTCAGGTATCTTTCATTTCCAACAAGGATCAAATTGCAGACATCCTTACCAAGCCACTCTCAGTTTCAGCTGCACGGTTTCATCTTTTTTGGTCAAGCCTCACTATTAAAACAGTGTCGCTTGACTTTCGGGAGGGTATTAAGGCATCACAAATGCAAGCAACTGTAACACCCCTTATTTTAGTGTATTTTTACTGAATGAATTATTTTTATATAATCAAAAATTTATCCTCTTATTTTAAAATTGGTTGGATTTTTAGTGAGTTTATTTCTATGATTTTAATTTGGTGAAAATTATTTTTATGTGCTTTCTTAATATTTATTTATTGTTATGCATTTAAATTACTTTTAATATTTAAATTAATTACCGTGGGATTTAATTATTTCAGTTTGACTTTACCATTACGTTTAAATTATTTTATTTAACTTGTGGTTTTAAAATCGTTTCCGTTAGATCATTTTTGTGACCCAAGTTATGAGGATTGGACCTCATTTCTTTTCCCCTCTTTTTCTTTCCTCTCCTTTTCTTTTCCTCTTTTTTTTCTTTTTCTCCTTATTTTCCTTCGGTTTCTTCTCTCCCGTGCGATCTCTCTCTCTCCTCTCCTCTGCCCGTTTCTAACGTCCCCTCCCAGCGCCGCTGTCCGTCGGCGGTGGTCCGGTCCCTTGCATTCCCCTGCCGCCGGCCTTCCTACCCCACCAATATCACCTCCATTCGTGCCGCCGTTAGCCCCCACGAAGCCCACGAAGCCGCGGCACTCTTTCCGCCGTTGCGCCGCCGTCGCACCGCCATTGGCCACCATCTTCCTACCACTTCATCCCCGACCTCTTGCCAACCCATTGGACCCAACCCCAGCTCCGATCCGCCACCGGTGAAGCTCCACCATCTACATTTCCGATTTAGGCATTTTGGTCTTCTACCGCCCATTCCACCGCCACCCACGGCAAACCACCACCACCATTGGCTTCACCGACCTCCCTAAGCCCTACCCTATCAATCTTGGGTCTTCGTTTGCCTCCGTTTGAAAGTTGGTATTTGTGACCCACGGCCACAGTGTATTTTACACTGTGGTGTTGCTCAAACGTCGCCTTTTTCAACTTCGTGATCCTTCGGAAATTGTTATATTGCACTGTAAGTATTTTCCTTAAGAACTTTCGTGATTTAAATATATTTTTGCACTAATACATATTATCTGTGAATTGGTTTGTTTTGCCGGACTGAGTCCGAGGAGTTTCGGGGGTCAGATGGATTGTGGACGGAGTTGTGTGTTTGTTTGCATTGTGAATTGTGGTTGTTGGTTGTTGGTTATGGCTTGTTCATGTACATCGCATATTGCACTTATGATCATGTTTGTAAAGAAAATTGGGTTTTCGCATGATTGCATACATGTTCATGTGTTTATTGGAATTGGATTCTCATGTGAGTAAAAGGAAAAGAGACTGTAGGGATGGTGGTAAGCAGGGATGGTGGTTGTGTCCCGCCTGTGATTCCCGCCTACAGTGCTCTGTTAAGTATTCATTGTGTGTAAAGGAACTGTAGGGATGGTGGTAAGCAGGGATGGTGGTAGAGTCCCGCCTGCGATTCCCGCCTACGGTGCACGCGATAGGGATGGTGGTAAGCAGGGATGGTGGTTGTGTCCCGCCTGTGATTCCCGCCTACGGTGCACGCGGTAGGGATGGTGGTAAGCAGGGACGGTGGTAGAGTCCCGCCTGCGATTCCCGCCTACAGTGTCCGATAAATGAGTTGTTTGTGTGAATCATTTTCTGGGAAAATGACAAACTATATTTTTGGGCCAAAATGAGATTTTCGGCGTGTGTTGGAATAATCATTTTTCTGGAAAAAATGATATTTTATGACCAAATGTATTTTGTCATATTGTTGGTTGCATTAATGTATTTTTATCCCGAGAGTTGTTTGATTTATACTTACCTGTGGTACCATTTTATGGTATCGCAGATTTTGATGCAGATGATGATGACGAGCCTTAGCTTGGCTCCGTTGGAGGAGTGATCTGGGATTGCTCCTGTTTAGTGAGTTATGTTTTTATCAATTACTGTATTTACCTTTTGTATTATATTTGGGATGACTGTATAATTTTTAAAGATAAATTGTGTTGAATATTTGTATTAAATTTCTGGTACTTAGTTGACTTATTTATATTATCCGCTGCGACTTTTATTGTGTACCTTTGCATGTTGCACACACACTTGAGCATATTTCGTTGGGATGCGTGACCGTGTTGTCACCATCCTGACGTCAAGATTCCCTTGTTTTTGTACGTGGGAGTTGGGGCGTCACAGCAACAAATTCCACAACAACAGAGCACTAAGTGTGTAATATTCTAGAACACTGCTACTTTGTAACAGAATGGACAGATGTCATGTATTAAGTGGAAAGACTATTCTGGTTTGTTATTCATTACTTCTATAAATAGAGGCATATCTTGTATTTGGAACATTAATGAAAACAGTAAAACATTTTCCATTGTTTCCTCTGTATATTCTGTGTATGGCATTTTCACAAACACTTGGAGGGTCATTGTTTCCTTTACGGTGGCAATGTTAATAGTGAAAAGCCCAGTAATACGAAGTCCAATTTGGGAGATGAGTGAAATAGTTTCCTTACTCTCAATTTAGACGTATTTATTTATGCTTATTCAATCTTATTTATCATAAAATTAAATTTCTTTAACTTATTTTTAATAGAATCCACATTTTCAAGCTTAAATAAAAAATATAATTAAAAATACTTTTGCAATCCAAATCTTTATCTGATATTTTATTATTTCTAATTTTATTAATTGATATGATATATTCTAAATAATCAATAGAAAAATTCTATTAATCATCCTCACACCACACATAATTTTTTTTATTTTTTTCTCTTAGTAAATGTGTGATATATGGATGATGAGTAGAAACAATTACTTTAAAAAGGATAAAACCAAAAAATAAAAATAAAAATAAGTATAGCATGTAGTATGTGAGGATGATGATAGTAAAACTCTATTATAGATAATAAATAAAAAGTTGCTTCAAAGTATTACACAGAAGCCTTTAAGTGAAATACACCACATGAAAAATGGCAAAATGTTGACTTGGATTTAAAAAAACCAACTCCAAATTTTCTCTCCTTTCTCTCATACAGAACACTACCCCTTCTCTCGTATATAACCTCCCCTTTCTCTCGTACAAACCTCTTCAAAATTGTCTCTTATACAAAAACCCCCGATGGGCAAAAAACATTATAGACAAAATATGAGAAATATCAAAATTTGTGGTCTGAAACCCTAATTGTTCATAATGAGAGAACCTAATACGATCTCATCAATGTTCACAAGATACGAGAAATCGAATATCAAAGGAAAATCGTCACTTGTTCGTCGCGTCTCACTGATAGGTGAGTCTTATGTCGGCAAGTGATTCATCCACTTCCTCCCATGTTCTTTCCTTCCTCTTGGTAGAGTTCTTCCTCACGTGTTCTTTCCCTCTTCCTGAGCGAGGGATTCATCCTCTTCCTCCATGAGTCTTTTGTGGGCAAGCTCCTCCTCCTAACTCGTTGGATGATTTTGTTTGTGAAAATTTGAAATGGATTTTTTTATATAAGGGTAAAACAGACTTTTCATAGCGTTGACATGGATTTCGTGCGTTTCGTGTAAGGGTGAACAAAAAACCCGCTTACCCGACCCGGTTTTTTTTTTTTTTTTTTTCCGAACTCACCCGACCCGTTTGTGTTCAAAATTAAAATTGGAAACAGAGTTTCCGCACCCATTTAGCTTTTCATAGGGTATTACCCATTATCCGAAAAAATTCAGACCGAGACCAGCCTTGCTTTCTTAGACGCCAAGCCAGAAGGAGTAGTCGCGATCGCCAATCAAAGAGCTCTTGAGTGTCGCCACCATGTTGGTGTCCTTGGAAATATCTCTCATGCCGAAATAACTGTGATGAGAGAGAAGATAGAAAAGGAATTACAATCGATAAGGCAACACGAAAATTGGGGGCTGAAATTTTCAGTTTTAGAATTAAACCAATAACTTTGCAAATTCGATTTCGTATCTTCTCAATTTTGAAATCTGGGTCCCTCAACAACCTGCTACTCTGTGTCCTGGTCCTTTGCAACTAGCTGGGTTCAAATCGATAAAGGAAGCTACGAATTTGAAACCAAAGTTTTGAATACCGTACCGGTCAAGGCACTGAAACAAAATATTTCGATACCGATACCATTTCGGGATAGTCGATATATGAAATAAATTATATATATAAATATATAAAAAATATATTCTAAAATAATAGTCTATATATGAATAAATTATATATAAATACATATATATAAATTATAAATAGGTTAGTCTGAATTGTGGGTCAAAAAATGAGTTTGTAGTTTGAAAAAATAAAAAAAAAAATTAAATTAAATGTCTAAATATCGGCCAGTACGAAATATATGTTATACTTGTACCGGACTAGTGACCAGTACGGTATGATATTTAAAACAATGTTTGAAACTCAACAAATCAAGTTGCAAGGAAACCACAAAAATTAGCTCTCCCTCCACTAGTCCCAATAAATCCATACTTTTTTTGGTAGAATGAAACTCCAAATCTCATATTTTCAAGAATAAGGCTCGTATTCTTATTTTTTTTGATTTGGCTTGAACATTGTTTCTCTTTTCTTCACTTATATTAACCGGGTCGAGTAATCAGATAACGGAAATAACTACGGAATTCCTTTTTCAGAAGTACACTCATTCGGGTTGGGTCGGAATATTTGAAACTCAAGTCGGGTTGGTTGAACCGTCCTTGTTTCGTGCCCTCCTCCTGTCATGCATTCTATCATTTTTGAATATTATATTAGTTGGTAAGCATAACATAATTTATTTCATGAAAAAAAAAATCTCTATTTTTAATAAATTTCATTCCACCACTTTCATTCTTAACATGACAATTTCATGAATTTTTCGTTTTTCCAAAATTTATAATATTTCAGCCACTTGCAAGTTGCATGTGTTCCTGAAGAAGATTCTCACTTAGAAGTGGCATGAGTTTGTGGCGTGCATAAGATTGCTTTGCGCCTCAATTTGTGGGTCAAATACACTGAAATAAGTTTTTTTCCTAGTTTATTTTCAAGACTAAAACTTAAAATTTTAAAAATTTTAAAAGCCTCTCATCTCATCATTATAATTTTTTTATATTTCTATATAAAATAAAATGAACAATTCAACTTTTTCAAATTTTAAAATAAAAATAATATTAAAAAATATTTTATAATAATATTTTATTCAACTTTTTAATTTTAATTTTAACTCATTTCATTTTATCTTTAAAAACAAACGAGTAAATAGCGGAATTTCCAAGCTCATTTAAAGCTTGCATTTTCAATTGGAATCTTATTTTCTCACTGACAAGCTAGAAGCTATCGATTCACTCTTTCTCTCACTCTTTTTTTTAATAGTTAAAAAAATATTTTTTAATACGTTTATAATTTTTTAAATATTTAAAAAGATTTAAAAATTATTAAAAAAATAAATATGCATTTTGCATTATCAATACAATGCAGGAATTACCTTTCTCGATCACTCTAACATTGCCATTTTCAATTACAATTGGTACAAGGCAAGATAGCAAGTATCACTAAGTTGTAGTGAATCTAGTGATAATCGTGCGAATTTGAGGATCTCAAGTATTGATATATTTAAATTTGAGGCTTTAAAGTAGTAATAAAATTTAAAAAATCTTAAATAGAAGATAAATAACTATATAAAATAAATTTTACAATATTTATTATTGTTTTTATAAATATTTTAGACAACAGTAAATTATCGCACATTATGTAAAGTGCTTATCAGTGAAGTTCTTACCTCTAGGATATTGGAGTTGGGTGTCACGTTTACTGACTTTGATTGCCTGGGGAACTTGATTTAAAAACTAGGGTCATCTGTGATGGAATTCCTAAAAGCATTAAAGCCCTCAGTCTGAACTTCTCAGCTTGATTCCTTGGATAGAAAGATGACAAGACCCCAACAAAGTTAAGCACAGGATAAAACTTGATTCTATATTATTTTTTAATATTATTATTAGTTTAAAATTTAAAAAAATTAAATTATTTATTATATTTTGTGTAAAAATTTAAGAAAATTGTAATGATGAGATGAGTTGAAATGATTTCTCAATCCAAACGGATAAAAGTTTTGATTTTGAGGTATTTTGATTTTGGATAGAAAGATGACAAGACCCCAACAAAGTTAAGCACAGAACAAAACTTGATTCTATGTTTCGTAGAAGGGAAAAGTTTGTATGCCGCTCAAAATATGCCGCTCTAGTATACTGCTGTAATTTTTTTTTTACTTAATGATTAATGAAGTAATTTTAAGTATATTAATATATTTTTTTTATTATTTAAAAATACTTAAATATATTAAAAATGTAAAAAGAAAATTAAAAAAAAAAAAACTAAAAAGCAACAAGAGGTAGAAACGAGCGGTGCTACTCAGGCGGCAGAGTAGCACCGCTCTTCATAAAAAGACACGTAAATCTGAAATGAGCTCATCTCAACGTAATAAAAACCTTGGCTCAAGTGGCAAGTCATAAGTACTTGGATTTAGAGATGAGATGGAATGGTTTCAGATGAAAGTTGAATAAAATATTATTAAAATATTATTTTTTAATATTATTATTATTTTGCAATTTAAAAAAATTAAATTATTTATTATATTTTGTGTAGAAATTTGAAAAAATTGTAATGATGAGATGAGTTGAAATGATTTCTCAACCCAAACAGATAAAAGTTTTGAGTTTGAGATATTTTCTCTCAGGTTTCAGATTTAAATCCTATTGAGTGCAAATGACCTCTAGAGTCTTCGAACTCGAAATTTTTTTTTTAAATTACCCAAAATGTAATTGTAGAAAACTATGAAGATCTGTACACTCACAAGATTAATTGGGATGCTCTTCTCGGACAATGCAAATAAAAAAGATCGAGCAGAGGGCAAAACGGGAGCCCATTTAACTGGAGGGCAAAACTAGAGGCAAAAATTACAATTGACAGCTGTGGGATTTGAACCCACGCCCTTTCGGACCAGAGCCTAAATCTGGCGCCTTAGACCACTCGGCCAAACTGTCGTGTGCGAGTTTTATAAGCTAATATTAATACAGTTAAATATATGTGTTCAAAACATTTAACTAAAAAATGATACGATAATCCATCCTGTTAGAGCGCAGACAGTGTGAAGAGATTAGGGAACTGTTTGAATTACTATTTATTATTTTATTATTATTATTTACTACTATTTAATATTATATTATTACTTTTTTTACTATTATTCACATAATACTTGAGAATACCTCAAATTCTCAATACTCAAATGTAACCTAAGTCTCATTATTTTCATATAAGAATCTTAAAAGTGGCTTCATTCGATTATATAGATGAAATGAAATGAAACTTGAAAATTAAATAAAATATTATTAAAATATAATTTTTATTATGAAATATGAAAAAGTTGAATTTTTTGTTGTATTTTATTTAAAATTTTGAAAAAATTGTAATAATAAGATGATATGAGAATATTTGTAAACAAACCAGCCCTAAATGGAGTTCCTTGAATTCACCAAGGTCGATGATGACAAATTAAGCTCCGGTTTGGATTGGAAACTCGTCTCAACTTATCTTATCTTATTATTATAATTTTCTCAAATTTTTACACAAAATATAATAAATAATTCAACTTTTTAAAATTTTAAAACAATAATAATATTAAAAAAAATAATATTTTCACAAAATAAAACTCTTTAATTGTCGTTATGAATGATTGTGATTTGTGAGCTATTGGTAAAGTTAATCCAACTTCATTCTCAATTTCATTGTGAAATAGATCTGACATACTACATGAGGTTACATCAATTTATCAATATCTATGACACACACATAAATATAGACGCTGCTAGGTTCAAGATGAATCCCATCGAAGGTAGCCACCGAAAAGAGTAAACTTTTTTTTTTTTTTTACTTTTTTTTCATACTTTTTTTTTTTATTTCTTTAAATTATATATATATTTTTTTAAAAAAAATCATAACATCATTTATAAATACTTCTTTAATCATTAAGTTAATAAAAAAAAATCGGTGGAAGGTTTTGGTAAAAATTTTATGTACGCATAGCATTTTCCATATATATATATATATATATAAACTAGTAATAGAGCAACATCCAAGGGAGGTTGCCTAGTTTAGATTTTTTACAAAAATTATATAATTTTTTACAAAAGAAAAATGAATAATAAATTATCTAACAAATTTTAATAAATATCTTTGGATAATGATATGTTAGTAAAGTATAATAATTGCATATTTGGATAGATTAGAAAACAAAATGATTAGTTCAAAATACGCCATAATTTAATACGGATTTTACAAATTAATCATTTTGCTAAATTTGTTTAATACAAGCTTAACAAAATGATTAGTTCAATATGTTGGTTGGCTGGTTTGTGGCAGACCATGCAATGCATGATACCTCTTTTTATGATCATTGTGTAAATTAAGTCGTGGAAGATGTATATATATTGTGATCAGACAATGCGTCACAAGTACATATTAATTTGTACATTAAGTATCTAGAATTCATTAATTTAATCATGTTACATCCCTTACTGAAGAACTATAGAAGAGAGTTCGAGTGTCGAGATCTCAATGCAACGTCGTTCAATTTCTTTCATTCAATATTTAATAAATAATGTTCTTTTATGTCATTTTTTATTAATTCTTTAAATGAAATATTCTTTTATATATTTTAAAATAAAGATTTTTAATTATTTTATTTTAGATGAGTATACTTTTATTTAAATGTGACTTATTAAAATGAGAAAAGGGTATAATTATATGATTTTAGAACATTATCCTAAGTTTTACTATTTTATTTATTTGAAGTATAAAGCTCCTTTAATCCTAGCCATTGATTTATTATTAAAGGAAAATATCTTCCTAAATTTAATCCCCTTCATCCATTTTAGCTTCTAAGAACATTGGCAATGGACTAGCCATTGCCAACGCCAAGTGCAAATTTTACCCTTTTTGGTCACAAAATTCCTACAATGAACTAGCTATAGCTATACTTTTTAGTTTTGAGCTACAGTAACTTTCCCCACCTAGCTATGTTTGGCGACATACTATTGAAGGATCAAATGAGTTTTTTATTCTTTTTTTTCAATTTCCCTCCCTTTCCCTCCCTTTAAGGTAATTTTTCTTGTTCGAGTAATTTTTCTTTTATGATGAGGTTTCCAACTTAGGGTACATTTATTTTCTATCATTATTAGCTTAATACACAATATAAATATATAAATAGCAAAATATACTTATTTTCTATCATAGTTTTTCTTAGTTTTTTTTTTTTTTTTTGGTTAATACTGAGTAGTTGGTTTGTGAATCTCACAAAGCTATGAATATATGTAGCAATCTGGGTGCGTAAAGTTAATATACATCCGAGTGACTTGCCGTACTTCAAATTAAAGTTAATGACTCCACTTGTGCTAGAAGTACTATAATAATAGAAGTACTACAAAATTAATGACTCTACTTGTCCGAGTGATTGTAAAGTTAAAAGGTAATAAAAGCATCCGAATGACTTTGATTTCATACAATAATAGAAGTACTACAAATTATCACATTGAAATAATAGAAGAACTATAAATTACCACATTGAAATAATAGAAGTACTGTAAATTATCACATTAGTTTGTTGGTTTCAAGAATTGTTGTATAATTTTTTTTATCAAATATTATTAAAATATATGAAGTGTATTTGCAAAATATGAAAAAAAAATTTGTCAAACATTAAAATATATAATATAATATTATTATTTTGATTTTAAGATGACTAATCTAATGTGGACTCAGATGGTTAAAAGTTAATACTATAGCCAAAATATAAGATTCTAGCCAAATTTTGGACTAGGCCATTCAATGCTCTTAGGGAAGGAGTCTCAAAAGTCATTATTGCCCCCACCATACCCGTCGGCTTCCAAGCCAAGGAAAAGAAAAAGTTTCTCTTCAGTCCTCAAGTCTATCCGTGCGACACTTCTCTTTCTCTCCCCATTTCCGTTCTCCTTCCAATCTTAAGCCCAGACACTTATTATTTCATCTTCTCAAGAGGAAAATAGCAAGCCAAAGATTTCGTCTGCTCTCTAGTTCCCCAAGCTGAATCTACCTTTCTTATTATGCATTTTGTGTTTTGGGAAGAGATCCACCAAAGGTATAAACCCTAACCCTGATTTCTGTTTGATTGCGCGAGGAGAAACGGAAAAACGGTTGAAGGTTGTTGAAATTCTATGCTTTATGTTTTTTTGGTTTCCAAATTATAGGGTGTGTAGCCAGACTATTGAATGTGGTTTCAGAACTCTGCTTTTGGTGGTTTTTTTTTTTGTAAATGTTTGTGTTCTGTTTACAGTTATAATGCAATTAATCATCTAGCGAGTGCAGATCATCTCAAGAATTTGAAGCATTTTCTATGGAAATATGGTGGTGTGGTGGATCGCTTGGATACTTTTAGGATTTTAGAAGCTGACGTAGCTAAGATACTTGGTTAAGTCCTTTGTAATCAATGTATTTTTGAACATTTTGGAAGAGTGATTCTTCGGGACTTCTCACGTCACTGAATTATCGAGATGAGTAATGCTAGAGAAAAGTCACTGTAGCACACTTTGCACTCACTATATGGCTGCTTTTAATTCTCTACGTTTTTATTTTAGACTTGGGAGATGTGTGATCTAGATAATGCCACATCATGTGTGCAAAATGGTTGCTCCTAACAGTGGCTTCTATCTATATTTATTCTATCGAGATAGCTGATATTTAAAACATCAAGGAAAGAAGAAATAATTTTCGCATCAGCCCACTGTTCGCTGCAGCCGTAACACACCTGACGTGTGGACCGAGTTCACTAACCACTGGACCGGTTTTTCGCTTTGCGTCTCTCAGCCTTCAGATGTCAGTTCCACCCGACCCCCAAGCATCAATTCCCCCTCCTGAATCTCCTCATCCCTTCATCTTCTTCGATCTCAAATCTCGAAGCCAAGCAACTACCGACCTCAGCCAAGCACAACCTCAGTCCACTCCACCACGACCTCAGCCCTCCCAAGGAGATCAGTCCCCAAGCCCTCGGTCCCTAAGTCCACCAACGCGAAGCCCTCAGTCCATTCGACGCGAAGTCACCCTCGTCCACCGACGCGAAGCCGCCCTCAGTCTACCAATGCGAGCCCACCCTCAGTCCACCGATGCGAATCCCTTAGATATGCAGGAGGGTAAATAATCTGTGATTCTAGAGTTTGGATATACATTTTTTTCTCTGTTTACTCCATTCTTTTTTTTCTCTGTATTTACTAGAAACTAATGGTGCGGGGCTGTAGATGTTGCCTCTCATGGCATACATTTCTCTTTTTTCTCTCTGTGATGCTAGAAACTAAAGCTATTTCTGCTGCGGTTTCGAATTCCCGAGCACCACCCCCCCACCACCCCCACCCAAAGCCCCCAACTGCGATTTCGACTTCGGTTCTCACCCCCGAAGCCCCTAACTTCTTTGCATTGTGATTTTGATGTCTTCTGCAGGTGATCCTAACAATTTATTCATCCATTACATAATCTTGATTTTTAGTGAAAACAAACTATCAGGACTGTTTTCAAGAGACCTTTGCTTCTCAAGTTGTTGCATACTTTGGATTTCTTTACATCAATTAATTTATTAAAATATTGGATTATCTATGAAAAATTATTTTCTGCATCACTAAGGATCATGAAGCTTGAAAAATAGGTTTTAACAAAAGGCTTGGGTCAGTTTTATAATTTTCTGAGGAACGTAACATGGGAAAAAAGCTGAACAATCGTAAGGTATGGTAGTCAAATTATGCTAGTCTTTTTTATATTTACTTTGCGATGTTAAATCTCCATCATATTAAGACTGCAACCTTAACTTATTTCCTCTTAGGATGTTCTAGAGAAAATTAAAATTAATTCTTAAGTTGGAAAATATGCCACTTCTGAGATTGATAATTTATTTATCCTAACACTAATCTTTATTCTCCTTGGTGTTTTTAACTTTGCCTGCTCTGCTATTCTGCATTGCCAGTTACCTATAAAAAAAAAATTCTGCATTGCCAGTACTTGTGTCTTTATTAAATCAAGAGCTGCATATATTTTGGTACTAGTTAATATGCATGTATTTTTCTTACCCGCACACTGCCAGTGCGCTTTCAGTTCCATCTCATGAAATTTCAGTATCAGTTTCCACGTGAAGATATTGCTTGCGGTCCCATGCAGTAAATACTTTTAGCTATTTAATGTAATTTTCATAGATTTGTCACGGGACTAGTGATAAAATTTTTACATATGGTGAACTTATTCTTTTACTCCTGATCTGTCACGAGACTAGTGATAAGAATTTTCTATATTCATAGACCTGTCACGGGATTAGTAATTGGTCAATATCTCATTCTTAAATTATTGATCTTTTTCTTCCCTCTTGTGTTTAGTACTGTGATGGGTGGCAAACTCAATTTTCAGCAGTTATCAGGGTATGCCTACTCTTATGTTTTAACTATATAAGAACTGATGAATGCTTGAGATGGTGAGATTTTTGTTAATACTCTGAAAATGATTCATTACTTTCCATTATATCTATAACACTATTAAATTTAATTGACTAATGAGATTGATCGGTTGAAGTACTAGTTGATTTATTGAAATCGGTTGACTCAATTGTTGGTGGTATGTATAATTGGATATCACAACAAGCTATTTGGTTGCCCATGAGCTACAGCAAAGTGTCCCACAATTAGGCAAATACGTCCAGTCATTTCTGAATGCGAGTTGACATTAGAGGCACATGCCACTCTGATGAGTCTACTTAGTTTTTGATAAAATTAAGCTTAAGAGTAAAGTATTCAAGTCCTTATCTGCTATGTGTTGTGGACCTGTCATGATCTGAATTGCAATTTATCAACTTATGGCTAAATAGAGAAAAAGAAATTAAGGAGTAACTTGCACTGATGTGTCATTCATGCTTAGGTGTCGCTCTTGTATATGTCCCGTGTACTTGGACTATGCTTATTTATATCAATAAAATCATTGTTTCGCTGATAAAAAAAATTAACTTGTGCTGTTGTGTAATGATAATGGATTGATGAGTACACAGCGGGAGAACTCATTTTTAGATTGTCTAATACTTCCCTTTAATATCTCTTGTTTGTCTTTGCTCTTGTTTGTCCAACACTTCCATAAGAATTGATACTGATTTTGTCACCCTTGTTGATTAATATGCCCCTGTTTATCCCATTTGTTTGTATCTACTTGTTAATGATTCACATACTTGGATGCTTCACAGTATGTTTGTTAAATTGTATCTGCAGTTCGAAAGAGAGAGGAGGACGTATTGCGAAGAAGGGAAGATAAACTAAGAGAGAAAGAGACAAATGCTCAGAAGGTTGAGGTTGAACAAAATTTGCAGAGGGTCGAGAATAGAAATGCACTAATATTATTGTGTTTATACTGGGTTGTATCAATTGTAATAGTTTATGCTTGGTTCAGATAAACTATAAGGCATATGTAAATAAGTGGATATTTTCTTTATTTTTCTTGTATGGATCAACTGTAATGGTACTCCCCCTTGAATTAGGCAAAGCTTGATTAGGTACTTGATCAAGCATTTTGTTGTATATGGGAAGAGGTATTGTGGAGGCTATGAAAAATCATGAGGTTTTGGTCACTTTTCTGAATTTGCTGGGCTATATAGATTTTTTTTCCAATCTATTTTGGTCACTTTTGAGCTTATCTATGACATTCTTCTTCACATTTTTTCTCAGTCTATTATACACAGGATGATAAGTGGAACATGCTCAGAACACCCTCTATATAAAGTTTTTCTCAATCTATTATGCACACATGATGATAAGTGAATAAAAATCTGCCACAAGTTATATAGATTTTTTTCCAAACTCACGCATGCACAGAAACAAATCAACTGAACTGACATTGAAGCTTGATTGATTTCATATACAAGTTTTGTATGGTAAGCTTAACAACATGTACTCCCAATTCCTAAGGAATCACAAGCTATACATCTCCACAACATAGTCTCCACAACCCGCCTATACACAAAATCCATACACAATTGGACACAAAACCATCTATACACGAACTTGAACATAATCCACAACGATTATATACACAAAAATCCCTCCACAACTAAACACAAAACCATTTACATTGCCATCAAAAATAATCATCCTTGGATTAAGTCATCTAGTAAAATATTGAGTCATAATATTCATTCTAATTGGATACAACATTACAAAGCAGCTTATTACAACCTAAGTAGTCTCATAATATTCATTCCAAAATCCAAAATTCCAAAATCCAAGATTCTAATCCAAGTAGTCTCATTTTCTTATTTCCTCCAGTGTGCATACTTTTAGCACCAATCTAGCTTTTCCTCCACTGTACAACACATCAAAACCACCTGAAAATATCACAAGACAATGTAAATAAACCTTAAATTTCAGAAAATATTACATTTAGTGCAAGGATTATTAACCTGGCATAAATCAAGAAATATTACAGATTGGTTTCCTTCGAACTCAATCAAACTGACATGTCATGTTAGAATATAATTCAAACCACAAACATTACTTGCTTCATGTGGGTCCTTTTGAAAAAATAATGAAACGGGAATTACATTACTTAAAATTTGATGTGGAGTTGTCTTGACCTTTTCACTGATTCTTGCAGATCTCCTAGGGTCTCACTAGTACCCCCCAATCAAACTCTGATATTGCAGGACTATCAGTGTGTGATTTTAGGTACTGATCTAGTTGTTTTTTGTTATTGATCTCCTCTCCAGTAGGAGCAATGAACACAATCTCATTCTTCCTTGGTGTACCTCCTTTCTTGGGAAAAAACTGAAGGAACAATGAAACAGGAGTGTAAGTCAAAGTGCCACACAATAAGAATTCTGAACTAAGCACCAAATCAACTGAAATCATGCCTCAATGCTCCCCATCATAAATACAGCATAGTATTATTAAATTCAAAAGCATCTTGAAAAAAAGCCAATCAGTACTAACTACTTACATCAAACATCTTAATCAAATAAATCAGAATTGTTCTAACATACCAACCAATCCCTTCATGAATTGGTTGGATCAGACAACAATACATGTAGAAAAAGACAAAGTTATCGGTGACAGCGTACAAGAAATGAAAAAGCTAATTCTTTTGAATTTCCATTCAAATGAATTATGAACCAATTGCTCATTTTGCCCAACCTCAACTAAATCTTTCAACTAAAAAAGGTAAAAAGTTAATGAAGCAAATACCAAAGCATTTATAAACACAAAAAGAAAAGAAAAGAAATCCAAACCTTCTGAAGGGAATGACTAGTCAATGATAAATTAGCAGGGTTGGATGTATGTATCTCGATATGCATGTGGCACTTGATACAGTGATGTTGGTAGAGGGGTGCATGAAACTCTTGTTCTTCATATTTTAAGTTATTTAAAGAGAACATATTTGATGTTTGTACACTAATTACTGCATTATAAGAAGTATACCACAGGCTCACAGCTAATCGTTCCAAACAACAAATACTAACCAAATTCAAGTTTCACTTTTCCTCCCAAAGGTGGTAAAAAAAAAAAAAAATCCTCCAGGCTGAATTACTACATAGAAACACAAGTGTCATAAAAAACAAAAGCAGTAGAGTTCACAAAGGCTTTAAGCCAAAAAAGTACAAGGATTAGGCCAAGAAAGACATCGCTCGGCCAAAAGGGTGCGACTCTCGGAGAACAAAGCCAGACACATCATAGCTAATGCAATTTCTAAAGGACAGAGGCAGAAATTCTAAAAACCAAGAAACCTCTTTGTCAAGAGAACAAAACTTTCGCATGAATTTTTAACTATCTTCTTCTCATCTCAAACAAATTTTTCAGAGTGCAAAATAGTTTATTGTAAAAGGAGAAGAAAACCCTAAACACAAAATACTCCCCCAACACAAAATTCAAGCACAATCGCTAGACGAAGGAGACAAAAAGAAAAGAAAGCTATATTATCAACCATATCCCACCATATAGTACAGAACACTGACACAAAACAAGCAAAAACCATATACCAAATTTTACCTGCTAGCATAACAGAACATAAATTTCGAGAAAGCTGAAATTTACGACAACAAAGTACAATAATTTATTCTGGAGATAGAGAAAAAGACTAATTTCATCCAAGGAGGTGCTGGAGGAGAAAGCTGAAAACTACAATAACAAAGTCAAAGAATTTATATCAGTAAGAGAGAGAGAGAAAGAGAGAGAGAGAGAGAGAGACCAATTTCTTCCAAGAATGAGGGGTTGGGAGCTCAACCGAAAGAAGATCATCTTGCGCTCTAGCTCCAACTTGTTCTTCCTTCTCCGTTTTCACCTGCAAAACAAAGCAAAGTCAAACCCAACTAACTTGCAACAGAGTGTGCGTGCATGCGTGCGTGCGTGCGGTGAGATAGGAGGGGTCGGGAATTGGGCGGCGTCATGGGGTGGCACTGGGCAGAGGGAGGACGACGCGGGTTGCTTGGCGAGGGGCCTTTGCGGGATTTCACTTGGGTTTTCTCCGTTCAATCAGCTCATGGGGACTGGCGGTGTTGGGCAGAAGAGGAGTGTCGCAAGGTGGCACTGAACAGAGAGACGCCGTCGCAGGGTGACGCTGGGAAAAGGAAGGCGACGTGTGTTTGGCGAGGGAGGAAGGTGGGTTTCGGCATTCGCGGGATGCAAACAAAATTTGAATGGGGAAAAGGAAAACCCACGTTGCCAAAACGATTGAAAAAAAAAACCACATAAGGTGTGCAACGGCTTATGCGCTACAGTGGCTGATATGTAGTTAACCTCAGAAAAGAAACCTAATACTGCTTGAACCATTCTATACATCAGCCTATAGCTACAGCACACCCACGTGATGTTTTTTTTTTAACCGCAGCACACTGTGTGCTGTGCTGCGGCTATAGGCTGATGTTTATATTTTTACATACTGCTTTCATTTATGGACTGATTACTCTTTATTTTTTCTTTGTGACTGCAGTGGGAGAAGAAGTACAAATCTTTGAGAGATAGGAGGAAACAGAAGATGCACAGGAAATTAGCTGCCTACCCTCTGACGCACCCTCACTAAAAAGACCAAAACACACTCAGCTAGACAGAAGTGGAAGAAGGAAGTGTCATATAGTTATTTATATAAGATTGGGAGAGAGAGAGAGAGAGAGAGAGAGAGAAGAGAGACATTAGGTTGAGAGATAACTCAAGAAAGAGAGAAAATGGGGAAAGAGAGAGAGAGGGATTCTTTTGTGTTTTTACTTTATCCTCGCATGTGAGCGACACAACAAAACGCACACGAAGCAAAGAAAATTATTGTTTGTTATTGTTCACGAATATAGATATATCAAAGAGCACGGTTTTACATCAGCTGTACTCTCCGCATACTATACATATTTTTTTTTCTCTCTCTTAACACGGTGTGCTGCGATTATAACGGCTAATGTAAATAATTTTTCTATATCAAAGGAGTACGTACATACACAGAGAGCAGATAATGAAGAAAGGTAAAGGTACAAAATCAAGCAGAAAAGAGAAAAAAGTTGGAATCCCATGAAAAAAAAGTTGGAAAGTTGAAGCTAACAGCTGACAAATTCTTTAGCAGTCTGCATCAAACCCGTGAACAGAATCTCATAGCCCTGCCTCATAAGTTCATAACAACAAAAATTACGACGTTGCTCTACCGAAATTCTCTACCAAACGTTTCAAATCTTTATTTTTTAATATTTTTTATCTTTTCTTTCATTATTTTTTAAAACTATTTAAATATTTTTTAAAAATAAAAAAAAATCACATATTTATTTAAAATTACTTACTAATCATTAAGTAAAAAAATAAAATTTAAAAAATTTTCAATAAATAATTCGGTGAATATCTTATGTGGGCATAGTGTTTTCTTAAAAAATATTAGGCCATGATAACTTTACACTTTTTTTTATTATTTTATTATTCAGTATTTTTTTTAATAAAAAATTTAAAAAAATAACTTTTTTTTTCATAATTTAAAAAAAAAATTCAATCAACTAACGTAATTATATAATTTAATTAAAAGATTGAATTTATTTTCTTTTAGATTATGCAAGAAGGTTATGTTCTAGGATTTTTTAATCCAGATTCAAATAGTAAAAAGAAAACAAAATAGTTAAATAGTAAAATAGTAATAAATGAGGTGTAAAAATATTATTATCCTTGTGCATGTATATATTTTGATGGGTATTGTTATTGTTATTATTTTTTTATTAAGCAAGGTATTGGGATGAATATTACCACCACATGAAAAATTAATGGACATTTTTAGTATCTGTTCTATCTTCAACCTTCCAAAACAACCGAGTGCACATGCATCATATGTTTTTTTGTCAAGGATTTCCACTCTGTTAAGGCACCTATATCTATTTGATAAAGTTATATCTGATAGGAATCTGATCTTTGCCAAAAATTCCTAAAAATATCTGCTCAAAAACGAAGATAATATGCTCTAATAACCCCTTATCTTGCAATGAAGTGGTGATTTCGCACTTCAATGCAAGGTGTGACTCTTCGCCATAATAAACAAGCGTTACATGTAAGGTTAAGGGGTGTGTGCAACTGTGCATTGTGGGCACCTCCACATTCTTATATTGGCTGCATTTGGATGTTAAATTGAATTGAGTTAAGTTAAGATAAAAATTAAATAAAATATTGTTAGAATATTATTTTTTAATATTAATATTATTTTAAGATTTAAAAAATTTGAATTATTTATTATATTTTATATTGAAATATGAAAAAATTATAATGATTAGATAAAATGAGTTGAGATGAGTTTGAGATTCAATCTAACCTTAGTATAGGAGATTTGCTTACATTCTCTTTCTTGGTTGATTCATTCCACATCCGTTAACATAACATATATTAGCGTTTTAACTTTTTCATAATTATAATGGGCAATACAACAAGTGATGTATTTACATATCAACTTGCAAGTAGCAGAACTAATACTAAAAATGTTACTGGTAACCTAGTGAGTTTGCCTATGGAATAAACTCTACCATGCTAAGTCAAGCCTCACTTAGAATACCTAGTTTGGGTACTATATTATAGAATATTTCATTACTATTTATTATTTTATTATTACTTTTCACTATTTTTATTTTTATTCAATATTCTATCATTACTTTTTCATTACTATTCACAGAATATTTGAGAATACTTCACTACCCAAACACAACCGTAGTTTGGATTCAAAGATGAGCTGAGATGAGTTGAGATAGTTTGTAAATAGTAGAATAAAAGTTAAATTATTTATTATATTTTGTGTGGAAATTTGAAAAAGTTATTAAAAAATTTGAAAAAATTGAATTGTTTATTATATTTTGTGTAGAAATTTGAAAAAGTTGTAATGATGAGATGAGTTGATGTGAGTTTTGAATATAAAAGAGGATTGAAAATGCTACATTGTTGTATATTACAAGGGGAAAAATGTTTGTATCTATTATGGGAAAAACACCCACAAAAGGAATACTTTTACAAGCAGGTTAGGTTGATACATGGGAAACAAGTTTTTAATTTAAAGTTTATTTGGAAAGGTGAAGATTATAAAAGTGATACGAAAATGCAATTTGAAACTTTTGAAAACTATTTCTTTCTTTTCAAGAAAACCAATTGGGAAAACTTGCATTTTACAATGGCCAAAGGGCATCCATCATCTGCACAAAACGCGTGATCGGCCAGCAGTTTTACAATGCCGCGCGTGCCAGCATACCCCGTGGGCCGTGGCCGTGGGGTAGGATGGCTGACCGATATATTTGCTTAAAGAAAAATTTTATATATAATTATTTTAACACCATCTAATATTTGTTGAGATTGGTATGTAACTGAAACATAACAAATAGCTTTTAATCATTAAGGACTTGTTTGTACGCTTAAAACTTCTCCTAATTTAATTTCATTTCCAAACATCATCATTCAAACATAAAATATTTTATAATTTCAAAATTTTTAACTTTTTTATTTAATCATTACTTAATTATTATTCAAACACAAAACTCAATATATTTTTTCAAATTTTCAAACAAAATACAAAAAATAATACAACTTTTTTAAATTTTAAAATAAAAATAATATTAAAAAATCATTTTCAAATAACTCTTTAACTTTATAATATTTTTATCTCTTTTTTCAAAACTTAATAAAACATCTTAACTCAATTAATTTTACTATTATTTACAAATTCTTTAATTAATATTCATATAATTTTAAAATATTCTAAGTGTCCAAACGATTTCTAAATATCACGTCATAGAATTACAAGAGGATATTAATAAAAATAATTATGAATAGCATTACTTTGATTTAAAATACAAATATTTTCTTATATCCTTCCTCTTGCTTTTAAACAATCCTTAATTTTTCATGATAGCTATTTTCGCTTCGTTAAATTTCCAATTTAATCATTTTGCATCCTCAAGTTTTACAATTTTACAACACAATCCCCAAGTTTCTTACGATCTTCTTTTCACATCCTAATATGGACATGAGCATAGGTGATTAATTTTTCCAGACATCCTGTTTACCTCCCGGCCCCTTCGTTTCATCTTCCAAGTCAAATCATACCCCACTGGCTGTTATAATAACAGTCATTGAACATTATTTACCTCACGGTCACAGCCACAGCCACGTAGAAAAAATTGATTGATGGGGATGTTTCGACTACTTGCACGCTGTTTTCATTAGGGGTTGGGAAGTTAATATAAGTATATATGAATCGACCCCTCCATTACTTATTTATTCCTACAAGAAGCTTTTGATTGTTCATAATCTTCACCCCATCACTGCCATGGCCAAATCGACTCTGTCACTCCCCACTCTCCTCCTTTTCCTTCTGCTTTTGCTCCTCAATTCAGGTGATTTTGTAGTTCTTGGATATACCTTTGTTGGGTTTTCTTTTCTCCAATGCTTGTTCAACAAACGAGAATTGGGAGGAAATTAAATGGAAATTTATGAGTTGCAGGTTGCAATATTTTGACAAAAAATCACTGTTTTATTGAAATTTAGTGTGTATTTCCGCTGTTTTATCCTGATTTGTTGGTGGTATCCCTCAAATGTGTTTGTCAAGCCACCATCTTCTTGAAGTTTTAGCAAGGAATTATCATGAACTCTGTCTACTTCTTTTTCTGCTCAATGTAGTTATTCATTTATTTTCTCCGGCTTAACTTGCAGAAGGGTCTCCGAAGCTTGCAAATGCACAGGTACAAATAAATCCAGTAACCCATGTTCCTCACCATTAAACCTGCAAATCCCAAATGAATTGGTCGTTTGACTCCTGGAATTCATCTGATCTTGTGTTTTGTTCAGCAGGCAGACACCTGGTGCATTGCCAAGCCTTCCTCGAGCGATGCAGAACTCACTGCGAACATCATCTTCTCCTGCGACCAAGTGCTAGATTGCAGGCTGATACAAGAAGGTGGCCAATGCTTTTTACCCAATACTCTTGTTCACCATGCCTCAGTCGTCATGAATCTCTACTACAAAATGATGGGTAAAAATTACTGGAACTGCGACTTCAGGAACTCTGGCCTCCTCTCCCTGACCGATCCAAGTAGGTGTAGATTTACTGTTTCTTGTGCTTATATTGTTCTGTAATTTTGCTATCCTTTCTTTACTTGTTTCTGGGTTGCAAATTGTTTTAATATATCTCTATTTTGCAGGTCATGATAGCTGCACCTATGTTTAGTAGCCAGTATTACTTTATTCAGAATGTGGTTTCAGAGGCCAGCTTTCAAGATTTATAGGGTTAAATACAATAAGCTGTGGAGGAGCTCCTATAATATATATATATATATATATATATATATATATATATAATACCCTTTCCCTAATGTTTTTCCTCTAGATGTCTATTATTATGGAAAACATATATACAAGGTTCTTTTCGAAGTGTGTGTGTTTAGAGTTTGTAATAACATGTGGATGAGTTCTACGAACTTCGCTTCCATGAAATTTCCTTGATTTCTAATCTCAGAATTGCCTGTTCCTACTGTATCAAAATCAAACACAAGTATGTTAAGATATAACAATAGAAAAAATTTATTTGCAAATCAACTTATTGATGTACTAAACACATCAAAGATATAAAAGTCTGCCACGTCATTTAGCATTAAAAATTTAAGCCTCAGTTTAGATTGAAAACTCATCTCAACTCATCATTACAATTTTTTTAAATTCCCACACAAAATATAATAAACAATTCAACTTTTTTAAATCTAAAAACAATAATAATATTAAAAATTAATATTCTAATAATATTTTATTTAAAATCATCTCAACTCATCTCTAAATCCCATGACAAGGAATGTATTTACACACCGATTTATAAGTAATAAAACCCTGATTGGTATCAAACTCGAGAACTGGTACAAAAGCTAATTTTCTGTCTTTGGATTCTTAAGAAGATGATATCTAATGTACTGTTGTTTGTATTGATGAAAAGTAAGGCCATCACATAAAATTAGATGGTTTGAGCCACTTAATCAGTAGACATGACATAGTGTAAGTAAAAGATCATATGTGCTATATATATGCACAAAGGGAGAGAGCACTTGTGAGATGTGTGCAAGGCACTGAAGAAGAAGACATGTAACAGATGTTTGAATAGAGCACTTAGGGACAGAGGGAAGAAAGTAGGAAAAGTGGGTGTCATTGAAATTATGCCTAATGCAGAGACATTTCAACTTGACAACTCTGCAACAAGACACCCACCACCACCCATCATCAAAATACCTTTTTTGAATCAATATGATGGTTGCTAAGATAGAAGCACTTTTCTCTATTTGAGAAAGGATGATGAAAGTGGTAATTAGCTTTGGTGACAGGATAATTTGCAATCTCAGTTCCACTTCCCTGCCTGTGATGCCTTACTCATTAAGCTACATTATATTCTTGAAGGAATTTCTATATTATGATATATCCTCTTTTTTTCTTTTTTAATTTGTTTTTAGAAGTAACCATTTTACCTCATTTTCTTTCTTGCAAAAAATACCATTTTAACTATCATATAAATGTTTAGTTTTTTCTATAAGGAAAATGTTAAAATCTTCACTACCATCCCAACATTTATCTCACCCTTTTATCTGTTGATGCCATAGAGTTAGGACTTGTTTGAAGAGTGAGATGAGATGAGATGAGAATTTTGTAAATAGTAGTGAGATAGTTTGAATTGAGTATTTTTTGAGTTTTATTATATTGTAATAAAATAGTTTTATAATATTATTTTTGTTTGAAAATTTGAAAAGTTAGAATTGTTTTTATTTTTTATTTGAAAGTTTGAAAAAATTGTAATGATTAATTTGAAAAAGTTGTAATAATTAGTTTGAAAATTTTGCATATAAATTATGTTTGGTAATAAAATGAGATGAGATAAAATAAGATCATACGAGCATTTGATATCTCATCTAAGACTCCAAACTTATCTTAAATCCTAAAATGTTAGTATAGTGAAATTATTCATAATTCGATAATGGTATAGTTTTCTAAACATATTTATAACGACGACGACGGAGACGATGATAATAATAATAATAATAATAATAATAATAATAATAATAATAATACTGGGGAAGGATCAATTTAATTAGAATACTGTGGTTTTATCATTAATTTGTGTGTTTAGAGGCCATTGAATAAAAGAAAAGAGATGGTATCTGCTTGCAAGGTATGTTATCTATCTGCATGCAAGGGAATCCATGCTGCATATCATCTGGCCAGCAAATCCATGCCACAAGAACAATGCTTAGCAATGAGAGTTTTGAGTATCATTTCACGCCAGCCCAATCATTCTTCCACTTTCTCGGAATAAGAGAAAGATGTTACAAGAGAAAGGTGTTATTTATTTGTATTTTTTTTTTCTAATAATTAATGGGTCCAATATTTCAATTTTAATAATTTATAAAATTAATTTTTTGAACAAATTTAACAAGATGGTGCAAACCCTAGGAGTATAATAAACACTTTATTTAACTCAGGAGCAATTAGTCGTCTATCAGGATGGTCATGAATTCTGATTTCTTATTCACTCAAAAATTTTAAATTAACAATATGTATTTTTAATTTTATCAGTTTTTTTTTTAAATTTAATAATTTTTAACATATCGTCCGTATTGTTACGTAAATAAAAATTATAAAAAATTATTAATCTGTAAACTCCCATTAACAATGTAGAGACCACAAAACCACGGTTACAAGAAATTTTTATTTTTAAAATTTTTGTCTGAATTATATAATATATGAAAAACATAATTATATAAAATGCGTTTTACATCATTTATTAATTATTTAATATTATTTAAAAACTCACTTAAATAGATATATTAATCTAGAATTTATTTTATATCTGTCACTTTACTATTTTTGAATTCTTTTTTTGAAATATTCTATTTTTGAATCTTAAGAGCTAACTTGGATAGTCCACTACTATTTATTATTTTATTATTATTTATTTTTATTTTTTATTTTTTTTACTATTATTTATTATTATTTAATATTCTATTTTTTATTTATTTATTATTATTTACAATACATCTTAGAACACTTCACTACACAACAACGTAAGAGACAGACAAAACTATGGATTTTTTCTTTAAAAGATAAAAGGAAAAACTATGGAATTTAAATACATTAGTACAAGGCGTGTGATTGATTCCCACGACAATCCCCATTCGTCAAACCTCGTGAGCCCCATTTCCCACTTCACGCGTGCTCCATCCAACGGTCGCTATCGTATCCACATTACGCTCAAATCCATTCCCCCAACTAAGAGCCAACCCTGTAATCCAACGGCTATTGTTTTCCGATTCGTTTCCTCACTGTTCGAACCCTAGCTCGCATCCCAATAAAGCCCACCCGAGAAATAATGGAACGCATCCAATCCAAACACCACTCACTCTCTCTCTCTCTCTCTCTCTCTGGAATACTGTCTCTCTTCTGCTGCAACTTTCAGCGCAAATCGGGGGGAAGATCGTCGGAAAAACCCTAGGTTTGGCCCTCTATTTCTTCTGTTTATGCGAAACATTCCCTCTCAGAATTGATAGTGTTTTTTGATTTGAGATTTATTTTTTTGACAAGTGGTTTGAGATTGATATATATGTTTGTATCTAAAGAGGTCGACGGTTTTCTTATTTGATTGTGATCTACGATTAAGTGGGTTTTTTTTCTTTGTGTGGATTGGTTGGATCTCATTCCGTTTACATTTGTGAATTTTACTTACTAACCTGTTTAGTTGCCGAGGAACAAGGAATAAAATTTGATTCTAGAGGTTGGAGTTGGGGGTTTTCTTTTCTCAGGCTCAACTCAATGCAGAATCTGTATTCTGATATTACTTCAATGAAATGTTTACTGTCTTTAATTTTCTCTGCAATTTAAAGGGAGAGATCTGTGTTTTTCTGTCTCGTTTTAGTTGAAATTTCGGCTTTCTGTTGTTTTTACTGTGATCTTTTGCAGTGGAAGTGGTGTTCGTTTTTCTTGTAGAATTGGGATTGGAGGAGGAAAATCAAGATGCCGTGGACTTGTTTTGTGAACTACAAGATGAACCGTGTTCGCTTGGTGGCGTTCTTTCGTTTTATACTGTAATTTCATTTTAAACGGGTGAGACTTTATCTCTTTGACTCTCTCTCTCTCAGCGTTGGTGATCAGAGTTCATTTCTCTGAATCTATTTGTTTTATTGGCATCAGATTATGAATAAAAAAGCTCGACTTTATATGGTTATATTCTGGTCTGAAACAGGGTGCGGAAAGAATTGGAAGCTAAATTTGATCATTGTATTGTATGTCCTTTTGTTTTCACCTAATATTTAGAATGTTTTCATTTGTTTCACGAAAAATGTGAACCCACCTCGGTGAAGATAATAAGTTTAGTATGGACTGTTGTTTGGGTGTTCATAATTTTTCCAGTTTGGTAAGATTCATCATTGGAATTTTTTGTGTTTAAATTTCTCACAAGTTAGCATTGGTTCTGTATTTGTTTCACCTCACCTTTTTCTCTATGCTGATGATCTTAGGCTGATTTTTCCTGATCTCTGTAGGTGTATTACAGGTGGTTTCTGAAGGATTTTTTTAGCTAGTATTTGTTTAGTTTGAAACTGGTTGGAGGATTGAGAATGTACATTGGAGTAACCATAAAAAGATACAGAGCCGTGAAAGAAGTTGGGCAGATTAAAATGAGTGTCGGGATCATTGCATACTACCAACTAATACAAGTTTGCCAGGTAAAAATGTTTTCCTATTTTCTTGTCTGCAAGTTACTGCCTTCATGGCTTTGGGTGATTTTCTCTATTTTGTTTCCTTATTTTTTTTTCCTTCCTTATTGTTTGATCCTTATATGATGATCCTGGTGTCCTTATGACACAAGGAGAGAAGCTTCTTATGGCCACGGCAGTAGTGTTACTTGATGGGAAAAATGTTTCTAGCTTTGTTTATTTCCACATGATATTCGCTTTATAATCTCCATTTTGTCTTCTATCTCACATATCGTATAGTGCTTGTAAGTCATCCTATTTTTGATGGGTCATAAGTTATAACTGCATGGTTCGATGCTACGTTAGATTTTAACCTCCCCATCAGATTCTAGATGTGTCCTTGTGGTGATTGTAGATGGATGTATATTACGACAATTACTATAAGAATGCATGTGAACTGTTTTTTTTTTTTTTTTGTGTGTAATGCATGAATGATCATGCCAATTTGCTCAAATTAAATTTTCTTCCTCGAAGCATGGGTTAGAGGGTGAGATCACGAGTTCAATAGGACTAGGAGCCTGCCTGCAAATTGCAGCATTGTGGAATATAGTTCCTATTTGCCTCCTGTATATTGCGAAGGAAATGGACGATAGAACTTTGGGACTACATACGGATGCTGAAAGAACTCTAAACTATTTTTTTTTTGGTATCGATATTCTGTTCCTTTGTACAGTTTCTACCGGCATTAATGGACTTTTCATAATTTTCTTGTATCTCTTTCCTTCTAGATGGGACCAGGTGTCTCTCTTATGTACATCTTGGAGACTTGGGTTGTGCCTTTTGCATGTTTTAATAAAGACCTTTTTTTAAAAAAAAAAAAAAAAAAAGTAACGCTTCAGTTGTCTCGTATTAATTAATATTAAATAAACCAAACTTTATTATTCTTTAGATAAAGATGACGAAAAGGGACTTTGTTCTGGATGCTTGGTTCCTATAAAAAAAAAGAAGGATGACTAAAAGAACAGATCTATGAACCAAACCCTTCCTGCTCCATATGACATTATTTGCTTCGCTAATAGTGCCTTTCTATATTCTATTACAGGCTGAGTATTTCCGTCAGTTACTTAAACCTGTTACGTAGTCATCTTGAAGTTCTGGAACGCTGGAATTTTGGAAACTGCCTTTGGTTGCATTAATCCATAAGAAGGCATTGAAAGAGGTGAATCATTTGATGATAGTAACTGTTTATTTGGAAAAATGGCTCTCTTGTTCCGGAATGTCAATACCATAATTAACTAGTTAGTGGTCCCATCACCTTAGGAACCTTCATCCAATTTGAAATTGTGAATAATTACCAGTGCAGAAGGCAAACTGCTCATTTCTGTGGACTTTGCAGTTAAGTAGGAAATAGGACAAACAATGCAGGGTGACCAGCATTTCCGAGCAAAGGCTGTGCTCCCTTTGGAAAATCAAGTGGGCAACTGTTATGTGCACACTCCTGTTGTCCCTGCTGTTGGTGCAGTCTTCAATTCGGGTGCAAAGCACTTGACCCCTTTTCATGGCGTCGAGTTTCAACCTTCTGAGGTTTGCCCGAAGAATTTTATTGTCTTTGATCAGACACAATACCGAAGCCAGATTATGTTTCATCCAACGATTGCCCACAAATTTAATGCTCCTAGCATCTTTGCAACTAGTGTGGAAGACAATTTTGAGGTGAAAGAAGTTGATTTTGTGGAAACAGAGACATCTTCTCCACTTAAAGAGGATTCGGGTGATATTGATGCATTGTTGAGCTTTGAAGAGGATGAACAAGATGAATATGATGATGAAGAGGTTAGCACCGCCCGGACTAATGGAGATTATAGATGCACGTCTCCAGATTCCTTCTCCAACTATTGTTCAAACCCAAAGAAGAATAGATCTTCTTCTATGCAGAAGGCCTCAGGCAGTGGTGAGAGCTGCAACAGTGACAGGAAACGACAGAAAATGAAGAAGATGGTGAACGCGCTGAGAGGGATAGTACCTGGTGGCAGTCAAATGAATACTGTTGCTGTACTGGATGAAGCTGTTAGGTACCTCAAGTCTCTCAAGGTCGAGGTACAGAAGCTTGGAGTTGGGGATATAAACTATTAGTTTGCCATGGTAAGGATGACTGAACTCCATTTCTAAATTACATATATGTATAATTTAGGTCCCCACCCCCACGTTCCCTCCCATGCTTGCTGGCATTAGGATAATAGTAATTGCTAGTGCTGTGTAAGAAAAGCCTATTCGTACTTGTATTAGTGGAGTCTGCTCCACCAACAGTGACTTGCGTGGTTGAACTTACCTTATGTTTTTTATTATGAGTCATGACCTCTGCTTTATGGTAATTATGTATTGATGGATTGAGATTGGATGGGTGGGTGGATGGATGTGCAAATAGCACACCCTTTTCTGCCGTATTGTAAATTATTTATTAGTGTTTGCTCTTAAGCACCTGTTTGGTATCTATAATCTCTCGAATTGTATTTTTTGTCAAAATCTAACCGGACATCCATTAGTCATGATTTTTGCCGTAAGCATGAGTTCCTAATGGATATTTTGTATAGTGAAATGTGCCCCCCCCCCCCCCCCCCCCCCCCCCCCCCCCCCCCCCCCAAAAAAAAAAAATGCGGTCTCTGTTATTTTGTATGCACACTCATGAATATTAATATGTTAATGGTGTTAGTGGCACACTTGTGTAGGGTCGGTTTGTCTTTGGTGCTAGATCCAAGTTGCATTTAAAAAAAAAAAAAAAAAGAATAAAGGTGCTTCTATAGTAACTAGTCACTTTATGTGAGGATGACATGCTCAAAATCTGTCACTGTCTTTTCTTTTCTTGCTTTATAAACGCATCTTACGTGCTTTTGTATTTTTGTTTTTTTTTTTTTTTTTCAGAAAAATTGTTCTTATTGTTGGACTCATAAGGAACATGAAAGTCGTTTTCATGCATGCATGTTGCTTTTCCTGTCCCTCCCCGATCCCACTCCAAACCCGATAGGTTGTGCTTTTCCTGTCCCTCCCCTCTCGATGTTTAATCCCCTTAGACTGGTCTCGTACCGAAGTGATAATTTTGACGAAATTGATTGGATCTCCACTACCTGATGGTCAATAGTTCTCGGAACAGGGTTCTTTTGATTTCCATTTTGCTTAACATATGAAATATTTTGATCGTTTCATGTTTTGTTGAAAAAGTACCATGGTCAAAATACTAAAAGTGAATAATATCTATTTCATTAAAAATTGGGAAATCCTTATTTACAATTTTGGGGCGTGTGGATGAATGGTTTATGAGAATTTCCTCTTATATCTTGAATTTGAATATATTGCTTATGTAAAGGGTGGGGATCTCTTAAGTATGTTTGGTTAATATCCTTATTCTTAAGGAAATGAGAAGTGCCATTCCCATTCCTATTCCAATTCCTCAAAGAATAAGAATATATATTCATCTTCTTTTATTTGGTGACAACTTATAAGTATTTTGTATTTATTGGAGTTAGATCAATATTTAGGGATGTTAGAAATGAAATGAGATGATAATCTTGTGAATAGTAATAAGATGGTTTTTAAATAGTAGTGTGATAGTTTAAGTTGAGTATTTTTTGAGTTTGGGAAAGGAGATAAAACGTTGAATGAAAAATATTATAAAATTAAAATATTGTTGGAATATAATTTTTGTTTGGAGATCTGAAAAAATTGAATTATTTTTTTATTTTTTTGTTGGAAAGTGATAATAATTAGTTTGAAAGTATTTGTGTTTAGATGATGTTTGGTAATGGGATGATACGAGAATTTTGAGATGAAAACTTTTTCAAAACAAGCCAAGTACCCAACTTCAGTTTTTTTTTTTCCCAAAAATATCATCCTATTTATTTTAGAGATTAAATGAAAACTACTTTTGATAGTTTAAAAGTTTTTTAAAATAAAAAATAATATATTTGATAAATTTATAAAGTGCTTTTTCAAATTTTTTTTTTAAATTAAAATTGAAGCGTTTGTTTAAGGGATATGCTACTATTCTTTTACACGCACTATTTGGCAGTGTTATAAATAAGTCTGCTTTAATAAAAGAAGAAGAAAAAACTCATCAAATTTTGACTGGGAGATTTTAAATGCAACAACCTACAAAAAGTCGCTCTTTTTTTTATCCAAACGCCTCTCGACCATCCAAGCTCCATTTTTGCAACATTCAATACCTGAAGTTCAACATCGTAACTCTACAGAGAAAAGAAGAAGACAAGTGAAAAAAAAAAAGAAAAAAGAGTAATGGACCGAAAACGAAGGAAGGGATATATAGGGACTTGATGTCAGACTTGGGAGAGGATGCGTGATTCGGAGGGAGGAGAGTAAACAAGAGCAATCAATGACCATGGCTTCCTGAACAACCTCATACATGGGCTCTCCTGAACGCCATTACCAATTTACCATACACACACTGGTAAGAGGCTACGTGCAAGGCAGGTATCTCCCTTGTACGTAGCGCCCAATTGGAGGATTTTTTTTTTATAAGAAAATAAAATCTCTTCGTAGAAGCAATAATTTATTAAATAAAAACTTTTCAAAAACAAATTTTGAATAACACCATTCTTAGTAATATCAATAATAAAATTATATCTATGTGGCTTTCGCAGAGAAAATATCAACAACAAAAATTTTGGACTCCAAGAAAAAATAAAAGTGTTATATGCCAAATTGTCACTGTAAATCCATTTAAAGGTGAAATATATTACTTGTAAATATTATTGAATCACATAAGAGGACCAACACCATTTCAGGATTTGAAAACAATTAATGGTGTTGTTGTACCAATATATCGTGAGGCAGCTAATCTACATAGTTTGTTGACCATTAACTGTTACATATATGTTAATAAAATAATAATTTCATCACTGCATAACTTGATAGACAGTTTGATTCATAATTTTAGAAAAAAAAAATTCATCAATTTAATCTATGTAGAAATTTTTCATAAACATTTTTTAAAATATTAATAAAATAGAAGCACTTTTTAATTATAAATTTGTAACTAATTACATGTAAAATAGTCAGAAGCAAAAGCAATATAATGCCAAATACAAAAATATAACAAATAAATTAAATAATTACAGAATATAAAAGCGAATGAAATAACATGCAGCCCAACTTTTTAAAAAAATTCAGTATTTTTCATAAAAATCTTATGACCACCTTGTAATTTTTATGATAATTTATTTATATGGGCCGATTTTTAAAATAGTATTTTTTGTTGCACATGGAAGCCCAAAATTGAACATCAAAAGCCCAAATACCCTTAAATTTCGGAAAAGGCCACCCCTGCACCCCATGCGACGCCCTTTGTAGAAGAAATCCTACCTATTTATTCCCTCCCTCCCTCCCTCCCTCTCACAGAACTCCAGCGCTGACCGAAGTTTCCCACAGAACTCTCTCCTTCTCCCCATCTCATCTGCTACCACTTCTCTCCCTCCCTCCGTCGCTAGATGCAGCTGTGGTAGCTCAAACAAAGAAGAACCGTCAGCCTCTCCGTCAGTCAAGTGCAGTGTCTTCTCTAACATTTCTGGTCCGTCCGTTCTCCGCGAAGAAAAACCGCCACTCTCCACCGCTTCGAAGCACACATCGACTGAGTGATTCGGTGTACAGAAATGCGGCCGTAGTCCACGAAGAACAAACCACACCTCTCCATCTCATTCATCTCTCTCTCTCTCTCTCTCTCTGTTTCTTTCTTAGAAAATATATTTGTGAATCGTTAGAAATCTGAAGAATATTTTTTGGTTGCCGTCATATGCGTATGAATTGGTTTCTGAATCCTTACAAATTTGATTAGAAATCTGAAGGCATAAAACGATATTCATTACATACAACACAGGTATTGGTATTAAAGCTGAAATAATTTAGAACATAACAAATGATTTTGTGCATAATTATTTCTAGTCTATCAGTATATATCCAATATGAAATTCTTATGTATTCACCATATGGTAAACATAGTATAACTCTTCACATGTGACATTAACTTCTTTCCTGTTCCTACTATACTCAGAAGAGATATCTTACACTCATTGAAAGCATGCTACATTTTCTGGATCAAAGAAGGGCCAAGGTGCGTAATGGAGACTTTGATTCCAGAACCTTGACAACCAAAACATTTAATTGAAGTACCAGACTTGGAGCCTTTACTGCAAAAAGTCACACAAATTCCATATGGGAAGAATGAAGAGAGAGTACTTAACATGCCAAAATATGTAAAAATATAGTATTAACCCCTTGCACTTGGAGCAGATTGCATTAAGATAGGGACAACTTCTTGGATGTCCCATTGTAGAGGTCCTCCAAAGAAACCTTGAGGGGATGGACCACATACTCTCCCCTCCTCTGCTTCATGTCTCTGCTGCTTCCACCACCTGAACAAGGTCCACACATAACATGTCTAATTGTAACATAACAATCAATATACACACATAAATTTAAATCCACCATCCATTAAAATTCAATACACAACAACCAACACAACCATGGAATGCAATAAAACCACTTTCGACAGAGTTTGTTCAGCTGTTAATATCAACCTACAAATGCTCTTTCCAGCTTCATACACAATAACAACAATCCCAACCAACATATCACTTCAATATTTAGTACCAATTCACATCACTCCACATTACACTCCCATCCATATACATAACTCAAATTGTAAGGCATACCAACATGTTTGGTGCCCGTGTAATCCAATCCAATACAAATGTATATATTTTATCCATATAACACTTGAGTTTAACACAATAAATAACACAATCGTATAATCATAAACCAAATTCACATATTAGAAACTCTGAAAATGCTTTTGAAATCGATACACATACTCATACCCAATCCATATATCACTTGAGCTCAACACAAATCCATCACACAACCATTGTTCATGCATAGCACATCCAATATACTTAATATATAACCTGTCAATATAAACATTTATGAACATTCTATTCAATCTATAAGCCTCTTGGTAATACATACTCATTTTAAAATCATAATCCCCCACAAACACACATACTCTTGATGACAAGTTTCTAATCACTATATCAATTTTTTATAGTTTATTGAAACCTACATATTCAATACATAAAATATGCTCATATCATTTATACATCTACACAACACAATCACAAAGCTTTATAAATTACAATCGCGGCTCCACAAAACAACAATCATAGATTACTTCTTATTATCTGCCTTTTCTTTTGTTTACTGTAAAGCTGTGAAAGCCACTCCAAATTATCATATTCAGCATTCACAGAAGGTTTAAACTTCAGCAGCTAGTTCTTTTCTCTATTGGGTTCTTCAAGTTTTCAACCCTTTTTCCTTGATTTCTTAATGAATTAAAAAGCTTTATGTCCTTAGTTTCTCAATTATCCAGCCTCTATTGATCATCATTGGAAACGCCAAACAATATTGAATAACTAAATAGCATTAGTACATGCAATAAAAGCAACCAAAAAAAGAAAAAAAAAAAAACATACCTCATGAAAGAGAACCATGTAAGCATTCAAATCATGGTAAGTTGACGTCCCTCGGGGTTGCAATAATCCAACGCTTCAACAATACAAAGGAAGCACTCTTCACATAAAATTTTCATTTTCCTATTTTAAGCAAAAGAGTTAAAAAAAAATTACTGCCGAAGTCTTTCGTACCTTCTCTTTATGAAGCAGATGTAGAATTTAATTATATGAAAACTCTTGCAATAGCCTGAAAACATTTATGCTCAAGTAATTAAGAAAGTTAGCAACAAAGTACGGTATCCAGGTTCCCCATGGACAGAGAATAGCAACAATTTTCCACCCAGTATTACAAAACGAAAGCCAATACACGAGCTCCCTGTCAATGGAACTGATACCGTCTTCCATGAATCTTCCTCTGGAGTGAATATTGCTAACTTGCGCCGGGCATAAAAGATGGAACCAATAGGGATAAGTCCGATTCTATACCGGAACTGAAGCAGATTGACCTGAACCAAGTTGAAATATGCCCAGATAATTAATCTGAAACATCAACTCAAAACAGGATATTGCAACTGGGGTGTCTATGACATCTATACTACTTACTGCTACAGTGAAATGTAGGTTATAATAAAAAACAATCATTTGTGGGCAGGCTTCATTGATTGATGAATTTTTACTTTTTAGTTGAAAAGAGCACAACCGAGATGAGATCTAATATAACTGCCCAGAAATTTTTTTTTTAAAAAAAAAGAGATTAATATGACCAGATCAGAAGCCAATCAATTGACTATCGTGTGACAAAATGATGCAAAAGATAAGTTCCAGGTATTAAAGCTTGTACAACAACATAGGTGCATGCAAGTGATTGCTAAGATGGAAAGTAATGATAAATCAGGTGAAAGATAGACCTCAAAAATTGAAATCCATCCTGGGAGAGCGCAGGGAAAAATCTTTCGTGTATGTTTGTAAAAAAAAAAACAAACAAACAAAAGATACAACCTTAGTGATAAATCTTGGTCAGAACAACTGGTATTAGCGACAACAAGGAAACAAGTACATTATTTGAAAAAAAAAAAGGAATATTGCAATGAAGAGTAAATCAATCCGATCCATTAGAAAATATTAAGAAAAAAAATAAAACTAAAAGAAGGATCTGATTCAAACCGAATACTCTGAGTCAACCTCCACCGAAAACGTACGATACCCAGATCCTCCACACCCATCCAAGAACCAACACCCTCCACCGTGCACTTCTGTAGCACCTCCAAAGGAAGCCCCACATCAAACCAGATCCTCCATGCACAACCAACCATCACACAACAAAACCCTGTTTTACAATCACGAGACATATCAAGGACCATAGACAAACCACCGTGAACCACCCCACTTGAAGAGTATAGTACATTATAAAGATTCTAAACTGTCTAATAAGCAATAGTTTATCCAACCTTAGATTTGTTTCCTATATCCTAATGCTTTGAACTACAATCTACATAGAATCGACTTATGAATATTGATAGAAGTTCTTTTCCTTGAATCCAGTTTAGAGAAAACCTATGTTTCTATTCCAAAAAACAAAGAAATACAGTGTGTAATGAAGTCTTTCCTTCAATCATTCACTTTGGAGTAGCATAATCTAGCAATAATTTTTATTTTATAGTATTAAATTAAGAGTACTGATATGCTTACTGCCCAATTACAATTAATTTACCATTCTTAGAAAAATAGTATTTTTTAAAAATTTAAAAAGATCAAATCAAAATAAAAGTCAAACTTAAATTTTAAAAAATATATTATTTTAATTCATGGTTGAAATTGTTATCATTTTTGTTAAATTAACATAACCAAAGATAATTTTCTTACCATTTTGCCCTGATATCAACTATAGTCATAATAAGACCTGTTACAGCATGAATATTACACTAATAAATAACTTGCAACATCTATAAAATTAATAAAAAAATAGAATTCAAAATTTGTTTCATATATTATTTTATAAACAACTCCAGCACATGCAACGACACTATTATGATATATCTACCATTATAAACAGATTTAGATGTATACATAGGAAAATGCATGTGCAAAGAAAGACATAAGTATTGAAATGTCTAAAGCTTACACAACTAACAGAGGCCTAAGCGAGAGTTGTATATTGAAAGCTCCAAGGGCAATGATGCATACACATTGTTGAAAAAAAAATTAAATAGAATTGGAGCATATAATTCACTGTAATATCATAAGATGCCGTAGTTCAATACTTCCTTGTCTGTGGCTCACACGAAGCATTGCAACTCTGCGTGGCAAGTGACATTGATAATGTCAAAGAAGGAGTAGCAGCAGGAGTAAAAGCCGATGAGGAAGAAGATGATGCTTCTGATTGAGTAGTTCGCCTAAAAAGAGACCAAAGAGAGCATCTCAATTTCAAACAAGCCTAAAACAACTACTAGACCACAGAAGCTTCTGAATTTCAGACAAAACTACAGAACAAACTCCCTCGTTGCAAAACCCACCACTTGGTAGCTGAGGGGGAAAGATAAATTTTATTAATTTTATGGTTTCATTTCTTATTGCTTTTCAGAATTGAAGTGTCAACCTTCTTACAACAACAAGTCACCAAAATAGACAAGCATTACTCATTTTTTTAATAGAGAAATGATTTGTACAAGTCCTAAATAGACAAATTACATACAAGTCTTTGTAAAAAAATAGACTCCACTTTAAAAAAGTGTAAAAAAAAACTATTATTTATTAGTGAGACTCATTGTTTTATAAAAGGCTTATATGTGACTTGTCTATTTGGGATTTGTATCTAGCATTACTCTTTCTAAGAAAACAAAGGGACAAAAACATAAATTTGTGAATAAAACAGAACCAATAAAAAGGACAAAACGGGAAAAGCAGAAATGAAGAGGGACAAAATTAGAAAATGAAATTTGGAGAAAATCTAATGTTTATAAATTGATAGCCTATTTTATAATAGAATATAAATATTGAAATTTTTTTTAGATGCATTTAGTTAAAAAATTAATTAATTGTTTTTAACTTTAATTATTTTTTACATAATATTTAGTTTTTCATTTGAAGCTCGGATTTTGAGTCGGATATATCCACGTATCGTCCGGAATCCGGATGAATAATGTTATAAAATATAATAAATAATTTAATTCTTTTAAATTTTAAAATAAAAATAATATTTTAATAATATTTTATTTAACTATAAAACTAGCTCTGCTTTCACCCTCCGTTAGATGGTGACTTCCTCGCTCTACCGCTTTTGTTCTTCAAACCAAATAAACCCATCACTCCAAGGCTAGCTCACTCGATGACGACTTCTTTAGTCTGGAGTAATCTGGGTACAAAGCTTCCTTTTGAATTTTATTTTCATACTTGTTGAGTTAGTATTTGAACCACTTGATTTCCGTAGATCTTGATTTGTGAGGGAATTTATTTGCCCATTTGTGAACTCTTGTATTTAGATTGAGCTGAGATCATTTTATGTGAAATCGATTTGTGATTTCACTGCTATTCCGTTGTAGTGATAGATATTTCGTTAACCACAGATAAATGCCTTCAATTCAAATACAAACACAAACAGATTAATGTACAAAAATTTAGAAATGCAAATGCAAAGTAGATACAAAAATGCACAAAAATTTTGAAATGCAAATACAAAAAATTTTCCAAATGCAAAGTAGATGTGGTCCTTTACTTGAGGTTGAAAGTTCACAGCTTTGCTTCACGTCGACGGGAACGAAATGCACAGCTTCCGTTTACGATTTTGTTGGCTGCTCTTAGGGCTTTTTCACTCTTCTGAAACAGAAGGAAGGAAAAATCTCTTGCGTTTTTGGTTCTCTAGTTTCAGCAAGACTGAGCCCACAAAGATCTCTTCCTAAAGCCCAATTGGGGCCTTTTAAGCCTGATTTAGTCGTTACCTTAGAGCATTGGCATTAGACTCATTGAATGAGTGTCATCTTTAAAATTTGATGAATTTGTGTTTAAAATCACTGCATTGAATTTAGCATATACTAAAATATTCAACTTTGAGCTACTGTACATTTAAGTTCATCTCTAAATTTAAAGATTAACTGTTCATACTCTATAACCATTATTTTATTTACTGAAATTATTGTTTCCTAATTTTGAGTCACAATATATTTAAATTGAGAAATAATAATTTAAATATCAAATTAAATTATTAATTAACATATAATTAATTTAATTGTAAAATATGAAAAAAATAAATTCAAAATATTATTATTAAAAAAATAATATTATATTATTATTTTAAGTAATTCAATGATTAATTTTATAGAGGTTTTAAATTTATGAAAAATATGGACTTCATCAAATTTTAGAGATAAATTTAAAGAAGAGTAAAGCTACGGATCAGTCACTCTTCACTACTGATCCGTAGCACGCCTTACGTGTCACTTTTTTATTTTCATTGGTTTGAATGCTGCCCTCTCCATTCCACACCACTCCAAAATTCAAAACTAGCGCCCCGAAAGTTTCACTCTCCAAGAGATTTCATTTCAGTTATTTTCAAAGAACATTTCGATTCCCTTTCCGATGGAGGCTGTGAAGACGACAAGGGGAGCTGGAGGTAGAAGAGATGGAGACAGGAAGAAGTCGGTCTCAAAATCTATCAAGGCTGGGCTTCAATTCCTCGTGGGTTGGATTGCTCGGTATTTGAAGAGGGATCACTATGCTCAGAGGATAAGCTCTGGAGCTCCGATCTATCTTGCCGCGATTCTTGAATATCTTGCTACTGAGGTACTTTTAGATCCTGGATACACATTTTGATCTTTTTGCCATTGGTATCTTACATTTCGAGTGGTAGTTTGCTCTTCTGTGTTTGTTGCTTAGACACTGGGGAATAGAAAAGTGAGAACTGGAGTATTCGCTTCTTCTTCCCGGATTATATACACACTGAGAAAAAGGAAATGTAGATGAGCATCCCTGGTGTTTAGCAATTTATTTTCTTTGCATCAGATAGGACTTCAGTTTCTTTTTTATTCTTGATGGTGGTAGTCAATCTTTTCCGTATGGCTCTTAAGTTTATCTTGGTGAACTCTTTTCGTGTGTCGCAAAATGTAGAAAAAATGAGAGGGAGCCAGATGCTAGGATATGAAATACAGATTCTTGAAATCATTGTGTCATTTGTGATGCATTATTTTTTAGTCCTAATTGTGTTGTCCTCCGGTTTCAGGCACTAATTTTTTGTGTTGGGTGAAATGTAGGTGTTGTCCTCCTCTCTCTTTGAGAAAAATGTTATTTTTTTGCTACTCGTAAAAAAATGCCATTTGAAGTTCTCTGTTTTCATCATTTACTAGTGAGTTCCTCTTTTTTTTTCCCAGTATGTAGAGTTCAGACGCTTCCTTAGCCCTTTTGGGCTTGAGGTTTAGAATTTTTCTTTGACTTGATTTCATAACAAGCGTGTAATTCTTTCACTACTTTGTAGATCAGAATATTTTGAACTCTCGTGCTATTTGAGACTCTTTTTTTTGCCTGTTTCAAGTGCTAACTCCCAAATACTCAATAATTTGTATTTTATTTTTTGTTGGGATGGACAGTCGCTTGCATATGCTTATCCGCCATTAATTTCTTGTGTTGATTCCCTTCTAAAGTTGCTCTTGATAGCTTTGCCAGTTAATGATGAGAAGTCATATTTTCTCTATAAGTTTGTAACAATCTTTGCACTAACTGCTCAATAAATTTATCTGATTAATGACCGATTAAGGTTCGACTTCGTGTAACTTTGATTAACGACCATTGAATTTCGAAATTGCATCTATCTACTGCCTTTCTCAGGTTTTATCCCTACCACTCTGCTCCTTTTGCTTCTGGTATCTTGGCTAACTCACGAACCTAAAGTGATATATACAATAATGGTTGCTAGTGATGATATTTGTTGGTTTGAAGTTTTGGTTAGCACATTATTTGTAAGTTGTTGATGACTTGAGTGTGAAGATTGAAAATGTTGAGTTTTTTTTTTTAATATATATATATATATATATATATAAGTAATATGTATCTAGCTTCTATTTAGGCTTGTAATATGAATATGTTGTTCAGTTGTGTGATTAATGCTTAAGATTCAAGTTGATGGAAGTTATTATGCAACATGGTGTTAGATGCATGTCTCGGTTTAAACCTTGAAAATTATATGGTGTTCTCGGATTGATGTTCTTATCTTTAAATTGTGTTGGATGTTGCATTTCTTCAAATCTGCACATATAGTTTGTACATAAAAATGACAATTTATGCCACTGAATCTTTTGATTTATGCTCTCATGATATATATATATATATATATATGATCTCTCTCATCTAAACATCATTCAGCTTGGTTGAGGAACTTGAACCTTGACCAACATTAACTCAGGAATTAAACAGTCATTTTGTCAGTACTTAAGTTGCATCTCAATCAATATCATGATGTTATTGTTTTATTTTATAGCAAGTGGTAAATGAGAGGATGAAGTCAAGAGTTCTAATCTCCATACGTGTTTTAGAAGAATAAAAGAAGAGAGAAATGTACGCTAAATCATACCCATTTGTGAATCATATATACACAATATAGAGAGACACATTTGCTTGTATTACATTTGACTTTGTCACTCATGTCTCTTGGATACCCCTGTATTCAAAAACAGTTTAGGGAGCAAGACTATATTATAGGTCCTATCCATGATTTGCTTATATCATTAGTTTCGTCAGACTGGTTTATGGGCATCATGTCTCTATTGTAGAAACACAATGATCATTATCACAAAGAGCAAAAAAAGTTTAATTCATTAAATGATTTCTTTGATAATTAGAAAAAAAAAAAAAAAAAACTAGATGATCAGGCATTGGCCCATTGTGCCAGTCCGAGTCCCATACAACAACTAACTTGGGGAGGTTGGAAGACCACCATGTGAGAGTGCAGGAATTTTCAAATTTTCAGCCCTGCTGCTAGTGTTATGTATTAGTGTTACATGGTTTTTTCCTTTGTTTCTACAAGTACATACAATGAAGGTTCAACATGTAAAGGACACTAGAAGTTGAAGTTGGGGAATCTAAAAAATTTGTATTTCCAATTGAGAAATTTGTATTTGAAGTTGAGAATATATAGTACTGATAATGCATCTTTGGTACTAATAATGCATCTTTGGTACTGACAATTGTAATCTTTTATTGTAATTTGTATCTAAAGTTTGTATTTTAATGTTTGTATTGTAAACACGGGTAGTAGCTTTTGTAAATGTACAAACAGAGCAAATGCCCGAATAACATACAAAATTGTTCTGATAGAAAACAAGAAACTCAGAGTTCCAAAAAAAAAAAAAAAATTGCTTTATGCCCAAAATTGCTTTATGGCATTTACAGGTCATTAATGAGAAAATTCTCCTTCAAGTAAAATGTTGTCATTGTTTTGTGGGGAGTTTCTTCTTTTTTTTTTTTTTTTTTTTTTTTTTTTTTTTTTTTTTTTTTTCAAAAAATGTTGTTCCAGGCTCAAAAATTTGATATGCATAGAGAAAATGTTGCATTTTCCTGAGGACAAGTTCCTGTTACTTCAAAATTGGGGCAGACATAGATGTGCTTCTTCCGACACTGTGAGTGCAAAAATCATGCCAACTCCAAACCTCTAGATCAACATACAGGAATTACCAAGGCATTTCCTTGCCACAATTCAACTCCAAAAATCATGCCAACTCCAAAAATCTTACCAACTCCAAATCCTCAATAAGCATTTCCATGCCACATTTAATCCTGCACACAATGTTGTGGTGGAAAAAAAAAAAATCCAAGTGATAAGAGTTTTATAACCTTTTTGAGGGACTTCAAATAAGTTACGAATTACCAACGTAGAAAAATAAATGCAACATAATTGAATAAACAGAAAAGTCAACTTAATATCCATAATAAGCTGTAATAATTATATTCGTAGAGAATATATCATATATGTTAGGATCCGATCAATCTATTTACATTTAAAACTAACACGATACATCTACAGTCCGAGCCAACCGAAAACTATTACAAGAGATACGATCCAGTATCAACACAATAATATACGTACATCCCTATTCTCTACCATCCTTATTCGAAGTTCATCCTCTTGTTTGTGAAGCTCATTCTCTCTCTATTAGTTTGTCCTTTTGTTTTGGAGCTTCATACTCGCATAGCAATAAATCATCCTCTCTCTTCTGAAGTTCATTCTCTCTTATCAAGATTTTCTCAAGTAATACCGATTGAAGTATATGTGCCCAATAAAGAATTGACATCTTGCTTCTCGCTGCGAACCATTCAAAAAGAAATGAAAAACTGTCTCATATATCTAACATCAATATGATTATGATTTTAGCTTTGGTGCTTATAAAACAGGAAACACTTAGATTAGCATACTTACATGAATGATTAGAACATAACAATTGACCAGTAGGATTTTGTCAATATTCTACACTCAAAACAATAGAAAACAGTATCATATAGTGATGATGATTTGTCTACTCCAAGTCTGTATTATTTACTTTGAAGCATAGGTTTGTATCATCACTATATGATAACTGTTTTCTTGACAATCTAAATGGATAAATTAATTAACATCATTCAATAACCACGATTTTCCCACAACAAAGAATACTCTAGGACATAAATGGTGGTACATACTCCATAGGGCCAAATTACAAAGTATAGACCGCCTACAAACCTAGATTCTGAGATCCACTTTCAGTAATTTAGGGCAAATTTTCAAATTTTAGATCGACTACAAGCCCTAAAAATTTCAGATATATTTCATATCTATTTGTATATGAACAAAATTGAAATGTGTGTGCATGAGTGGTGAGAATTTGAGTGTGAGTGAGTAATAACAAAGAGTATGCGAGAAGTTTGGAAAAAATGCTTATTCACGTCGAAATCGTAGAGAAGAAGAAGCCACTCTCTTCACGATGCTATCCAAACTTGTAGTCGATCGGGGGGTAGGGGAGAAAGCAAGTTTCGAGGGCTTCGCTGGAGGTTGGGGGAGACTGAAGAGGGCTCGCGGGGGGGAAGGGGAGGGGCGATGCAGGGAAGGGTGGGGATAGGAAGAAAAGAAACGGGGAAGGAGGAGAGGAAGAAAGTTATTTTCAAAGAGTATTGCTACAAAGTAGCCATTGTAGCTGCGCACACATTACACACTACATGACTGCTTCTGGTTTTTTGTTTTTTTGGTGCAAAACGCACTAGACCTTCTGGCTTCTACCCCTCTCTTTTCCTCTCTCTCTCATCATCTCTATCTCCAACATCTCTCTCTCTCGTCAGCGGCTCTCTCTCTCTCATTAGCGCTCTCTCTCGTCGGCTCTTTCTCTCTCCTCGACTCTCTCTCTCATCAGATCTACCTCTCATCCCTCATCGACTTTCTCTCTTATCTTTGTCTCTCTCTCAGTCCTGTAGTAATTTCGAATTTGAGAGATGTGTGGTTTTGATAATACCACGTAGAGTGTGCAAAAGTGGCTGCTACCGATATTTTTCCATTTTCAAAATGTGAAGGCCTTTTCGTCGGAGAGGGGAAACAGAACGTGCGTTTAATAGACATGTAAGTTGTGCGCCTGGCTGCAGCTGCACAATCGTTGATCTTAAGATTTAAACTTTATGAGTGATTTGGATTCAGAGATGAGTTGAGATAGTTTATGAATAGTAGAATAAAAGTAGAATTATTTATTATATTTTGTGTGAGAATTTGAAAAAATTATTTTGACATTTGAAAAAGTTGAATTGTTTATTATATTTTGTGTAAAAATTTAAAAAAATTATAATAATAAAATAAAATAAATTGATGTGAATTTTAAATGCAAACGAGGCCCTAAAAGAAACGAAAGCCCAATAGTCCAATAGCTGCCGCAAGTTTCGGACACAACCTAATTACAAAGCTTTTTTCACAGAGAGAGAGAGAGAGAGAGAGAGAGAGAGAGATGGTGTTGAGGAAGCTGTGGCACCATAGGAGCATAGTAAGAGAAGCATGGCATCGAACCATAGCGGTGGCCAACTTCCTCTGCGGCCTTCACGTCACCAACACTTACCTCTGTACTGCCGCCCTTGTAAGTAAAAACAACCTGTTCCCTCTTTGTTGCAACCAAAACGGACCAGACGTATTGAAATGATGGATGATCTTGTGCCTGCAGGCCTACGGTCCCAGCATGCTCCCGACCTTCAATCTTACCGGGGATCTGTTCCTTGCCGAGCGGCTCTCCACCCGTTTCGGCAAGGTGCGACCTGGAGACGTCGTCCTCGTACGGTCCCCTGAAGATCCTCGAAAGTTGATAGTTAAGCGCTTGCTGGGAATGGAGGGTGATTCAGTCACGTACGTTGTCGACCCCAAGAACAGTTCTAGGTGCGACATTGTCGTGGTATGATCAATGTACCTTTTTCTTTTTCCATTTATTTTCTTGGGTTTTGTTTTGCCAGGTATGGTTTTCTGTTTGATGGGTTTGATCTCTTCCGCTAGTGATTTTGAAGATTGGATATGTCCTGTTTTGTCTGGGATAATCATTCGGTGAATGGGGTTTTAAGGCTGGTTTTTCTCATGTATACCCTAGTTGGGTACTTCTCATCATCCCATGTATACTTCCTGTGTACTTGGGCTATCCCTCCTTTTTCTTATGAATAGAGCTCTTGATTGCCTATAAAAACAAAGGCTGGTTTCTTTTTTGTTGCCTTAATGGTTTGGGAGGTTTCCACTTTTTTCTTTTCTATTTTATGTATTTTTCTGACTTTTACTTAACCGGTAAAGAGATTGTGATTTTTATTCCTAATTTATTGCTATTATTATTATTTGCTCGTAAGGGGCGTGTGTGGTGTTTTTGTTTTTGATATTCTTGTTGAGCTCATAGGTTGTTCTTTGTTATGATAGTGTCGCTCATCTTCCTATCTCTCTATAGGTTCCAAAGGGACACGTTTGGATTGAGGGAGACAACATCTACGCCTCAAGAGATTCAAGACAAGTTGGGCCTGTTCCTTATAGCCTACTCGAAGGCAAAGCATTTTGCAAGGTGTATTTTCTTTCTGTAGACCCTTTTGTGTTGAATTGAAGCTTTAATTAGTATAATTCACTCCAGCCACAAAAATGAAACAAAATAACAGATGGTCAGCATGGTCTTATTTATTTTCTTTCATGATGATTGGTTATTTAGGATATCTGATGTACAGGAAGAGTCATGGACTTTCATTCCCCTTTTCATTCAGTGACATATTGAATAGCGTAGCTCAAGTAACTTACCAATTTGGTTCTGAGGTTGGGTATAATCCTTTGCCTTGGTTTTCAATGAATTTACAAGGAAAAAATCATGGAAGATTCAGTTCTAGTTGACAAAATTAGAATACATTGTAGGGGTTCAGGATAGGTTGGCTTAAATTCAAAACATATGAAACATTTCTTAAGTAGAAGCTCAAGCATGAATGTAGTATTAAAAACTAATGGCCAACTAATGCACATTGAAGACTCTTTTTTGTTACATCGGATTGCATGCAGTGCTTAAGCAGGATGTTTGTAATTAGAGAGTGCATTTAATTTGTTTATTATTGCTGATTACTAGTTAAAGGGAACGAAAAGATAATGTTTGCATGTGCATGCATATCCTTGTATATATATCTATCAATGAATGCATGCATGCATGTATTTTTTGTATGTAAGTAGGAATGCATGTATGTATCTGTTTGTATAGCATAAGAATTATCTTTTGTGGAAGATTACATCTAGTCTTATACACCAAAAGGACTAGTCAATATTACAATTGAAACATTTTGGAATTGTTATAAATCACAAGAACTTCTCCATTCCAAATGTCAGATCTCATTTACCATCCTCCCCTACTAAATCCTGAGTATCATATTCTCCTTCATGTTCTCGTTAGGATATCACCCAAGGGGTTGGCCCAAGTAGTGAAGGCCTTGGTCTTGGGGTATCACTCCCTTCAAGGTCCAAGGTTCAACACCTCATGGGTGTAAATAATCCTTTGGGGCCACACCCCCTGATGAAAAACCAGCGATTTAACCAGTTTCGTGTAGGAAAACTTTCGAGGGTGCGGTGCACGAGGTCGGGGTTTACTCAGCAGGGGTGGCTCCAAAGGGCATTGCCTTGGAGAGGTTCTCCGACATATATATAAAAAAAAAAGTTCTTGTTAGGCTTTCTCTTTTTTGTAGGTTGTACTACTCAAGTCCCACACTTTTGTCTGGAGTTGGCTGATACTGTTATAAGCTGTAAGAACCAAAAATTTGAATTCCGTTCCGGTGACAATTTCGGTTGAGGTACTGAAACGGAATATTTCGATACTGGTATGTTTTGGGATAGTCGTTGTGGATACATTATATAGATAAAAAATTATATATATATATATATATATAGAAACTGTATTCCAAAATAACATCAATCCAAGTCTTAAAAACATGCATATCTGAAAGTGAAAAACTCAATAATACGTCTAAGTTCTAAATCCAACTATTAAAAAATATAATCACTCATTCTCATCTAAAAGACAATAAGGATCAAAATTCGAAACGTTAATCAAAATATTTTTTTCACAATCACCACCACCATCATCAACATCAAGACCCACATTATCATCGTCTTCCAAATTTATTGAGCCTAATAGCTCCTCAAGATTTGCCCAAGCCAAGTCTTCTCCATCAATAAGTTCTGATTCTTCACTCACCCTTTCCTCCATCATGTTGATATTTTCAAGGTTGATTGGATCCAAAAAAATCTCTTTCCTTTTTTATGTTTCTGCCAAAATAAAAGTCTCACATAAGTAAAAATGTTACAATTGAGTTTTCCAAGTATGAGTTCTCTCCGTACGATTGTCCTTTCTCAATGATTCTTGCTGGTGTTAGTAATTTTCTTAGTATTAAGGGGTGTCATCATGTCATCTTTTAAGGATGGGACAATCAAAGTTGATCCTCTTAGAAGCAAAATTTTTAGAACTATTGGTGTAAGTGGTTGATGGGTGCGCATTGTAGAGAGAGGCAGAAAGGTGATGGAGGAGCTTGTATGGGGTACTTTCACTGTGAAATGGGTAGTAAAGACATTAGAGGAGTGCTCCTGGTTTGATGAGAAGGAGTTTATAAGAACCTCTCATGATGGTAGTAGAGCCTTTATAGCATAACGTAGCTCTAATGAATACAGGAGGTATTTGGTAGTAATAGAATACAATGGGGGTTGGAAAGCAAGCCATCCTTATGATCCATGAAGAAGTGGAAGGGAAGGTATGGAGGAATATGGCCTTGGAGCTTAGGGAGCTATGTGACTGAGCCCTAGAAAATAGTATTTCAGGTGTGCCAAATAGAGGAGAGGGAGAAAAAGAATGAAGAGCACTACTGATAAGAGAAGATGATAAAGAAAAGCTTCCAATAGTAGGGGAGAGCATGGTTGCAAGAGGATCAAACAAGTTGGTGCTAGAAGGTCTGACATGGGCGCAACGTCGAAATAGGGGCATAAATGGAAATATGGAGGGTGGGGTTGTATCTATTGGAAAGAGTACAGAACACCCAAAAAGGACATATTTTGAATCGGATGTGGTTCAAAGCTCCAAGGCAAACATGAAAATCGCAACTGCCAGCTGTGCAAGAGTGTGTCCAAGGACCTCAACTCTTTGAAAAAACAACTGCTGGAAGTGAGAGAGGCAATGAATAGGCTTATAAGGAGAGTGGACGACAAACTGGGCCATGGAATGGCCCTGGCCCAAAAGCAAACAGGGCAATTTAATGGTTATGGCTCTTTGGACTCAAAACTGGGCTTGGGAGCAAAAATGAATACAAATGGGCCCCGTTATTCATGGACCGAGAAAGGGAAACAAAAAGTCCATATACCAATCTAAAGTTAGCAGGTCAAACTTGGGTTCACATAGCTCAAAACCGAGTCGTCCTCTGGAAAGTCTTCGGTGTCGATGACTCTTCGGGAGGGGATGCACAGTAATCATCGCCAGAACACCGCGAGCAGGTGGCTAGCACCCCTGTGGATGCTTTGATGGTGATAACGTCGATGACAAATGTTATGGCCGTAAAACACACATCCAATGTTGAAAACTCATTGGTACCGATGATATACCGGACGGGGACATCATAGAACTGACTGATGGAGGAAGGTGAGCCAATGGCCAGTATCCAGGCCAATGTGGTGCCGGCAGCAATGCCGGTGAAAACCACAATGGACATCGGGCTTGTTTTTAACACAGAATTGTCGGTTGGACTCTCCAAACTGATGGGAACACCTTTGCACCACTCCAAAATGTGTCATTGTTGGAAATGGGAGGTCTTTTGAGCCTAGGAATTGATCAAACAGAGGAGAGGGGTCGTGAAGAGTATGACACAGTGGTAACGGAAATTACTAAGACTGCGATGGTTGTGTTTGACTCGGATGGGCTTGAGGGGAGTATTTTCAAGTGCTCGGTCTTGTCTCAGACAGAGTGGGTGTGGTACAAGTGAGCCCCTTGGTAAGTGAAGATGTATGTTGGGAAGAACCAACTCCATTGTCTTCCCTACATACAAGCAAAAATAGTAGCATCCAGGTTTCATAATGGGTCTTACACAAAGCAAAGGAGGTTCAACACTGCGTGGGAATCTTATGTGACGGCTTCAAGGACCAAGTCATAGCTCTCCTTGCAGCCACAAAGGCTGGATAGACACGTTCGGCCTCACCTGGGGAGCTCACATTAGCTAAGAAGAGAGCTAGAGAACTAAAAAAGACTTGACTGAGTAGTAAATGATGGAGCAAGTTTGAAAAGCTCTAACCGTGGAAGATTGAAGGGATGGGCAATGGAAAAATGATGTCACGGAATGTAAAGGGCTTGAATGAGAAGGAAGAACGCCTTAAAGTTAGAAATCAGCTTTGTAAATGGAAAATAGACATTGTATGCTTGCAAAAAACTAAAGAGAGAGAAAGGAACCTGTAGAATGGAGATCGATGACGACCTACAGTGGAGCAAGAGGAGCTGTGACGGAGTGGACCGAGTAAATGAGTTGTTGTGGCCGAAAGGTTTCTGGCGTAGGGTAGGAGAGAAATTAGGGATTAGGAAATTGGGGGAAAGTGAAATTGATTTGCCTTCATCGCAGGCTCACAGGGATAAGGAGAAAAAGAAATCAGAAAATTACAAGTTCGTTCCTACCATTTCAAAAAATTTACCAAATTGCCATACACATTAATTCTGGACTGAAACACATATTCCCGCCAAAACACCGGAATTCGGCCAGAATGTAATGGAATTTGACCTGGAATGGAACATCTATTTAAACTGCGCCGATTACTGATCCGGCACAGAAAATTCCTGCCATTCCCGTCGGAACGGAACAAAAATCAAAACTTTGGTAAGAACTTTTGCCTCTCAAACAATGTGGGTTTTCATTCACCACCCGACCATTCCTGCCAGAAAGAAACGAAAATCAAAACTTTGGTCAAACTTCTGCCTTTCAGGCAACGCGGGGTTGTATTCACCACCCTCATTCTAAATCCAAGGTATTAGTTCGTATGTTCTATAGAATAAGGGTAGCCAATTGAGATGGATGAGGCATTACAGGAGAACTATGCAAAGGTTATAAATTCCCTGTATATTTAGAAGTTCATGAACAAACTTCAAGATCGATATAAGTCTTATAGGATGAGGTGGCATCAACTGAAAGGAAGTTCTATATCGCCTATTCAAGGTAGTTACGTAACATGCTCTCTTCAATACGATATCTATATGAAGTGCAAAGTAAATTATAGTGTAATTCCCACGTTTAAGTACCGATCAGCTTTTCTAAATCATCTTATTTGTGATTTAACAGTTGTAGGGCAGAAGTGAAGTCTTGACTTCTTCACATAATGAAAACAAGAAAAATTATCAAAGCCTTGTTTTATTAAGGTGTAACCTAAGAGGATGATTGCATAAGGTTGACAGCAAATGGCAAAAGCCACTGGTTATAACCTTTATTAGAGATCCTGAAAGCATGATGGCCATCGACGCAATTAGGATATCATCTTAGTTGAGTGACTGAAATTATCTCTTGCTAGATTTTAGAAGCTGAGGCCCATGTGATGACCTCTGGGACTTTCGTGCTGTAAGTTGAGGCAGCCAAAAAGACATAATATTGTGCGGAAGAGCTATCTTTTCTTAGATTTTGCCATTCCAATTCTATGATTGCATGGGTTTTCTTTTTTTAGATCTCTGCTCACTTTGTCTGTAGATATGGCCACCTAAAGAATTTGGTTTCTTGGGACAGAGTGGAATGAAGAATCCAGATCTCTAAGGTACTCTTTATAAGCAATCATACTTTTGAACCACCATTTAGGAATGCATGTATTTCTCTAATCTTCATTGTCAGGGCTCATGTGCTTAATTATGAGGCCTTATCGTAAAAGGTGCAGTTGCAGTTATTGTTCTATAGACAGATATAAAAGCTTATCTTCCTCACAAGTAACTATAAGCAAAAAAGAGTTCTTTTTTATTTTTTTTTTTATTTTTATTTATATATATATATATATATTTTCTTTTCAAGTATTAAAAAAAAAAAAAAAAATCTTCACAAGTAATTATAAGTAAAATGCTTTTAGTTTTTTAGTTTGACTGTATATTCAGACATCGTCTTACATGTTCTTGCTTGTTTCTTAAAACCTCTCTTGATGCCTACAGTTCCAGTTGTTGATATTCCTCTATTTAACAGTGTAGAAAAAAAATGTTTCGTTTAGCAAACAAAGAAAAACAACAATCTTTCTGTGAGGGATTGTCAATGTCAGAGTCTTTGGTTTTATGATGAAAGAAGCCAATGTTTTAGTTGCAGTTAGGCAAAGTATGGAAAACCTTTTTCTGTCTTCTATCATATCACACACTTCATAATGTTAATACAATTTGCTTTTTCTATAAAGGCATTAGATCTTTGTTTTACAAAACCAAATTCTCTTTTTATGAAGAGAAAATTATGTTAGTTCTGGCTTTTAATAGAATAGTGGTTAGAGTAGAGAAAATGATGCGAGGAAAGGAAGGGGCAATAATTTCTACATTTTGTGAAGTTTATTTAAAACCAAACTGGAAGGTTGGAAGGATAAACGTATATAGAGATTGCTTTGCATTGTAAATCTCTAATATTAAGAATTTTTATGATTATTATGTTCAGGATCCAAGAAAAATGGCCAATGCCATTACCTTCCCAGTGGTCCTAACGTGAAGCCCTGCAAAGTTTAAAGTTATCAATTTCTAAAGCTATTCGGACTTAAATGGAAATAAAAGTTTTAATGGTTTAGTAGCAAATGGAGATCGTGAAGAACTTGCATGGTTTCTCACCGTTTGCTTGTTCCTATCTCACTTTATTTTCTTTTATCTTTCCTAACCTGAGAAAATAATTTGTCAAATGCATGTTGCAGGCTTTTGGTAGCTGCTTTCAGTGATCTGATACACTATTGAGTTAGTTCTGTTTGGTGCCTAGCACATTTTTTCTTGTTAATCACATGAGCCATGTAAGCACTTCTAAGTTTTAGGCGACTTTCTTATGTGTCATAAAGGTTATTATTTTTTCGTCGAATTGGCAATATTTTCTTTTTCTTTTCTAACCGAGAAGTTAATTTGTCAAATGCATGTTGCACATTTTTTGTGCGCTTGGCATGGGTTGTGTTTCACGTCTCTTGAAAATCTTTTGTGAAAAAAGGAGGATAAGATTTTAAAATACGTTTTTTTTTGGAGTTCATTTTCTTTCAACATTAAGTATAAAATTGATTGTGGATAAAGGCAAAATTAACAATTGATATACTCGTTGAAAACTTTTGGAAATGCAGGTACCATCTCCCCTACATCTGCGGTGCATTAGAGTTAACCTGTTTGGAGAGCCGAATTATCAGCTCTGTTGTAGTCTTTGGATTTTATACTTGTTCATGATGTTTGTTGGATCGCAAAGGATTATATGAATATACTTAATTGTGAGTTCTTTTAAGTTTGAGTTACTCGATTTTTAAGCAGGTGTGTAAAGCTCACCATCTATATGGTAAAATTTGATTAGCAAGATTCAAATTTTAAGATTTATTTTTTAAATTAAATTAAATTATATAAGTACTTTACTAAGTGTGTTGTATAACCCGGCTTAGAGTAGAATAACTTGGGATCAATTCTACCAAAGTTGACAATGTAGACCTCATTTGCAAAATTGTGAAAACCGAATTTGTAATTAATCTTTTATTTTTTTTCCATTGTGAGAATGGCATGCATTTTGTTTTGTTTTGGGAGAAGTAAAAAACTTCCATTAAAAATGCAGGGGGCCCTACGTAAAGTTGAGAACCTCATTTGCAATCAAATGTAAACCAAGTCCACGTTTTGTCCGGTTTTACAAGGAGCACAAATCAGTTTATAAAGCAAGGGCCATGAAACAACAAAATATAGGAAAATCAAACAAAGGCGATGGATTCCCTGATTAGGAACAATCAGCATTTAAAATTTTTTGTAACTGGAGAAGTAGAAAATCCCTTGATTAGGATACTGTCACTATATACATTTTGACAACATACAGTCGGTAAACACATGCTAATAATGTCAAAACCGAGGCAATCAGCAACCTTGAGGTCGTACTCCGACTGCCATCAAAGGATGTAACTCAGCAGTCTATTTTAATACCATCTGTGTCACGTTCACACCATTCTCCATTCAGAAATGTCAACCTTCTTCACTAGTCTAGCAGAAAGCGAGCAGTCATTTGCATTCAGAAAGTCAATTATATAGGACTGGCTCTTGATATCTGCACGGGCAAAACTAAAAAATCACAAATGGTGGAAAAAAGCCTTGTACTCATGATCTTACACATAAATGCATTGCATACATACATAAATGGAGGGGAGAAGAAAGAAAATCTTGTCTCTTGTCCATGCATAAATCTAAATGACTAGACCAAAACATGCAAAATAGTATTTCACAGTTAATAAGAACAGCCTCGAAAAGCTTCTCCCCCTTTTCCTTCCCTACCTCCTACCTTTCCGGACCAACGCATCATATTGGAAAAGCTACTAATAGGCACCAAAGAATACGAGATATGTACTGCACCAATGCATAATACAAAAGGAATACAGGTCTACTACTTCAGGCAAACTTGTAAGAAAATAATCAACCAACATGCTGCATCTTAACTGTCGAGTATAGAACCAAGCTTGTTAGAAACACCATGTTTGGGATCATGAGCGTTAGTCTAGATTTGTGCCTTTTCCCTAAATAACTGCAATGCTTTTAGTAGAAATACAGCTTCATTTGTAGACCTTGGCAGCAAGTCAAATGGATTGTCATTGATTCAGATGTCTTTTGGCAACCATTTTATCTATAGCTTACAACTTGACTCAAGTAGTGGTGTTGCATAATCACTGCAGTGTAAAATATTGGAAACCAATCACTCTTTACTGGTTCCTTCTCATCTTTCCACGTTTTATGTTGCTTTAACACTAATCCACTCTGATATAGATGCCATTTCATCTGACTGTTGTTTCTGCTTCTAACTCAATATATTCAATCTTGTCTAGAAGAAAATATTATCATTTGTTTTGGATTCCACCATCACATACTGTTTTAACTATCTCCTCAAAGGGTGAGGAACTTAATATGGAGAGGAATTCGTTTTGGAGGGAGGTTATTGATCATAAGTATGGTAGTGAGTGGGGGGATGGTGTTCTAAGGAGGGTAGGGGGTCTTATGGAGTAAGTTTATGGAAATTTATTAGAAAGGGGTGGAACACCTGTGAAAAACATATTAGGTTTGAGGTGGGGGATGGAGCAAGAATCATTTCTGTTTAGATACTTGGAGTGGGGAGAGTCTTCTTTCTATTGCCTTTCCAGCTGCATTTAATTTGGCTGGAAATCAGCAAGCTGCAGTTTCAGATGTTTTGTGTCGTGCCAACGGGATGGTTACTTGGAATGTCACATTTACTGGAAATGCTCAGGATTGGAACTTGATGAGATGACAGATTTTTACGGCTACTCATATTCAGCAAAGTTAGGAGGAAATGAGGGTGACCGTATGTCATGGATTCACATGGGAGAAAAAAGTTTACAGTTAAGTCCTTCTACAAGGCTTTGACAAGCCAGCCGTCCACATTCTTTCCATGGAAGAGTATTTGGAAGGTCTCAATGCCGCCAAAAGTTGCGTTTTTTACTTGGACAGCTGCGCATGGGAAGATCTTGACGGTTGACAATTTGAGGAAGCAGGGTATGGTGGTCACGGAGTGGTGCTATATGTGTAAAAAGAATGGGAATCGATAGATCATTTGCTTCTACATTGTGAGGTGGCTGGAGAGTTATGGAATGGTATCCTCAATAGAGCCGGACTGAGTTGGGTCATGCCTAAGGGTGTGGTGGAACTACTAGCATGCTGGAACAGGAGGCATAATAGTGCTCAACTGGCAGCAGTGTGGCGAATGATACCCTTGTGCTTAATGTGGTGTATATGGCTAGAAAGGAATGATAGGTGCTTTAACAACAAGGAGCGTGCAGTACGGGAAATCTGGAATTTTTTTATATTTTCTCTTTTACAGTGGTTTTCTGCTATTGTACTAAAGGGTGAGAATGTCCATGAGTTCCTATCTTCTTTTCAGCTTAATAGAATGTAATTAGGTGTCTCACTTTGTATACTTCCTGTGTACTTGGGCATTGCCTAGTTTCATTCTACTCAATAAAGATTCTTATTTATAAAAAAAAAAAAAAAAAAAAAACTATCTCCTCAATTTTATGCCATCACCAGATGATACCGGCTAATTGAAAATCCTAAACTCAATTATAATTAAATAGGTATATGTGACTACTGCAAATATGATTTACAATTTCCTTTTGAAATAATAACCGTTAATTTAGTCCAAGATGATCCTAACCATTCTTTTTTGTGTAAGGGCAGCCATTAAGAATTTATGGATCAGCAACCAATGATGCTGACTAACTTGGTTTCTTCCATTTAGCGCCCTTTATGTTTGAGGGAGAGAGAGAGAGAGTCCTCATTGAAAAGAAAAGCACCCCACAAATAATGTAGTAAGGTTGAGAGTTCCACATCAGTAGTCATAAAAAATTTAGTTCATAAACATTGCATCAATGAATGAACCAGCAAAAAGGATGCGCAAACCTGATTCTGTGTTGCAGCTGTCCAGCACCAAGGATGATGCACTGAAAGTGAACTATCAGCAATGAAAGCTATTGTACTTGCTTCTCGTATGTTAGCTACTATTGATGGCGGTAATTCTCTCATGATCCATAATATAAAGGCTGAGGGTATTGATGAACCTGACAGCATGATCTTCATACAATAAGTTACTGTTAAGTTCATTACTTCTTCAGAAAGATTGTATTGATTGATCCCTACTATAGAGCAAGTTCATGTTATGCCCTGCTTAAATGTTGTCAACAATACACTTATAAAAAAAAAAAAAAAATGTTGTCAACAATACCGTATTTTGTCCACTACAATGCCATAATGGTAACGTCAAAAGAAGTAGACATTGCCCATGTACATATACAAGAGGAACACCTTAATTAGAAATAGAAAAAGATACTAAGAAATCATGTAAACTCGGCCCATTAAAATTTATAGCAGATGCCCAAAGAACACCCGGCACTACTTATTTTTGTGTTGGAGCAACAACTGGCATGTAACCAGATACAATTAAAACTACTCAATCAAGTTTCATAACCAGAATAATAGAAGAGCCTTCTTATTTTTAACTTCAAAATATAAGATGTGAGCTATTTGTGTTTACAGGAATTGTGTGAGGTTGAGGCAAAAATGAATTGAAAAAAATAAAAATTAAACCAAATACGTAAGGGCATACCAAAAAATAACAATAAAGATACAAAAAAGTGTGAGGTGTGGTCTTTGGATCTGTGGGTTAAATTTTTGCGAGAGCTTTTAGCTTTTTCTCTTAATAAATGACGAAATTTACATCATCTAGGAACGAGCTGAAGTTCTCAACTATGTATGTCTAAAGTTTACACGAGCATCATTGATGCTCTATTCCTTTGAATGATTCCATATTCACTACAAACCTTGCTAAGTAATCACTCTCCACCTCACATTCACCTCTTTGGCAGATAAGTAAATATTCACAATCTTTCCAAAAGTAGCTACAGATCACTGCCTCTGATTTACCACCTGCAATTTGACAAACCTTATGAACTCCTATCTCCAACCAACTTAATTTTTTCCTCCCTTGATGATGCAACTGATCTCTTCCACAACCAAAATATTTAACTCTCCCCAGGGTAGCCTTCACTCATTCATTCTTACATACTGCTCCTTCAAAACACCATCTTCTCTTGAAAAACTAGTCACTCTCTTGAACAGAAAATCAATCGATGAACATTTTCATATAAATCATAGTTTTTTTTAATATCATATCGAGGACAGTCAGATATGCCAATGGGTTCTGTTAATGCTTTAATTTGCACAACAGACCGGAAGGGAGAAAAGGATTATCCCCGGCCCATGATGGTGATTCGGGCTTCGATACGGTGTTTTTCGCATTCATTCATAAAATAAATAACAAATAAGCGAACAAAAATAAATAGAGAGAGACACAGGGATTTATGTGGTTCGGCATAATGCCTACGTCCACGGGTTGTTTGGGGGCGAAACCCACTATAATGGGTGAGTTTACAAATCCCTCATGGCTCACATATCTCACAATATAATTGAGGGATTTAGGGAAGATCCTTTGGAGTCGATATATGTGGTGGAGTTTGTACGTAGGGAGCTGTTGTGGAGAGCCTGTGGAGAGTTAATTCGATTTGTGGGGGATCTCCTCCTTAATAGAGGTCTATTTCCTTAGACTGATTGACTCTACTTGCCTTGTGAAACCTTTTCCTTTTAAGAGTATGAATTTTTTTCCTTTTAGGAGTCTGTATCTTTCCTCTTACGAGTCTGAGTCAACTTGTCTTATCTCTTCTTGACTTTATCTCTTAGCTTGGTTTTCAGCCTTATCTCTTAGCTAAATTATAGGCTACTGATTTGACCCCTACAAGTTCAATCCTTGACCACTCTAGAAATTGATAAGTGCAAATATAGGACTCATCCTTCAGCAGATATAAGAACACTTAGCCTGGTTTGGTTTCACAAACCTTTCAAACTATCTCATCCTATCTCATCTCAACATCCAAACACCATTCAAACACAAACATTTTTCAATTTCAAATTTTCAAATTTTTCATTTAATCATTTTTTTTATAAATAATTTTTTCATTTAATTATTACCTAATCATTACAACTTTTCCAAACTTCCGAACAAAACACAAAAAACAATTCAACTTTTTCAAATCTCAAAACAATTAAAAAAATTATATTCTAATATTATTTTAACTTTATAATATTTTTATTCAATTTTTTCTCTCATTTTTCAAAACCCCATAAAAATCTTAACTCAACCATTTCAATACTATTCACAAATTATCTCACTACTATTCACAGATTTCTCATCTCATCTCATTTGTGAATAGTAGTGAGATAGTTTGTGAATAGTAGTGAGATAATTTGAGTTGAGTATTTTTTGGGTTTTGGAAAAGGAAAGAGAAAAAGTTGAATAAAAAATATTATAACATTAAAATTTTGTTTGAATATAGTTTTATAATATTATTTTTGTTAGGAGATTTGAAAAAACTGAATTATTTTTTATTTTTTGTTTGAAAGTTTTGGAAAGTTGTAATGATTAGTTTGAAAATTTTGTATTTGAATTATGTTTGGGAAAGAGATGGAATGGGATGAGATGAGATGAAAATTTTGGAATGAGATCTATTTCCAAACAAGCCCAAGTCAGATCTGCCAACAAATTAACTTAAAAACGCTCCGTAGTTACTTATATATAAATATATATATATATATATATATATATATATATATATATAAAAACACTCCATAGTGTTATGGAGAATGATTTGAGCATGGAGAAATTGTACCCCTCCTGCAAAGCATAGTGCAAAATCAACCAGGATAGTTGCAGGTAGCAGAAATCGAGGGAATGCCACCAAGAAAAGAAATAAAGGAAGAACAAGATAAGATGTGAAGAGATGGGAGGATCAGTAATAATGTGAACAAAACATAAAAGGTTCAAAATAAACCAATTCTGAAAATGCCCCACCATCATTTTCAGCCAAATCGATAACCTGGGATGGAAATTTTTTTTTATATGTAAAATAAAGCCTGGGATGGAAAATTAGAACCATACCTATAAAATAATAAACAATCAGTAAAAGAGATGCACAAACAACATTTACGTGATGTTGATACCAGTGATATAGCATCTGCAACCATAATGAAATTACAAAGTTAGAGAAAGTTATTAGACAAAGTTGGCAATTTTTTAATATTGAAGGAATTTAGAGCAACAGTCAAGTCTGTACCGGAATATCAGTTAAAAGAGCTACAAAAGAACTTGAAGTGAAACAGAGCAAAGAAACAACAGCTACACCTGCAAACTGTGCAGAGAAAAGAATACTAGTATAAATATACAAAGACAAATGACCCTATATACACAAGTCAATAAACAGGCTTTTTGTAATACCACGACGGAGCCACTAGATGAAACTTATCTAGTATTGGCTATCATACTCACAAAAGTAATGATAACAATACATGAAACACCAACAGATTTGATACCTTCCACATTTCAGATGAAGCTTGCTCAGATCTAACTTTGCTAATCTTCAAGCATAATAGAAGTCCTGAATGAAACTCAATGCACAAAGTTAAGAAGAAAATTGTCAAGAAAATCAGCAACAATGGAGAGAAAAAAGATTAAAAATGAAAAGGGCAGCCATCAAAAACTAAAATTTCATTTTGATAGGACATTAAGTGGATCGCGAAGGTGCCCTGCTAGTCCTACAACAAAGTGTCAGTTAAAACTAAGCCTTGCCACTAAATCGCCCCATCCTGCACACTGGTTCTATTGTGTAGTGAAGTAAAAAATTGTTGTACATTTTATATTATTATATTAAGAAATGTTGATGGGAAGATAACATAGTTGAACTTTGTAATTTGCCTTTGTGATGTAAATTTATCAGCTGCAGACATCCTCCTTGGGAGCAATATCATTGCAACATTTTTTACTCTTATGCGGATGCTTAATTGGTTGTTCTTTTGAAAAAGGAAAAACCAAGTACTAATTTGCATTAAAAAGGAAAGAAGGTTTCCATTCATCCATCCACAATATGTATCATTTCAACCATTTGTGCTTAACAAAATCTTGTGCTGGAAGATAGTAACTCATGAAAAAGCAAAATCATTCATCACCAAGTAAGGCACTAGATGTCTTGTCATCATTGCCATCGCATCCATGTCAACTATTCAATTGTCATATCAACATACCTAGCTCATATATACTTACTGACTCTTAAGGCCAAAAACCACATCCAAACCCACTTGGTAAGTAATGATCTATAATACCTCCCACTGTTTTTTTTATGAGCAAATTTTAGTTCATTATAAAAAAGGCACTATCAAAGTACTATGGGAGTATACATCAGATATACCTAACTACAGAAAGTAAAAAGATCAAGGAAGTCCTCAGAACTTAAGCTAGAGAAACTTAAATCAGAAGCCATCCACAAGTATAGCATGTTGATTGTAGTCAAACATAGAGAGAGAGAATGAATTCATATCTTCATTAACAATCAATCAACTTCCTATACATACTACATACAAATGACTATTGTACACTCATAAACTATACTAATTACAACCATGTCCTCTAACACTCCCCCTCAAGCTGGGGCATATATATCATATAAACCTAGCTTGAAACAAATAAACTTTAACCGACTACAACACAACGGTTTGGTAAACATATCTGCAAGTTGATCAGCAGACTTCACAAAGGGTGTAGAAATGTCACCACTTTGTATCTTATCCTGAATGAAGTGACAATCAATCTCAATGTGTTTAGTCATCTCATGAAATACAAGATTAGACCCAATATGCATTGCAGCTTGGTTATCACAAAATAACTGAAGAGGGACAGGAGCTGGAAACCCAATCTCTTGAAGAAAGTGTTGCAACCATGTCAGCTCATTAGTAGTTTGAGCCATTGCTCTGTATTCAGTTTCTACACTAGAATGAGCTACTACTGTTTGCTTCTTACTCTTCCATGTAACCAAGTTACCTCCCACAAAGGTGCAATATCCAGTAGTTGATTTTCTATCTGAAGGAGATTCAGCCCAATCAGCATCTGAAAAGCTTCAATTCTAAGGTGTCCATTTGGTCTATACAATAATCCAAGGCCAAGAGCTCGCTTCAAATAACAAAGAATATGGATTACAGCATCCCAATATGAGACCCTGGGCATTTGTAGAAATTGGCTCACTACACTCACTGCATAAGAGATATCAAATCTAGTGATAGTAAAATAATTCAATTTTCCAGCAAGTCTTTGATACCGACCTAGATCTCCAAACAACTCTCCTTCATCTTTCAAGAGTTTACGATTTGGGTCCATAGGAGTGTCAATAGGTCGTGCACCTAATATGCCAGTTTCTTCCAGAAGGTTAAGTACATATTTTCTCTGAGATAGGTTAATGCCTTTTTTAGATCTACCAACTTCAATTTCAAGAAAGTATCTAAGTTTGCCCAAGTCTTTTTGTCTGAAACTGATCATGTAAAAATTGTTTTAGCCTAGCAATTCCAACTGAATCACTTCCAGTAATTACAATGTCATCAACATGTACAACTAACAAGATATGACCTGCATCACTGTGTAGGTGAAATACCGAGTGGTCTGTTTGACATCTATGAAGACCAAATGCTAATACAGCATCAGAGAACCTCCCAAACCATGCTCAAGGAGATTGTTTCAAACCATATAATGCCTTTTTTAACTTGCACACAGTACCTCGATACTCCCCCAGAGCAACAAACCCAGGTGGTTACTCCATATACACTTCTTCATTTAAGTCGCCATGTAGGAATGCATTTTAACATCTAATTGAAATAAGGGTCAATCCAAATTAGCAGCAAGAGAGATCAATACTCGAATAGAAGAAATTTTGGCAATCGGGGAAAAAGTCTCGTCATAATCAATGCCATAAGTTTGAGTGTAACCCTTAGCAACCAAGCGGGCTTTCAGACGTTCAACAGAACCATCAGGATGGAATTTGATTGTATATACCCATCTACAACCAAACAGTGTTTATCAGGTGGTAGAGGAACAAGATCCCATGTTTCATTATAGTGAAGAGCATCCATTTCATTTTTCATAGCTGTCCTCTATTCCAGATCAGATAAAGCATCCTGAACTATCTTAGGAACATAAAGTTTTGAAAGTTGAGAAGTAAAGCACGAAAAAGATGGAGATAAGGCATGACAGGAGACATATTGGGTAATCGGATGCTGAGTAACACAAGAACGAGTACCTTTTCGGAGAGCAATAGGTGGAGAGTCTAAAGCACTAGGGAACTCAGGATCTGAAGATGGAGACAAGGTTGGTGGAGGCATGGGAGCCGGGGCCGCATGCGACACGAGTATACCTGTAAAGGAACAAGGGAAGGAATTGAGGAGGATTAGGTAAAAGTGAGTGTGTATGTAGGAGAAAGGATAAGAGTAGATAATGGTAGAGGATCACACTCAACAACCGAAGATGTTGCCGAGAAATAGGTATGGATACAAAGAAGGTGACATCAGCACTAGTGAAGTAACGTCTAAGAGCAGGACTATAACAGCAATATCCTTTTTGAGTCCGGGAATAACTAACAAAGAAACACTTGGTAGCACATGGATCAAGCTTATCAAAGCCTTGGCCAAGGTTATGAACATAGCAAATACACCCAAAAATTTTTGGAAGGGAGAGAAAAAGGTGGAGAGGAAGGGAAGAAGGGGGAGGAACCGTCGAGGACTAATGAAGGCATACGGTTAATAAGGTGACACGCAGTAAGAACACCATCACTCCAAAAACGTTTAGGAACATGCATGTGCAGTAAAAGTGCTTGGATTACATCTAACAAATTGCGATTTTTGCGTTCAGCCACCCCATTCTGTTGGGTTGTTTAAGAGCATGAAGTTTGATGAACAATTCTTTTATTACTCAAGTAAGTAGCAAATGCACTAGATTGCTATTCTTTAGCATTGTCAGAACACAAAACTTGAACTTTTTGTCTAAATTGAGTTTAAATTTCTTTCCGAAAGTCTTTGAATATGGAAAGAACTTCAGATCGTGCCTTCATCAGAAACAACCATGTCATACGAGAATAGTCATCAAGAAATGTAACAAAATACTGAAACTTGTTTGATACGATATTGATTGGTCCCCATATATCAGAGTGAACCAATTCAAAAGAACTAGAAGCTCGATTATCAACTCAAGGTACAAAAGATACAAGATGGTGTTTGCTAAGCTGACATACTTCACAAGGAAAGGAAGATACATTTTCAAGATTCCTAACTTGACGTTTCAAAAGAGAAAGAGATGGGTGTCCAAGGCGACAATGCCATTCAAAAGCAGATGATGAACATGCGAGGGCTTGAGTGGGTGACTGTTTGACATCAAGGTAATACAGACCACCAGCTTCATGCCCCGTACCAATCTTCTTCCCCGTCTTGAGATCCTGAAAGATACATACAGAGGGATAAAAGTTCACAGAACATTGAAGAATTTGAGTAATTTTACTAATGGACAACAAACTAAAAGGAAAACTAGGAGCATATAGAACAGATGACAAGGATATAGAATCGGTAAGCTTAGTGGATTCAATGCCTATAACTTTAGCAAGAGAACCATTAGCAACAGTAACACTCTTTGAAGATGTCAAAGTCTCTAACTTAGATAAGGAATAAGACAAACTGGTCAAATGTTCATTAGCTCCTGAATCAATGATCCTTGGATCTTGAGTAGATGAGACAAGACATGCGGATGCTGTACCTGAATGGGCAAGAGTAGCTATGGAAGATGAAGTCGCTCGTGTGTGACCCAAAAATTGATCATACTCATCCTTCGATATGCTAATCATCTCTGGAGTCGGGTCAGAACTTGTTGACGGTGATGTAGCATCTTGGAAAATAGCTTGATTAGCAGACCCAAATGGTCTACCATGAAGATCCCAACAATAGTGCACCGAGTGGTTAGTGCGACCACAATGAGTGCACTTACAAGATTCACGACCTCGAGTGCAATTACCTCTGGCATCACGTCGTTCCCCACATGCACCTCTACCACTCCGGCCTCCACGCCCACCAGGAGCAACATAGGAGGCAGCTAAAGCAGATCTCTCATTACTCTGATCTGAAGAAAACTGAGATCCTTATCTAGATAATGTGACTCACTGAAGTTGGGAGAACACATCAGGAAATGAGGGAAGCTGTGGACTTGCCAGAATTTGAGAACATACTGACTCATACTCAGGTTTTAAGCCAACAAGAAACCGAACAACATTAAAATCTTTCCGTTATTTTAGCATACTTGAAACATCAGAAGTGATAGGTTGATACATTTTGAGTTCTTCACATATGCTCATCACTTGAGAATAATACTCTTCCAGGCCCAAACCACCCTTTCCAACCCAAAGAATTGCTGACACAACTCATAAATACGGGTTATGTTCCCAGCACCCAAATACACCTGTTTGAGATGCCTCCACACCTCTTGAACGGTGTCAAAATGTATTACGCTAGTGCAAATATTAGGCTCAATACTGGTCAACATTTGGGACAATATTTGAGCATCTTCTTGCTCCCATTGAGCAAATGTAGAAGTAGCAGACTCAGGCATTGGATCAACCAAGTGAGTACGACGAAGACCCTTGCCTTTCAAAAACATTTTAACAGATTTTGACCACAACATATAATTTTTTCCATTCAACTTCACCGAAGTCATAAGCATACTAATGTTTGGTGCAAGAGACATTAACTTAAATTTAGTTGTCATGGAGAAAAGTATCACAACAATTCAACTTGGAGACAAGAATCCACACAAAATATGAAATATGGATGAAAAACTGGTAGACACAATCTGGAAAAGTAGAAACTCAGATTAAAAACCCAAATTTCGGATCTATATTGGTCGAAACAAGCCTGTACCAGCCAAAACAAGTATCGGTTCAGAATCAGCCTATATCGGGTTTGAACCGCTCTGTTTCGGGTCTGAACCGGTATGTATTGGGCTGTATCGGGTGTGTTTCGGGTCTGAACCGCTCTGTTTTGAGTATCGCTGGTACCGGCTTCAAAAACTAACCCTAAACTGGAATAAGTTATCCTAAATGAGGATTAACTTATCTTAAACAGGAATAAGATTATCGTATAAGTGTTACCAAATGGAACGTTATTCTGGATAGAAATAAGACCTTACTCCAGATTGGCGGCACATGCTGTCGAGGATAGGATAGCAAAGACCTACAACCAAACACTCTGAGACGTCGATGTCACCGGTGATAAACAGGGCTTCCGGCAGCTGATGACGACGAGAGACTCACCGGTGTGCACAGAAAACGCCGACGATCTCGATTCTGGTGCCCAGTACCAGAGACAACACCTGAGGCCACCGGAAACACCTTGAAACAGCTACCAGCCGCCAATGATGAAGAGGACAACGGCCACTAACCTGATAGGAACTCATGTCTTGTGGCCCATGGTCAAGCCACTAGCCAAGTCAAGACAAGGTTGGACTGCCCAAAACAGGCCCACGGGCATGCCATGGGGCCTGCCTTGACATGCCCAGGATGCCCAAGGAGGTTGGTGACCAAACCAGCCCATTCAGCATGGCCAGCGCGCCCAGCACGCATGCCGCGCGCGCGCGCAGCACGCCTCGCCCGCGCCCATGCCTCGCCCATGTCCAGCGCGCGCGCAACGCGCAAGCCCCGAGCGCACGCCCAGCGCACGAGCGCCCCAGCACGCCCCGCGCGCACACCCAGCGCCCCAGCACCCAGCACCCAGACCAGCCCAAGGCCCTGTCAGCCAGCCTAGCCCACCCATGGGCTCATGCATGCCATGGGTCAACTTGGTCCATGTCAACTATGTTATTTTTTATTATTAATTTTTATTTAATTATTTATTTTCCAAGGGACCTATTGGGGGTTTCCAACTTGTAATCCTTATAAATAGGACCCATAGTCTTTGCATTCACATCTTTTGGCAAATTCCCTAGTGGGTAGACTTTTTGTTCTTGAGATCATATTTCGGTGCTATAGCACTTGGGCTTTTTGGGTGCAATTCGTGAATCCCAAAGAGAGGATCACACCTTGCAATTCGTGAATAGGTGTGGTTCAATCCATCTATCTTGTTCTTGCAACTTGGTGCAATTCGTGAATCCAAGTTGTGTTCATCAATATACGAGGTTTATTTCAATTATTGTGCAATCCGTGAATCAATAGTTGAAGTGTTATCTTGTTCATCCATTATCTATCCTTGTCCATATATGTTCTTCATCTTGTTCATATATTTTCTTGCATATCAAAATATCCTTAAATCATAAAAAGAGTCTTCATATTCTTTGTTGAGTCCATTCATTCATAGTGTTCATCCATTGTTCATTGGTGTCATCCATTCAATCCAAGCCATACACAAATTTCGACCACCATAGAGTTTGTCATCCTTTCCATAAGTTTGTCAAACTTACCATAAATTGTTCCCTCCATCAAACTTGCCCTAGCCGAAACACACTCCCAATTTGAATTCAAATTCAAATTTCGGCAATCACTTGCCTTATTTGAATTTGCCCTAGCCACCCATTCCACTTGCCAAACTTGTGTTCCTATAATTTAGGAACCCTAGTTGACCCAAACACTTCACCATTCTCGGCCAAATCATTTCCAAATTGAGTTCCTAGATTTTAGGAACATTTTAGGAACAACATCCCTAGAATCACTCCATCCCTCCAATCACTCATCCAATTCCTAAAATCTCTCAAAGCTCCCTAAGGTGATTCATTCCTTTTAGGAGTCTTGACTTCCTCCAATTCAAATTCAAATTCAAATTCCCCTCATCACTCAAAGATTCTTTCCATCTTTCTAACTTACCATATCCATTCCTAAGCCAACCAAACCCTAGCATCATCCTAAGCTCAAACCCTAAGCCATCTCTTGCTAATCTCGAAATCCACCTTAGCCACCCCACAAAACCCTAGCTACACTACACCATACTTACCCAAATCACTCTCCAAGTGGCCCAAACATCAAGGGTAAACCTTAGGCCATTCCCATTGCATCACACACCCATAATCCCAAGCCAATCTTCTAAGACCACGCCTACCCTTCTTCCTCATAGTCCACGGCAACCCTAGTTGCTTCCAACCCGAACCATAACCTCATTTCATCCGTTCCACCCTAGCCTCCATCATCTCGGCACTTCACTCAAGAACAAGTCTAGCCACCCACATTGATTTGTCTTAGCCTAAACACTTAGCCTACCCAAATACATCATCATTCCATCACCCAAACACCACCATTTTGTGGAAGGCCAAGCAAGTTGGCAAGGTCACTCGGTCGTCATCTTCACTAAGGCAAGCTAGTGGACCTTAGTGTTAGGGACAAGACCGGGGTCCCTAACATTAATCACCACAGACGACGACGGTGATACCACAACTCCGTTGCACAACCAACACAAGCTCCGTCGCACAACCACCACCAATTGACTACACTTTTTTGCTCTGATACCATGTAGTCAAACATAGAGAGAGAGAGAATGAATTCATATCTTCATTAACATTCAACTTCCTATACATACTACATACAAATGACCATTGTACACACATAAATTATACTAATTACAACCATGTCCTCTAACATTGATGAATAAAGCTTTGATATCCTCCAATGTCCTTGTCAGCTCCTTGACACTTCAATAATTTCTTTCATGCCAAATGCACCACATTAAACAGTTTGGATTAATTTCTCATAATATTCTGCTGCATTCACTCTCAAATTGACATCTTGAGCAGGCTAATAGATCTAGCACTCGTCCCGGCATCACCCATACCTCTCACTGTTAATTATCTATATTCTGATTTGTTTGGCTATATCTTATTAAATGAGGCGGCATATTCCTAATCCTGTATTTGGTAATCCCACTCAAAACATTTTAGTTTCTAAATTCCACCAATTAAAATGATTTTATGAACATGTTCTTGGTGGGCAATGTTCTATCCCTAAAGCACTGGGTTTGTTTCAGGCATGCATCATTTAGCTCCAAAAACAGTTAGCTTAAAAGCTCTTATAATAATAAGTTAACCCCCATTCAAAGAAAAAAAACTAGGAATATCTAGAAATCAACACTGACAGTTAACATTAGACGACAAGAAGCCATGAGATATGCTACCCTCTCTTATTCCTGAACTCCATTCCCATGATTGATGACTCAATCATGAGCTCAGAATTCAAAGAAAGAATCAAATATGGACAAGGGAATATTAGATTGAGCTAATTTAATAAAAAAGGATCAAGACTATACACAACTAAATACCTAGGACAAATGGAAAAATATGCAATAAAGTCATTATATAGTTCTCAGATTGTTTTATTTTATAAGATTATAAGGTCACATAATAAGATCCTAATAGAAAAACAAAGGGCATATCTTAATCTAATATACAAGAGCCATGCAGAGAAAAAAAACTAAGAAAGAAAAATACTGATGAAAAGCATTAAGAAAGAAAACAAGTATCCCACTATTGATTAATTTTTACAATTAGCATTCCTTCAAAATAAATTAGTGGCACCACGAGGAATCTTCATTTCTTATGCCACACTATACAACAGGGTGAGAGCACTTGGGCATTACATCAAAGAAAGCAACAGGCAATATGCCACATACAGAAATTGCAAGAGAAAACTGACTACTGAAATGTAGTTGCTCACCATAACATGCTAATGCTCCTCCTAATAAAAGTATTGCTATGGCAAAAAAGTCTACATACACCTGCATTGATGAGTAGATTATTGCACCATGGCTTCACTTTTAAACAAAAACCAGAACACTTCAATACCGTGTTGGAATACTCGACCTACTTTTTACTATAGGAAAAATAATTTATTTTATATTTTTTAGCAATTCATTTCACTAGCACTATATGGTTAAGTTAATAAAGTTGAGAACATATCTTTAATAAAAGTAGTTACTTGTTTTATTTTAAACGACAAGTTATATAAATAATCACACAACCTCTCTCCAAAGTTGATATACAAAATGCAAGAGGAAACAGACTGGCCAGCCAACTAATTTACAGCATTAATTGATAGTAGCTATGTGCCCCAAATAGGTTGCTCGAAATCCTTCCAGCAGCCTGGAACAACATTATCTATATCCACATAGAATAAGTACTGGATTGAATTTTAAGTTATAAGCGTTAAGATGCCTTGAATCATGTTGCAATAGTGGTGATGACAGGCATTCTGTTGAAAAAACACTAGAGGGTAATCTTTGACAACATCAATGTGGAAAAGTAGAACTGTAATTAATGTGTCCATACCCGAGCCACAACTGCAGAATCAATAGGATTCTTTCCCATCCCAATCCAGATTATTAGAGCACATGCCATCATTACAACAAAAACTAGAACAGTAACCTGGTAAATAAGAAGTGAGTTAACAGAGTTGAATAAATTGATCTCTCTGATGAATAGATAATAAGCAGTCTGTCTTAAGAAGTATAAGTAGATTTTTTTTTTTAATAGGTAACAAGGGATTTTTCACTGTTGGGCATACCAATATCACAATCTTTTGGCGGCTTCCAACATTGAAAAAGCGGAGGGGAAAACACTTTCTATGACCATCTGTTTTTGACGAACTTGGTTTATTTAAGGTCTTATCCAATAAAGCTTCCTGAGAACTGCTTTCTTCATATTCATCATCCTCATCATTTGCCTGATGGCAAAGGTCAACCCTATAAAAAGCATCCACCAGAGAAACATAGAAAATTGTCATAGGAAACACTAGCCTGAAGAAGTCTTTTACATTGATCAAATGCAACGATAATATTTTCACATACAATGGAAATATTCAAAATCAAACAATTGATACAATACTTTCACTAGTCAAACAATTGCACTTCTGGATCTCTATTTTTTTATATGTTCTTCAGGATCTCCGTTTCAAGATGACAAATGAAAAACAATTTACAGGAATTTCTAACTGCCATCATTCCCAAACTCAACAATGCCTTCACCCAAACTGTTTCCTCCCCTCTCCCTCCCCCCCCCCCCAAAAAAAAAACAAAAGGGAGGGGGGGGGGGATACTCTATATATATATATATATATATATATGTATATATGCACATAGATTGGCACAATATAAGAACGTTTTTCTTTTCTTTTTTCTTTTTTTAATAGTCTTGTGTTAAAGATGGTTCAAGGCATACATCTAGTAGCACCAACATTGTTGATGGAACTTAATTGAACGGATAATGACTTTTTTTTTTTAACAAAATATTTCCTGTACTTTAGGTGTCTTCATGAAATGAATGGCCAAAAAATCATGTGCACCATGGAAAAGGAAAAATAAAACAGATACGTCATCCAAATGCTACTCCTTTATATATTGGAGAAAAAAACAAGGTCATTGGCTCCAAATTGTATCCAGCAGCATGTGATAGTGCTAGACAATAGATAGCACTTCCCTATCAAACCTATTTAGGATACACAAACAACTATATAATTCACTTAGCATTATTGACTGCCATAGCATTTCAAGCAGAACTTTGTGAATTGTGGACAAAAGCAAAGTAAGAAATTTAAAATAAACAGAAAATTTATGCAGAAAGCTCCAACCAACATGTTATGTAAAAGTTTGTTGGCTAGGATTAGATAACTAGGACCTATTTGAATTATTGGATGAATGTAATCTGTTTTTATCTTTATCTATGAATATTTAAATTCAAAGATAAATAGATTAATAGATAAAAGTTTGGCTTTATCTTTATCTATGAATATTTGAATTCTATGATAATTGGTTAAATAGATAAAGGTTCAAAAGACTTTTGATCAAGATTGAATGTTCGAAAAGATAGGAGATATCAATTGATCTGAATAGAAGATTCAAAAAGAAGATATCAAGCAGAAAGAGTTCGAACTATTAAGAAGTTATCCAAAATAGAAGCTGAACAGAAATTACTTATTGCAAAAAAGAGTTATCGCGACATGTCAGCAATCCGTCAGGAGACGTTTTCGCGACAGATTCTATCCGTCAGTAGAATCCTACTGAAATTGGAACTCTTTTCAGATTGTTTATTTAAAGGATCCTACTGGTTAGGATTCATAGAGATTCATATCTACATATTTTCTAGAGCACTTTCTAGTTCATTGTTTGGTGAGAAAATTCCTTAGTGAATTTTCATATTTGTGATCTCTCTTTCAATGTGATCGTGTTTCGTGCGTGGATGATCGTGTGATTGGATTTCAGCCCCTAGAGTTCTAGAAGGAAAAACAATATTTGAAGATCGCCAGAGGTTCTGGCTGCTACCGCGGTAGAAGACAAACCGGCCGTTTGTCTGTGCAAGTAAGAGAGTCAAGTTACAAAGATTTTGTAATTGATGAGTACTTGTAATTGATTTTTAAATAATAAGATTGACTTTCCTGGGTTTGGCTGCCCCGTAGGGTTTTACCTTTAAATAGTTCTTTAAAGGGTTTCCCTTCGATACCAATCTTAGTGTTATGCAATTTATTTATTTTATGTTATTGTTTAATTATTAAATTAATTGCATCCTTGAATACTAACCAATTTGTTGAGTGAATTGGTAGATATTTCCGCTGCATTACAGGGGTACGCTGCATTACAGGCGTACTTGGGTAATTTCACAACAGAATCCCAACCTCAAGGTGAAGGAATCAAGAAAGATTGACCACCCTCCAAAAGAGCGTTGCATTTCAGTATCCATCAAAGATTAATAAAGCAGATAATGAACATTTAGGGAAACTGGCGACATTACTAGAAAATGTCTTCCTACCCAAAAAATTTGTCCTTGAACAATCCTTTTCAAATTCTATGCAGTATAGATAAAACATGGAAAGAAAAAAATCTCCACTCCCTTCAGTTTTAAGATAAGGTGCAAGCTCTGGGACAGATTTTTTTCCTTGGTCAGAAGGGGGGTTAGTGGAGATTAATTACTTCCCAGATTTGCCATTTAAAATTTGTGAAACAAAGTGCTACTGAAGTTGTTGGTGATTCTTCTTCTTTTAAGGAACCCTTTTGGATAAAAGATTGTACTTTTGACATTCAAAGATTGGTGATTGCATTCATGACTCAGAGGAAAACTAATGAACTCAAGACTTTCATGAGTATTACAGATAAATTTAGAATAACCGAATGATAAAATGGAGAAACATACCAGAATGATAAAAGTAAAAGAAACGCCGCAAAAAATAGAATTTTTGGGAAAGCTGCAAAGAAAAAAAATTTGCATGATTCAATACTTAACAATCCTTAACAAGGGCATCGAGTCAGTAATTAAGATTGAAGGCATACCCATGACGATAAAACCACAAGAGTTAGACCAACACGGCCAACCCTTGCAAGCAGCAAGGAGAGCTAATACAAAATAAATGAAGTAACCTGCAATGGTTGAAATTCAACTAAAGCTTCAGTTTAAATCAAGGATTTAATCAAAATATTTTTTTTTGATAGGTAAGGATTTAATCAAAATATTAAGGCCATCATAAACTAATACCAGGCATATCTTCAAAAATGACAACTAAAAGAAACAAGGGAAGGGGGAAAATAAGCAATTAAGCATGCATGAAGGTCTTGCAGTGTCTTAGTGATGCGCAAGTAAATTCCAAGCTGTTCAAAATCATACAACAACGTTAACCAAAACTTGTAGGATATGAAGAAACAAATGGTGATGATATGATATTCAACTGAATCAAATATGGCTAATAGTCCAGAGAGAGGGGTATCTTGCCTCCCTCAGAAAAACACACAGCAAGGGCAATTTTGCACAGAAGTAACAAAAAAAAAAAAAAATCAGAATTGAAGTCTTTGCTGCCAAATGCAGTATAAGAAGGATAAGCATATGTCTAGCTTATGAAAAGAAGTGCTTAGTGTCAAGGTATAAATAAAAGCAACAAAAGAGCAATAAAATATGGAAAGAAAGAATGTAGGGGAAAAAAGTATAATCTGCAGGTCCATGTACTCTGGAAAGGTAAGATACTAAAGTTAAAGCACCTAGCATGAAGATGCTTCATGAAGTCATGATGTGAAAAATTCTCAAGTTCTTTAGAACAGAGATATTATAGTAAATTAGTTACCTGGTATGCAAAAACTACTTGAAGAGACCCTGAAGCATGTGTAATATCCAAAAAAAGTAAAGGACATCCAAAGTCCTTAGGAAGCAAGAGACCAGCATTGACAGAGTTGCAACCTATATTTAACTAGTAAGTTTCAACTTCCAGAACCAGAGACAAGAAACTGATTCTATTTATGTTGAGCGAATAAATCTAGCATGGAAGAAGTATTGCCCTTCATTTTACATTCATACAGAACCCCAAGGGGTTGGCCCAAGTGGTAAGGCCTTGGTCTTGGGGTATCGCTCCCTTCAAGGTCCAAGGTTCAACCCCTCATGGGTGCAAACGATCCTTTGGGGCTATACCCCCTAGTGAAAAGCCAACGATTTAACCAATTTCGAGTAAGGAAACTTCCGAGGGTACAGTACACGGGACCGGGTTTACTTTGCAACGGTGGGTCCGAAGGGCCTTGCCTTGGAGAGGTTCCTCGACTTAAAAAATAAAATAAAATAAAATAAAAAAATTACATTCATACAAGACTCAGTATAAGGTAGTGCATCGGGATCATCATCAAAGCACCAAAACGGTCGCTAGCAGTCCCCTAGATAAACTAAAGATTAAAGGGATCAGGTCATAGTCTATTCCTTTTTTTTAATAGATAATCAAAAATTTTATTCATAAAAACAAAAGGTATATACGCATGATGTGTACAGCAGTACAGGACTATTCTTATTTTTAGTGTGTACAAGACTATTCCAAATTATTATTATTATTTTTGTTTGATAAGTAAAAATAAGTATTATTAACAAGAATGGGCAACATCTGCCATTTACAAAAAAGTATGCCCTATTTACGAGGGCACGTTAGAAACCAAGAAATCATGAAGTTCCATGCCATTAAAGTCCACAGCAATGGCCCAAGTACAAAGAGTCCTAAAAAAGAAAACTTTTAGCTCCGCCATCGATCTCTCCTTGTCTTCAAACATCCTCTCATTTCTCTCCTGCCACAAGCACCACATGACACAAATAAGAATCATCTTCCAAATCGCTTTGATCTGGTGCACACCTCGGATAGAAGTCCAACATGCCAATATATCCACCACGGATTCCGGCATAACCCATGCTAGATCCATCCTTTTAAACACCTCATTCCAAAGCGTCTTGGCTACCTCACAATGTAAAAGTAAATGGTTCACCGACTCACCTCCTCCTTTACACATACAACACCAATCTGCAATGATTATCCTCCTCTTTCTCAAATTATCTGTAGTAAGAATCTTGCCTAATGCCGCTGTCCACACAAAGAAAGAAGCTTTGGGAGGAGCCTTGTGTCGCCAGAGCCTTCTCCAAGGGAACTGTGTCCCTGACACTTGTGCAAGGACCTTATAAAAGGAACGAACAGTGAAAACCCCTTTCCCTGCAGGGATCCACCACAGACCATCTTCATGCTGGATATTTGGACGATAAGAATATAGAAAACTATAAAACTCTGCAAAAGTCTCCATCTCCCAATCTTGTGCCGCCCGGTTGAAATTGATATTCCAGTGAAAACCCCTTCCTGAGATTCCCATAACCTCTGCCACTATAGCCTCTTTGGCACTTGCTAACAAGAATAGACTAGGAAACAACTCTTGAAGAGCATTGTTACCACACCAAGCATCTTTCCAAAATCTGATCCTGTCACCTGTACCCACCTGAAACCGAGTGTGTCGATGAAATATCTCCCACCCTTTTCTAATGTGCTTCCATAGCGCCCTACCATGAGCCCCTCTCACTTCTCTAGTACACCAACCCTCCCCTAAACCCCCATATTTATTTTCAATTACAATTCTTCATAGAGCTTCTGGTTCCTTGATATAACGCCATAGCCATTTACCAAGTAGCGCCCGATTAAACAACCGCAAATTTCTAATGCCCAAACCGCTACTAGAAATAGGACGGCATACCCTCTCCCATTTGACAAGATGAAACTTAAACTCTTCTCCTAATCCACCCCACAGAAAATCTCTTTGTAATTTCTCGAGACGACCCGCCACACTTGCTGGAATAGGGAATAAGGATACGAAATAAGTGGGTAGATTAGAAAGTGTGCTTTTAATCAGAGTAATCCGACCCCCTTTTGACAAGTACATTCTCTTCCACCCTGCCAGCTTCCTTTCTATTTTTTCAATTATTGTATCCCAAATCGAGTGTGCCCTCGAAGCTATACCCAAAGGTAATCCCAGGTACGTCATAGGAAAAGAAGCTATCCTACAACCCAACATGTCAGCCAACTCCCTAATATTCTGCACCTCTCCAATCGGCACCAATTCGGATTTATCATAGTTCACTTTTAGACCCGACACTGCTTCAAAACACAGTAGACATGCCTTCACAACCCACAACTGGTCCCGATCAGCTTCGCACATAATCAGTGTATCATCTGCAAACAACAAGTGAGAGATAGTAGTAATACCCCTGTTTGGAGAACCAATTTGGAAGCCACTAACAAAACCATTAGCCACCAAAGCCGAGATCATCCTGCTTAGTGCCTCCATCACAATAACAAAAAGTAAAGGAGATAACGGATCCCCTTGCCTCAAACCACGAGTACTCTAAAAGAAACCCTTGGGCTGCCATTAATCAACACAGAGAACCGTACCATAGAGATGCACCACCTAATCCAAGACCTCCACCTTTCACCAAAACCACACCTACCCAATAGATATAGGAGGAAGTCCCAATTTACATGGTCATATGCCTTTTCCATATCCAGCTTACACATAATTCTTGGGTTTTCAGCCTTCAATCTGCTATCCAAATATTCATTAGCAATTAGAACCGCATCGAGGATCTGTCTTCCCTTAACAAAAGCATTTTGAGGCAATTTTTCCCAAAACCTCACTTAAGCAGTTGGCAAGCACTTTTGAAATGATCTTGTATACTCCATTCACTAAGTTGATAGGCCGAAAATCTGTAATCTCAATCGCCCCAGCCTTTTTAGGTATTAAGGCAAGGAAAGTGGAGTTAAGACTTTTCTCAAAATTTTCAAATGAGAACAACTCCTGAAACACCTTCAAAAGATCTTCTTTAATCACCTCCCAGCATTCTTGGAAGAAGCCCATAGAGAATCCATCAGGTCCGGGAGCCTTGTCTTTTGCCATTTTCCTTACTACATTAGATACCTCTTCCTCGTCAAAAGCCCTCTCCATCCTAGCAACATCCCCCAGTTCAAGATTGTTCAACACCAACCCATCAAGAGTGGGTCTCCCACCCTCTTGTTCAATAAGGATCTTCTCAAAAAAATCAACCACATGATCTTTGATAACCTCTTCTTCTCTACACTCCACCCCCTCAATTTTCAACACCTCAATGTTGTTGTTTCTTCTATGAGAATTTGCAATACTATGGAAAAACTTCGTACTCTGATCCCCTTCCTTTAACCATAATGCTCGACTTTTGTCGCCAAGACATTTCCTCCTGTAAGATTATCCTCTCAAGATCTGCGACCAACGAAGTTTTCTATGCTTGTTCCTCCTCAATAAGAGGCCTCCCCTCCTGTAGTCTCTCTAACTCCTGTATTTCCATCCACTTGGTGTTTTTGTTCTCTTCCACATTGCTGAAAGACTGTTTATTCCATTCTTTTAGATCTCTTTTTAAAAGTTTCAGCTTATTTGCAAAAATAAAGCTGGGTGTACCCTCGAACTGATATGACATCCACCATTGTTTGACCCTCTCCACAAAATCTTCTGATTTCAACCACATATTCTCAAAATTAAAATACCGTCTACCACTTTGAATGCCTCCACAATCAAGCAAGATAGGCCAATGATCCGAGGCTAACCGAACCAACCTATTTTGCCATACGTCCGGAAAATGGCTTTCCCACTCTGGTGAAATTAGGAAACGATCCAAGCGAGTCCATGTATGATTATTAGACCAAGTGGCAGGGCCCCCTGCTAAAGGAATGTCTATCAAGTTCAAGTCAAAGATGCACTCTGAAAACTCCAAGCTTGCTGGCCTCAGTCTTTTGTTTCCAAAACTTTCACTTTGGAAACGAGCAACATTGAAATCACCCCCAATACACCAAGGAAGCTCCCACCAACAATGAACCCCAACTAGCTCATCCCACAATAATCTTCTATCCACATCTACATTGGGCCCATATACACCTGCAAAAGCCCACAAGAAACCATCTGCCACATTTCTAAAAGAGCACGCTACTATATATCTCCCTATGTATTCCTCTACTTTCTCCACCACCCGCCTATCCCACATCATTACAACTCCTCCCGATGCCCCTGAAGAAGCCAAGTATACCCAATCTACATAATTACTGCTCTGTATACTCCTCACAATCCTCCTATTGATTAACTTCAGCTTTGTCTCTTGTAAACAAACAATGTCCGCTTTCCACTCACGAAACAAGTGCCGAATCCGAGTACGCTTTTCTACCTCGTTCAGACCACGGACATTCCAAGACACAATTTTTGGCTTCATTAATGAACAACCGGCCCCTTCCCTTTTACCCTACTCCTACTTGAACTACCCTCCGAATTCATCGACCACATCAACCTTTTAAGCTCCCGATTCTTCTTCAAGTCTCCCTTCCTTTTCTGTTGATACCCAGCTTCCACAGCAATTAACAAAGCTATGAATTGCTCTTCATACCACTCACAATTAATCCCCACAAAATGTTGAATCTCTTTCACCTTTTGTAATACCCAATCTGAAGCTTAATCTGGAAAATAAAAGTTCAGAGGGATTGGATCACCGATATTGCTACTCTAGAAGTTCTAAAAATCTTCCCCCACAGAGAACTCCTCTAGACCCAACTGATCGCCCGCCTCAGAGAGGACTAGTTCGTCCTCCACCGAGTGCATGAGATCATCTGACTCCTCATCCCCTTCCTCCAACTCAAAACCCTCAAAAAGTCTGACAGATAAATCCGCCGGAGCCAAACCCATTCCACCCACAATTGTCGGCGAAATGTGGGTCGCCTTCGACGAATAGTCCCGCATTTTGATCTCTTTTTGTGCACAAAACACCGGCGATACCTCGTCGACGACCTCATCGGCGACCTCTACTGCATCCGTCGGCCGCTTCTGTGCTACCGCCTCCATCGGTAAACTTTCCGGCACAAAGCCGAGGCTAGACGTCGCGCCGCTATGGTGGGTATCACGTCACTGGGCCGGATCTTCACTAGCCAAGGAAACAGATCCTCTCCCACCAACTTGGGCCTTAGGTTGGGATGGCCCAACCCCTGCTAAAGAGGCTGAGCCCCTCTGTATCTTGGGCCAAGCAAGCCCACTACATTTCCTCCACACGGCCTGCCCCTTCTCTATTTTCTTTTGTTGGGCCTCCTTCTGGGTTTTACCAGGCCCATCCCCCCATTCCTCTTTGATCCACCCGGTCCTTCAAAACGCCCCTTTTGTCTCTTTAATACTCCCGTATCTTCTTTTTCCTTAAATATCCCAACAAATTCCACAATCTCAGCCATTCCTCTCTGCAAATACCTTAGTTGACCTTGCATCTCCATCAACAGTCTTCGTACCTCCCACACCTCCTGACACGCCGCTGAGTTTCTGCCATGGGTATGGTGCGAAATTGCTTCTCTACGCCACCCCCCTTGTCCCCTGTCAGTGACTGTCTCTCCACCATCCCGTTTCATGGCGTTCGGCAACGATGAGGAGAGGACCTCCTTATATGAACGTGACTGCAACTTCACCGCCCCCTTCCCATTATACAACTGACCTCCACCATTAACAGAGGCCTCCTTACCACTTTCTAACAATACCTCCAGCATTTTCCTCCAACCCCAACCATTTTTGCCTTCAGGGATGCATAGTACATTCCTCCGCCCCCCCTGGTTATACTCAGAGACTTCAAGAAATCTTCCTCTATGGTTTGTGCAACGTTGAGCAATAAGACTGCAATAGCCCTCTCTAGTTGCCGAATACACCTCCTTCTTCCCCTTTTTTAAGCTTTCCTCTAGCACCTTCCTAAGCCATTGCGTTGAAGATGAACCCAATAATACTGCATGATCCGACTTCCAACTTCTCTCGGTGACTTTCAATGCTCCCCCACCCACTTTTGACAGAATAGAGCTCTTGGATTCAATCACCACCTCTATGGGATAACCCATTTTAATCACCATAATTCTTAAGAATCAATTAACGCTTCCCCGTGAACGAGAAAGAACTTTCAGTACACAACAGGAAAAAACGAAAACATGCAAATCATATGCTTTCTTTTTGTCTAGCATCTATGTGGATATTATTATTATTATTATTATTATTATTATTATTATTATTATTATCATCATCATCATCATGTCAGAGATTTATTGATATGAAAACAGGGTAAAACACTAGTACACAGGGAGTATACACGAGAAATGCCAAGCTATTAAAAGTAAAGACACCTAGAAAATTCTGATTTTTTTTATGAGTTCGAACATTCTGGAAACTAAAACTAAAGTGACAAAAATGTGCAGCAATCAAGTGTTACAAAGCTCAGCACACGAAAGTCCACAATCTTCGAATTAACGGTCATATATTTCTCTCCAAGGGCACAAAATTAAGCATATTGGAATCATTTTCCAGTGTTTTGCTTTGATAGCTGCCAAATTTTCCTTCCAAATCTTGGAATTCAATGACACTTCAAGGCATAACTCAAACTAGTCTGAAAAGACCGAAGATAAAATTCCACAGGGAGTTGGCTACTTCACAATGGAGCAAGAGATGGTTGACTGATTACCTGTTCCTCTTGCATGTGCAACACCAATCTAAAACAAATACTCGTGAATTCCTCAAATTATCCAAGGTGAAGATCTTTCCCAAAGCGGTTGTCCATAGAAAGAAAGCCACTCCCAAAGGGACTTTACTCGGCCACATATTCTTCCATGGAAAGGTGGAGCTCTTATTGAAAATAATTGATCATGCTGATTACTGGATAAATTCAATCTATCTTTACCAGCCCACACTCATCAAGCATGATGTATGATGCACTTAAAACAGTCATAAAACTAGTATTATATGCTGAAAGCAATTATCAAATGAACTTTTAACACAAAATTGAGGATGGATTAGAATAAGATGGCAAAAAGGCTGATTATATTCATAAAAAAGAGGCAATCATAAATTAAATAATCATCAAAGGGTCACAGTGAACAATTTTACAATAGAAGTAAACTACAAAATGGAGAAGGCAATAGAATGAGAGAACACAATCGCTTACCCATACTAGAAGATCCAATCATTAAGTGAAACACCTGCAGTTTGACAGTCATAAGTATCAAAATATGCCAATTTGATTAATTGGAACTCAATATATAACTAGTTATATTTGCAGGTATACAGATTCATAAATGTCTACATATGTGAGTCCATGTGCACATATGTATGTTGAAGAGTTAAGTCTTAACCATACACATTCATCATATATCAGAGATTCCTCTTAAACTAAAACAGCGTTTACAGACAGCACCATTTAATTTACCTTACCATTAGTCATCCTTCCCATGTCTATCCATCTATCCCATGAAAGATTGTGCACAACATAAAGTGATTGGTGACTTCAATTGTTAACCTAAATCTTGAAATCAATATTTATGACGTGCATTTAATATCAGAGCTTAGTCCCAATCCCATCAGGACAAACAGATTTCCCAAAATTCTTCAAATTTAGAAAGGAAAGTAAACAAATTATGCATCACTGATGTGCATGCATCATAACTCCTAGATTGATCTAGCAAGTCTGTTGATTATTAAATTATAGATACACATACATATTAACACAGACAATTGGAGGTGTGTGGTATGATGATATGTAGCATATCACTCACTTTTTGGCGAGTCCAGACAACTTGTGAATTCCTTGAGTGAATCCTTATCAACTGGATCACAATCAGGCAAAATGACAATCAGAAAAAGAACTTCAAATGACATGCGGGATTAACATAACATCTTCAGACTACTAACATTATACCTCAAAACCTTTACAATTAATGACAACTATTGCTATTCTTTGTAGACATTATAAGTATGTGTTCCAATAATTTTTTTTTTTTTTTTTTATAGGTAATCAAGAAGCTTTATTCATAGAATTCTATACATGAGAATAACCTAATTAGAGTTTACAATCAAAAGTAGAAGATCATGGACATTTAGCCCATTACAAACAATAGCCCCCGCCCATAGGAACAAATAAAGTTTTGAAAAAAGAAAACTTTAAGCTCATCCAATGTTCTCTCACGATCTTCAAAGCTTCTATCATTTCTCTCCTGCTAAATGCACCAACTAAAACTGATGTAAATAATCAATCAACAATCAGAAACAAATGAGGGTAAAACTAAAACTGAAAACTTCCAGCATGATGGAATCAGCACTGACAGCATAATTGTGCCTAAGCAATAAATAAAAAATGAGTACTATATTAGGTGAGGCAGTCCCTTGTTGATAACATGATCCTAAGTGTACTTACCATTGTAATTTTAGAAACTCAATACGCTAATAGAAGGTAAACTTTTTCAATGAAAATTTAATTAATCATAATTTTTGGAATGACAAAAATATAGAAAAGTCCAGCCAGAACCCTAAAATTAAATATCTCTCGGTCAACCCAAAATGATTAGAAGGTGGACGGAAAAGAAACTGAGTTGACATGGTGGTCCTTAAAAGGCATGATATAAATAATTCAACAGGAATATATGATCCCCAAATAAATTATTTGTAAAGCAAGGACAGCATAGCATACCCCGTGATTTAAGCCTTTGTCAGCTGAGGAGAGTTCTTGAGAAAGCAAATGGAATAAGGGGACTTTGATTGGTAAGTTACATATGCATTCAATGAATCCTGAATCCACAATTCAACTCTCCACCTCTTTTTTGGGTTAATGGGCAGTCATTTGAAACAAAGCTCAATGACACAAATGGAATAAGAGTATGTCCCAAAAATAAATCAGACACCCGACCATAGTCTTTCTTGTGTTGAGTGAAGTGGTTCTAAATGCCATGGTCACAACAATAGTGAACATTTCTACACAATCAATTATTTGGTATTTCTTCAAGGTCCAGCCCAGCAAACCTCAAATTGCATCTCTTGTATTAAACACATTGACTTTCAGGCTGTCAGGACAAGATCTCGGATGGGTTGAGTATTCCAAAGATAGCTTATCATATATCAATTAACAAATAATAATAATCATCTGAATGGTACTTTAACAAATAGATAAAGGATATAGCAAGCAGGAAATACCAAACATTTAGGGCTCGTTTGTTTTCAGAGATAAGATGAGATGAGATGAAATTAAAGTTAAAAAGTTGAATAAAATATTGTTAGAATATATTTTTTAATATTATTTTTGTTTTGGGATTTGAAAAAGTTGAATTGTTTACTTTATTTTGTGTGGGGATTTGGGAAAGTTGTAATGATGAAGTGAGATGAGATGAGATGTTTCCTGAAAACAAACGAGGCCTTAATGCAACCAACCACCTAAGAGCCAACTAAAGTCGGCTAGCAAATACACGTTCCAAGTGGCATTTAGTATACACACATCACATACAAAAAAGAATGAGAGCACTAGTAGTGTCCTCAACAAACTTTGGCCAAAATTTGACTAGAAAATTCACTTTTACAAATTTCCCAAAATTTGGCGCTTGGGCTATCCTTCGGTGGTTGCAGCTGCTGGAGTTCAAATGAAAGAGAGGAAAGCAGAGCAAAATTTTTCTCCAGTCTTCCTTCTTGCGTGGGAGAGCAGAGGTAGCGGGAAGGAATTATTAATTTTCAAAATAATATTTAGCCAGGCCAGATTTGGCCAACCAAATAACCTTATGCTATAATCACTATTCATTTGATGAGTCCATTATAGTGGTTTATTGTGCACTTTAGCTAAACTTTGGCCAAATTTTAGCTTTGTTGAGCCCACTACTAGTGCTCTTACGAGGTTATTCTTATCAGGAATACCAGGCTTTACGATTCTGTCAGCGGATATAGCCACTGCTAATTCAAATGGCACAGTCTCCTTAACCTTCAACACTTGAATGGCAGTTCACTCAATTTCAAATGGAAGTCCACTAACTTTTTACATAAAATCCCTTACTTTCAATTGAATGTCATAAAATCAAAACAAACCCTCCCTCAACATGACAAATACTCTTAGTCTTTCACCCAACCGTCCCAACCATTAAAATGAATGGTACCCGCATTCACAATTTATCATATAAACGCAAAATGCCCAGCTCAAACTCTAAACCACCCAAACCGACATGCAAAACCAATTTCTTTTATCAAATTCCACTCTTTAACACTCTAAAACGTTCACATTCACTCTGCAAAACCAACTCCATCAATCAAGTCCCACTCCGTACAGATTTACGACCCACATTCCGTATCTTATCATCTTATCCAAGAAGCAAAGAAGACACAAAGGACTCAAATTTGAAAACGCAAGAGAAAAAAACCTAAAACCGAAATCAAAAGAGCAGACCAAACCTGATAAAATGCAAGAACGGCAATAATGGCATCAACTAGAGCAAGAACCACATTGACACCCACCAACACCCGTGGAAAGCAGGCGCCTTCTCTCAATTCAAGCATCTCTTTCTTTCGCGATAACTTTCTACGACCAGGAATGAAGAAAGTGTCTGATGGCGACGCTTTTCCTTTCAAACAGTCGAGCGTACGGCCTGAAACAAGTCCTTCCGAAGGTATCTGTCATGGCAGATCTGGTGCGCGATTTTATTTGCTTCCTTTCCTAGGATTTCACCCGACATGGGGGGAAATCTTGAATTTCGGATAAGTTGGTGGGTATTAATGGAAATTAGCTGAAATTTAAGAGGTCAAATGAGTAATTGGGGGGAGATATTTGTGAGAAAAAAAGTATTTTGTCTGATACTGACACGCGGGTGTCCTTCCGTCGTTGAGAAATGAGGTGGTTTTGACTTTTCGACGTTCTACTTTGACCTGTGAATACCGCTAAATGATTTTGAAAAATGCTGAATTCAGCCGGCTGTGAATACTGCCGTGTCCTACATGTCTAAATGAAACGGTTCATTTAGGATATGCATCCCACAAAGACACTTTATCCGTTATCTTCAACGAATCTTTACTCATTCTCTTTCTCCTCTCCACTTCGCCTTGTCTCCTCTGATCTTCTTCATCTATCATTTCTCTTCTCATCTTCTCCTTTTCCTTCTCCATCTCCATCTTTGCAAGATCTTTTGAGTTTCGTCTCCTCTAACAAATTTCCCGCTTCCTCCTTCCTCTTCAAGTTTCCTCCTCAAGATCTATTTTCGTCTCCTTAAGTTTCACAAGTATGTTTCCTCTTCAACCCACGAAGTCTTAAGCCACAAGTGATCGACTACAACAGAGTACTTAGTTTCACAAGTCTGTTTTTTCTATTAATGTATGTATTATTATGTTTGTATTGAAACTTCTCCTATTTTTGTTTTTGTACTAACCGGCTTTCGACTACCTGCATCAACTAGTTTGAGTCCACATATGTCCCATGCCAAAGTGATAACTTTTTGTATATCTTGAGTGTTTCTGAATATTTTCTGGATTTGGGTAGTCATTGAGTTGACGATCACAAAGAGATAAAGCGTACCTATGTGAGATTTGGTTTTTTTTTCCTCATTTGGGTCTGCTTAATTAGGTCGATATCTCGTGGAATTAGTCAAGTTCGATGAACTTATGTTAATGTTATGCTTGTCTTTGGGTTGTCTATTGCAATGGATTGAAGGTGTGATATATTCGTGGAATGAGCATAACAAGATGAGCTAGGTGTTTCAAAATGGATACAAAGGAAGATGTCGAAGTGCAAGATGAGCTACCTTCGTCATTGATGTTGGTATTGCAGAGTATTTTCGAGGGGTTCAATTATCAAGGAACATCAACTATTAACACATGCACAGGACTAGGAATTGGTAAAAGTTTTCACTTGTGCTTGTCGTGTGTTCTTAGTCATTTGCAACTAAAGTTGTTTTTGTTTATTTATTTATTATGGAATGGGAACTTTGATCACTGCCACAATTTTGTTGTTCTTATTGTCTGCGCGACGTGTAATAAAGCAGGTATTTCTAAGTTATGGTTGAGACATTGTCTTGTAATTATAAGTTTAAGGCTTCGTTTGGAAACACAACTCATCATTACAACTTTTTCAAATCCCAATACAAAATATAATAAACAATTCAACTTTTTCAAATCCCAAAACAATAATAATAATAATAAATAATATTCTAATAATATTTTATCAACTCAACTCATTTCAACATCCAAACGCACTCTAATTCTTTTGGCTTATAAGATACTAAATTTGTGTAGGAGAAATTTGGTGTAGGAAGTTGAATGTCCAAAGAGTGTCCATGAAGGCACGAACTTTTGTGTTGCCCATGGTGGTGGAAAGAGATGTGCAGTGCCAGGCAGCACAAAGAGTGCACGTGGCCGCACTGATTGTTGTGTCAAGCATGGGGGAGGGAAGCAGTGCAAGTTTGAGAAGTGTGGGAAGAGTGCCGAAGGGAGTACATATTTCTGCAAGGCTCATGGCAACGAAGACGACGACACAGATCTTGAATCTAGACCCAAACACGAACGTAATCTCTTCTGAAATTTAAAATCTCAACTTTCCCACCTTCCCATTTCGTATTCTATTTTTTTTTTAAATATATTGGTCACGTCAGCCACGGTTCCCCCACAGTTTCTTAGCTCGATTGCCTATGGCACTATTGAATTATTTTTAGGGAAATGCTTTTGATAAAAAAAAAAAATTCTTAATGATTAAGTAAGTGTTTTTAATTGAATGTGTGAGCTTTTTTTTAAAATATCTAAATAGTTTAAGAAAATGGTGAAAGTAAAAATTTAAAAAAAAAAAGATTTTAACTAATTGGTAAAGGATTTCGGTAGAAATCCTCCAAGGACGTAGCAACATCCTTATTTTTATATTTTGATTAGATTCATTTGGACAGATGAAATCTTATCTCATCTCAATATTTAAATACTATAAATATAAATACTTTTTAATTTAAAATCTTGAATTTTTTCATCCAATTATTATCTAATTATTACAAAATTTTTAAACTTCTAAACAAAACATAAAAAATAATTCAATATTTTCAAATGCTAAAATAAAAATAAGATTAAAAAATTATATTCTAACAATATTTTAAGTTTATAATATTTTTATTTAACTTTTTTTTCTCTCATTTCTCAAAATCCTATAAAATATTTTAATTCAAACCATTTCTAACTCATCTAATTATCTCAACTCAAATATATCACTACTAATTTACAAACAATATCAACTCATCTAATCTCAATTCACTATCCAAACCAGACCTAAAGAAGTTTTTACATTTGAACGCGGAAAATTCTCCCCATCAATATCAAGAATTTTCTTAAAAGTGATATTTGTAATTTTAGGACACATTAATATTTCTACGTATTCTCTTTAATAAATCTGAAATACACATAAAAAACTATTTTTTAATAGTAGACTTCACATTTGTTTTAAAAATGAGTGCATGAGATTTACATTTCCTAAAATTGTATATAATATTACTCTTATTTTTTATTTTTTTACATAAAATATAAACAATACAACAACAACATCATCGTTAAACAATATTTATAATTTGTTTGAAATTTTCATGCTCGAATAGATTCTATTGCAAGCTACTCAATATATGATAAAGGAAATAATGTTGGGCATGCATTGAAATAAAAATAATGATATGGGTACAATCTTTTTTATAATCATGTTCTAAATTAAAGATATTTTTATAAAATGATGTCACTAATTTTATAAGTTATTTTAAAAATATCACTCATTCAAAATATGGATATGAAAATAGTAGTATGTGTATCATTTTTCTTCGAATAAATATTTCAAGAGGAGATGGCAATTAATGGAGCACTTTAATAGGTAATTTAATTAGGCCGTAAAGTAACGCATTATATAATAAGTGCTAGGACTAATTATACATTGGTACAAGTGGATATCCTAATTTGTTAACTCTTTTTAAGAGTGTTACAATTTTGGTTCTATCCTTAGGGTTTTGATTGGATATTATATACTGGTATATAATTATAAAATTTTATCTATGGAACGAGCTCTATATAATAAATTTAAAAAACTAATATAGTTTGAACATGTTGCGTAAAAAAAGCCAGTGAAAAAAAAAAACCAGTTTCACCGATAAACCGGACTTAACCAATGGGTTGGGTTCGGTACCGTGTTCAGTTCGGTCTGGTATCAGTTTTATTTTTCTCAAAACCGGTTAAAATCGGTCCGATTCTGATTTTTCTTTTTCTAACACCAGATCGAACCGATTCATATATATATTTTGATTTTTTATATTGTATAAAATATTTTTATATTATATATAATTATATATAAAATAATTTTGTATTATATGATGAATTACTGATTAATATAATAATAAGTTTTAAAATTATATACAAATAACTATATATTATCACTATAATCTATTGTATTAATAGTTATATTAATATTATATCACTATATATTATAATATACTATAATATATCACTATATACATTATTATATACTATAATATATATTTATATATTATATATACTATATAATATATCAAAAAAACATGATCGAATCGGACCGAATCTAGTAAAACCGGAAATATAGGTTTAAGGGTATAATCGATGCGATATCGATTCTTTAAATTTTAAAATCGATATAATATCGATTAGATTTTAAAATATGTCTAAAATCAGACCAAACGATCCGTTCTAAAAAGCGATTCTTTGGAAGCAACAACTTTCCATAATAAATTTGGAAGGAAGAAATTCATTAGACAACTAATGACACGATTGATTAGGCTGGAACGTGTAAAAAATATTAAACATAATCAGATTTAGAAAAGGAATGAACCAATAGAAGAGAGGCCGATCGAGTTAGTCTACGTATAGTTCTCAAATAGATAATGTTTATATAAGTCTATACGATTATATTTAAAAAAAATTAAAATTATAATAATATCTTTTTTAAAATGATATTTTTTCTAATTTTACTCACATTTATCAATGAGACCGTATAGCCTGCAAATAAAATTTCTCCTTTCGATAATAGTTGGGAGAATCTCCCTCCCAAGATGGATACGCGATGGATGGTCGTCTATTATAAGATCTACTACGTACCGACGGTCGGCCCTCACCCTAGACGTCTTCCAAATGCGAAGAAGCGATCAAAACTACCGAAATAGGTTAAGTAAATGAAGCAAAAGCAAAAGAGATAGCAAAACAAAGAGCCGCAAATAGAATATTCGGGGAGATTGAAAGGAGAATATATAGTAAGCGAAGCTGGAAGGAGACACAAACCCATGCATGGTAGGGTGACGGCTCAATGCATGATCTACATGCATCACCAAGAGCTAGGGTGAGATCAGAGATCATGAGAAGTCTCAACGTGATCGAGGCCAAAGATCTAAGTGTAAAATATTTTTAATATCATCAAAACTATCAATATATATTTCACAAGCTGGATCTTGATACTCCATGATCACCTACAATATTATTGAATCTCTTAAAATAATATGAAAGATGATTAACATATTTCTCTTTAATTAATTATCACAGTTAATGACGTTAGAGAATTGGTCTAACAATGAGTTAAATTGGTTTTTTTATCGTCAAAGAAAACAAAAAAGGACATTTTTTTTTTTTTTTTGTAAAGTATACCTCAGTACTTCTCATTCATATCATTTACGTACATAGTCACCCATTACAATATTTCTACTGCTGTAATGTATTAAAAAAACTCTATAGGGCCTTCTTCAATCCAAACCCTTTCTATAGGAAAATTGAAAACTAATCTAGCAAGCTTATGAGCAACGTTATTGGCCTTCCTATGTACAAACCTAACCTTCCAATCCACTCTGGCTTTTAGTAGACCTCTCACCTCATCCACCACATATCCATAATCTGCAAAGAGAGATTCACTACTGTTGACAGCCTTGACTATAACTTGTGAGTCCCCTTCTAGTACAATCTTCGAGAAACCAAGCTCACCACAAAGCAAAACAGCCCTTCTCAGTGCTAAAGCTTCCCCAACCGAAGGATCTTGCAAGCAGTCCACCACAGAATTCAAGGAAGCCAGAACCTCCCCTTCATCATACCTTAAAACCACCCCAATACCCAATTTATTAAGAGAAGCATTCTCATGAGATGCATCCCAATTAGCCTTAACCCAAGAGATATCAGGCGCTTTTTCCATTTATCTTCCCTACTGCAACTTTTCCCAGACCCTGCAAACACTGCCTTTGCTCTTGTGCAACAGCATATTCTGGAAAAAGGGCATTTAATTAGTTCCATATATAATATATAACTCATAATATAAAATCTTTTATTTAGGTTAACATAAACTCGTAATATTATATTAATTAAGGACTTTTAACTCTTATAAGAAGGAGCAAATTAGAAGCATGTATATATTATACTATGAGTAGTACGTACTACTTGAATTGAGTGGGAGTAGTCGTACGTATATACGTGGATTATGAAGAGAGAGAGAGAGATGCGCGCATGTATAAGATAATGAACTGTGCAGAAATGAACATTTATTCCATGTGGGAAAGACAGAAGCAACATAATTAATAGGAAAAATCTAATTATAAGTGATTCTGCGTACTAATACGCACACTCATTCAATACGATTAATCAAAAAGTAGATTTTATTGAAAACAGTACTAATTTAAATTTAGAATATAAAGACAACTACATTAATATATAAATTAGTACACAAATTTGCTTGTACATGATAAAACTCTAATTAATATCACATGATGACATGGGTAAACAGAATTAAAAGCGCCAACGAAAACCATTCATTCTGCATGCATTAAGACAGTGCTACTATGAAAAGGGCAACTTGAAAGAGAGAATTACTATACGTACGGACTCACAAACCATTTAATTAATTGCCCAAGTTTTCCCTTTTTCTATATAAACACCTCCAACCAATTAACCAAAAGGGCCATCAGTTCAAGACATACAAAGGCCAAACTCTCTTTCTCTCCTGTTTTCTGCAGGAATTATGGCAGTGGAGGGCAAAAGGACTAGGGGAAGACAAAAGATCGAGATGAAGAGAATAGAGAATGAAGATGACCGCCTAATCACTTTCTCAAAACGCAGATCTGGTGTCTACAAAAAAGCAAGCGAGCTGGCCACCCTGTGCGGTGCTGAGGTGGCAGTGGTTGTCTTCTCACCAGCCGGAAAACCCTTTTCATTTGGTCACCCTTCTGTCGAGTCAGTGACCAGCCGTTTCCTGAATCAAAACCCTGATCCGCATGGTGACAGAACCCACCCGCTCGTTGAGGCTCACCGGCGAGTGAGAATAAACGAGCTCAGCCAGCAGTACACCGAGCTCGTTAGCCAACTGGAAGTTGAGAGGGAGAGAGGAAAGGAGCTCGAAAAGCTGACAAAGGCAAGACCGGGAGACGACAAGGGCTGGTGGGAGGCTCCTATTGAGGAGCTTAGCTGTGAAGATGTACAGAAAATGGACGCGTCACTAAGGGAGCTTTACAATACTGTTTGCAACTGTGTGAAGGAGAAGCATGCTGCGATTGCTGGGGCATTTCCTTCTTCCTCAACATTTCTTTCTGGATATTCTGCCCAAGGAACGACGTCGTCCAACCCCTTATTTGCTGATACCAATGCCAGTGGAGGTGATCCTTCTGGTTCTGGCTTTCATCCTGCCTACGGCTATGGAGTGGGGCACTTTTGAATGAATCTACCTAGCTATATGTGTGTGTGTGTGTGTATACACACACATAGCTAGTGTTGTCTCTCAATAATGTTTTGGATCGTTTTATTTGAAGAGAGAACAAATGGGAGGTCTTTTTGTTTTTGCGGAAAACTATAATCAAAGATCTTATGATTTGCAGATCAAACTTCCATACAATATTAATTCTACCAAGTTCATGTGATGTTTTTTTACCATCTGTGATAGTACTCAAAAACCTTAAAAGTACTTGGTTTTGATCTGTTTTGTCATGTCTCTCGAAAGTGAAATTCTTATTAACATACTAACAAAAGAACAAAAAATCAGAAAAAAGAAAAAGACAACGGGACCGAAGAAATCAAAACTATATATAAATACAGCACAGACGAAATTAATGAAAAAGTAGCTATCTAGCATAATTATTTAACCGATGGAATATTGCTGATACAAAAAAGATTGTACCTCTCTCACGACCACGCAGAACATGACTCGATTAACAGCATGTCCGGATCCATAGTATCATTTAACCTAGCCGTATTACTACCGAAAATTATATAAATAAATAAATATATATATATAAGCATTTTTATATAAATATATAAGCATTCCTTTACCACCATTAATTAATGCATGGTGGTAGAGTACTACAGCTGAACTGATGATTTCGGGTATAATATTATATGTTGTTGGTAAAGGAGACGTGTGTGTATATATATATATATACATATATATATATATATATAATGACCAATTAATATGCAACCCCAATACCACCTCGTGATTTCCAACCTTGAATTTTGAATCAGTAACGTACTCAACCATTCATGATTACTGCATCATGCTAAGAAAATCTGAATTGATTTCTTAATTTTGTAAGTAAAGGTTGTTGATCTTATCTCCTTATAAAGTACTATTTGTCAGACTATTATTAGAGATAGTGACGGAGAAATATTGACTGCATGCTTTGAGTGCTCATTCAAAGTTTAACTCCCAATTAATTACCTGTTCTTGCCGAGTGTAAGGCACTCATGTGGAGAGCTAGCTAGCTTTGGATCGAGTCGTGTGCAGACTTGCAGCTCGGAAATGTTAGTACTTTTGAAGGATCAAATGCCCAAGTGATCATTAAGGTTAGCCATAAACAGTGAGGAGGCAAGACATGACCTGGTCCTGGTATGGGCAAGTTATTGATGATATCAGATGGTTTCTAAGTGGAAGACTAGCTGGATGGAAAACTCAATTTGTCCACAGAGAAGGTAATGGTGTAGCTAGCACACCAACTAGCAAAACTGGAATTCACTTATGAAGAAGAGAAGATGATCTGGATTCGAGAGGGTCCCATCATTATTTCTGGCAATCATGTAGTACTGAAAGATATTAAAAATATTGCATTGATTGACTATTGCAATAAAAATATCTGTTTCTCTAAAAAATAAAAAAATAATAAAAAAAAACTATTTTAGGAAGAGAATTTTCTGTGCCTTATTTTCGATTTTGGGCAATTTTCAACTGTGAAACGTTTTTTAGTGTTAGAAATATTCCTAGAGGCTCAAGTGAGAGATAAACATACAAATGGCGTGCCTTATAATAATTTATTGCTGCTTATAATATAAATATTTCAAACAATATTTTTTATTCATTGAATGCTGCTCAAAATACTTATAGGAGTAGTAATAGATGTTTTAGACCCCATTATATATATATATATATATATATTTTCATGAGTACTTGATACTCTCAAAGTTTGGATAAAAACTAATTGATATAGGACTTAATATATTGATCCATGACTCTTCGGAGAATCGATGAGATGAGATGAAATGGTTTCCATCTTTATATCCAATCAGACCCTAGTTTTATTGGGAAACAATAGTACCCTTTATAGTACTCTTCAACTGGTGGGTGTTTTTACACGAATTTGTATCCTAAAATATATCATCACTAGCATATGCACCATCTAACTATAAAAAAATAATAAGTAGTACACTCATCTAATTCTAACCTTAAGATGAATAAGAAATATGTGGAAATGCCTAATATCATTACAAGAAATTAAAAAGGCATATTTCTGGCAAGCCTCTTTGTCGGAAATAGTACTAAACATTGTCGGAAGTGTCCATTTCCGCCTATTTTGAGTCGCCAAGGATCGCCGCTATTGTAGAGCCAAGTAAAATTTTTTGTTGGCGATAATTCTCAGGGTAGCTGCAAATAATAAGCCTTTTCCGGAGATTTATCTCGCCGAAGAAAGTATCATATATTGCCAGAAAAGGAAGCCAAAAAGTGTCTAATTTAGTCTCAGAATATTTCTGGCGATAAAATCTCAGTAAATGTCTATTTGCGGCGCAATAAGATCTAAAAACAATTCCGACAAGCAAAGCTCGCCGCAAATGGTCTCTTACAAAAAAAAAAAAAAAAAAGATACTAGAACATAATACATTAAAATTCACTTTGTACTAAGACAGATTAAATACATCAAATATTGTTTCAAGTACTGTTATGAAAATAATTAACTTCCAATACTTACAGCAGGTCGTACAAGGACAACAACAACTTTAAATGAGGCACTCAGGTATGGCACCTACATTGTGGCAGTGCTGCATTATTACTACTAGATAGTGAAATGTATCCAAAATTGAAATTCATGAGCCAAACTAAGAAGTTATATATATCTTTTGCTTTCTCTGCCATAATGGACACGTTGAATGACTCAATCTCATAGAGGAAAAATAGAACTTTAAAAGAAAGATGAATATCACTGATGATTGTTCTGACCATTGAATCTTTGTAAAAAAGAAACAACCTGTTTTGCTGCATGCACGTGAAACTCTAAGAGCATAGAAGGCTTTCAAAATATACTCAAAACTTAAAAATTGTACCAAAAATTAATATTTTCATGGCTAACATTAGGTGTCAATAAACTATACATCATGTAAGGAAATGTGTACACACACACACACTGATACGTCCAAAATCATTGAGGCTAAAATATTACCTGCAAACCTACTTAGTTTTTTCATAGAAAATTTGCCTTCAGGATAGAACTAAATACAAATTCATCAAGTTTGTACATACCCATGCTGCCTAAGCAAGGCCGTCAAAAAATGCCTGCATGGAAGAAGAATTACATAGAGGCTTGCCAGGATAAAGGGTGCCACTACATTGTAGCTGAAGTATTGTAGTTGATACAATACACCACCAACAGACCCCATATTAGTGACACAACATCATTTGTAATTAATACGCTTGAGATCATCCTGGCATCAGCACCTAGCATTTGATGATAGCTGTCCTAGTATCGGGCACAAAAGCAATACCAGTATACAGCAAGCCAAGACCACAAAGAACAATAACTAAAGCCATGAATGTGCCAAAGATAAAGCAATATGAGCTCAGATAAATCCAGATTACAGATGAATAAAGGCATGAAGTATGAACGAGTCTCAATGTGTGTGTGAATGAGAGAGAGGATCTTAAGTAACAGAATGTCAGTTTAGACACCTACATCAGCCGTCAAGGGAAATTGAGGCCCACCAAAGAGAATTTCACCAAAGCGTAAGAAGGGTACCAGCAGGCTGGAAGTAAAGCATATCAGTAATCAGAATACATAGTGAAAACTGATCTCAACTATAAATGATGAAATCAAAAGCAAATTGGTTTTCTAAAAGCACACAAATACCTCAACTCTATCGGAGTTGCAATAAAGTTTGCCAACATTACACTTGGGGCATGGTAACGAGATCCAAGCAATGCAATAGCCATCCCACATAGAAACACAGTCACCCCTGTCAATGAAGCCCTTGTTCATCTAAAGAATGCTTGCAACACAACAAATAGCTTCACTATTCTTTCCACACACATATATACAAAGCACGACTAATGCACATGGTATATAATAAACTATGCATAATGATTCAAAGATCATATCAATTAATTAGATATACGCACCTTGATATATGCACCTTTTCTAAACTTGGATAAACATGATGAGTGCTTATGGAAAACAAGTAACAACATTTTCATAATATTCATACAAGAGGATACCTGTTTGGAAACGAGGGGAATGAGTTTATCCAATGAGATTCGAAAGGAGAGACAGAGATATTCGACGGGAGGGTGAGAGGGCTGAGGGAAAGGTTACCCATGGTGACTTGACGCCAAGGGAGCGCTCATGGTGGTTGTGGGCAGCAACGCTAGGTGTGGGTACATGGATTTGCTGAGATCCGGGAGGGAGAGAGAGAGAACGTTGGTGAAAGGTTGAAGGGCTAAGGGGGAAAAGACCCACGGTGACTTGACGGCGAGGGGGCCACTCCTGGTGGCGCAGTTGGCAACGGTGGGCAGCTCGTGGAGGGGAAACCGAGGGAAAGGGAGAGAGAAGCTTTGAGCTTGCTTCAGGGAGGAGATCTGCGGTGGAGAATCGGAGGTGGATGGGCCAGCGACATCGTGAAGGGGTGGTGTTGACGTCGTGTTTTGCGGGCCTGGGCTACTCCACAGAGGTAGTGTACCAGTGATCACCTGCACAATAACCAAAGGGGGGCCTCGAGGTCCATTGATCCTCTAATGCTTAAGTCAGTAATTGGTGAAGCAGATGATGAATAGTAGTCAAGACAAGAGTGTATGGTGATAGTGATAGATTACCTTGTTTGCTGCTGGTAGTGTCTTATTTATAGTTACCGACATGAACTCCACAATAGTGGGGTGTTGCATAGCAGGAGATAATATGCTTGTACTGTCGATTCACCGAGCTACTCATGTGCCTTCACCTCGCCAAGCTATGAAGTGCTCAGGGTTGCTATGTATTGCTTGGGCCTTGTGTCGCATTGAATGCAGCATGCCTTCTGCTCTGAGCCGCATTGAATGCGGCATGCCTTCTGTTCTGGGCTGCATTGAATACAACATGCCTTCTGCTCTGGACTGCATTGAATGCGACATGCATTCTCATTAATACTGGGTGTAAACTGTCGCAAGTCTTTTCGTCTGGTACTGAGTGCTAGGTTCCTTCCCTCTCAAGCCTCACCTGCACTTCCTATCTTGCTTCCCGCTGTGAACAGGATCCGACCCGGGCATCATACCCAAGCCTTGACCTGAGTGTCATTGTCTCTCCCAGCCCATATTATGCGCCAGAGCCCTAATCCGGCCTGGTTCAACCCAGATCTTATATCTTGGTTGTAACTTGGGCCCTGCTCTTGGCCCAATCTTTAAAAAAAAAAAAGAAGAAGAAGAAGAAAGAAAAGAGAATTCTTACAATTTCTAACCCACAAATGTGCTAAAAATTCGCAGGGTACTGTAAAGGGGAAAAATCCCTTACATTGGGCTAAGAGTAGGGCCCAGGTTACAACCTAGATATGAGGTCTAGGTTGAACCAGGTCGGAGACATGGGCAGGATTAGGGCTCAAGCGCACAATATGGGCTGGGACGGACAGTGACACTCAGGTCAAGGCTCGAGTATGATGCCCGGGTAGGATCCTGTTCACAACGGGAAGCAAGACAACAAATGTAGGTGAGGCTTGAGATGGAAGGAACCTAACACTCAATACCAGACGAAAAGACTTGCGACGATTTACACCCAGTATTAATGAGAAGGCATGCCGCATTCAATGCGGCCCAGAGCAGAAGGCGTGCCGCATTCAATGCGACACAAGGCCCGAGCAATACACAGCAACCTTGAGCACTTCATAGCTCAGTGAGGTGACGGCATAGGGGTAGCTCGACGAATTGACAGCACAAGCATATTATCTGCTGCTATGCAACACCCTACTATCGTGGAGACCAGGTCGGTAACTATAAATAAAACACTACCAGCAGCAAACAAGGTAATCTATCACTATCACTACACATTCTTGTCTTTACTACTATTCATCATCTCCTTCACCAATCACTGACTTAAGCATCGGAGGATCAATAGACCTCGAGGTCCCCCCCTTTGGTTACTGTGCAGGTGATCGCTCGTACACTGCCTGCGTGGAGTTGCTCAGGCCCGTGAAACACGACTTCAACAGGTGGTGCCATCGGTAGCAACGGCGACGACGACGACGACTGGGTTGCGTGAGGAAGAGAAACCCACAAGAGAGAAAGAGAGGAGTGAGCTGGAAGGGAAGGAGAGAGAGGGGAAGAAAGAAAACACAAACCTTTGGGATGGGGGAAAAATAATAGAATGCAGGATTTTGATATGGTAACTTTTTCCGGCAACTATTTGTCGCCGCAAATATACCTTTGCAATAAGCGTTTTCCCGGCAGCCAAGTATCACGCCGCAAAAGGTTAATAATCGCTGCAATAAGTCTCAACGAAAATTTCATCATATCGTTCCATTCCCAACAAGTTTTTTTTGTGGCGACAAAAAGTCACTTCAGTAAATTGCAGTGAAAATTTTTTCACCGTAAAATTTCATGATATTGTCCCATTCCCAACAATTTTTTTTGCAGTGACAAAAAGTCGCTATAAAAAATCAAATTTCTGGCTTTTTCCTATTTTGCCGGAAAGAAAAATCTACTGTAGTGAAAATCATTTTTTGTGTCTAAATTTCAATCGTTACAAATAAATTTAGCCACAAATATCACTTTTTCTTGTAGTGAATTAATGTGTGGTAGAACCTTGACAATTAATTCTTAAAGCGAGTAGTACTATACATTAAAATCACTTAAATCCTTAAATATTTCTTGATTTACACCATGACCACTTCCCATGAGTTTAATTTTTAAGCAACAACACCAAAATTAGATCATAGTCTTAAAAATGACTTTCGAATAAGCATTCGATCCAGCGGGAAATTATAAGTAATATTGCACGATGCAAAGTAATACAGATCTTTATTACATTTTTTTTTAATCTGCATTCATTTTCTAAAAAATATATAATACATAATATCAACTGTAACCTTTAGATTACTTTATTTTCTTCCTTTATTTGTTCTCTTTTCTCTTTTTAGTTAGAGAAAAGCTTGTCTGCCGCCTCAACTTGACCGCTACAGTATACCGCTTGGACAATTTTTTTTTTTTTGAACTTAGTGCTTAAGGAATTGATTTTAAGTGTATTAGTATATATTTTTTTTAAATATATTAAAAAAATAAAAACACAAAAATTGACTAACGGTATAAACGAGCGGTGCTACTCAGGCGGCAGAGTAGCACTGCTCTTTTAGTTATTTAACAGAAACTTTTTTTTATTAATTGTACTCTCGCACCCTTTTCCACTTAAAAAGAGAAATTTAATAAAATCAAGGTTAGGGAATATAAATTAAAAAATTAAATTAAATTTATATCTTTTCGTCAACTTACACTTTTAAGACAAGCGACGGTTTAATATAACAATATCAAAATAGAGATTCTAAGTAACGTCTTGGATTTGACAAAGAGATTAGAGATAGGGGATATCATTGAGAGAATTAATTAATTACGTGTTGAAAAACTTATTTTGTCCTCTTGATGTGTCTTTAGATGAAAGTAGAGTTGACGAGCTTTATAACCACATGTAGTACTGTTTATCTGGGTTTCGGCTCAGAAACCCGAGTATACTCAGACTGGAACCCGGGTTTCAAAATCGGGCCGAAACCCAGATTGAAACCAGTTTTTAAAATCCCAGAACCTGAGTTTGGGATGCACCCGATTTTTTTTTTTTTAATTAAAGCTTACATGTTATGAATATTTTTTTTTTATGAATGTTTTTTTTTATGAAAAAAATAGTTATGCAGCATTCAAACTCTATTTATTTAATTTTTTAAATCAAAACTTACATGTTCCTTGACCATCAATAAAAAGCCACGTGGAGAAGAGAGTAAAAAAAATCATAAAATGGATGATTCATTAGACATAATATATGCATTTTCCTTTTGAGGTTCTATTCGTTTAGTTGCTAGAAAGAAACAAAAAAAAAAAATCAAGACATTCAAACCGAGAAAAAAAAAAAGATTCCAAGTTTAAAATTCTATACCCGGATTGGGTGTACTTGGATTTTTCTATGCAAATACCGGCCCGGATTTGTTCCCGACCTGAACCTGGTTATTCAGGTTCTGATTAGGTCGAGAAAAAACCCAGCCTGGATTAACAGACCTCCACATGATCTTGGTTATATTATTCCCTCGTTGATCTTTTGTCGAACAAGTTATTGGCATCCGAATGGCCAATCTTAGAGCTCTTGCATCTATGATGTATGTGGGCGCCGGCCAGAAGGTAATACTTACTATTTGCCCAGTACATTAATTTACCCACAATCGGCCTTTATAAATTATAACCTCCAGCACAAATATAGATTTTAACTGAGAAAGCATTCGAATTGGAAAAAGATTGATGGCTACACAATCGCATCAGTAACATATTTTATCATTCATCTCTTATCTGTACTCGTAGCTAGTGGTTTATTTACGTACTGATTTACAAGTACTGGATTAATATTTTAAAAGGCCAACGTATAGCATTAAATTATGCCAGCGATAGGTTTTACAAGTTTTATAATAGTACGTAGCAGACAACTATAAACCAGAAGAGAGTCACAAGCTTTCCATACTAGCAATATTTAATTCAAATAACTTAAATTAGATAAGTGCTGATTTAATATTATATTTTAGGTTGGGTGGCAAGCTCCTGCAACCTGACCCGTCTACCCAATCGGCTGTTCCACTAGAGGAGGGTAACTTGTACGTCCACCCTAGATGCATGTGCGGGTGGGTTCAACACTCAGAAAATTGGGTGCGGGTGCGGGTGCGGGTGCGGGCGCGGGCGGGTGGGTACCCCCTGTCCGAAATTTAACCCACCCACTGATCATACACTTTTAAAAAAAAAAAAAATTCCTAACTATAAATTCACAAATTTTTCTCGCTCCTCTCATTTATCTCATTCCTCTCTCGGCGTCTATTCCTATACTCTTCTCTTCCTCTCCTAGTCTTCTCTTCTCTATCCTTCCTCTTCTCGTCTCTTCTCTTCTTATTCTCCTCCTCCTCTTAGCACGACTAGGGCTTGGTCGTGGATCTCTACGACTCAAGACCACGGCCATCGCCGTGGATCTGTAAGTTAAAGACCCAAAGGTGCAATCGTGGGCCTGTAGGGTATATATCCACAAATCTTCAAATTTACGTGATTTTGTGCAATTTGTTAGATTTGTTGAGACTTTTTGTTTGGATTTGTGTGATTTTCTAATGTATATGTGATTTTATTGGATTTTCTTTTTTTTTTTTTTGTGAAAAATATGTTGTCGAATGGGGTGGATGGACAATGGTGGCATCAATCCATCTGCCCAGCAATTAGATGCAGACAGTCAGAGATATGGGTGGGGATGGAATACTGCGGGAGTCAATTTAGTGAGTGCAAGATGGGCGGCTATCCTCCCGTAGCACCTCTAGATATTATAACAAAAATTTTGAGTTTAAATTCAGATTTTATAATTTATTTAATTTAATTAAATATTCAACGTATTTACTCACTCATTAAATATTTATTAAATGGGGAAGAACAAGGTCGGAGCATACAATAAAACATGCACCTTAATGAGGGCCAAAAACTGAATGGTAATGTTGATTCTTCATCAATGGATGTAAAGGTGGACAGTCTTATGCGCGTCAAAAGGGCACCACTATATGTAGGTAAGACCTGATCTCTCTGATCTGGAAAAGAGAGCAAGGTATCCAACTCTTATGCGCGTCAAAAGGACACCAGATCAGACTCATGTACTTTTCCTCCTCAGATTCTTCTACAAAGCATGCACCTGTAAAGAGTATCACTTTGGCATCAGTTCACATCAATTAATATTAATGCCTTTGATTTGTTTCAGGTTGAGAAGTCCTGTACGATTTAAAGATAAACACATTATCGACTTTATAAACAGTTACTTCACTCTTCTTATTAAATTTTTTATAAAAAATATATATTTTTATATATATCAGAATAGATTAATCTGTGATCGATGATGTGCTCCTGCGATTTACCCATAAAATGATACTATCAAAAATACTGACCCCACACATGAGGAGACGTGTTAAAAAGTCTCATATGACTTAAAGATAAATTCATTCTAGACTTTATAAAGAGTTATTTCACTTTTATGAATAGAAATGAATGTTTCTATATTTCATTATAACCCATTTAAAATTAGAACGAAATCAAATCAGTGCAAATAAAATTAGGACGGCGATCTTGTCTTTGGACGGCAAAAGTAGAGCCACACTAATTCGTGAGGAATTAAGGAATTTTAGGGTTAAAAAAAAAAAAAAAAAAAAAGAAGCCACCTGGAAAGAGAGGCTGCATATTTTCGGTCTGTGGGCAAATGCTGGCAATGAGCATCGAATATTTTGAACTACTCTTTCGTGAGATATACTACTTAGTTCATACTGTTGGCAAATAAATTAATCAGTGAATAATTCTATATATAATTATAAAATATATAAATATCGTGTAATTATTTTTAAAAAAAATAGAGTTCAATATTAAAAAATTTATTTTTTTATACAAATCTCATATTTTATTATTATTTTTAAAATAATTATATAATAATTACATAATTGACAGTTATAAATATATTTTTCCCTAATTTCCGAGGTGCACGTACGTTATTCCTTGATCTGTGTGTGTATATATCCAGCCTGTCGTTTATACAAAATTGGGCCTACTTTTTCAGCCAAAATTTCTCTCATCTGGTCGCCGATCATAACTTTCTCCTTTAATCGCCGATAACATGCAATTCAGCCTACTTTTACCGTCACCACATTAGTACCGTTGATTTTTTCTTTTTAGGCGACGCATCTTGGAAAGTACTCTTTTCGGACTACTTTTATTATTAAGGGGAATAAAACGGCCACTTTGAAGTCTTCAACTCATGAATCTCAGAATAAAGAAATTAATTTGGTTCAATTCGTTTTTAATTTTTCTCATTACCTGTCCCCCTTATCTGTCAAGCATAAATAAGGCTGAATTTGACAACTAATAATATTATTATTCTTTTCAGTTTAACATCGGACTTCTTATCTGAATTAATGTATAAATTTTTTTGTTTTGTTTTTATACACATATTTGGAAAGGATGGTTTTGAACTCCTAACCTCTATTTTAGAAGTTGAGTGTTATGTCAATCAGATTACAAACTTTTAATAAAATGTAGAGAGTCAAGTAGAAGAAATATAGATATTATTATTTATATATATATATATATATGAATTCTTAAATAATATTAAATATTTAAAAATCTACTTTATTAGATTTTTTTTTTTATATCTTTCTCTTTTGTTTGCTCGGAAAAACTTCAAAACTTGCAGTCGAATATTTACGAAGAAAATATGGATTTATTATGAGAAAATAATTTTTTAAAAAATTAAAATTCATGAATTAAAAGTCATCCTTTCATGTACATATCATTGGTGTAAGTATATATGAATCGAATATTGCTGGTTTCCAAAGTTATTCCATCTTTTTTTTTTCCCTTTCGGTCAATGGTGTGCGTAGCTTCTCCCTTCATATGTCGTTCACTTCTCTCTGTTTTTTTCTTTTTCTTTTTCCTTTTAATTTATCAGCCGTACAAGAATATACAATTGAATTGACCAGCAGCCACAGTTTGTCAAATGCAAATAAATTAACATAATAATATTCCTCCTTAGTTTGTAGTAATCGGAACAAAGATCTTCCGACGTTGCCATTTATTTTCCGTTGGTGTTTGGTTGGTAGGAAGCATCCTAGAAATCATGTAAGCCACGTTTTTGTTTTTTGTTTTTTGTTTTTTTTGTTAGTTTCTGTTTGTTTCCTTCTTAATAAAATTAGAACATCTTATAAAACGTCTTCGCACATTTGAAACGTTTGACGAAAAGTCTAAAAATGTTGTTGTTCGATAAAATCCTGAAAAGGATATTAATTGACTCAATTAATCGAGATTGTAGTTAAGTTTAAGGTCACTTTGGACTTTCAAGATGAAAAATCATAGAATTTTAAGATGTAGAGGATGGATATTAGAAAAAATGTATTTATAAATTTCATTTTTTATACTTTTAACACATTCCTGATGTGAAATTAAAAAATATTGGTATTTTGGATATTTTAAAATTATAATGAATCTCACTATAAATAATACATTAACACACAGATTTGTGTATAGCATTAAGGAAATCATATCACCTCATTTTTCAAAATTTAAAGTGGCTTTAATACCAAAAAAGAAATAATGATACTAATTTACTAGACATGATTAAATGCTTAATATATATGACATTATTCATTTTCTGTATTACCGGAATAAAATCTTTTTATAGTAATTTTAAAATGGAGTAATATTAGGTATAATTTTAAAATGTACAAATCTCACATTTTCTATTTGAAAAAAAATAGAATTTATTATTAAAAAAAATTATTTTTTTATATGGATCTAAGATTTATTTACTTTTTTCAAATGAACAGCATGTGAGACTTTACATTCTAAAACTATAAATATAGTTTTTTTAAGATGTGAGGTGAAAAACATAGAAATATAACGTGAAACAAACAATATTTACGACTTCCATATATATATTTTTTAATCATGATAGATATTAATCAATAAATTTCATAAGATATATTTTTATATAAAGAAGTGTTATCGTCACATATAGATGTCACAAAAGTAAATTTATAAATTAACATATTTGTCTCTTTATATATATATATATATGTGTGTGTTACTCAAGTAAAGTTATAAGTAGGGGTGTAAAAATTAACTGAAAAATTAGACCAGACCGGCCCGAACCAATAGAACTGGTTTTTTATAGTAGATTTTTTTTTTTACATAACAGATTTTTTTTATAAAGCAGATTTTTGTAAATAGTAATAGATTTTTATAGAACAGATTTTTTTTTTTATAAACTAGATTTCTGTAAATAGTATCAGATTTTTTACATAACAGATTTTTTATAACAATTTTTTTATAGAAGATTTTTTTTTTTATAAAAATAAAAATTTAAAGTAGTTTTTTTTATAGACAAATTTTTTATGACAAATTTGTATTTTGTTAAAACTAAAAAATCAAATCGGACCGGAACTGATAAAATCAGAGATACTAGTTTAAGAGAATAATCAATACATAATCAATTTTTAAAAATACAAAATCAATATATACATGTTCAATCTGAAATTTTATCTAAAACTAAACTGGACCGAGGTTACACCCGTGGTTATAAGGAATCTTGCATGCACTATTTTCGCTCGTCTGAAGGCCTAGGAGGAATAATAGACTTTAGAAATTGGCCTCGCTTATATTCTTTCTAGACACTTGTAATGTCGCACAGCTCATAGCCTCATAGATCCACTTCTCCACGTTTATACGACACTCCTTTGCTGACTTCAACCTTCAAAGTTCCATTCCATGCCGTCGAACTAAACGCGGAACGGTTTTTCTTCCAATCGGTCCACTCCTCTTTTCGAAAATCCCAAAACACCCCGATCCAGCCTTTATTATCCCCAACCCATCCATTGTACGAACCAAACAGTATTCCTTAAGAAAAACCGAACCTTCCACAGTTCCCTGCTCTGCTCCCACGATATAACCAACACCTCCACCCCCCTTTCTCTCCTCACGACCAACCCAGAAGGAAGATTTCTCTTCAGAAAGAGCTGACAAGATTAAAGTGATCGAATGGGACTCAAGAAGAATAGGTGGATTTCCTTCAAGAAGCAGAGGGGGGAGACCTGGAGATCGAAGTTCTTCTTTGGGTCTGCGTTCAAGTCTGCGTTCAGGTGGAAGAGGCTGAATCTGAAGCTGTCTTTTGTGGACGACCTACTTTTCAGGATTGCGTCCGTGTTCGAGGCTATTGTTTTGGTTACCAGGCTGTGTTTCTTCTATCTCTGTTGTGGCTGCCATTTTTGAATCTGTATGGTTTTGTTCTCTGACATCTGTGTGTTTGTGTGTCCATTTGACTCTGATTTCTGTTAATATATGCATTCTCTGTTTTGAGAGATGGAACATGGGGGTGTGGATGCGAGATGGGGGCTTGTTCGATGCCAAAACTACCCAGAATGGATGGCTAATGTATATTTTAATGTTCAAATGTAATGTTCGAGAAGTTTTTGTTAAAAAATAGTCTCATGAAGTTGTCCGTTGTCTCTTCTATTTATAGTTTATGCCCGTCGATTTGGTTGTTTTCCTTTTCTGTTCTTGTTCCACCCCCTCCCTCCCCCCTTTCCACTCTCTTCCTTGTATGTTGTTCTTGAAAAGAACGAGAAACACAAAAGAAGGCATTGCAGACATGCAGTTTCCAACCTTTGTATGGAATGAAAAGCTTTTGAAATTGATTCTTCAAATGAACAACCTGATGTTTGTTGCTTGGCTTGCTGTGGATAGATGGAGATCAGCCGCCCATCCTAAAGTTTCTGTAGAATATTTAAATGTTTGTCGACAGGCCAAACCGAACTGTAATAAACCCCTTTATAATGCCATTTGTCAGTAAAGACGTGAACTTTTCATAAAAAATGATGCAGATCTTGGGATATAATAACAGAAAGTTTAGAGGAATATTGGAGTTTTTATGATCTGTTTGGTTTCTACACCTAATCTAGAGAGACAGAGACTCCGTGTTAGCCGTGAGGCTGTTCAACGGCCATTAAAGGGCTGTTCTTTTTTTTTTTACTTAGGCTATAAGACTTCGTTTGATTTCAAGACTAGTTGAATTCATTTTAATTTTAAACTGAATCTAATATTTAACATTCAACTCTTAAATTACTATATTTATTTCAATTCAAAACTTCTTTATATGTGAGATTTATAATTTTTTTTAACTTAATACATCTTTATACGTGAGATCTACAATATTTTTTTACTTTCTATAAAAAATATTGAACTTATTTTAATATCTAAATATATTTTAAATTAAAATTAGATAGGCCTTACATAAATCTATCTAATACTCAACTCATTATTATTTATAAAGAATTGAATTCAATTGCTCGACATTCAAATACAGCCGAGTACTCAAGACTGCTTAGCTCTTCTACAGTAATATTTGTCACTTTTTCTCTCTCTTCATTCTTTCTAATATCAATTATCAACGGCTACGGTGCACTTTTCACTGAAATAATTAACAAAAATTAGTCCCATGAGAAAGACTGGACACCACACGAACAATGACCATATATAGAAAGACGCGGAGATTGAATACGTGGCCTCTCATATATTTTTTAGAGTAATTTCGTTGGATTAATTAAAATTAAAAGATATCTTTTTATAAATATAAGATAAATTTAACTTTTAATTATTTCACTCACATAAATTTTTACATTAAAATATCTATTTTTTTATTATATAACAATACAATAATATAAGATGAATTTGATTTTAGTTATTTACATTAAATCTCTATATTAAATTATATATTTAATCATTATATAGTAATGAATAATTAATAATTTCAAAAATATTTAATTTTTTTAATTATTAATTTATTTTATTTTATCATATTTTACTATTCTATCTATTATATATTAATTAATAATCATATTCTTATTAAATTAATATACTAATTGTGATAAAATATGTGATAGAAAGAAATAAAGAGAAAAATAAATAATAAAATATGTATTTGATGTATGTACAATAACTTTTAAATTTAAAAAAAAACTTTTAAAATTACTGTAGCTAATTTAGCTAATCTATTATGAATATATTTTACTCTCTAATAATTAAATATTCAATAAATTTAAGTTTTACATAATCCAATAAAAGTGTTATAAGGTGATGAATTTTCGTCAATCATATTCGTGATGGAACTGTGGAAGTGACCGACTATCTTCCTCTTATTATTATTCTTATTATTTTTAGGGGCGGCTATTATGCCGCCCCATTTTGACCGCTGGGAATACCGCCCAGCGTAAATTTTTTTTTTTTTTTCATATTTTTTTAACATATTTAAATATATTTAAAAAATAAAAAAAATATACTAATATATTTAAAATCACTTCCTTAACCACTAAGTAAAAAAAAAAATTAAAAAAAAATAATTTTTGACTAGGTGTCAAATAGAAGTGTCAAATTAGAGAGGTAAAGTAGACTTTCTCTTATTTTTAAACAAGCTCGATATATTATATTTAACCCATAGCCAGACCATTGAATAAAATTCAATTCTTCACAAACACCCATTTACAATTAGTACAACACTAAAAAAAAAATATTGAGAACAAATAAGCGCTCATTTAGATAGTGAGATGAGATGAGATGAAATGAGATCGTTTTAGATGAGTTGAATAAAATATTATTAAAATATTATTTTTTAATATTATTATTATTTTTAATTTGAAAAGATTAAATTTTTATTATATTTTATATAAGAATTTGAGAAAGTTATAATGATGAGATGAGATAAGATGAAATATTTCTTATATCCAAATCAGACCTAAATCAACACTTAACATGAATATCTAATTACGCCAACTACAGGCCCTTGAAAAAAGAAAAAATCTAGTTATCATTCATTTTTCTATCACCTTTTTATCATTGCATGATATGGTATTAGATGATAAGTTTATAAATAAAATATAATAAATAATTTTTAATTATCTAATATCACATAATAAAATAATAAAAAATAATAAAAATTAAGATGATGAATATTACTCACTAGCTATATAGGTCGCCTTCTTCAACCAGTTAAGGCTAGCTGCTTAGGTTCTCTTAAAAAACTCTTTAAAAAACAAAATAATTATCACACATTTTCAGCAAATTCAAAGCCTGTCAGCTTAAAAGCATGCAGCAAGCACCATGGCCTAAAGTATATATAATCATCTCTACTTTGGAAACAAAATCATCAACTCCGTTTTGAAAATAAAATCATTCCTGTTTGACCAGCTGTCAAGTCTTGTCCTATTCTTCGGCGGTCTTAATCTCGATTAAATGTGTATTTAAATCTTAATATAAAGTGAATTGAGTTGAGTTGATAAAATATTATTAAAATATTATTTATTATTATTATTATTATTTTAAAATTTGAAAAAGTTAAATTATTTATTATATTTTATATTGAGATTTGAAAAAATTATAATAATGAGTTGAGATAAATTGTGTTTTTAAACGAAGTCTCTGAAATGCAATTCGGGAACCAAAAACTATCCCAATGGGATTTCTTTTTTTACCGAATGATTAAGAAAATATTTTTTTAAGAATGTTGTAAATTTTTTATTTTTTTAAAAAATATTTATAATGATTAAAAAAATACATAAAAAAATTACATCATTTGGGACATTTTTTGGATCCCGAATTGGGGACCCGTAGCAGTACTCCTCGATTAATTATACATCTAATGTCTCGTACGTCTAATGTCTCATATCTATGCTTGGATGATCCTCTCCTCTCGCGTGGTGGTTGTACTTGAAACGCTCATTTATATCTTACTTAATTATAAATAACTGAAAATAAAAGAGGCAAATTACATGGTTCGGTGCAAGTATTCTGCAAGTATTCTGCACAAGTACTCCAATAGTATCTCTCTAGTCTTGTAGTTATCCGGAGCTCTCTTGCTAGTCTCTTCCTCTGGCCGTCGATCCTCGCTCTCTCTCACGAAACCCCAAATCAAAAGTCATCTCTCATCTTTACATCTCATCCCCAAATTATTTTATGTTCGATCCTCCAGCTAGCTTTATGTCCTGTAAGTAGCCAACAACTCTCATTTCCTGATCCATTTCTCCTTTATACTTTTGCATACCGAGCTTTCAATTTTTCATGTACTCCTAGAACTCAGCAGTGCTAGTGCATTTTTAAAGTTTGGCTAAATATCAATTAAATATCTTATTAAAGTTGTCAAAATGAAGATCAAGCTCTACATATGAGTTACAGTACTATCAAAATTTCTTTCAAATTTAAAGATATACTGTTCATCTTCAAAAAAATTATTTTATTCTAAAAATATACACCAATTGCATATTGGGACATTGCTTACTTTCTTACTACTCGATTGAGTCTTTTACATTGGGATGCTGGATAAAATATTAAATTATTAAATTATTAATTAACCTATAATTAGTGTAGTTGCAAAATGTGAAAAAAAAAATTAAAAAAAAAATTATATTATTATTTTGCATGCTAATCCAATATGGAGTTATATCTTGTATGATTTTGATTTTATGCAAAATATGTACTTTTATCTAAATTTTAAAGATGATTTTGATGAAATCTATACCAATCGGATTTACCCACTTATATATTTTACTACTATCAAAATAATTCAAAACTGGGAAAAAGAAAGAAAGAAAGAAAGAAACAGCATACCCTCGATGCATGTTTCGAAATAATGAACTGTGAAGTGCGTGAAGTTATAATGATTGTGTCTATTCATCTGGAGAGGAAAAAAGTAGTAGAATCCGAAGGTGTAACTCACTAAATTAATAGTCTTTCATCATTTCAGTAAATTCATTTACAATCCGAGTTGTTTTTACTTTTCTTCTGTTTTTCTTTTCTTTTTCCTCCAATTGTTCGAAGAATGGACCAAAGTAAATCCTATGCCTGTAACAAATGAGAAAAGCTTTGACAGGCAAGAGAATTTGGAAAAATTTCCTCTATATTGATTTCTAGATCTTACTTTTCTTTATATCATATACAGTATTGCGTGTAAGAAGAATGAATATAGCCTAGCTGTTGCTAGACAACAAACATAGCTAGAAAACAAAAAACTTTATAGAAAGAATATTCTATCCTATGAGTTGTACAAGCAAAATAGAATCTTTTAGAGCCTTCGAGTATAATCTGATTCCTCTTTATTTCCACCACGCTTCTTTCTTGTGTTTCTTGAACAACCAGCAGTGCATGTTGATGTGGCTTGGGCTGATGACTGTACTAGCAGATCACTTGCCAATTGGTCAGTTTGTATCTCATTCTTTAAAAGCCCCTAGCAAGGTGGAGAATAGATGTCTGCTACTCCCATCTTGGTCATATGAAAATAGAAACTTGAGGAGTTTAGAGCCTTAGTCATAATGTCTGCAACTTGGGATCTAGTATGCACATACTCAGTGACAATACTTCCACCTTGTATCTTATCTCGAATAAGATGACAATCAATTTCTATATGCTTAATCTTTTCATGGAAAACATGGTTATTAGCAATGTAGATGGCTGATTTGTTATCACTGTATAGAGTAACTGCTTGATTATGTTCAATCTGTAAATTCTTGAACAAATACTTGAGCCAAATCAACTCACAACAAAGATTTGTCATTGCTCTATATTCGGCTTTAGAGGATGATCTTGAGATCACATTTGTTTCTTTGACTTCCAGGATATTAGAGATGAACCTATGAATACACAATAACCTGTCACATATCTTCTAGTATCTGGACAGGCCCCCCAATCTAAATATGAATATCCTTTTAGCTGGATCTCAGATTTTGATAAGTAAAATAAGCCCTGCCCTGGAGCTTTCTTAATGTACCTCAAAACTTTGTGAGCTGCATGGAGATGTGGAACTCTAGGCCTATCCATTTACTGGCTTAGTAATTGGACAGAATAGGAGATGTAAGGTCTTGTTATAGTTAGATATAACAGTGGCCGAATCAACCTTCTGTAAATGGAAGGATTAGGAAGCAGGTCCCCCTCATCTTTGGCTAACTTGACATTTTGATCAAGAGCGATTCTCGTTGGTGTTGACCCTATAGTGCCTGAATCTGCCAAGATGTCTAGAGTATATTTTCTTTGACATACGTGTATGTCCTGTTGTGATCTGGTCACTTTAATACCAAGAAAATACTTCAATTTTCCTAGGTCCTTAATTTTGAACTTGGAATCAAGGGAAGTTTTGAGACTATTAATAGCTTTCATGCAATTTCCAGCTATGATTATGTCATCAACATAAATAAAAATAGTTGTGAATGAGTCTTGAGTTGACCTGTTAAACAAACTGTAGTCAGCCTTAGATTGTGTGAAGCCATGCTGAGTAATGAAGCTAGACACCTTTGAATACCACTACCGTGAGGCTTGTTTGAGTCCATACTAACTTTTACGAAGCTTACACACCTTTGGACTACCATCCTTAACATAACCATGGGTAATTGCATGTATACTTTCTCATCTAAGTCACCATGCAAAAAATCATTGTTGACATCCAATTGATACAAAAACCACCCTTTTATGGCTGCAAGAGCAAGTAAGGTACGGACAGTAACAAGTTTTGCTACTAGGAAGAAAGTCTCATGGTGATATAATCCCTCTTGTTGTGTGTAACCTTTTGCCACCAATTTAGCTTTATATCTTTCAATGCTGCCATTAGCATTGAATTTTACTTTATATACCCATTTGCACCTTGTTGCCTCTTTATTAGGTGGTAGATCAACAATGACCCATGTATCATTTAACTCAAGTGCTTCTCTCTCAGTTCTCATGGCCTGACACCATTCATGAGAGTTTACAGTCTCTTGATAACTTCTAGGTTCAGATTGTGCAATTATGGAAGTGACAAAGGCCTTATGAGAAGTGGATAACCTATCATAGGACATGCTAGCACTAAGAGGACAGGGAGTACCTGAGGTGATGGAGCCCTTTTTCTTGCCCAAGTTCTATAATGGAGCAAGTGAAGTGGCTTGCTGACATATGTAATCTTGTAGATGTGAAGGAACTCTCCTGATTTTGGTAGATCTTCTAAGCAAATGATGAATGTGTTGATTTGTTTCTATATTAGAAACATGCAGGCTAGATTGGAAATTGCTTGTACTAGCATTTTCAGAATTTTCTATGGGACTAGAAATGGGTGCAGATTGGTCTTCAAGTTGTGTGGATTCAATGGTTAAAGTGGTGCAGGTTGATCTTCGAGTTGTGTAAAACTATTTGGTATAGAGACCAGAGGGTTTTGAGGAAGGTAAGGATCAGTGGAATTTAGGAGAGGTGTTTCTTTGCAAGGAAAAATAGTTTCATGAAAGATTACATTCCTAGATATGAACACTTTCTTGATTTCCAAACCAAATAATTTGTATCATTTGATCTCAGAAGGATATCCTAGGAAAATGCATCTCCTAGCTCTCTAGTCAAATTTATGTATGCCATTTTTTAGAGTAGTGATAAAAGCAAGGCACTCAAACACCTTTAGGTAAGAATACATTAGTTTGTTTTGGAATAAAAGCTCAAAAGAACTTTTGTTATTTAGAAGGATAGAGGGGGTTCTATTAATAAGGTAAACAACAGTCAAAATACAATCATTCCAGTATTTTAATAAAATTTCATTTTGAAACCTTAGAGCCCCTGCAACATTCAAAATCTGTTGATGTTTTCTCTCATTAATGGCATTTTGTTAAGGGGTTTCAACACATGTTTTCTTATGTATAATCCATTTTTCAAGGTAAAATTGTTTCATGTCAAATTCCCCCCCCCCCCCCCCCCCCCCCCCCCCCCCCCCCCCCCCCCCCCCCCCCCCCTTTGTCATTGCTAATGATTTTAATCTTAGTTTCAAATTGAGTTTCAATCATGGCACACAAATTTTGTAATGCACTAGTAGCTTCATATTTTAATTTAAGCATGTATATCCATGTACATCTACTAAAATCATCAACTATAGTAAAAAAGTAACGAGATCCATTATAACTAATTTCATTGCAAGGTCCCCAAAGATCACAATGCATTAAATCAAAACACTTTTCTGACTTGTGTTGACTAACAGGAAAAAGGAGGTTTGTGTAACTTAGCTAAAGGACAAATAGAACAAGGTTTGAGATTAGCAAGCTTGGGAATGACAGCTTCTGAATGAAGTACAAAATGTGATGGATGTCCCATTGTAGTGCCAGAGATCAAAGTCTTTAATGTAATTGAAAACAGAAGCTGGAATGGTGGAAGGAGTAGTCATTTGAGTCAATGTTTCTTGAAGAGTTGTAGGAGAGACCACTGATTGCAGCATATGATAGAGACCATAACCCATTCCAGTCATTTTCTGAGTCAAATGATCCTGTATGAAACAAAGATTAGGAAAGAAAACAACACATGAAGCAAATCACCGTACTTGGCCTATATATAGGCCACGGGTTCTTCAATTAAAATCTTTCGAGTTCATCATCTTCCTCTCTTGTCTTAGTCATATTCTATTCTTGTTGATTTGTGTCTTATTCTGTATTTTTGTTGGTGAAACCGTGAGCTTGTGAAGCTTTGCCGAGCTCTATTGGTTCTAAAATTTTGTACTTCAATCGGTTTATTTTGGTGAAATGTTGAAAATTGCCGTGTGTTGAGTTTCTCAAAACTTTTTCTTAGATTGAATTCTTTTGAGAGAACCCACTAGAAAAGTCACTGATTTCACCATTGCCGCCGTTGTGCCGTCACCTTGAGCAACACCCCTCTCGAGTGATCTTTCAGAAATTTCCAATTTCGTGTGTATGTAATTTTCCAGTTTTATAATAATATTGTTATAATTAAACTGTTGATTTTGTTAGTCTGTTGGAATTGGGCCTTGGGCCATTGAAGTGTTGGGTTGTAATTGTAATTGGTTTTGGTGTTGGGCCGGATTGGAGGACGGGATTACGCGTGTAGTTCTAAAACTGTGTAATTGTAAATGGAGGGTTATTTAATGTAAATGAGTTATTTAATATTTCATCCAATAAACTGTTGTAATGCATATTTATCGTCTTTAATAAATTGTGTTGTGATGTCACGTTGTCTGTTTGGAATTGAGATTGATTATGTGGGTGCGTGTGTATCACGACCCCAAGCCGAGATGGGGCATTATCTCGGTGGAGCTCCTCTGGTCACTCGGGAGCGTAACAGACTGACGTGACGTCCCCTAAGTTGTCGCAGGGCGACGACAGGAACGGACGAGACGATAACGCTCTCGTACCGATTCCGTAACCTTTTGGCTGGTGAGGTCAGAGGATGCTTAGCCATGTACGTGCCGGGCGCAGAACTGGGCATCGCTCGTTACGAAATCTCATGCACGGACATTACCCGTGATGTGACGATGAGAGCCAGGGTATGCGAACGGTCCATAGGGGAGACTGTGGTGCATGCATAATTTTGTAATAATTATGATTGGGCCAAAATTGAGATTTTAGGCTTGAGTATTAAAAGGGTATTTTTGGGAAAAAGAATGTGGTTTCGTTTTCTGCAATATTTGTCTATATAGGGACGTGTGAATTTATTAATATGTTTTAAATCTCCTGGATGTTGTTTTGATTAATTACTTGCTGAGATATCATAATCTCATTGTGGTGTTTTACCCTACGGTTCCGTTTTATGGTGCCGTAGAATCTGACGCAGAGCCCGAGTATGAACCCGAGGGATCAGCTCCGCCGGAGGTCTGAGTTGCTGAGATACTTTCTACAAACAAACGTCTAAGAAACAACCCAACCTCACCCTTCATAGAAGGAGATGACTCAATAATTTTGATTTATAATTTTGGTCATTTAATTTCTGAATATATACCAATAAGATTTTCATTAATGCTTTCTCTCCCCGATTAACTTTATAAATAAAAAACCAAGAACATGAAATTAAGCTTAGGCTAAAATAGAGGCAATTGTATATATATATTTATATAATGAATCCAATAAATCTTTGTTCTATATCTAACAAATATTGTTGTTTTCTTTTTGTCTTTCTAGAAATCGAAGTGGCCGGATGCGTGCGTGAGTGCGTGCTCGATCGAGAGATTAAAAAAACAGATTGGGTATACCTACCGTACAGGGCAGTGGCGGAACCACATATATCTTGGCCCCCAAATTTTTTTATAATTTACAATTTTTTCTTATATTTTTCATCAAAATTTTATGTATATAGAAATTGGTCCCACTCAAAAAATAATTATAAACCTTACGTATTCTCCAAAATTTTCTAAAATCTGTATACATGTAGAAATGTCTCTCTAACTTTTTCTTATATGGCCCAAGATTTTATTTAATTTCTATATTTCATATATTAATTATAATGTAGTCCCTTCAAAATTAATTTCCTTACTTCTAGCAAGTCTTTCAATTTGATGGCAGCCGGTAAATTCTAAAAAAATCTTAAAACTAAAACTAAATTTATGAGAATAATAAACTTATTAATATGGATCCCAAACTTCTTGATTATACAGTATTAATCTTCTTAATATGGAACCTAAATTGAAATAAATACTAGAATAATCATTTAAAGTTGATATCTTGTATCAAAAAATAGTTGAGAACTTTTATAATTTAGGATTTATTAAACAAGAAAAAAATTATTTGAGATCTCAATTGTAGCATTATATACTTAATGTGACATCAAAATGTTCATATTAAATTTGTATAAACTAGCTTACATTTTAGAATGAAAAATGAATTTATAAAAATTCGCCTGTTAGCTTTTATTGAAAACTGAATTTCTAAAAATATAATTACAAAAATTGATATGAATATTATTCCATAAAAGACTGACGTAAGAAGTTTAAAGAAAATGGTAAGTTGTGCTTTTACCCATTCCACAACCCAACCCTTCTCATGTCATTATTTAGAAAGTACCATTTCTAACTTTTTCATCTCTCGCCATTCCGCAACCCAGCTTTCTCCTGATGCCAACACGCACCGTTTTATTAAACAACTATCAAGCCATGCTGTTAATTTGAAAAACTCTAATTGTAAGCGATTCTGTATACTAATACACATACCTATTTAATATGATTGATCAGAAAATAAATTTTATTGAAAATAATACTAATTTAAATTTAGATTATAAAGTCAATACATTAATATGCAGATTGATATGTAAATTTATTTGTATATAACAAAACCCTATTAATTTATAGATGGCATGCCGCATGCACACCACTCCATGCAAAAACAAACTCAAATTTTGAAAGCTTATTAAACAAAAGGGGCAAGACAACAAAAGACAAGTTAAAACAAAAAGCCACTGGCTAGTTAAAAAGCCAAAAAAGAAATCAAAAGCCGACCGAGGTTCCGTGTAATTGGCTCAGGATTTGATCTCCCTTCTAAATTATGTTTAATGGAAAAATTATTTTTTTGTCCTAGAGATTTGTGTTTGATGAGCAAAGAGAAATTACCATTTTGTCTTTGAAGTTTGCGTTTGTCACCTTTGATGGGTTACCTTTTCGTCACGAGGTTCTAAAATATTTTTTTATTTGGTAGGCAAAATTATCAAGATTTTCATTTAGATAATTAATACCTTTTTTTTTTCTTTTTTCTTTTTTTTTCCTTACTGTCTATTTTACCTTATTAAATTGTATTATTTCTTAGATAAAATTACATTTTTACCCCTTGAATTTCTTTTGAAAAATTTTAAATAAATTTGGTCACCCCTTGTGCTATATATGACACCCTTAGGATTAGGTTCATGTACGATTGTTTTTTTTTTTTTTTTTTAATAGTAACACCATATGATATGAGTTATTTAGAAATAAGATCATCTAATAATTTTTCTGTCCATTAACATCTAACGTGGTCCACTAACATCTATGATGACATCATTATTGAGCGTTATTAAAGGATGGAAAAGATGGAGATAACACGCACAAACAGCTTGCATGTGGGGTGGTGGATGACTATTCCTTGTTTTGGCAGTGGTTGGAATTCAATGGGCCGGGGTGGCTGACAGGACTATGAGCATCAATAGCCGGCGTTCGAACTACCCTTCTAAAAAATTAAAGATGACAAAAAAGAAAGTGAAAAAGATATGTAATGGAATCATGAGAGGGGAAGGGATCGGAGGAGCTGTCGAACAACAAGCTGCAGGGAAGAGCGTGAATTAGAAAGCTAGGAGTACTGATTGGGGAGATATTATTATAAGCTAGGGAGGGAGACGCGTAATTCTACATACAATTGTGAGGTGCATAAATGCTGTGTAATCGTTTTGAAAAAGAATGGGGTCTACTATTAAAAAATTAATTTTTTTCATGTGAGTCTCATGTTTTATTCACTTTTTTCAAAGCGATTACGTGACAATTGCCCAATTCATGATTGCAAATATATTTTCTCTTATAATGATATATAATGCTATGGCATTGTATAATTATTCTTAGCAAATTTATATAATCATGGATTATTTAACATGAATTAGAATCTTCATGACATGATATATAATAGTTTCATGAGATCGATCGTTTGCTTTTAAACCTCTCTTCAATATAATTTTCACAACTATTTTTTGGTACAACTTTTACGTATGATCATCAGCACATGAACTATATATATAAATATTATATATGAACATGAAATGAAGATATTGTTTACGAGGAAAAAGGAGATCGTATGTCCTTAATTCTAAATTAAGCTTAAATGTATTGTATAAAATATTAATTGCAAGCAAGCAAGCCATGATCTTGATCATAAACTGTTTTGACCAAATCTAACAAATTGGTAGCCATAGTACGTACTACTTGCATGATCATGATCTGTATAATAACGAGTACTGCAATTCACGGTATTGCATGCAGTACTCCAACAAAAGCTAGCTTAATTTTCTTAATTTAGCCATTCCCAAGTCGTGGCCAGTCGTTATCAGATAACACCATCTTTGAGCTTTGCCAAGACCTCAAATTAAACCACCCATCACACGTTGCCGAATACTACTGAAATGCTCTCCCCTAGATGTGCCGTACGAGGGCAATGTGCCTCCATTTTGATGATCCCCAGAACCATACTTCTGCACCACTAGAACAGAGGAATTTAAGGCAAAGCTCGACGACACTAATACATCCCCAATTGCCCCTAGCTCCGGATTCTCGCTCCATTCTGATAGCCCCAACGTTAGCGGTGACATCGTTTCTGTCCCTTTTCCCACTATATATAAATCATAACTATTATCCATTGCACTTATGGCGGACACCGTCTCCTCCCCATTGTTCACGATCTTTTCTATATACATTACTGACTTCTTGTCTACCGTCTTGAGCCTAAACTCATTTATATAGTTCTCGTCAATCGTTGTTTGTCTCTCCTCACCTTCACTGATATTTGTTTCCGACTCCATTTTCACTACGTTCTTGCCTGGAAGGAACCGCACCACTGTCAGGCTTATTCGGGGGTCCCCCACCATTCTACATGCATAAGCTAGTGCCTCGAGGTCGTCAGGGCCACCAATGAAGAGCATGGCAAAGTGGCACATAACAATATCATTAGGCCCGCCGGAACGCACAGCTCCCGCTAATCCACGATCGACAAAGAGTCCCACGGAACACGGTGCATGAGCCAAAACGTTAAGATTTATGGCTCTATAATCGGCATTCTCGTCCTCCATTCGCCCATCAACTGTGAGGTGCTTGTGAAACGGGAGGAGAATCAACGCAACCCGCTTATCCTCGGCCAAGCTACAAATATCTTCGTGCATTGTACCATACGGTGACATGGCGGTGAGCGGTTGGACGGTGACCAGGTGGTTGTCATTCTCAAACGCTTCAAAGGCATTGATGATGAGGTTAGAGTCGGCCTGGGCGCGGCTGGGGTTATGGGCAGTGGATCTGGGTGTAGAATGGACAATAAGCATGGCGGAGGAGCGGCCTGTGAGCTCAACGAGGTGAAGGGCGAAGACGGTCATAGGAGATAGTCTGGTGGGATGGGAGACGTCAAGGAGGCTGACCATACCCGATACATTTCGCGTTGTATGGACACAAGAGAGGACTCGGAGTTCCGTGTCAGGATTTGATCTCTGTACAGTTCTGAGCCCATAAATATTCGGACCCTTTGATATGGGCCTATAGACGAAAGACATGATTGGCGTCACGGCACTCGTCATTACTAGGATTGCAACCACCATCACAGCGTAGTACTGGTCGTTCAAAATCTGGATGGCAAAGCTGGCGAGTCATGATATCCATAAAGAAAGTGTTGAACAGGCACTAAATTAACTTTACTTTCAAAGTATTGCAAACAAAAAAGACGAATTTCAGCACAAAAATTTATACTAATAACACGAAAAAACTCCTTGGACCTTGACACACCCATAAGATAAATAGAAAAGAATCATTAGTAGCTAGTACCTTTTTGTCCCACCCAACATTAAGGATAACGAGGGACAATATGCCTTTGGTATTCATAAGTAATCCAAGAGCCACACCATCTCGAAGTCGCATATCAAAGAAAAAGCAAACAATCAGAGAGCTCAAAATCTTAGCCATGCAAGCGAAGCATATCACAAGAAGCACCAAGAACCATGATGAGCTATCTGCAATCTTAGTGAAATCAATTCTCATCCCACAACTCGCAAAGAAAATCGGCAACATTATCCCCGGAACAAAACAATCTAGCCTATCTAAAAGCTCTTCCACCAAATCGCCTTTTGGAATGCTAAGCCCAAACACAAAAGCTCCCACAATAGAGTGTGCACCAATTGCATCGGTGATGCATCCGCAGATAATTGCCCCGATGAGCATAAAACATGGATAGTACTCATTGTAGTGTTCCTTGTCTGAACTGTGGTGGTGAATTATCCTTTCAATGGTAGGACGGACCACGTACAAGCATATTAATGTGAAGAAAATTATGGCAATTATCGAGTACGGAGCAGTTTTGAGGCTGACTCCTACTGGTACCAAGACTGCAATAAAAACCCAAGCATACATGTCGTTGAGCATTGCCACAGACATGGCGATTCTCCCTATATCTGAGTGGAGGAGCTTGAGGTCTGCCAGAATTCGTGTGAGCACCGGGAAGCCAGTGATGGTGAGTGCGACTGCCCAGAACATGCAACCCTCGGTTGTTGCGGGATTGTGTGCGCACTTTTGCAGTAGAAAAAACAGGCCTATTCCTATCCCCATTGGGATTAGAATTCCTGTCACAGCGATACCCATTATTTTTTTTCCCACTCGCAAGAACGCGGAAACTTCGATTTCTAAACCGGTGAGGAATACATAGAAAAGAAGGCTCAAGTCTGCCATTGTCTCAATGAGCATGATCCCTCTTGCTGGAAAAATGCTTTGGAAGAACTTGAATCTCCCGAGTGCTGATGGACCTACGATACAACCAGCCTATATAAAATGAAGAGATCATGTTCTTGTTGTTAGTTCCTGTTAGATGCATGCAAAAAATGTTTGATCATGTCCTTCGAGTGATCTTGTTATATACGAAAAAGATCATCTTATTTGCACAATAGTTATATATGATATCAAGGGATATATTCTGCACAAGTAGATAGCACTCTAGTTCAAAAAATCAATTGGTGTTAGAAATTAGATGCATATATTCAAGTTCTAATTTATGGCATTTGAATATTTCTGCAAGCTTGTTTTAAGAAAGATCGCAGAGAGCGATATTGCATCATGTGCAGTACTACATGACTTGCCAACATATATATTAATGTACTTACCACAATCTCGGCAATGAGAAACGGCTGGTGGAGGGGTTTGAAGACTGTGAAGAGTAGGCGAGTGATTAAAAGAATAACGAAAAGCTGGGAGACGAATATAGGGAGAGATTTGAAGGGGGGGCTTTCAGCTGATCGCCAGACGAAGCCATTGGTGGCGGATATTAATACATGATGATCATAACATAATAAAGTTTCATTTATGTTTCTCTCAGACATTTTAATAATTAGTTAGCAAATTCCTCCACCATATATATGCAGACAATCCCGTACGTGCAGTACTTGATCTTCTTAGCCAATAGACATGAGCACTACGGCCCCCACCTTGATAGCTAGCTGTGACACTCTTTTTTTGCTGGGAAAATGTAGTAAATCATGAAATGAATAATAGAATATATGTTAGAGCAGCAAGAGAGGAGGAAATAGCTAGGAAGACATCGATCATTTTCGTACATACGTACATGGGGATCGAAGTACTCGAAATTGGTTATCCGTTTATAAGTACTCTATTTAATTGAGTGGCATCTCTTTGTTTTGCGGTTTTGATTCCTGCATGCATATATATTGATGGTCCAGATGGATTTTCTTTTCTTTTTCGTTTCGTTTGTTAGCATTGTTACAATATATATAGCAAAGAAAGAATTAATTCCCAGCTAGCACGTACGGTTACGTGCACACCCATCATGCATGTCATGAAACCAGCTTGAACGTAAATCTTATAATTAATTTGGAGTTGAGCTAATTTGATATATATCTTTATAAATTATATACTCGAATCAGTGTGGTACGTATTAAATAGAATTGAAAAATACTTAATTAATTACAAATACTCGAATTAACGTCGATCATCATGCAGTAATGCATGTACGTACGTTTGAATGGTTTTGCCAAGGTTAATATATCAAATGCTTATAAGTTGTTTCAAAATCAAATGCATGTATTGGGAATTAATTATGATGTTTGAATACGGATTTTAATTAGATTTTAATTTTTTATAAGAAGTTAGTATCATGAATTAAAGTTATTCTTTTAATTCTTTTATTCATCTTTGTATCACATGCATGTTTTTTATTTCTTCATATACTAGAATAAATACCAGTCACCGTACACAGATGTAAATAACAATATTTTACATAATATTTCAGCCCTTTATTCTTTTCTTCCAAAAGTTTCTCTGTCTCGATTTTTGGTCTGCTAGAGTTTCATCCCTCGTCGTGCTATGTTTTAGCCCATTTGTATTCTGCTAAGGTTTACATTTTACAATAGTTAAGTACTTAAAAAATACGCCTAGTACATGCACATTCGATCCACGATCGTGATGCAATAACGTCGTTTGAATGTGTATGTATTACATGCATGAATTGTATAGACTATAGAGTTACATTTGAAGACATGGGTTTAATATTTTTTACGTACGTACATTAACTACTTAGCTTGCGATCGAAAAAGACCTATTATATTTGTGAACTTTTTTAATTATTTAGTTATTGCAAAAACAATGTTTGCGATGATTAGTGGATTATGTTATATATATATATATATATATTCATTTTACTTGTACGTAACATTATTACATGATCATGATGGTTAAACAATATTTTCATATATATACATGATCTGCACCGTGATCAATTAATGTACGTATTAGCTAATTATGTAGTAATTGCAAGGTTAACATTATATATATAATAAAAAGGAAAAACATATACATTTAAAGAAAAATAAATACTTGCAAGAGAGGGAGAAAAATAAATAAATAATTTTCCAATACATTAGAAAGCAAAGTACGTACACAATGGTTGAAAACTAAAGCGCACAGAAATAATTAGATCAGGAGTAATTTGGAACTGATCAAAACTAACGTTCAAACGTCAACTACGTACCTACCATCTAAACCATATTTAACTGAGTAATGCTAGGTGCAAGTTTCAAGTGTTTTATAAAATATGTGGGTCCCATCTTTTTTATGATAAGATCTATCTTTTTATAAAAAGTTTACACAAAACTTGTACATTTAAAACTTGCAGTATATATCATTGATTCATTTCTTTCTCTTAATTACGTATGGACACTTAAAACATTAAAATTGTAAAATTTTACGAATTCGCACTTGAATATGGTGACGAAACTCCTAACTATTACAAAAATATTTTTTTATGATGGTTGAACTGTAAATCGTCCCAAATACATTCTTGTGATGGAGTTATATATTGTGATGATTGTTGGCAAATTTGGGTGATAATTTGTTTTTATACCACAAATTAATATATTTCACGACGGTTTTCAATTTTTTGTAACGTACAGCTTTGTTTCGTATCATGTCATAAATGTGCAGATTCTGCCAACCAAGCATTAACTTAATCGAAATGTATATTTCGTGGTATTTAATTTCCCATCTCTGCCTTTTATTCTTTTAATTCTTTGATTTATTGCCATTATTGCCTTATGCACTTAAAGTTGTACACTAGGATGTTGGTTGTAACTATCCTTATTTAGACTTTTGTATTGCAATACATATATAGAAGAAATAATATAAGCATGTTTTGGTCATTGAAAGCCAAAATAAGTTTTTACCGATGCCCTTTAAATCATTGACACAACAAAATCAGAAAAAAAAAGTTTAAATTTATTTATTTTTATAAAAATCAAAATATATCATAATTAAGAGGAATGCTATAGATTTATAAAAAGACCTCACAAAATAAAATTTACAATCTGATGTGATTAAAAGTAATACATTTTTATTTTTAAATTGAATAAACCTATACAATATAATGTATCGCTATAAATTACATTAATTTATAAATCTTACTTTTCTAAAATCTCACATTTCTCATATGACAAGACTGATGGAAGTCAAGGTTTTTTGAATCAGATGGCATAAGGTTTGATCTCCAAATGTTCGAACCAAGTTTGAATCCCCTACCCCTGTAAAAAAAAAAAAAAAAAAAAAAAAAAAAAAAAAAAAAAAAAAAAAAAAAAAAAAAAGAAGAAGAAGAAGAAGAAGAAAGACCAATGGAAACTAATATGATTTTCTCCAGAGTTATTCTACTTGTAAGTCATTGTGTAAAGCACATTATGCATGTTGTTATTATGATAAGAATTGATTTATAAGAGATTTAAATTTTCAACTTCTTTTGTAAATTAAATCTATTAAAAGTCTCCTCTCTGGGTCCTCTCAAAGAGAATAGAGATAGTGTAAAAAGTTTTTACGTGAGTCTCTGTCTTGAGTGGGGGAGGTTAGTTTTTTTGTTTTATTATTGGCATGCAAGGAATCGAAGAGAAGCGGGGCCTGTTACGTCTCACAATGGAAGAGGATACACCAATAGAACTGGAAGGGGAAGTAGTGGCCGAGGTACAACGAAAAGGAGAAAGGTGTTTGATTAGTAAAGTTTGCTCTAAGTGAATGATAGGAAAGGCTGTTCTAGAGACTACTATGTCAAAGATTTGGATGTTGAGCAAGCAGGCGACTTTTCAGGAAGTGGGATAAAATGTTTTTATTATACACTTTGCAACTCATGCTGATAAGCAAAGGATAAAGGGGGAAGGCCATGGTTTTTTGACAATGCTCTGTTTATCATTAATTCGTTCAATGGTTTTACTCAACCAAAGAGAATGAAGTTCAGTCCAATTACACAATATGCCATTAGTGGGAATGAACAGAGAATGTGGTGAAAGAATTGGGAACTCAATTGGACTTGTGGAGGATGTGGATGTGGGTTGGGGCACGTTTTTAAGAGTGATAATTATGCTCGATATTACTAAACCACTTGCTAGAGGAAGATCTATTTCGATAAATGGTTCGAAGGTTTGGATTCCGGTGAAGAATGAGAAACTGTCGAGATTCTGTTTCAAGTGTGGCCGAATTATTCATGACATTATGGGTTGTAAGTCATTGAATTCCCAAACTTCTGAGGCTACTCAGTTTGGCCCATGGCTCCAAGCAGATATAGGTTTTAAACGAAGGTTAGATTATTACAAGTGGGAACGATGGAATTGGTGAACATTGAGGTTATTAGTGGAACACAGAGGTTGACAGTGGAGAGGAGGGGCCTGAGCAGCAACAGAGACAAATGCCAGATATGGAAGGTGATACAGAAGGTGGAAGTGCCAAAAAATCAAGAGGAGAGGATCGGCAATATACTTTCTGTAAGGAAACAATGCTGATTGAGGAGACCAGTATGGAAATTCCTTAGTTTGGAAAAAAGTTAAAAGAACGGGAAGATTTGAGGGAGTTATGTGAGGCTGGTTTTATGGAGAGAAATGAAGACGAAGTAATGGCAGGGATAGAAAAGGAAAGGGTAAGAATTGATAGTGGAGATCAGGAGGGTTTGACTATGGGAGGTCAATGTAATGATGGGCCTTTTCACAATGGGCCAACTAGTAGTGAGTTGAGGTTTTCTTTCCTTTCAGAGAGGCAAAATACAAGTGAGCCAGCGGAGGATCAGCAAAGTTGGGGCCGTGAGGCTACTCATGCTGTATTCAACCAACATCACCAGAAGAGTAGTATTTCCCAAGCACTTGGTAGTTGGAAGAAAAAAGCTCGAGCAGCAGGTATGATTTCTACTGTTACTCAAACTGAGATTGGAAGAAAGAAGGGATATGGGGAAGGGAGTGAGTTGATTGATGAAGTATGTGGTGTTAAAAAAAATACAGAAGTAGTAAAGGGAACGATGCTTTTTCTAAGTTAAAAAGGATCCAGTTGGAAGATGGTGATGTGAATTCAAACCAAACTATATTGGCAGGGGCTAATGCTCAGCCCTGCCAAACGCCATGAAACTCATGAATTGGAATTCCAGTAGGCTTGGAAACCCACAAGGAATTCGAGCTCTTCGTGACTTGGTCATGAAGAAAGGTCCTTAGGTTTTATTTTTACAAGAAACAAAATCGGTTGCTAGAAGAATGGAGTTTATTAAGGTGCAGTTGGGGTTTGAGAAGTGTTTGGCAGTGAATTGTGAAGGGAGGAGTGGAGGCATTGCATTATTATGGAAGAATAGCCTCAACTTGGAAGTGTTGAATTTTTTCAAGTTTCATGTACGCAGTTGTGTGAAAGAAGATGGAGATGAGAATGCCACTTGGTTGTTAACAAGAGTATATGACAATCCTAATACTACAAAAAGACATGAGATGCAGAGTCTTATAAGGTCTTTGAAGGGGTCTAATGAACAAGCCTGGTTAGTCTTTGGTTATTTCAATGAAATTTTAAGTACTAGGGAAAAAATAAGGGGGAGGCCTTGGCCTGAGAGGCAGATGCAGAAGTTTAGAAATGTGGTTGATGAGTGTGGTTTGCAAGATTTGGGTTTTTCAAGGGTCCCTTTCACCTAGTGTAATAGAAGAGACAGTGGCAACAACATAAGTGAAAGGCTGGACAGATTCTTTGCAAACTTAAGATGGAGATCCCTCTTTCCTATTTCTAATGTTATTCATGGTGTAGCTGCTCATTCAAACCATCTTCCTATTATGATAAATCTAGGTGGAGAGAAGGGTCACAAAAGAGGAATCAGACTTTTTAGATTCGAGGCAATGTGGGTAGAGTAAGATGATTGTGTAAGGGTGGTAAGGGAGGCATGGCAAGGGGCTGCAGGATCTAGAGGAATAAGCTCTGTGATGGGGAAGATCCAAAGGTGTAGTGAAAAACTCACCACGTGGAATAAGAACAGTTTTGGGTAGATTAAACAAAAGATACAGTCCTCTAGGTCTCTTTTGAAGAGTTTGTTAGATAAAGATCCTTAGTGTTTAAGGATTACAGAACAAAGAGAAGCTAGAGCTGAACTATAAAAGTGGCTAGAAAGGGAAGAGATAATATGAAGGCAGAGGTCAAAGGTTTTGTGGCTTAAGGAAGGGGACCTAAACACAAAATTCTTTCATCACAAGGCTTCTCAGAGGAGAAAAAAGAATTTATTGAAAATGATCTGAGATGAGGTTGGGAATTGGAGAGTAGAGGAAGCTAGAGACAATGTGATACTAGATTATTTTAAAAGGTTGTTTACTGCCTCAGATCAACATGGGGACATGGAATTTTTAGAAGGTATCAATGGAAGAATAACAGAAGAAATGAATGAGTCTCTAATACAAAGTTTCACAAAAGAGGAAGTATATATAGCTCTGCAGCAAATGAATTCAACAAAAGCACTTGGACCTGATGGTATGGCGCCTCTTTTCTTCCAAAAATACTAGGATATTGTTGGTAAGGATGTCATTGTTGCTGTGTTGGATGCTCTACACAGTGGTAAGTTTTCTAAAGATCTCAATCATACTTTCATTACTTTGATTCCTAAAATGAAAAAACCTGAGGTAGTGGCTGACTACAGACCTATTAGCTCATGTAATGTGCTTTATAAGTTGGTTCTTGTGAACAAACTCAAAATGATACTACCAAATATTATCTCTTCTTCACAAAGTGCATTTGTCCCGGGAAGACTTATAACTAATAATATTCTTGTGCCATATGAGTTGATACATTTTCTTAGACAAAAGAGATGGAAAAACTGGTTACATGAGTAAGACATATGATAGAGTGAAGTGAAGTTTTTTGGAAAAGGTAATGATAAAGCTGGGTTTTGATGAAAGGTGGGTGCAACTGATTATGTGGTGTGTGAGATTTGTTTCTTTTTCTATACTTGTTAATGTTGATCCAAAAGGCCCCATCTTTCCATCTAGAGGCTTAAGATAAGGGATCCCCTTATCTTTTTTTACTATGTACTAAGGGTCTGATGTCTCTTTTACAAAGAGCTGCTACTAATCATTCAGTGGAGGGGATAAGAATTTGTAGAGGGGCTCTAAAAATAAATCATCTTTTGTTTGCTTATGACAGTGTTTTTTTTTTGCAAGGCCAGTATGGAGGAAAATCAGAGGATTCAACAGCTGCTGGATACTTATGAAAAAGCATCTGGTCAGAAGGTGAATAGAGAGAAAATTGCAATGGTGTTCAGTAGAAATGTTGATATAAGGCGACATGAGGAATTTTGGGGTGTGCAAAATCTTCAGCAGTATGACAAATATTTGGGATTGCCTCCAGTGGTTGGCAAGGCCAATAATGCTGTTTTTTCTGATCTAAAGCATAAAGTTTGGAGGAAGGTGTAAAGTTGGAAGGAAAAGTTATTATCCCAATGGGGAAGAGAAGTTCTTATCAAAGCAGTGGCTATGTCTATTTCTACTTACACCATGAGCTGTTTTATGTTGCCTGGAAATTTTTGCTCAGATCTGAAAAATATGATGGCTAAGTTTTGGCGGGGTCAAAGAAACGATGAAAATAAAGTTTGTTAGGTTAGCTGGAGTAAGATGTGTGAACCAAAAGTAGCAGGAGGTATGTGGTTCAAGATTTTAAGGACTTTCAATATGGCTATGCTAGCCAAGCAAGGGTGGAGGGTTATGAATAATGAGTCTAGTTTGCTACATAAGGTTCTTAAAGCTAAATATTTTCCCACTATAGATTTCAAAAATGCTCAACTAGGTTCAATACCATCTTATACTTGGTGTGGAATATGGGAATCAAAGAGGTTATTATTGCAAGGTTGTCGGTGTTGAGTTGGCAATGGTAGATCTATTAATGTAAGGATTGACAAGTGGATACTAGATTATAGCTTCCCTCAAGCATGGGAGAATCAGCAAAATGATCAACTTATAGGTGTGAAAGTAGCAAGCTTGATTGATCAAACTACCCAAGGATGGGATGTGGAGAAAGTTAGTAGTATGTTAGCCCCAAGAGCAACAACTACAATACTGAAAATTGTGATGGTACCAGGAGTCAGAGATGATAGATTGCTATGGGATCATGAGAGAAATGGTTAATACAGTGTGAAGAGTGGTTATCGATTGTTCCATTTACTTGGTAAGTCCCCACATGAAGGTGAGAGCTCAAATGTTACAGATCAAAAATTCTTTTGGGAAGAAACTTTGGCAACTTAAACTACCAAGTAGGGTGAAGGTTTTTGCTTGGAGGGCTTGTAAGGATAGGTTGCCAACTTTGAAAAATTCGAGTAAGAGAAAGATTCTTTTGGAGACTAAATGCAAGCTTTGTGGTGAGGGTGTAGAAGATGTGGGCCATGCCCTTTACTACTACTCTTCAATAAGGGATTGCTGGTTCCATCAAGCTAAAATGCTTGCCACCAGAGGTTTGTAGAGCAGATTTCGTGGAGGTAGTCAGGAAAGTAATGAGAACTGGCAACAAAGAAGACTTGGAAAAATTCTTTCTAATTGCATGGGAATTATGGAATAGAAGAAATCAGAGAGTTTATAAAGATAAAGTTTTATCCCCTGAGCATGTAGTGGAACATGCTTTATCTCTATACAAAGGGTACAAAGAGGCTAGAGGGAAACTAGTGAAGCAGATTGAGAAGCAGTGTAGGTGGTCTCGTCCAACTGCAGGCAGTGTGAAACTGAATGTAGATGAGGCAATGTTTATGGATAAGACAGATGTGAGAATTATTCTTAGAGATTCACAAGGTGAGGTCCCCATGGCTGCTAGGGGTGTAACCGGTCCGGTCCGGTCCGGTTTTGGACAAAATCTAGAACCGAACCGGTATGTACCGGTTTTTCATTTTTCAAAACCGATTACGCCCCGGCTACCCTCCTACCCTCCTAAATCGGTACATCCGGTTTCCGGTCCGGTCCGGTCTGATTTTTCGATTTTTTTAAAATGTAAAAAATATATAATAAATTATTACTTCTTATAATAAAATGTTATGAATAATTTAATATATATATATATATATATTACGTTTAAAGCATATGATCAATTAAATTTTCATCTTTAAGATTAAACTTTTATTTTATAAATTATAATAAAATTATCTTATATATAATTATATTAATAACATATGATCAAAAAAATTACAAATGTTCATATTTAAGATTAACATTTTATGTTATAATTTATAAATTATAATATGAAATTATTTCATATATGATATATAATTATATATTATATATAAAAATTTAATATGTAATTATATATTATATTTAAAACTTATATATAAAAATATTTTGTATTATATATAAAATTAATTTTTATATATGTATTTTTTTCAACCGGTCCGGTTCGGTCCGTTCTGGTTCCGGAAACTACGGAACCGAAACCGGACCGGTTCCGGCCGGTTTTCATAATATAGGAACCGGTTCCAGACCGGACCGGTTCAAAACCGGACCAACCGGTTCGGTCCGATGTTCCGATTTTTCAGTTTAAATTTACACCGCTAATGGCTGCTAGTAAAAAGGAATTGGAAGTGAAGGATCCTACTGAGATTGAACTTTTGGCCATCTTGAGAGGTATACAACTTTGTGTGCCTATGGGATTGAAGGAACTGGTTATTGAGAGTGATTCTCTACTCATGGTTACTGAGTTGAAACATGAACAAGTGTCTTTTGCTTTTTTGGACAATATAATAGCAGAGATCAAATAATTGATGAAGAAATTCCAGAGCTGCAATGTGTAGCATGTTGGAAGGTTGGACAATGAAGCAGCCCATCCAATGTTTTGAATACCGTACCGAATGTCGTACCGGTCAAGACACTGGAACGAAATATTTCGGTACCGATAGCGTTTCGTGTACCGTTTCGGGATAGTCGATATATGAATAAATTATATATATAAATATATGTATATAAATTATATTTCAAAATAATAGTCTATATATGAATAAATTATATATAAATATATATATATAAAATATAAATAGTTTAGTCTGAATTGGGGGTCAAAAAATGAGCTTGTAGTGTGAAAAAATGAAAAAAAAATTAAGACCGAAATATCGGCCGGTACAGGCCGAAATATTGGCCGGTACAGCCTGTACGAAATATATATAGTACCTGTACCGGCCCAATGGCCGATACGGCAAATACCGACCGTACCGATAGGTACGGTACGGTATTAATAACAGTGTGCCCATCGGCTAGCTAGACAAGCTTGGTATGTTAAAGACCTGTTGGTTTGGTGGAACTCATATCCAGATTGTATTTCACAAATCATTTGGTCTAAATAATTTTTGTAATGTTGATTTCCTGATCAATAAAGGATGTCTTTCTATGAAAAAAAATAAATAAATAATAATAATAATAATAATCTTCCTCTATCAATAGTATAAAAAAAGTATATTTTAAACATTATCTTGTAAATATAATTTTTCATTTTATAAAGAAAAACTTTAAGGAGAAGCCACTGTAGTGGGTGCAGTTACTGTACACCCTACGTGGTATAAGTCAAATGACGAAAACACCTTATAATATTTATCTCTCAAATTTAAAATTAATATAGACTGAAAGAGTTGATGAGAGAGAGACACCAACTGTGAGAGAGAGAGCGGAGATGAGAGAGAGCATGAGGGATGAGAGAGAGACCGAGATGAGAGAGAGAGCTGATGAGAGAGAGAGAGTGACGATGAGAGAGCTCGAGATGAGCGAGAGAGCTCGAGATGAGCGAGAGAACTCGAGATGAGAGAGAGAAACGATGAGAGATGATGGGATGAATGAGAGAGACGAGAGAAGCCGTCTGGTAAAAAAAAAAAATATATATATATATATATATATAGACTAAAAGTATTCATATAGTGAATGTATTATGTGAACCCACTAAATGCTATGTATCGGCTCTCTTTTATAAAAAAAAAAAAGTGATAGGTCGGCGAGACTTGGGAAACTAAACAGTAAACAAGACGAAAAATATATTCTCGGATACATCATAGGCTTCCGACGATCTTATCTGCTCCCTCCAACTACAGGCTCACCCAGCGACACAGAGCGATGCATTCCTCGGTCTGCATGCCCATTTCACCATCGTCCCACCCACTTTTGAAACCCAACCACAATCCTTTTCTGGGAGACTGTCTTTCTTCGAGACCATGTCTACGTCTGAGAAGAAGAGCCTCTGTAACTACCAGAGCACTTCTATCGACCGCCAAAGAAGCAGTCTTGAGGGATTTTCAAGAACGCAGAGCTCTCAAAGTAAATCAAATCCACTTCCTTTTTCTGTCATTATTTTTGTCATTTTCCTATGCCTCGATGCTGGAGGGAAGTAATAATTTGTTGCTTTTCTATGTTCTTTTCTTTTCTTTTTTTCCCCTTCTGTTTTGTTGAACTTGGGAAAGTATTCTTTTATTTCAACTGCTCCTAATAAAACTATCTGGTTTAGTTAAGCTAAATTTCCTAACTTTTTGAAATATAACATTCAAATTTTATTTTTCGGTTATTTATTTATTGTTTCTAGTTCTCTCTGCAATCATACTTAAGGAATAGATTGGACGCTATTGTTCAAAGTCCCTTCTCCATCCTAAAACTTAAACTCAATCTTTTTATTATAGTTTTACCTTTCCTCAATTTTTTTTTTCCAACTTTAAAATTGTCTGCTTAATGTGCCAGAGAAGAAGCTAAGTTCAGAACTGCTTTCCAGATGAAACTGCGATGTAACTTTTGAGATTATGTTGTTGTGCATATTCTGTTCTTTTTTGGATGAATTTATGGATTTAATGAGGAAGCGGTTGAAACGTGAGAATTACGTACCAAATTCAACAAATTGATAGTCAGATACTCGTTAAAATATTAACGATAATAATAAAGTCAAACTAACAGCTGGAATAGCTTGTTTGATTACAGCGCGTGTCTGCTAACGACAAGTCCAGGGTTCAAGCCCTCTTTTTAGTGCTCATTTGATGTTTTCTTTTTTCAATTTTATAAAATTCATCTATCTGAATATGTGTATATATATATATAATATATATGCTTCATACAATCCATCTATTTGAGCGACTTTTAATTTGATGGCCAATGGCTGCTTCATGTTTATATGATTTTGTACTTTACAGATTATCTCAGGATTGCAGAATTTCAATAGAGACAATGTGGCTTTGGTTGTGACAGCTGCGGAGAAGGTTTGTTTGATGTTACTGTCTAGGTTATCCTGAGTTACATATTTGAGATTGAAATAAGTTGAACATCAATGCCACTAGCCCAATTAATGGAACGTGTTATAAATAATTGCTTTCACTTTCTTTTGGCAGTTCATATAGTTGTATTGTAAACTATTTGCATGCATTTTGTGAGGTCTACATTATGAAGTTGGCACATAAATTTTAGTTAGTCCTAATTTTCTTCAGAATTTAGGTTTTATGCAATACTGTAAGAACTAAATCATAGTTTTATTCAAATTTTCTATGAATGGATCAATGGAAGAAATTGATATGTAAGCCACATTACTGGCCATTGTAGTACAAGCTTGTAATTCCCTTCAGTATTTTCTTACTCATTACAAGCAATATTTGGTGAATATATTTTTCAATAGTTGATTCTTTACTTGATCCATAGAAGTGCTTTGTGCAAATGTGCTTCAACTTTAGTGGTTTCAAGCATCAACATTTTATTTTGCTTCTCAAGTATTTTGGAATTTTCCTTGTGTTTCAGTTTCTTTTCTCAAAGGTGCCTACCTCTGAAACTTATAAGTTATGTTATCATGTCATCATACATCTAGGGGGGAGCAACGCATGTGGATATAGCTTGTGACCCAGAATTAGTGAAGCTTGCCATCAGTTTAACTTCTCTTCCGGTAAATTCATACCTTCAAAAAGCAGTCTTGATTACTCACTTCAAAATTTTACGTCAAGGGAAACATGCAAAAGATTCTAATTATTTCCTGTCCTCTCATATATTTTATGTCATTGAAATGGATCTTGATAAACAACAATTTTAGGTAAATAATAAGAGAAATAGGGGCAGGCTATAAATGAAAACAGAACCATAGTGAAGAAGACCAGTGCTTCATATGATGTCTTTAGGCTTCAAATTCACTGTCGGTGTATAAGATGACTCAATATCTTATCTGCAGCCTTTCGAAATGAAGAGTCTTAATTTTTTTCTTGAGAAGAGGCTAATTCAGTTAAACATGTTGAAACGTTTTCTTTATATGAGTTGAAGATATCTCTCCCCCTTGCAGGTTTGTGTTTCTTCTGTGGATCCATCAGCATTTCCAGCTGCCGTTGAAGCCGGGGCACTAATGGTTTGACAACAAACTTGTCATTTTAGTCCTGCATTTAAGCCATAAGCTTGAATCCCTTGACATGGTGCCCCTTACTGGTGTGAAAAATTTAGAAGAAAACCACAAAGCACTTTGCTAAGTTTTAATTATAAAACTAATGGTGTTTACAGGTTGAGATTGGGAACTATGATTCATTCTATGAGATGGGTGTGGTTTTCTCTCCAGAGAAGGTATAGTTTATTAATTCTCCATGAATAAATATAGAAGTAAAGCCTCATTTGATAGTATGTCTGCAGTGTGTCTATCAATTTGCTACTGTAAATAGATAGAGATTGGGGAAACTTAAACAAGAAAAAACTAGACAAGACTTTTATCTCAAAACTGCGAATGGATAAATTGAAATATACCATTTCTCTCAACATATATAAGTCGTTCATACACATGGAGGTGTGCTCCTGTAGAGCTCCTGTAGAGAGGGTGACTGTAGAATTTTAATGTAAATACACTGGAAAATGTTTTTTTAGCATGTGGCCCAATTACACTGTATGAGGCTTTATGCAGGAGTTATAAGAATGAACTCCATGACTCTGCATTTGCTTTCCTGCTGAATATTTTTTTGCAGATATTGAATCTAACAAAGGAGACCAAGAGTATTCTTCCATCTGTCACCTTATCAGTAACCGTGCCTCACACACTAAGCCTACCCGATCAGGTTACAAGGAGCAGCTAAAACAACGTTCCATTTCTCAACCATATATTTGATTTAATCTTAGTATCTGAATAACCAACAGGTCAAGCTCGCGGAGATGCTGGAACAGGAAGGTGTTGACATCATTCAAACTGAAGGAGGGAAATCTTCTAATCCTTCGAAACCTGGTGTTCTCGGTTTGATTGAGAAGGTAACACAAAAGAATCTTGTAGTAATGCCTATTACCATACAGCACCTTTCCTCAGAAAAAATGGCATTATATATGCAAAATATCATAAGCATTTGCCCACAAAATGTGCTACACTGTTAGTGCTGTACTGAATTCAGATTTGGAGAATGTACACTTGAAAGTGTCAGAATTGAAAAATGGTTCGGTGAACAGCATAATACATCTTCTACTTTCGGAAACTCTAGTTAGGTACTTCTCATGTATACTCCGTACTTGGGCTTTGCCTACTTTTAATGAATAAAACTTCTTGATTACCTATAAAAAAAAATCATGGCAGTTCTTGGATCTAAATTGTCCGTCTGTATCATCAACAGACATCGAATGTCGAGCCTGCTCCACATACTTCCTGCCTTAAGCCTTAGTACATGCACAATGCCCTCAAAACATACTGTTGGCTGCAGGGTCTAAACTTTTATCTGTGCTCAAATTAAAACTTAATTGGTTGTCTATCAGGTGTTTTTTTATCCTACTCTGTAGAGACTTTTTTACAATTATGCACAGAAGCAGCTTTGCATGAGTGATTGAATGAGTCCTTCAGTGTGACTAAGATGTCTGTAATGACAGTGAAGACTAATGCTTCTAAAGGCATAAAACTAATAGGTTGAAATGTAAATTGAAAAGAGTGACCTAGGTTTAATTTCATGGTAATCTTTTGTGCTAACTAAGAATTTGCTTGGATATTGGTAATTACAGGCCACACCAACATTAGCAGCTGCATATTCAATTTCACGGGCTGTCAAGATTCCTGTCATGTGTTCATCTGGACTGAGTTCAGTTACAGCGCCAATGGCCATCACAGCCGGAGCTGCTGGTGTGGTATGTAACACGCATCATTCTTTTCTCTCGAAAATTGTAATACCCATGTCACAATATTTTGATATCGCAACTCACTTGCCTGTACAGGATCTCATTCATGTCAACATTTTAAGACTGCTGTTTCACTCTTTTTAATGAGATCACTAACATGCTATGATGTTTAAAATACAGGGTGTGGGTTCAGCAGTGAACAAGCTTAATGACGTGGTTGCAATGATTGCAGAGGTCAGAAGTATCACCAATTCATTAGGGGCATCAGCTGGTAGACACAGCACATCTGAAGAGAGAGCTTTAAGACAGTAATTCACAGATTTTCGTGTTCCTTAAGCGAATAAAATGGCTTGGAATGGTCTTTGTTACCTCCGGCACATATTCCTATTATTTCCCTTCCTCTAGAATAGTAAGTGCAATGGTGCCATTTTCTCTTTGTTTTTCTTTTTCCCATAATCTCATATGAAGTGATTCAACATCTTTTATTACTAGAAGCATATAGAGCCGCATACTCTGATAAAGAGTCACATTCATAATGAAAGTACTTCTGTTTCTGTTTGCAACTTTGACAAAACTCAACTTGCAATATAAGTTTAAAAGTAAATTCTCTTATAAATCAAATTCTATCGTATCAGTAGTAATAGTATGAAATGTATGTCCTTCGTATCGACTTATAAATATAATTTTTTAACCAAAATTCTCCAGCCATGATACACTAATAAGGTGTTTTGGTTTTATATGTCATTTGTCATTTGGGAGAGAATCAATAGATTTTTTTTCGGGAGCGATTCATCCTTTCCAAACGCAGCATACAACTCTCCGGTGTATTACACTCTCTAAGTGTGCTTGTTTCCCTCCTTTCTTACCATGTCAAGTCTTTGTGAAATAACTCTGATGAGAAGAAAAAAGAAGGCGTTAAGAGGACCATCCTTGCCCAACCTTAGACACTAAGATATTTTTTCAAATCAAACCTACTACTACGACCCCCTTAGTCACTACGAACACCCCCAATCAGTGTAATGAGATATGTTTATTTATCAGAGTTATTTATCAACCAAGCATTCTTCTTATGGCTAGATCCTATCTCTTGGTCCCTACAAAAAGGAAAAATGATTTCAACTTCTTCCTTTCGGAAAGAGAGGATTAGGAAAATCTTATTGATTGTAACTTTCTCCATACCTCTGGAAAAAGCATGAAAAAAAAAAAGCTCGAATGGTATGATCCCTCCGTCACCCCAGAATGAAAGGGGTGATCTCGAAGTTCTCATTACAAAGGGTGTCAAGGTATTCTCAGATATTCTGAGAATATCTTACTACTATTCATAATTTTATTTACTTTTCACTTACTTTTTATTATTATTCACTATTATTTAATATTTTTTTATTACTTTTTTACTACTCACTACAAGAAAACTACTTATTTATGGCTAGTTAATTCCAGTAAAATGACTATTTACAGACAAAATGAGTCTTTTTTGGTCATAAATGGTCTTGTCGCCGCAATTAAATGGTCACAAAAGCCCATTTTTCTTAATAATATATAAAAACCGTTGTAGATTTCAAGTTAACATAGTGTCCACCAAATAATATATAAAAACCTCCTTTTTTTTATTTAAGAAAAATACCAAAGCCCTTTGAGCCCCAAGTATTATCTTCCTCTTTTATTTTTGGACTTGTATGTGGTTAGAATTGAATTATGGCCATAAATGGCATGAATAAATTATGATTGTTTAATGTCTCCCAATCACAAACCTTTCTTGAAACCACACGGATTGTGCGCCATCCTACTGGGATAACAAAGTGAAAAATGATAATTATCATTCCATTATACAACCATTTTCTACAATTATGAACAGAAATTATATATATATATTTCAAAATTCTACATTTTCTTTAAATGAAAATGACTTTCTATTGACATGCATCAATTATGGCTGGAAGAAAAAACTGAAAAAATAGTTGATGGTTGTATAAAATGGTTATCAAATAGGATGCTAAGTAGCACGATTCCTAACAAAATTGCGTGTGAAGCTCCTCAAAAGGTCTGTGTGGTTAAGAAAACAGCAGTCAGGTACAAACATACCAGAAATCCTACGATCACAAAGCAATCTAATTTGTGCCAACCCTCCAATCCCTCTCGTTCATGACATCTCTGAAATTATAGATAACTTCTGTCCAATTATAATAAAAGGCTCTCCTAAAAGTTCTTTTTCCTTTTTCTTTTTGTTTTTTTGGAGAGAGAGAGAGAGAGAACTCTAAAGTAATTTATGTTATATGAACATATGAGCGGGTATGGTTGTTGCAAACCAGAACTCACTTGGCCAAGTAAAGCCAGCCATTGTTTTCAGTTTTCTTTATCAAATTCAAAGCAATTTAATCCGAGAAACAACTTGGCAGAAACCAAGCTCCTAACAAAATCATACTAAATGACACACTGTCAAATTTTTGTTATCAAAGAAAGCAATTGCAAGCAGTCATCTACACAAAAATGATACAGACACAGACCGTTTCATATGACAAATGATTCGTCGGTCAATATACAACCTGTTGCCCAACCACTATTTACCCCTATAGACGTTACCTTTTACAGAACAATCCCACAGTTCTACTCATCAAACTCTGAATCAGAATCCTCAGTCTCTACATCCTCACCGCTTTCCTGCAAAAGATAAATGTTTTCATATAATTTGCCTCATTTACTACTGCGGCAAACAACAAAGAAGAACATGTAAAGCTAGTTCACCTTTCTCTTGATATAATCCGCCATGGCTCTGTCAAACACTGCCCGTTTCTCAGTGGCTATGTCGTAATACTGAACTTTATCCTATTGCAAGAACCACAACAAACACAGGCAACCAAAAAAAAAAAAAGGATTTAGAGTGGCAGAACTCTTGCCAGTTTCCTCCTAGAATCTTTGCAATATGATGTTTGGAAAAGTAATCAAAATAAGCAACATCTTTTGATACTTTATACCAAAATATAGGTAAACTAATAACATATTAAAGTGAAATGAGGAGCTTTGATTAGGAAAGAACTATTATTTTACCAATGACAAAAAGTCTAAGATCAAAATTCCCCCATAATACAAATCTCCAAATGTACAGCATTCAACAGCTTTAAAAAGACCATCACACAAAAAATATGCGAGGGACTGTTCTTCAAACCCTGTGAATCAAAAATTTATTACTGCAATAAACTCTATACAATATATTTCCAATTGCTGTAGTGGCTCCTGAAGAGCCTAAAGGAGAGTCCTTGAAGTTCTGGTCATATTTAAACAAGAGGCTGTTGTATTCAAGTCAAAGCTCAATAAAATGTCGTTTACTTTTTTATACATACAGAGATTTTTTTTTTTTTTAATCAGTAGAGAGAAGAAAAAAATGTTGATTAACTTTTTTCTCAAAGAGAGTAGTCACCTACGCCTGGTCAAATAGTTAAATAGCATCCACATAAGAAATATCACCATTAATACTTATTATGAAATATTACCGAGTTACCAGCTAACTCTACCAGTGTGTAATATCATAATCCAAGCCATGTGCACAGAAGCATACGAAAGAAAATATAGAACCCAAGTACTAAATATCATATTCCAACCAAAGCGTAAAGGGGCACAACCCAATTACACAGGAAGCATACAAATGAAAATGCATAACTAGCTAGAAGAAGGAAAGGAGCAAACATCTTTGAAATCTAAGAAACAAAAGACTTGGGAGTTGTTGTGAGCCTCCATTGTATAACTCAAGGAAAACCCAAGCCACATCTAGGCCTATATTCCAAAAGAACTAATTAAGGTTATAATTTAAGTCAATTGGATTCATTATAAAGAACAAAAACTTCTCCCTCTCAAAAAATATGAAATCTCACTCACCACCCCTTGTACCCAATTCAGGGTATCACAAATGTCTCCCCTTAAATACCTGATGTCTTCGTCAGGTCATTCCATTATAGGTGACATGGTTCAAGTCCCACACTTGTATCTAACATTGGCTTTAATACCATATGTAACTACCTAAGGCAAGTTCAAGCCACAAGACATATATACTTCATAAAGACTAGTCAAGGTTACAATTGGAGCCCCTTGGAATCATTATAATGAGCAAGAACTTCTCCCTCCCAATTTATTTGGGATCTTATTCACCACCTTCATACACTCAATCTAAGGTAGTGTATGCGTAACGACCAAAGGAAAGCATTAGTCATATATGCACTATAACCCATAAAAACTAGTCAATTTGAAAATTTCCAAGAATCACTTGGAAAACTCAGTTTCTGCCAGTAAATAGCCAACGTAGGACTTAACACTTAACACTCATGATTACCTTTAAAACTTACACACTGTGTGAGTTATTAATTTTCCCACTATGGAAGTGGGTGTTACAAACTCCTCCCTTTTAAATTCCTAACATTCTAGTCAGGGTCATGTCACATAGAGCTCCAATATATCACATGATTAGCTTTACAACTTGACTTTGATACCATATGCAACAACCCCAGGAAAGCGCCAACCACCTCTGCGCTATAACCCAAAAAAACTAGTAAACTGAATTTTCCCTAAAATCACTAATAGAGATAATGTGGGACTTGGCATTGCACTCATGACTACCTTCATAACTTACTCTACATGAGTTATTCATTTTCCCAGTGTGAGATTGGGGTGTTACAACCATCTTGCTGAATACTATAGCTTTTAACCCGATCACTCTCTTCTCTCAGCTTTTAAACATTCAGGCATTACATTCTTGCCACATACATTAACCATAGGTAACCATCCTTCAAATTTCTTAATTTTTATGGCTTCCAAAAATATTTCACCAATATACCAACAAACCGCTCACTGGGACATAACCCACTCAATCCCGAATGTGTTGAAAACTTGATATCTCCACAATAACTCCCATCAAACTCGCAATGTAGTAGAAGGTGATTAATATTTTCCCCATTAGGCGGGTCAAAAGGAAGTCTAGGTTATTTGAAGTGGGTTCTATGTCGGGTATCGGCATAGAGACATCTGTAATAGAATGCCATTCGCCTCAGGTGACTTCTGTACCCGAATAAACTATGGCTCTCTCGTCGGAGTTGAAGAAAAATGGTGTCATACCATTGGTGAAGGGACCCGCTGAAGTTGCACATAAAGGGTCACCAGAGGTGAAGGGACTTGATGTCATACCATTGGAGATAACCAATGGAGTTGCTGAGGAGGTACAAGATTTTAATATGGATTTGGCATTGGTGCCTTGCCTAGAGTCTGGAGTGCAGCTGGATACTGTGTCTGGGGATATTGTGGCTCCCTTGGTCTCTCTTCCTCCAATAGCAGATTGGATTCTGCCTAAAGTTAATGAGATTCAGCAGTTCGTGGGAATTTCACATGGAGGATGTGAAGACCAATTTAAAGAATTAATTACTATGATCGAGGCAAGCCACTTGCTTGAAACCAAATCAAGTTTCAAGAAAAGCAGGGAGTTACAGCGTCTCTTTTCGACAATCAACTACGACGCTAAGGGTGGTAGCGCAACTAGAGGAAAGTCTAAAGGGAGGGCATTGTGAAGACGGGAAACAAGGGGTTGGGGTGGGGTTTTTGGACAGAGTTTTAATTCTACGGGAAACAAGGGGTTGGGCTTGGGCTTGGTGTATTTTGGGTTGTTTTTCACGGGCTTTTTGGGTTATTAGGGGTTTTCTATTATGGGCAAGGTATTCTCTTATATACATCAGTGCACTTGGTTACTCCTTTTGATATATATATTTATAATATTTTTACTTATCAAAAAAATATTTTCCCCATTATGTTAGCATATAGAACACCGATCCATTATTACAAGATGCATCTTTATCAGATTATTCATGGTTAAGATCATTCCTGAGGCGGCTATTAAGACCAAAAAAACCTTCAAAGATGCCTTGTTTCTCCAAATATATGTCAACGAATAGGACGAATGAATGCGTTGAAATAGGATTTAACCTCAAAGATCCTCTTTGAATGGGATCCAACATATTTGGTCATTACCGCCTCTTCCCCATCTAAAGTAATACAATCTGTTGAAAAACAAAGAGAACAACTCCATCTCTCAATCATGGGGTAATATGGTAAAAGTAACATTTTATTGGGACAAATGGAAACTCCAGCAGTTTAGTAGGATCTTGGGTTTATGTGGGATACTAGAATTATCAAATTATCATCCACCAATTTCCATTGGGGAGGTCAGGGATTATTACTTTTCCAACCAGAATAACAGCACAGAAGATTATTTAACGTCAACTGTAGGTCACAAGAGCTGTACGGACTCAAGTGTATACAACCAAGGGAAAGTTGAGTTATGTTATAAGAGAGTATAGCCAGGCATAGTGTATATCACCCCCTATATACAAAACTATCAAGGGTACTTCTCAAAATTTTTAACTAATTCAACTAACATTTTTTTTTTTTTTTGATAAGTAATAATATTATATATATATATATATATATATATATCAATAGGAGTAACCAAGTACATTGGGGTCAACTAACATTTTGTCAGTTCAAACCACTGTAAATAAAACAAGGTCTAAAACATTAAAGAAGCAAAACAATATGGAACATAATCAACCTTAATTACTCACACTAGACAACAAAACAAGTGTTTTCCAGGGAACTTCTTCTCAACTCAACAAAGAGAATAATCCATAATCCTACGCCAAAGAACTTACAAATGAAAAATACAAAAGCATGCTTAAATATAGATGCAGCTCGAACCTCATATGTCATTATTTTCCACTTCTCTCCACATGCCTTGCCAATCTGAAAGATGGAAATAGAGCATATTTCATGAAAAAGGAAAGAAGAGAGTGAGCAACCAGAAAATTGAGGCCGTTGAATTAATAAGACAATGCAAAATTGAAACATATATGTCCCACCACTTACATCACGCATTGACTTGACATCTGGATTCTGGTCTTGAAATTCCTTACGAAAATCCTCCCTTGAAAAACAAAGTAAAATTAGTTTTATGATGTTAGACAAGTTCAAAGATAGGTTCTCGCATATGGAACAGCTTTCCATAGTAAACTTACTAATATTCTGCCACAATTGAGACAATACTACTCATTTTCTAGCATCAACGATAATAATGAAGAACTTCGAAATGATAAGGAGCACACTTTGGGGGAACTTCGAAATTTTTTTGCATACTCCTTACAGCTTTGGTTTTCTGCTTCAGTGCTTAACAGAGATAGTGCTCATGATTTTCTGTTGTCCTTTTCTGGTTCTTAGAATGTATTTCAGGGGGTTGTATACTCCCTGTGTACATGGGCTTCGCCTATTTCATTCGTATTAATAAAATTCTCTTGCTTATAAAAAAAAAATGAAGAAATGGAAAGGGCTGGAGAACATTTCACAGAGAGCTCACTAGGGTGGGTCAAGTGCGGTAGTTGAACCTGATAAGGTCATCCCTATAGGAGTGGGAGGCTGAAGCACATGAAGCTATGCATAGAGAGGCTTGGAGATTGGCATGTTCTTAAGAAACCAGCAACCAGCAACAGCAACAGAAACCAGCAACAGAGAGACAAAAAAGAGGCAATTGGGAAATGAAATGAGGATGAGACTCTTTTCTACCCAGCATGGCTCACAAATGATAATAATGACATGGGTGAAATAATAAGTCAAGCTGCCAACAATGTTCTTAAGAAGCATAATTAACTCAGGACTGAAGGTTTTAAAGATGGGAGGCATCGATGGGGTGGCTTTTAAATCTATACACACACACACATATATATATCAAGGTGTTTTCTAGTACATATTAAGGTAAATTATATGGTGATGTATATCAAGTCGGCCCTTACTTTTTCATTCCTCCATCAAAATGGGATATAAAAGATAGCCTATGCATTTATTTCTCAACCAGTACGTCCACCTTTGCCCACACAAGAGTACAGCAAAACATAGCCATGGGAAGCATACTGTGCACATAAACTAATTTGCTACAATTACTTGTTTACTTCCATAAGCATGACCTCGAATATAGATTGTGCCAGTGCCAAAATTCAATAACTCCATTATCTTTGCATGGCATCTAGTGTACACACCTTATTGCTCTGGTTTTCAGCCATTGTGCTTAATGGAACTAGTGTTCATGATGCATTTAGGTGTTCTTTTGTATACTTCCTGATGTATTTAGGAACAGTTGCTTAATGGTTTTCTGTTTTTAATTTCTGGTTCCTAAAATGTATTTAGGTGTTCTTTTATATACTTCATGTATACACGGGCTTTGCCTACTCCATTCATATCAATAATTTTTTTTTTTTTTTTTATTTAAAAGAAAAAACCTTTGCATGGCATCTAAATGGATGAGCACCCCGTAGTCTAGTAACTATCAGCCAAACACACCTAAATCTGATTAAATTTTGGCATACCGTACTAGTGTCTAATCTTGTCTAGCGGATTCAAGCACTAAAACAAAATACCAATTACTTGTAAATAAAACAGGGCACATACAAGAAGTAGAAGAAAGCAGTTGGCGGTTTTTTTGGCTTCTTATCATCAAATTTATTCTTTTTCTTCTTTTGTTTTGCGTTGGACTTCTTTACCAACTTGGGTCTCCTTCCCTCGCTAACTTTGCTCACCCTTGCCGATCTCCTCATCCCCTCGCTTGATGTTACCGTCAACGCCATTTCACTGTAAATTTTCAAGCAAACCCACTCTTTAGTTGACGTTAATGAAACTTTCATATTACTTGTCCAAAAAAAAAAAAAAGTTGACGTTAATGAAACTACAAGAAATCAAACCAAAAATATTTAGGTATACACTACGAAAGCATAATAAAAGTGCTGCTGACGTATGAACCGGAAAACGAAAATCCTCTCCTATGTATATCATTTTTTGTTTTCAATATCTCTATGATTTTGGAACCTTTTAGAGATGTGGTTTGGATATACGTTCACACTAATCTTGGTTGCTGAGAAAACCACCAACAAGAGGGAAAAAAAAAACCCTCCAACCCCACCCCGGGCACTCAAAAAAGCCGAATGCAACTGATTTTCTAAGCTAAATTGTGCTCTCGGCTTTTCAAAATCCAAAACGCCACACCCAATAAATTGAGCAGTTGTCCTTTTCTTTTCTTCTTTCCTTTTCTCGTTCTGGGTATTCTCAGGAACCAAGCAGAAAGCCTACAGCAGCTTAAAGAGTAAAGGATAACCAAGAGTAAAGGGAGCGAGAGGTTCTTACTCATTGGATGCTCCCTTGGGGGCCTTAGCCGACGTAGAAGCTCGAGATGAGCGAGATACTTGGGACTTCTTAGCTTTCTTCGCCATTTTCCTTTTTCTCTGCGGTGGTCGACCGTGACTCGGGGTGGACACAGCCTTGGGTTAAATCGTAAATTCAACAGTGTCCCTGAATCAGTAGTACTACGGGTCATTAGGGGTGTACAATTTGCACACCTTACGTGGCTGCGCTGTTTATATTTTTTTTAAAAGGAAAACTCTATTATACATCCACTGTTTGACAGCACTCATTTACACACATGACGTGTCCGAGACACCCCCCCTCCCCCCAAACGCACGTTTTCGTTTCATTTTCAATTTACCCCCAACATTCGTTCGTCTTCAACATTCGTTCCTCTCCCCCAACCCTACCGCGTCGTTTCCCCGAGCCCTTCCCCGAGCCCCCCAGACGCGAGATTGCCCTTTCGTCTTCAAGATTCACTCTCCCCCAACCCCCCGCGTTTCCTCCCTCCCTGTTTTGTCTCCCATCCCTTCTCTTTCCTTATTCTCCCCCCCACCCCGAGACTCCTCTGCCCTAAGGGAGGCCCTGTCCCGCGATTTTGAGTTCCTCCCCCGAAGGCCGAGCTCCTCGCAGGTTATATCTTCTTCTTCGTCTTCTCCTCCTCTAAGATTTACACTTATTCGCTAAGGTTTCTTCTTCTTCTCTCTCTCTGTGTTCGACACACTCAGATTGAAGCCCTCAATCCACCGACACGAAGCCCAGAGCTGCGGGAGGGGTAATGTACAGTTTCTTGTAAATAATATTCCTGAAGCTTTTTCATGTATTACGTTTTTTTCCTATCTGATTCTAGGGTTTAGTCATACGATTATTTTTTTTTCTCTGTGTTTACAACATTTTTTTTCCTCTAGGGTTTAGTTATATGAGCTGTAGGTTTACTGGTCAAATATATGAACAAGCAGAGAAATCCTCAATAGCAGTAATGTGTCAAACTGGGCAAACAATATGAAACTTAAAGAAGAAACTGTCTCTTTAACCAATTATAAACACATTCCAGTCTGAGATTTATCTAGGCAAGCATATTAGCACAGGTTTTAAGAATCCGTGATGAAGCTTGAAAGAGATTATTAGAAAGGGTTTGTACAATAGTGGACTTCCATGTGTTAATGTCTTATATCAGGTTAAACAAATTTGAGAAACAATTTTTCCATCGGCTATCCATCTTAACAAACCTGAATATAGAACTGACCAGACAATAATGGTATTTCTTATTCATATCTTGGGAGAGACAATGATGATGATTGGACCTTTCTGACTTTTCTTCTTTTATCTCCATGTATAAGTGAAAGCATTATCACTATAAAATTGAATTTCTTAAATTCGGTCAATGGTCCTCCAAACTTTAGAAAACCCCCAACTGCTACAGATCAGCCATCTTACCAAAAAAGACCATAATTTATGTATGTATGATATATGTAAATTCCAGTTCATTTTTCCAGCCTCTCCCCCCCTCTTTCCTTGGAGCCAAACTCGCTCATCCAATATAACTTACCCTTATTATTTTTTCCTCTTTAGTAAAAAAAATGTCAAGGCATAATCTACTTGACATATTGGAAGGAGATGATCTGAGAATATATGTGTGTGTATATATATATATATATATATATATATATATATATATATATATATATATATATTTGTAAGCATAGGAAAACAAACTAGCTGAGAGCTTTGCAAGGGTTCGAGAGTCATGAAAACAAGACAAGCTTCTTGAGTATCTTCAGCAAGAGAGATGTTTTTGCCTATTATATTAGCTCTCTGGTTCGGACTAGCTTTGGGGGAGACTATTGTCTTCCAATATGTCCAACTCTCATTAGAATAAAATGCATATTCTCTTCACTTACCTAGGTTGGGTTTGATTACTTTGAAATAGACCATGCATGTGGTTGTACTTTATTGACACTAGTTAATAGAAAATTAGACTATGGCTTTCTATTAGTGTAGTTAAACCCCCTTACCGAAGAAAAAAAATTATTGCACTCTCCAAGGTTTGAGTAGCAATGCCATCACAATAAGGCTATTGCAGTGAAAGTAACCTAGAAATGAGATATGAGTAAAACTCATCTTCTTAAATTTTGTCTCTTTAACCAAATCTATTAAGTGGCACATTTTAAATGCATGTCTATTTAGACTCACCTTTCTTTGCTTGTGTTGTGATTGTTCTTTTCCTTTCCTGAAACTTTATTTTTTCTCCATGACTCAAAATTAATCTTCTCTACTTGTACTTGTATATAGAACCATACAAATAAATAATAATAAACGGCCAATCATGTTGCAATTAACTGGACTTTCCTAGCTGAAAACTGAACCCTGCAACTTGAATATCCAAATCTGTATTCTTTTTGGCATCTTTATCCATTTGGGAACACTAATGTGTACTTAGATATACATTTACCATGACTAACTACATCATTAATTATTTTAACTTTATAAATATTGTATCCTTGAATGGAAGTGTGTGGTTATTGTCATAAACATGATAATGAGCTGCTAGTGTTGGGTTACTTGAAATCAAGTTATGTTTAAATTTGATGATGGTCTTAGTTAATCAGACATTCACTAGGCAATATTACTATGTATTCAATTTTGTTCATATGAGACAGACTCTTGTGTTTGTAGTTGTCTTTCCTTTGACAGAATCACTATGGCATCTTCTCAATCATCATCTTTAGATAATGATTTTGTGATGGAGTCACCAACTTGTTGGTGTGGTTTGAAAACGCCACTAAAGACGTCCTACACTAAGAAAAATCCAGGAAGGAGATTTTTTGCCTGCCCCAAATATAATACGGTAAAGCAACTTAATATTTGTCATATTAAACTAATTGATTTGCTGTTGCGGGTTGTACTTTGTGTCATATTAATTTGGGAGTTCGTATTGTGTGCAGGAAGATGCGAGGTGTGAATTCTTCGTATGGGCGGATATTTTTCAGTTGTTAGTGGAGAACATGTTATTAAAACAGAACTCGCGGCGTAATACATGGGATGATGTATTATGCCGCGAGTATGCCGTTCGGAAAAGGGAAGAAAAAGTGAGAGAGATAGCGAAGAATCTGAAAAAGGAAAAGCGAAAGTTATTGTATTTGTACTGGATTATCACCTTTGTAATATTGTTTGCTTGGTTTGGATAAATGTAATGTAAAAAGCACGTTGTATAAATTTTTGATGTAGACACATTAGATTAAAAAGCATGTTGTATAAATTAGGACTTACTCTAATCTGTTAGAATAACAGTTTGAAGCTACTGCTGAGCTCGATTAAATGAGCTGAATCTATTCTCTTCAAGTATCTTGGCTTTGTTTTCGAATCATCCGGTTTCTGAATCCATTTTGGTTGTTGATAGCAATAAACCCAGAATTGTCATGATATGCCAAGAGGGGCAAGATATAAGTAAGATATATAATAAATCAAATCCTCGGATAAAATAATAGAACAAATTCAAATATGACATTAGGGTGGTAAGTACTGATCCAGCCTTTTTTCTGCCTAAAACTAAGCTATAAACTACAAAATTATAAGCTATAAACTACTACAATTCATTCTCACGCCGGCGCCGTGTATTGGAGCTTGGATATTCATAGACTGACAAATGAACCAAGTACTTCTTAATCAAAGAGACTGAAGCACATTTCCTGCAACAAGTTCAAGGCAAAACAAATCAGATAATATCAAGAAACAGATCATAATATATATATATATATATATATATGTCAACATTTTTTTTTTCTCTTGTTGGAGTACATGAAAATATATAGGTGGCACATTACATTTATTAGCCCATCTAACCTAAATAAATATATAGTACTTAAGCTGACTGCTTAGGTGGTAAAGAGATGCATGCTATATAATGATATAATCAATCTTTTTGAACGCCCTATAGGCTATAATGCGTGCAGCAGTAGTACTCAATTGAACAAGTAAAACTGTTGTTACATTAACATGGGCAGGAAAGATCTAAGACAATGTAATTAAATTCAATGACGTAAATTAATTAAATTTAGCATGCCACTAGACACAACTACAATTTTAATATTAGAATACGAGCGGTGCAAAATTAGAGGAAAATGATCATAATGTACGTCAAGCTCAAGAGCTTACTTCATCAGATTCCTCTTTCTCCTCCACCTTTTCCAGCTCTTTCTTTGGCTCCGCAGCAGCATGAGCAACAGCACCACCATCTGCACCTGTGGCTGCAACTGCAAAACCATCATGAGCAGAAGACATAACGGCCAACTTCTCCCGCCCAGTAGCAATAAGTTCTGTAATGTCTTTGCCCTTGACCAGTGACAGAAGAAGCACTATCTTATCATCATCAGCTTCGGCTCCAACTGCAAACCCAGATAATTAACCATACAAAATTAAACATATGCTCCTTCAAGGTTTATAATCATAAAGCTGACAACTTGCATCAGATATTCAATGTTTCAAATAAATAATTTTATTCATATATAACAACACAAGCTATTGCCAACTCTGCCAGCATTACAGAAGCCCCTGGAAAAGAAAAAATACACATTACTTTCAAATAGAAGCATAAGAACCAATTGCTCGCAGAGTTGGATAACAACATGAAGAAATAGAACATTATTTATCTTGGAAGGAAACTTCATTTAAAAATCACCCCAACCAAACTATAAACTCATATGTGCAATGAAGAAATGAGATGAATAAGTCAAAGAAATGGAAGCTGATAGGAGTAATAGATTACTGAGTCATGTTCAAATGTACCAAATCTAAAAGTATTGAAGAATAAATCATTCTATTATTCTAAAATGGCAATCTATGATAAAAAATATAACTGCATGATATAAAAAGCAAGGAAGTTATAAAAACAAGCCATTGCTGCCTTCCACCAGCAAGAAAAGTGATTATTACGCAGCAAAAGTAGCCATTGCTGCCTTCCACAGAATCACTAATAAGACGGCTGACCCATTGTCCCATTGAAGTTAATGACAAGAACTTTTGACAATGAAGCAATGGAAAAACCACCATTCATACATGTTAACCTTGAAAGAGAGATCACTAACCAGTGCAAAACTTAGGTAATTTAAACTGATATTTTCCTCAGTTGCATCATCATCAACTGCCAAAATTTTGTAGTACTCCTCCAAAACTTGTTGGGTCATGGTACCAAAACACCTTTGATCTCCAATCTCCAAGAGGTACAAAAAATTACTCGTTGCATCTCCACAAAAAACCTTACCATTGACATACACCCATGGATACCAAAACTGCACTAGGAGGATATAAAGCCACAAAACTACCACCCAACCCTCTAAAACACAAAAAAACAGCAACTCATTCCCGGCGGCAGATCTGAGAAATACAATCAAACAATGTTAGAGGATATAAAGACAAATCAATGAGAAATACAAGTATCTAAAAAGAACACTTTAAAGAAAAATCGACAGAGCCAATCATGCAAAATAATACTAAACGGGGAAAAAAAATTGCAAGATAATTAAAATGAGCTACGGCCCCAGAGTCAAGTTACTCCCCGAACTCCCAAATTCCAGCTTCTCCTTAAAAAAAAAAGAAATGAGATTGCATCATTTTCAAATAGAAAGATTGCATCATTTTCAAAATTGTCATGATATTTTCCTCTTTAACTACAACATACCCTCTCCAAGAGCTTCAAAAAATGTGGCTTCTCATCACCATGAGATTACAAGTGTGCATCGAGATGGTGACACATCTGAAATAAAACAATTGTAGGGTTACAAGTGTGCATCATGATGTAATACATGGTTGTCAGTTATTTAAAAGACACAATGAACCTCTGCAGTTGATTGTGTAAAAATGCTGTTTTGTGTTCCAACATCAACCCCATCATCAAATTGGTGTTGTTCAGATCCCGATGTCTCACCCAATTGTGTTTCATCTACCAAGATTTTCCTGGAAGTCTGAGGTCCAATACATAAATAGACAGATATTAGATTCATAATATTAACTTAAAACAATGCGAAATTAGACATGATGTCATACCGGTTTCTTTCTCTTTGTTGCCAACTTTTCCACTGGTGGAACCTTCCTCTTACTTGGGGGTCTCCCTTTCCCTCGAACCACGTTGGGGCTTCGTATCTTCTTACCATTATCCAAGACAACATTTGCTTTGGCCTTCGTTTGTTCATATTCCGACTCTAGTGTTGAACCTTCACATTTTGTCTCAAACTCATCAACAACACGCAAGAAAGCACTGATTTTTTTATTATCAGAGGATATTTTGGTGGCTAATTTTGAACATCTTTTAAGCACCCGCTCATAATTCCGTGCATCTGCTCTGTCCCGCTGGTCATCGTAACTGCTTCTGACTAATGTGTATGTCCTCTTTAAGTCCTTTCTCCAACGATCCAACACATATACATTTGGCAGCACATTAATCTTTTTCAACTGGCAAACTCTAAGTGCATGCCTACATAGAATCCCCATCGTCTGAAACAGTGCACACGTGCATTTGACCTCCACCTCCTCTTCGTTATAGTAAACACAGAAATCCAAGGTTTTGATGTGGTCATCAGTACATATTTCATCCAACACTTGGTATTTTAAAATGCACCCTTCTGTGCTTACCAACGAACAATTACAACACATTAGGCCCAGTAATTCTCTTTGTACTTCTTTGAACTTTGCATTTGTATATAACCTTTGGAACTGCTTCTCAATATTAAAATGGGACACGCAGGGAATAGTTTGGTTATTAGAATTGAAATCAGCCATTGTCTCTAACTCCACCTTCTTTCTAAGAGCATTATCAAATTGGTCGACGAATTCCTTCAACGTGGTACCGGAATGGACATACCCATCGAAAAATGCATTCATGCTTTCCGACCTTTGTGTTGTGCTCATTCCAGCCCAGAATACACTTTTCAAGTAAGCTGGAACCCAAAAAGACCTTTCCTCATATAAGGATTGAAGCCATTTATTGCCGTGGAGATCATACTTCACAATTACTTGACCCCAGCTCTCCTCAAATTCACCGCTGGTATGTGAGTCATATAATGCAGTATGAAGGTCAGTCTTCAACCCCGCATTGAATTGCGCATGAGATCCTAACTTCTCTGGAAGTTTGCGCATTATATGCCATAAACAATATCTGTGACGAGTTTCAGGGAATACAATGGCAATAGCACTCTTCATTGCCCGATCTTGGTCGGTTATCATGGCTTTGGGCGCCCGACCATTCATACAATCCAACCACATTCGGAACAACCACACAAAAGTTTCAGTGTCCTCGTTTGAAAGCAATCCCGCTCCTAATAATATGGACTGACCATGATGATTAACACCAACGAATGGCGCAAAAGGCATCCCGTACCTATTTGTTAGGTACGTTGTATCAAATGTTACTACGTCTCCGAAATACTCATACGCCGCTCGACTCCGAGCATCAGCCCAAAATACATTTCGTAACCTTCCCTCATCATCCAAGTCCATGTTAGAAACGAACCCATCATTCCGATCTCTCATTCTTTGGAAATACTGATTAAGTGCTTCGCCACCACCTTTACCCAACCTTAAATGTCGAGCCTTGTCAATGAAATTCCGACAATCTTTCTCTTGAAACTGAAGATTCTCAAAACCCCCCGCATCAACGACAAGAGAATAAAAATTCTTGTTCATTCGTATACCGGCTCGATCATTTAGGTCGAGGATCCTTTGACTGTATTCATCTAGATGTTTGTGAGATCGCAAGAATCTTGTCTTCTTGGGGCTCACAGTTATGTGGTTGTGCACATTTTCAACAGTGGTGAAAACCCATTTATCATTCTTGCTCAATGTCGCATTTACTCTTGCTTTACAATCCGTTCTAGTTGTTGGTCGTGGCTTCGAGATATTATTGTTCGTAGGATTGTACTTTCCGCCACGGGCACAACCAACAGTCACGTACACAGGCCTCCCTTCATCATCTTTCCTAGTCCTTTGTGTCCGTACACCAAAACCCTCTTGCTTCGCATACTGCTTATAGTAGGCTGTAAGATCTTTCATACTGTCAAATTCCATCCCAGATCTTGGTGCTTCAACTCGTACTTCATCATCATCGACAACAGTGGTACCCTCTAAATATTCATTTATGTCGAAGACCATGTCTAAAAATGGAAACATATGGATTAGCATCAAAACAAAATTACAATGATTATAATCAAGGCAAATAAAACTGTACTACCATCGGCATCAAGAACACTTTCAGCAGTCATCCGTGATGTACTTCCAAGATTTTGTTCAAATGTGGTATCGGTTGGCACAATTGACGTCGGGGGCACTTCTTGCCTCAAGTCATCTGGATTACTCGGCGGAGGGTGGTAGGACATATAAGGTGGCATATGCTGCAACAGGCACGTTGTTAGGGAAAATTGGATGACTCTAAAAAATTTAACATGTTAACTTCTAAAATATAAAAATTCAAATAAATATACCTCAAATGAATCAGAAAATGGGCTATAATCTACTGGAGTACTCGGGGAATTGTAGGGCATATTTATATCAAAAGGATGCATTCTATCTTCATTTTCCCCCATCACAATAAGGCTAAGAATGTCTTCCGATAATTTCTATCCAGTCTTCCAAGATGGCAAAAGAAGAAAAATAAAGATTAAACCCTCATACGTAATGCAAAATCTGAAAATATAAGCACTTTCTACGTAAATGAAATACAAACGTACAATTATTGTTTGAACGGAAAAAATAGAAACAAATCACTCTCAGTGAGCAGAAACAGATATTTCCAATTCATGGAATCCATCGAATCATGTAGCAAGTATTTAGTTAGTCTATTTTCATGTCTTTCTACTTGTCAAGAACAAAAAAAATGAGTTAAAATATATTCTAATCTCAGTGCTCGGAATAGTTTCTAATAGTGTTTTCATGAAACTATTGCAAGACACTTATTGGACACATTTTTTTTTTTTTTTTTTATGAATATTGCAAAAACAATTACTTTGACAGCATCCTATCTATGCTATAGCCATATTTTGAGACTTCCTATTATTTAAGAAGTCAAAAGTTTGCTTTCTTCTCATACTGTTTAATCAAATTGGTCTTCACTACACATGAAGTTTAAAAGATTTTGTTCTTTTGTTGACATGAAACTGTTTTCTATTTTACCACATTTTCTTCTAATTAATTATACTCTTAAAAAAATATATGTTTCGGAAGGAACAATTCATTGGAATGATTAACTATGATCACTAATAAACAACTTTTAAAGCAACCAAAATTAAATAAGCTCAAATATTAACTATGATCACTAATAAACAACTTCTGATCAAGCTTTCACACATCAGCATAAATATTAAATCTGAAAATTAAAATTTAGCATATTTGTTAATGACAACCTCAGTTGCATCTTGATAACATTAGGAGACAACACACAGGTTTTCCTCAATGTTTTCACATGTAAATACAGATTATAATAGCAAATATCATTTTCTGGAAATTTCTCCATGCCCTAAGCATACTCATCTCAGAAAACACAAAAATCATGATGTACATAGCATGTATGGACGGGAAAATGGTAGTATAATATTTACCTACAAAACCATTTGGCGAAACAGAGCACTCTTACCCGTCGTTGGTTTGGTCCGTTCGATCAGCTCGCGGGGAGCGGCGGCGCTGGGTAGACGTACGAGCGTCTCGAGGTGGCGCTGGGAAGAAGAAGTCGTCGCGAGGTGGCGCTGGCAAGCGGAAGCCGACGGACGCGGGTTCGTGGCGAGGAAGGGGGTTTCGCGGGATTCAAATATTCTTTGCTCCGTTCAAACGAGCTCACGGGACAGTGGAGGCACTGGGCACTCGGAGGACTGCCGCTCGGTGGCACTGATGAGACAGACGGCGTCGCCGGGAGGTGATGGGTTGTGGAAGGAGACGCGGGTCGCGATGGAGCAGGGGTTTCGCGGCATGAATTCAAATGGCAGAAACGAATGAAACGAATTTTCAAACCAGTCTTCAATCAAAACGCACGTTTTGATTTTTTTTTTTTTTTAAAAAAAAAAATGAAATCCACGTACTGAGTGCACTGAGTGCACCGCTACAGTGGATTTCGTATAGTGTTACTCTTTTTAAAAATATCTAAAAATTCAAAACGTGTATTTTCATTTTACTGTTTTTCTCTTTCTTACTTCATTCGAATTTGTCCCGTATGAAAATTTCCTCCTTCGCTCGCGTCGCGTCGTTGCTCTGCCCACCGCCACTGGCGATGCCGCCTCTCTGAGCGACCCTCCCTCTGCCCAAACCAAGATTGCGCAGTTTGAAAATGTATGTGAAGACCGATTTATTCTCTGCTCTCTCCTCCTCCTCTCTTACTTCTTGTTTGTATTTCTCTCTTTACACGCATCTATGCATTTATATTTTACAGGATTTAGGACATCTGATTGAAAGAAACCCAAATGGGTATCCAAATTAGGCCAAAGGCTATGTTTCCTTTCTTATTTTGATTTATTTTGGAGTTCCAATTAGATATAGTTACTGCTTTTTTTTTTTGGACTGTTAATTTGTTGATGAGATTTGTTTCTTGTATTTATAGTTTGGTATAATTGGTCGACTGAAGATTGTGTCTTTGATTTAGAAAGGATTTGTTAACTTAATCCTTAATCTTCTTGCATACAAATATGTGGGTACTTGGATACCACTGATGTGGAGTCCTATGGGAATAGTTACATTTTTAGTTTTCATAGAATAATTTAAGCTACTAGTTTATAATGGAAAATAAGGGTGCTAGGAGCATGGGAGGCATATATGTGATTGAAAAATCTCAAGCCCACCCTTCTGAAGAATCCTAAAACTCCTCAGGATTAGTTTTGGTGATGGCTCTCAAGTAATAATTCATATTATTGCAGAAATTATTGAAATAAAAAAAGAAAACGATAGCACTTGCTACAAGTGTAAGGAAGAAAATGGATTTTTTTTTTTATAATTTTTTTTTTTTTTTATCTCTGTGATGCAATTGGGGCTTCTTGACAGAAAAGAAGACATTTAGATAATCCTTTGTGGCCCCAATGGTAACTTTCTTATCTCTCTCTCTCTCTGACTTCCATCCCCCTCCCTCCCACAAATCTCCATGCCATTATGGTCTTCTTTTTTACTTAAAGTAAGTAGAAATGTGGTGCCCCTCCAATTATGATCTATTAATTACAGTTCTTTCCTAACAATTACACATTAATCTCGATTTAGATAATTAATCTATATCAGACTGTAGAATCATTGCTTTGATGAAGAATGCAAAGACAGAGTAATAACTAATCTCCATGTTTTTGATTCTCCCATGGAGTAGTACAAGATCAATCCAGTGACATTCTACATTTTTCAATTTCTTTCTTTTCCCACACAAATTCTCTTTCATGTTTATAGGATGTCTTAACTAAGCTTGCTATTGGCTCATAGCACATGCAATATATTTATCAATCTCATTTCTGTCAGTCAATGGCTCTTTTTGTCTGATGTGTTTCATAAGCAAGTTTCTTGTGTAAGAGAATGTGCTCCTCTGTGCTCATAGGGATATGTAATAGATGTCTTTTAGTAGACCATAGAAGTAATACAGGAAATATTTTACGTACTAACTTGCTTTATCGGGAAATATGTTTATTCCTCTTTGCCTGATCACCTCAAGTAAAGTTTTCTAAACTTACCATTAATATTATGTTGTCACTTTTTAAGAGTTGTATAATAAAATATTGGCGGTTGTTTGGAAGGCTATGGCCAAAGTTATGCAATGGCTTCACTAGTCATTGGAGAAGGCATACGACATGAGCATATAAGTGAAAGCATTGAATAGATGATTGAAAGCAATTTGGAAGCTTTATGTGACCACCAAGTCTTCTTTTACTAAAAGTTGCATGCAGCGGTGTTATATTAATAAATAAAAAATTGACCAATTTTGGAGTTTTTTCACCAGCTAAGATTTTTTCCCATCCCACCCCACTTTTTTTATTTTTTTGCCTTTGAGTTATTGGTAGGAATATTAATCGATATTGGAGTTATCCTTCTTCTCATCCTAAATTTAAGACACAGAAGTGGAAACCAATTAGGGTACTTGACTTTACCCTCCTTGAAGAAACCAAGTTTCCGAGTAGAATGATATTAGCAATCTATATGATTGTTTGTTTGTAATTAATTAATTGTTCTTAGTAAATCATGTTGAGAAATTTTTGTTTTCCTCCTATGGAATGCTGCTTAGACCTACCAAATTCTGCATGGTCTCACTGGACAACTTTGAGTTAAATAACTTTGAACTAGTGAGTTCTAAATCGTCTGAACCATGTGCAATTAGTTTTAAGTCAAACACATGATTTTAAGTTGTCTGAACTTTAGAGAGTTAAGCTCTGCTTGTGAATTATCAAGTTCCAACTTTCCTTGGACTTGGCCTGGAATGGGCTTCTGAACTCAGGCAGGGCAAAACAACAATTTTATAGTCTTCTTTGTTTGCCTTAAAATCTATGAATTGGAGTGACAAGGTTGAAAAATGTGGTGCCAGTTGCTTTTTTATTTTGGGTTTCCTGCTACTATTTTGAATTAAGTCTGGAAGCTTTCCTCCTCACAGTTTTCAGCATGTTGATTAACTCAGTAGAGGCAAAACTTAAAAACAACCAATATAGTTTACATTGCACTCAAATCCAAAAAGAAAAATAGTAATTATGCAATGCATGCATGCATATACCAGCTCCATATATATACCAGGATGTGAGATATATATATATACATGACAATGGCTCTGATTGAGTCACTTACTCTATGTCTGTCCATGGTTCTGTTTCTAGTGATTTGCTATCTGCATGACAATGTTTCACTTGATTGTGAGATGCATCGGTAGACTATGTTATCACGATTATTGAGATAGGCTACCTTTTTTCTGATTGCTATAGAGTTTCTTTAGCATATCATTGATTCTTGTACATCAATTCCACCATGAGATAGGCTACTTATATTATTGCGACCTGTCTGTTTTTAACTTGATTTTTTTTTATTTTTTAAGAAGTTTGTGTATACTTCCTTTATGCACGGTTTTCCTTTGGAATATGCTATAGTAGACTTCGTGTAACACCCCGTATTTCAGTGTATTTTTACTGAAGGATTATTTTTTATTGTTCAAAAATTTATCCTCTTATTTTAAAATTGGTTGGATTTTTAGTAAGTTTATTTCTATGATTTTATTTGGTGAAAATTATTTTTTTGTGCTTTCCAAATATTTATTTATTATTATGCATTTAAATTGCTTTTAATATTTAAATTAATTACTGTGGGATTTAATTATTTCAATTTGACTTTACCATTACATTTAAATTATTTTATTTAACTTGTGGTTTTAAAATCGTCTCCGTTGGATCTTTTTTGTGACCCAAGTTATGAGGATTGGACCTCATTTCTTTTCCTCCATTTTTTCTTTCCTTCCTTTTTCTTTTCTTTCTTTTCTTTTTTTTTCCTCATTTCCTCTCCTTCCCGCGCGATCTCTCTCTCTCCTCTCCTCCGCCCGTTTCCATCGTCTCCTCCCAGCGCCGCCGTCGCGCCGCCGTGCGCGACACCGCCCAGCCGACCAGCTCCCCCTCCCTCCGGCGACCTCACCTCCCAAACCTCAGCCCCTACCTCGCCGCCGGTAGCCCACACGCCCCCCACGAAGTAGCGGGCCACCTTCACGCCAGCGCCGCCGTGAGCCGGCGGTGGCCCTCACCGCCCAGCCCATTAGCTTCCCAGCCGCCGGCGACCTCACCCCACCAACCTTACCTCCATCCGTGCCGCCGTTAACCACCAGTAGCTCTTCGAAGCCGCGGCACTCCTTCCGCCGTTGCGCCGCCGTCGCACCACCATTGGCCACCATCTTCCTACCACTTCATCCCCGACCTCTTGGCAACCCATTGGACCCAACCCCACCTCCGATCCGTCACCGGTGAAGCTCCACCAACTACATTTCCGATTTGGGCATTTTGGTCTTCTACCGCCCATTCCGCCGCCACCCACGGCAAACCACCGCCACCATTGGCTTCACCGACCTCCCTAGGCCCTACCCTATCAATCTTGGGTCTTCGTTTGTCCTCGTTGAAAAGTTGGTAATTGTGACCCACGGCCACAGTGTATTTTACACTGTGGTGTTGCTCAGAAATCACCACTTGCAACTTCGAGATCCTCCGGAAATTATTATATTGCACTGTAAGTATTTTCCTTAAAGAACTTTCGTGATTTAAATATATTTTTGCACTAACGCATATTATCTGTGAATTGGGTTGTTTTGCCGGACTGAGTCCGAGGAGTTTCGGGGTTGGATGGATTGTGGACGGAGTTGTGTTTGTTTGCATTGTGAATTGTGGTTGTTGGTTATGACTTGTTCACGTACATCGCATATTGCATGCATGATCATGTTTGTAAAGAAAACTGGGTTTTCGTGTATTGCATACATGTTTATGTATTTATTGGATTTGGATTTTCATGTGAGTAAAAGGAAAGAGACTGTAGGGATGGTGGTAAGCAGGGATGGTGGTTGTGTCCCGCCTGTGATTCCCGCCTACAGTGCTCTGTTAAGTATTTATTGTGTGTAAAGGAACTGTAGGGATGGTGGTAAGCAGGGATGGTGGTAGAGTCCCGCCTGTGATTCCCGCCTACGGTGCACGCGTTAGGGATGGTGGTAAGCAAGGATGGTGGTTGTGTCCCGCCTGTGATTCCCGCCTACGGTGCACGCGGTAGGGATGGTGGTAAGCAGGGACGGTGGTAGAGTCCCGCCTGCGATTCCCGCCTACAGTGTCCGATAATTGGATTGTTTGTGTGAATCATTTTATGGGAAAATGTGTTACGGATATTTTGGGCCAAAATGGGATTTTTGGCGTGTGTTGGAAATAATCATTTTTCTGGGAAAAAATGGTATTTTATGGTTAACTGTATTTTGCTATATTGTTGGTTGCATTAATGTATTTTTATCCCGAGAGTTGTTTGGTTTATACTTACCTGTGGTACCATTTTATGGTATCGCAGATTTTGATGCAGATGATGATGACGAGCCTTAGCTTGGCTCCGTTGGAGGAGTGATCTGGGATTGCTCCTGTTTAGTGAGTTATGTGTTTTTATCAGTTTATGTATTCACCTTTTGTATTATATTTGGGATGACTGTATAATTTTTTAAAGATAAATTGTTTTAAATATTTGTATTTAAATTCTGGTACTTAGTTGACTATCCGCTGCGTTATTATATTTGTACACTGTTGCATGTACACACACTGGCACTTCGTTGGGATGTGTGACCGTGTTGTCACCATCCTGGCGTCTCGATCCCTGTGTATTTATATAAGGGGGATTGGGGGCGCCACACTTCGAGTTGCTTCCATGATGCTAAAGTTGTTTTCTCCTCTCTTCAACTTTATTGCAGCATTCAAAAGGTGGTTGACAGATGAGGAAGAACAAAATACAGTGGACTACCAACCAAGCAGTAAATTGGTTAAGTGGACTCTGAGAAAACAAAAAAAATGCAAAGAAAAAGATGCACAATTGTGCACTAATTTAGACACATTCGTAGAAGGAATTAAGTTTTGAATGGCTTTGTGTCACTTCTTTCAGGTGGAGGATTTTGACAAGATTGGAAAGGATGACAAGACCAGATTTTCATTTGCTATGTATTAATTAGTTCTTGTACAACTTTAATTTATACCAGTTGGAGACTACGCATGCACTGATCTCTGTATAAGTTTATTTCATGTGAATGAGATGAGGGAATTTGGCAAGATTGCAAAATGGTTTTAATGGTTGTCTTTTGTAGTGTTTTTATAGTTTTTTGTTGTTCAAACTCCAAAGCGCAAACAATTAGAGGAAGATCTGATGTAAATGGTGTTCGGCTGGCAGAGGGTTAATTGAGTAATATAAATCTTATATATGCATATATTTTGAGTGAATGAAATTTGAAAGTACAGCTTGAGCCTTCATGTGGTCACCATTTAGGCATCGTTCTTGTATCATAATTTCTGTGCAATTTTGCAAAGTAGATCCAATATACAATAAACATATGTAACCAATATGAAAAGACATATTTCATTAAAAAGTACACAGATTTCATTGAAAAGTACACAGATTTCATTGAAAAGTAAGGAAACCTATATGGAGCTAAGCTGTTTTCATTACACAACTTTTCATTTAAAGGTCATTACAAAGGTCACAACCAATTGGAGCTCCTCTTCCTCCAAGCCAATCTAGTACTTCAATATATGTAGAAGATGTTGATGTTCAGGGAGGTAACGTCTGGTCTCCTCCTAATTGATCATCTCCTCCAAACAAGCTTTTTAAACTAACAGACCCCACAAACTGATCGAGTACTTCTATATTAAACTAACAAACCCCACAAAGCAAACTTGTACCGCCTTCCATGTCCAACACAGGCCAAGGTTACCCAGCTAGAGACACCAATCTGCTGCCACCTTGGAAAGCCAACAACCACCATGAAAGCCGACGGGTTAATGATTGCCCAAGTTGCCACAAACCCCTGCCTCTCATCTTTTTAGCAAAAAATACCTAATGAATAAAATTGGAGGAAGTTTTAGAGACAGATTAAATCGTCAAAATCGTCACTAGTAAAATGCCAATAGCTTCAAAACAGAAACCAAACAATCACATATATTTCTCAAGGTCTCAGTAACCCAAGATCAGATTACTCTGTTTTCAAAAGATGTGCAAAAATTAGTGCAATATTTTGATTAATGGTAATTATTATCATAATTATTATTATTATGTTTGATGTTTGGTGGAAACTAAATCCACAGCCTCTATATATCACATTTTGCAGGGACTAGTTGGTAGCATTACGTTGAGAATATGACCATAATCAACAAGACAATACAGAAGTGATATAAGCTTTGAAAGTCATATATGCAAATTGTCATACTATCATCCTCTGCCATCTGGAATACAGTGGCCTCATATTATCATGGGAAACCAAATAGCATGCAGTGATATCCAATTATACATACCACCAACAATTGAGTCAATTGATTTTAATAAATCAACTAGCTCCTCAACTGATTGATCTCATTAGTCAATTAAATTTAATAGTGTTATAAATAAATGGAAAGTAATGAATCATTTTCAGGTACTAACAAAAATCTCACCATCTCAAGCATTCATTAGTTCTTATATAGTTAAAACATAAGAGTAGGCATACCCAGGTACCTGCTGAAAATTGAGTTTGCCACCCATCAAAGTACTGAACACAAGAAGGAAGAAAAATATCAATAATTTAAGAATGAGATGTTGACCAATTAGATATGTGTTGAGCTATTTCTAAAACAATATGAATTGTCATATATGCAAACCAGAAACTGTCATTTAGTTTCATTGAATGCTTAAAAAGCTATTCATAAAAAAAAAAAAAATAATAAAAAAATAAAAAAAAAAAAGCCAAGGAAGTCCATTTGGTGAAGTAATCATTCCATCAAACACAATATGGGCAAAAAAAAAATCACTAGAATCACTCAGAAATTAACACAAAACCAAGATGATGAAAAAAAAAAATTACAAACAATCAGACTAAGCAAATTCAGGAGTAAAAGAATAAGTTCACCATATGTAAAAATCTTATCACTAGTCCCGTAACAAAAAGAAGAAAGCCAAAACAAAAAAAAGGTGTATTTTTCTTCCTCACCTGCGAAGTCTTGCTAGTATGGGCTTCCTCGTCTACCAAACTAGACCTTCACGGATTCAATACGACACTGGATTCCTCGCTTCAACCACGAGAAACAGACAAAGGGAGACCAAAAAATAAAAATATAGAATCTTGGGTTTCAAATACTCCTTTTTTCACTTCGAGTTTTAGAGAGAGAGAGAGAGAGAGAGATGAAGAGGTAGTGAGCTCCGGCCATGGCGATGGGAAGGTAATTTTTTTTATTATTTATTATTTTATTAAATCGATAAGTCTGAGATGGAAGGGGAGGGGTTAGGGCTGAGATGCAAGGGGAGGAGTGCGTGGTGAGATAGAGGGGGACTGAGATGGGGTTCGGGGACTTAGGGAGAAATTGGTAAATTTGTTTAGGCCACGTCATGTGTGTGATCCGGCTGATGCAAATAGGGGCTGCTCCCCAAACTTTTTCTAGAAAAAAAGGTTCTTTGTCACAGAGGTACAAAAGATTGTGCTAAAAAATGTAAGTACAATGCCAAGCGATATCAACAACAATGATAAATAAGGGTTGGCAATAGGGTTTTAGCCTCGGGTAAACCCATTCCTTTTCTTCAAATGTTCGTTCAGTTCTATAAGATCTACATACTTTTTTATCTGGTCTTGGAACTCTCCTAGGGTTAAGTGTGTGGGCCAGTAAAATAAATATGATAAGACAGATAACTCAAACTAGTCATGCATGACATAAGCATGCGTATGTTTTTATGAAAAACCCACTCTTTTTATGAACGATCATGATTTTAAGTTCTTGGTATAAAATATTTTATGAAAAATCTTATGTTAAGTATGTTTACGTTATGATAGAGTTTTTATTGAGTTTTCAATTCATTTTAGTTTATTTTATGTTTTTAAACCACCACAGATAAACATGGTGATGGGTACGAACATGCGGGCTAGGCTTAGATGGAGTAGTTGATTAAATTCCAGACTTTATAGAATAAATTATTTTTATGACATAAATTTTATTCAATTGTTTCATTTAATTTTATTTAGAGACATGCTTTTATTAAATAATTCTTATATGAAATAAATATTTATTTTATTAAAAATGAGATCTCTTGCCGAGTTACTTTTATGAAAATATATGACATCCCTAACCTACGAGAAGCGGGTGTTACACCAATTAACCCCTAAAACAAGATCGCAACCACCCAATATTAGTAAATAGAGATATGTAGAGAATTTGTGACCTTGTAGGTTGAAAGGAACTATTACATAGCAACCTAAGTAGGGCAAGCGATCTCCATTCGCCACCTTAACTATCATGCCACGCCCTTCCTGCATTGACAGTTTGGCACTTCTTCAAACATTTGGATCAACAAAACTATGTGTTGCCTGTTTCGATGAATATTGTCACTTGCTAGTTCCCAATCAAGCCTATTAAATGCATGGTTTTCGAAGCTGGTGTCCCATAAATTGCATGGAGAGAAATCTCCACTACCTCTCCACCGGCTGCCACGTCCTCAATGGTATCTTTTGTTGGAGTATCAGAAACTGCCTCATGCACTTCAGTACTATCTTCTTCCTCTAACCTTCCAACAAAAACACTTTAGGTGCTCTGCAGTTGTGGCCCGGCAACCATTTTTCCTCACAGTAGTAACAAATCCCACAATCTCTTTGTTCCTTCATTTGGGCCAAGGTAATCAGTTTAATAGGTAAGTTGGGCTTGGGTTTAGGAAGGGGTAAAGGTTGGTTAATTGGGCAGGGAGGTGAGGGAAGACCAAGGATTCTGTATGAGTTTGGTGGGTTCAAGGCTGGTAGCTTAGGGAAAGTATTCCCGAGATTTGGGTTTGGGCCCATATAAGAGTGACCAAATGGGCGGGAGAAAGAACGCCTCCATACCTCTTCCTCATAGAGCCGGGCTAGTTCAAATGTCGTGAATAGGTATTTGGGCTGGAACATAGTGACTGTGATCCGAATGTCATCTCGAAGGCCGCTTAAGAAGGTGCTAACCCGAAAATCTTCAGGAAGACTGGGGTTTGGTTAAAGAGTAGTTCAAATTGGGTTTGGTAGTCCTCCACAGTAGAAGACTGTTTAAGTTTGGTAAATTCGGCTATGGGGTCATCGAAAGGGGTATGTGCGAATCGGACTCATAAGGCATGTACGAATTTGGCCCAAGAGTGAATTGGGTGGGATTCAAATAGTCATTGGTACCAATTCAAGGCTTTTCCTTCCATATGGAAAGAGGCCAAATGAATATTTTTTGGGTCTGGGGTGTGGTAGTAGACAAAGAATTGATGGGCTTGGAAAATCCAACCAGTGGGGTTAGTTCCATCAAATTTTGAAAAACCCAAATGCATATTGCGACTATGGATTCCATTCGGTGTGTCAAAAAGGAGATTGTGATGGATATGGTTAGTTGTGAGAGGGTTTGTGTCTTGGTGGTGTTAGGAACTATTGCTTCCAGGATTAGTGTTGTGGGTTTGATGTGGTGGGTGGGCAAGGGTGTGGGACAATGTGTTATAGCTTGAGGCTAAGGTTGCTACCTCCTGTATCAGTTCCTCCAGAAGATTCTGTTGTTGCGCCTGGGCTCTTGTTAGCTGCGATTGTGTATCTCTCAAACTTTCATTTTTGGTTTTAAATTGAGCAATGGCTTCCAAAAGTCGAGTAAATCAAGTACCTTCTGCCATGAGACTCGAATTGGCTCTGGATACCACTGTCAAGGGCTTTCAATAATAATTGTAAATAAAGGCACTTCGAGGGCTAAAACCTCCAAAATATTCATATGGACTTAATGGAAATAGTTGCTTCATTAAATCAAAACTTGGACTTTATATAGGACTCTAAACATAACAGACTCTTGATCATGCTAAGACATGATCCAACTCTCTTACTACTAGCGTCCAACACAGACCATTATCTTAAGGGAAAAGCTTCAGATCAGACGTGGTGTGATTTTGTATTTTACACCCTCCAATAGAAAATGGACACGTAGGAGATTTACATGTTTTACAGTAAGTGCAAGTTGAAGGTAGCATGTTTCCCTTATGTCTTCTCTCTCATTCACCTTAGCTCTCCCCTCTCCTCTTCTCTTCTCTCCCTTCTCCCTTTCTCTCTTCTCGCTCCCCCCCCCCCACAATGGATTTCAAAAGTCGAGTAAATCAAGTACCTTCTGCCATGAGACTTGAATTGGCTCTGGATATCACTGTCAAGGGCTTTCAATAATAATTGTAAATAAAGGCACTTCGAGGGGCTAAAACTTCCAAAATATTCATATGGACTTAATGGAAATAGTTGCTTCATTAAATCAAAACTTGGACTTTATATAGGACTAAACATAACAGACTCTTGATCATGCTAAGACATGATCCAACTCACTTACTACTAGCGTCCAACACAGACCATTATCTTAAGGGAAAAGCTTCAGATCAGACGTGGTGTGATTTTGTATTTTACACCCTCCAATAGAAAATGAACACGTAGGAGATTTACATGTTTTACAGTAAGTGCAAGTTGAAGGTAGGGCTGCTACCCGCATGGTGCGGGGCGGGGGTGCCCTTCCCCGCACCCCGCCCCGCACCATGCGGGGTTGGGGATTTCCCCACCGCCCCCCGCCCCCGCTATACCCTCTCTATGCGGGGCGGGGGACCCCGCCCCCGCATGGGCGGAGCGGGTTAGCCCGCCCGCCCATGCGGGGGCGGGGCGGAAGCCGAGCGGGGTAGCGGGGGCGGGCCCCGCTGCCCACCCCTAGTTGAAGGTAGCATGTTTCCCTTATATCTTCTCTCTCATTCTCCTTAGCTCTCCTCTCCCTTCTCCCTTTCTCTCTTCTCGCTCCCCTCCCCCTCACAATGGATCTCTCTTTCATCTCTATCATCACCCATTTCGTTGCGAAGCTCTCTCTGTCCTCGCGAAACTCTCTCTCGACAGTGTCCGTCTTCGCGATCTCTATCTCTCTCCCATTTCGTCAATTCAAAACTCTCTCATTTCGTCAGTTTTTTTGTATGAAAAATTTTCGTTCAAACATCAAAAAGAGATTTTAGTAACAGTTTTAGGTAGAATATTGGCACTCCTCTTGGTGTTTCTTATCTTTTCTCAATTGTCTGATAACATTGTTAGATTTTTTTAAGATTCCCATAATGAAAGAGGGTGGAAGTTATTGCCTGTTTAGGCTTAGGTTTCTTAGATGCTAAAGGAGAATCAGATTATTCACTCTAATGTTAAGCGAACAAGACTTTTAGTTCGTTATTATTTCAATATTGAACACCTTCCAAGGCTTTGCTCGCATCCCCCTCCCCCTCCCCCTAACCCCGCTTCCCTCTTCTTTTTAACATTGCAAAAAGAAAAAGAAAAAAAGAAAGAATGTTAAGAGTTGCAATAGCCAAAAAAAAACCATCTTATGTCATTCGACGTTGTTTTGCTCCTTTGGCAAGATTTTTGTTGAAGGATAACCACTTTCGCAAACCATTTTCTAGTGTCAAGTGTTAGTTTTAGGGAAAAAGCTTCAAACCTAGAAAGAGAGAGAGATATGAGAAAAGAGATTGGGGGAAGAGGAGGTATACAAGTGAATTGTCTACATGCAACTCTATTAATCATTTGGCTAAAATCTATTCGTGGCATGCATTTTTTGGTGGGTGTAAATCAAGCCTTCCTACATGTTCGGTTCCCAATATTTTTCTTATCCTAAAGACCCGTACAAACCAAAAGATAATAGACTGAAAAATACAACCGATAAAGAAGACTCATGAACCTTCTAGAACTTAAATAAAATAAAAGACATTGGAACAAATGAGAGTCGACGATCACATGAAAGGCTTGGAGGTATACGAGTGAATTGCCTACATGCAACTCTATTAATCATTTGGCTAAAATCCGTACGTGTCATGCATTTATTGGTGGGTGTAAATCAAGCCTTCTTACACGTTCGGTTCCCAGCATTTTCCTAATCTTAAAGACCTTTACAAACCAAAAGATAATATACTGAAAAATACAACTGATAAAGAAGACTCACGAACCTTCTAGACTTAAATAAAATAAAAGACATCGGAACAAATGAGAGTCAAGCGATCACATGAAAGGCTTAGATGGATCCACGTGTATGGGGCACATAACATACAAAAGATTTACGCCTCGTTTGTATTCACAACTCATCTCAATTCATCCCAACTCATCTCAATTCATCCCAACTCATCTCACTATTATTCACTATTATTCAACAACTTTAACTCACAAATCCTACTACTATTCACAACTCATCTCACTACTATTCACAACTCATCTCAACTCATTTTCGACTCCAAACGACACCTAATTAGGCTCGTTCGGTTTCATAGATGGTCTCAACTTGTCTCATCTTATCTCATCTCAACATTCAAACATAATTCAAATACAAACACTTTTCAATTTTAAATTTTCAAATTTTTCATCTAATCAACCTAATCATTACAACTTTCTCAAACTTTCAAACAAAACATAAAAAACAATTCAGCCTTTTCAAATCTCAAAACAAAAAAGATACTCTAACAATATTTTAACTTTATAAATTTTTATTCAACTTTTTCTCTCTCATTTTCCAAAATCATATAAAACATCTTAACCTAAACAATTTTACTACTATTTACAGATTTTCCAAAACCCTATGAAGTCTCGTTTGGTTACACATATGAGATGAGAAATCTGTGAATAGTAGTGAAATGATTTAAGAATAATAATGAAATGATTTGAGTTAAGATATTTCATTGGATTTTGAAAAATGAAAGAGTTAAAATTGAATAAAAATATTATAAAATTAAAATGTTGTTAAATTTAGAATATAATTTTTATTTTAAAATTTGAATTATTTCCTGTGTTTTGTATGAAAGTTTGGAAAATTGTGATGATTAGGTAATGATTAGATGAAAGGAAAACTCTACTCCCACCGACAATATCCACTGGCATTTTCTATCGAATTGTTTTTTATTTATTTATTTTTATTTAATGGTTAAGGAAATATTTTTTAATGAGTTTGTATTTTTTTTAAATGTTTAAGGGGTTTGAAAATGTGTTTTATTTTATTTTATTTTTTTTTTGCACATTTGGTAACCAAATTCGGTTGCATCCATCAGTAGGTGTAGCATCACTCCAGATGAAAAGTTGAAAAATTTGAAATTTAAAAATATTTGTATTTAGTGATATTTGGGAATGAGATGAGTTGAGATAACTATCCAAATAAGACCTTATAAATTTTTATTTTTAATGTTGTGATATAATTAATACAAGTTTTTTTTATATAATTATATATTAAATTAAGAGTATTTTATAAAATAATATTATTTTAGGTATAGAACAAAGATCCTCTTAAAAATATAATGATTTCAAAAAACAAAAACTAATAACTCATCTTTCATCATTGCATTTGCAATGAAAATGAAGTGTCCGGTCAGGGGAATGAATCACGTGAAAATTCTCTATCATCCTGTTTGAAAATATTCTTTCCTCCCTCCCATCTTTAGTCCATTTCCAAGATTTTGGGAACAATCAAAGTATATATTAAGTTTTGTCAACCCTCAAAATGAAAGACAATATGAGTTATATTAGGTAGAATAGGTTCTTGACATCTTTGTATGGTATTGAGTAGGCCTGTGCAAAACAAACGATAATCTGGTGGATTCGATTAAAGTGAATCGACCCGACCTGACTTTATTGGATTGTTATCTGATCGGGTTTCCAACCCGACTAGGAACTTTTTGTTTCGTTGTCAACCCGGTCGATAAAATTGTGAGAAACACAACTTAAAGAAGGATACGATGCAATAAAGAAAAGACAAATTTTTTTTTATTCCCATGAAAAGTTCATGGGGGCTACACCATTCACCTCAATTTATGATACTCTGCAAATATTCCCTTAGACTCAACGATATGACAAAGCAAATTGAAGCCTTTGTCTTCATTCATCGCGGGCTAAAGTGGTTACTTCAACCATTTTGCTGATCAAGTTGAAACTCTCGTCTTCGTTCTCCGCAAGGATGGGCAGAGATGTATGTGTTTAGATTCAATTCCCAGCTAGCATCCACCTAGAAATAGCTAGCAGAGAGAGAGAGAGAGACGAGAGGTTATTAAGTGTGTTTGACGTTTGTTTTGGTCTCTTGAAAAAGGGGAGATGGGAGTGGGTCATTGGGCATTGCAGAGAAGAGTAGGGAGAGGTTCTGTTGAAGCTACGACGTGAAGGTTAGGGATGAGTTTTGAGAAACTCCAAACGCAACACATTGATGATGGCGATGGTAATGTTTTCGTTTCCCTTTTTCTCTCTTTATTTTTATTTTTTCATTCGTTTTTCTTTTGCAAGTGGCTCTTCCATTCTGCAAGTATTTTTTGGATCTTTTCTTGAATTTGAAGATGATTGTAGATCTGAGATTTCGATCATTTGAGGATGATTGTAGATTTGAGATTCAAATTACAGAGAGATTTTGTAAATCGAAGTGCAAGAAGCATTTTCTTCTTTTTTTATCAGGTTGTACGGATTTGATCCGATTTTATTTTGTTCTGATCGGGTTGGGTCAGGTTGGTTTGGTGCCTTCAACGAGCTCATTCAGGTCAAGTCGGGCATAAACCTGATTGTATCAAATTAGGTTGCAGGCCTCGTATTGAGTATCACTTTTGTTGTTTTTTTACTAATATGTTTAATGTTTATTGAGTCTTGACAAAAGGTATCAAAAGATTCAAAACCAATTTAGACTTCCTACAACTTACATTCTAAATATTTTCCTCTCTCTTCGATAAATAGGTATGATATATGAAATATTTCGTTAATGAAGCGAAGTGAAGAATCGAGATTCGAACATACGATCAGTACTTCAACATTATGTGAAATTATTATTTGTCCAAAAACTTTAAATTAATAATAAGAAATAGATTTTAAGATTTAATTATTTACATTCTTAAAGAAACTTAAAATTTTGACAAAAAAGAAATGAAGACCACGTTATGTAAGTAGTAAAGAGTTGGGATTATGAAAGTTAATTCTCTCCAATCTTACAAATTGTTTTACATGAAACGATTTTTCATAAAAATATTAATTTTGATTATAAAACACTTAATTCCTAGCATTGGCATAATCTAAGTTGAAATCTTATAGTTGCATCAAACTCACTCAAAACAAAACCATAAAATCTTTTTTTTGTTTTTTCTTTTGAATATTGTGCACCAAAAGTACTATATTAAATAAAAGAGTTTTATTATATGCATTCACTTTTACATACTTCTTGCATACTTTATTGATGTGATTGGTCAAAATAATTATTTTATATTAAAAAAATAATACAATCAATCACATTAATAAAATTTACAAAAAATACACAAAAATAATTACACAAAAACTTTTGTAAATTAAAAATAATATTCCCTGCAAATATTTAATTTAATAAACCACTTCCCAGAATCCTAATAAAGACGGGACTCGGGAGCACTCAAAAAACTCGCTTCGTCTTCACAAGCGCATAGTTATCATCGTCATTCGTCGTCACTCTTCGCCACGCACTCTCTATCCCACCTCTCAGGCCGCCATGCAAGCCCTTCAATCCCCGACCCTTTGCCCTTCGCCGCTCGGCCCACTCCGCAAGAATAGCTCCTCTCATTTCCGTTTCATCGCCAGGCGCCGCCTCCCCTTCATTGCGGCCTCGTCCCGTCCCGTCGTTTCGGCGCCGAAACGCGAGAAGGACCCCAAGAAGCGGGTCGTGATCACGGGGACGGGATTGGTATCCGTGTTCGGAAACGACGTCGATGAGTATTACAACAAACTGCTTGCGGCCGAGAGCGGGATCGGTCCCATCGACCGGTTCGACGCCTCCAAGTTCCCCACCCGGTTCGCAGGCCAGATCCGTGGGTTCAGCTCCCAGGGATACATTGATGGAAAGAATGACAGGCGCCTCGATGATTGCCTTCGATACTGCATTGTCGCTGGGAAGAAGGCTCTCGAGCATGCCGATCTTGGCAGCGATAAACTTTCCAAGGTCCACTATTTCTCGTCTCCAAATCTTAGTCTACTCAATACCTTAGTTATATGTGTTTGATTCAATTGTGGTGCATGATGGTTGATTTGGGTTATTGTGATTAAATTGTCATGTGTACTAAAATTGGCTTTGAATTTTTATGATATATTGGTTTTGCTGCAAGTCACGCATGGCCAAATTGTTGACATGTATGCATGCATTTGATATGTTTGAGATCGGATAAATCATTTATCCTTTGCTAAAACCTAATTTCAGATGTGCACCTGGGCTTTGCCTTTTTCTATTAATAACATTTCTATGATTACCTATCAAAAAAAAAAAAAAAAAAAAACCTAATTTCAAATGTCTTATAAAAAAGGCTATTTTCAAATGTAACTGCAGAGGGTAATGATACACCTAAAACTCTTTTACAATTATCTTACAACTCATTTTAAACCAACCAATGTAATTGTGACACTTAATGTAAAAATAATTTCAATTTTACATAGTTACCCTTCATTTTAAGTAGAGTGGTAAAATAGTTGTATACTAATTGTAGGTTTATCATTTTCCAACTAACTATATGTGGCATCAATTTTATAGTAGATAGGATTTCAAAAAAAAAAAACAAAAATTATAGTAGATAGTTGGGATAAGTTTTTCTAGATTGGAGATGTAAATCAATTTTGTAGCTTGCCTAATTTTTTCTTTCCTCAAAAGTCCTATGTTTGTTTGCTCGCCACTTGATGATGTAGGAAGTTAGGAAACCTACAACATGACTCCCTCCCCAAAATTTAGTGGTTTGCATCTAATATAACAAGGACATACGTGTCACTTGATTGACCTTTCAAGCCTTCCAAGGGGATATGAGTTTTAGGATATTGGTAGTCCATAAGAACAGCGATTCTGACTTATCAAAAAAAAAAAAAAAAAAAAGCGATTCTGTGTCATGTCTATAGATAACAGTCTGTTGCTTCTTTTACTCTTTCTATATATATATATATTTTTTATAGGTAATCAAGAAGTTTTATTCATGCTTCTTTTACTCTATATATGAAATGATGAAAATGGTGAGATACGTTTTTCCTTATGTTGAAAGCTTTAAACATCACAAGCGATCGATGGATGAGCGTAGAGTATCCTTTTTTAACACTTCACTCCATTGGTCGATTATAACAGATTTCAATGGTCTGAATGTTCTTGAACTCCCTGTATCTCTAGTCAATCATGCCGAGGTGTTGCTCTTGTATATGTCCCGTGTACTTGGGCCATGCCTATTTCTCATGAATAAATTTTTTATTTACTGATAAAAAAATTGTCATTATGCTGGTAAAATATTCTATTCGAGCACATCAAATGTTCCATCTTTAATTGAATGTCTGTATAATGGAAGTCTTTGATACAATGCCAATTCTTTTTCTTTCTTTGTTTATTTTATTTTTATCAAGCATTCACCCTTGTGTCTAGAAGATTATTCTTTATGCATCATACAAGCTTAATTCAGTGTGTTCTCTTTCTTTTTTTTCTTCTTTTTAGTTACGGCTATGTGCTTGACTCACTGTGATTGCTGATTTATGCTGCAGATTGATAAGGAGCGGGCTGGTGTGCTTGTGGGAACTGGGATGGGTGGTCTTACAGTCTTTTCCGAGGGTGTTAAGTCTTTAATAGAGAAAGGTTACAGGAAAATAACCCCTTTTTTCATTCCCTATGCTATAACGAACATGGGTTCTGCATTGCTTGCAATTGATATAGGCTTCATGGGTCCAAATTACTCAATCTCAACGGCTTGTGCAACCTCCAATTATTGCTTCTATGCTGCTGCAAATCACATCCGTCGGGGTGAGGCTGATTTGATGATTGCTGGTGGGACTGAAGCTGCTGTTATTCCCATTGGACTGGGGGGTTTTGTTGCATGCAGAGCCTTATCTCAGAGAAATGATGATCCAAAGACTGCTTCAAGGCCATGGGACAAAGATCGAGATGGTTTTGTCATGGGTGAAGGAGCTGGAGTATTGGTAAACCTACCTCTTTTTATGTTAGTTGTGTAAAAAGGATTTAAGCTTGCTTGACATAAATAACAAAAGGCCAAAGTTACATTGACTAGTTGACTGCTTTCACCTTTTGGGTCTGCTTTCATACTTAACCTACAGGAATCCAATGGAGTTTTGGAATGCCAACCAACCATTGTGATTTGGTCGTTTCTATAAAATTTGTAACAGACAAAGGTGTAATCATTGTGGGTACTTCAAAGAAAAATAATTACAGGGCCTCCTTGGTAATTAGTGTAGACGATGGCCTGCTCAATGAGTTTCCATTTAGAAGTTACATGTATATTTTTTCCTCAGCTTTGAACAGTTTGCTTGTTTGATTAAATGTCAATAAGCTTGCTTTGTATGAGTTCCAGTCTCTCTTTGAACAGTTTTAAGTGTTATGGTTGTAATGACATCTAATTTTGCTTCATGAATTGATATGATTATTAGTGTAAGACTGAGATTTCCATGACAGATAATGGAGAGCTTAGAACATGCAATGAAACGAGGTGCCCCAATTATTGCTGAGTACTTGGGAGGTGCTGTTAACTGTGATGCTCATCATATGACTGATCCAAGAGCAGATGGACTTGGTGTGTCTTCATGCATTGAGAGCAGCCTTGAAGATGCCGGCGTGTCACCTGAGGAGGTATTGTCATTATTCCCTTGTAGGCAATCTTTTTACTGTATGGTGCTCTTTTTTTAGTTATTAGGGGTTTTTGAGAGTGATGTTTATGGACTAGTTAATACTCAAGAGTGACCATTTGAGTTACTTTGGTATGACTATTGGGCCTGTGAGGACCTGACTCTGATGCTGCCATAGGCTAAAAGAGGATAGATGAAGTGTAGGGATGCTTTTGGAGAAGATTATGATTGGTGCATGTATAATGATTCAAAGTAGAAATTCATTGACATTTTTAGAAGACTGCACGTCCTCTGCGGTGAACCAGTAGAGGATGCCGGACAGTCAGGAAACATGTCTGTGAAGTGAGCAGTCTAAATAAACATGTTGGAAATAGGTGGTGGCAAGGCAGAAAGGACTTAAAACACATCCATCTGTGAGAAAATAAGCACCATTGTCAGAAATTTAGATTGTTAAAGTTTGGTCTCGGTGACTAGAACTAATAATTCGTTAGTGCTTTAGTGAGATAATATAAATTAAACTGACGGTGTATGGAGAAGGGAACCCAGGAAGGAACAGTATTGCTTTGAAGTGGCATGAGGATGGCCATAGATAGAGTACAGTGTTGTAAAACATCTTTTTAGATGAACCAAGAGAAAGGCTCTAAAGTTTTGTTCTGTTGAGGTGATGGTTAAGTGCTGTAAAGGGCTGTCAATTTTGTAAGTCTGAGAGATTGGGCTGTTACTGTGCAGGAACCAATTATTTCCAGTCATATCTGGTGAATGAGGTGGAATGGACAGATAATATTAAGTGCTCGGTTTGTAAATTGATTTTTTATAAAAATCAATGTTTGGCCTGTAATTAATATCTGTGGCTACAATTATTTCTGAATGACAGTACTAGTAAATAAACTAAAGAAGGAGAATTAAAATAGTTTTTCCCCATTTTCCAGGTTAATTACATAAATGCGCATGCAACTTCCACTCTTGCTGGTGACCTGGCTGAGATAAATGCCGTAAAAAAGGTTTTCAAGAATACTTCAGAGATCAAAATTAATGCCACTAAGGTAATCTTTCCCCAAGTGAATGCTTTACTTTCTCTTCTTTCAAATTTAAGCCGGTCATATGCAGGGGTAGAACTAGGTATTTGAAAAACTCACTTTAAATTTCATATTTTTAAGGTTTTTTTATAAAGTAGACTCTAAACATTGACTTTTGCCCCCTCATTAAAAAAATCTTTTAGTCCTCCCCCCCCCCCCCCCCCTTCTCCCCGGCCCCAAAAACTAGGTATCCTGGTTCCACTTGTCTCATCTTGTTTTGTTCTTGTCTTCATTCTGTTGTAGTCAATGATTGGACATTGCCTAGGTGCCGCTGGAGGTTTGGAAGCCATCGCAACCGTGAAAGCCATAACCACTGGATGGCTGCATCCTACCATAAATCAATTTGTATGTGCTACTTTCTAGTTGACACTTGCTTTGTAGAATGCAAATTAGAATTAGATAGTGTAACACAGATTCCTATTTAAAAAAAAAAAAAAAAAAAAAAAAGAAGAAGAAAGAAAGAAAACTTGTGAAACGCACATACAGTACACTTCATAACATTAGCCAGTTTTGATTCTTATACCGATTTATTCAATTGATCCTATTATTTCATCTTAGATATTAGACTGGGAATAAGTTATGGAGATGGAATATGTGGTTAATGCCATCATATAGCACTGAATGTAACAGGAAGTTGTGAACAGTATTCTCCACTAGTCACTGCAGACAACTAATTGGGCTGAGGTTTTATTTTATTTTTAATATTATTACATAACATTACAAATTATGTGTCTTTGATGCCAAAAAAAAAAAAATGTCTTTGCTGTTGGGAGCCATGGTACAGACCACAATCACATGAGAGTTGATTTTTTATATATTTTTTTAAGTAAACTCGAATCTTATGGTTGTGAATTTTTACTTTCTTTTGGTCTATTTTTTTAGACTAAATAAAGTAGTAATTAAGTTTCAATTTAATCAGTTTTTTAAAGTTAGGATAATGTTATTATGATGAGTGACATGTTCTCTTCAATGGACGCAGAATCCAGAGCCTTCAGTTGATTTCGACACCGTCGCAAATAAAAAGCAGCAGCATGAAGTGAATGTTGGTAAGATGCCCATTGTACACCACGGCATTTTCATTTGCAATTGCTTGTGATGCCTCAGCATCCAAGATTTAATTACTCATCTATGTCGTATGATTTCAGCCATTTCAAATTCATTTGGATTCGGTGGACACAACTCAGTCGTGGCCTTTTCTGCATTCAAACCTTGATCATCCGGCCATTCTGGATTTCTTGTAGGAGATGAGTCTTGCTTTTCAGGAGTTTGCTTGTTTGTTAGTGAGGCGCTTCCTTTTCTACTTTCTGGAGTCAACTGCATGCTTGTGCCACTTGTAGTTGTTAATTTAGTGATAGTTATGAGTTGAATTCTAGCTCTGATTACTTTGTGACATCTTTACTTGGAACTATTCAATCTATTTTCAGTTTTAAATTGTCATGGATAGAAGAGGGAGAGGGAGAGATTGCCGAAGGCCTTTTGCTTTATGACATGATTCTTACTATCTTTCTGGCTCATTGATCGGAGTGTAGATGACTAGAGAGGTTCACAAAATGGGCTGACAGGGACAGCTTCCGACCAGGTGCAGATAGTTGCTAAATATTTGAAGCCCAGCGTAGTGTTGTCTCTTTGGATACAGCGGCTGATATCGATGGTGGTCATGGAGCTGATTAAAATGTATCTCAACTTGCCCTCATGTAAGACTTGAGCTGATTACTACAGGTCTTTGTTTTTTTGTTACCGTTTTCGTTGTTTACGGAATTTTGGTAATTCTCTTATGGAATGGAAGCCTTTAAAATTTGGTGTTCTTAGAGCATTTAATATACTCGTGTGTGCGGGTGAGTCATTGTTGGTGACCAAAGAAACACAGTTGAGCATGATTGCATGTCATCTTTAATTTAGATATAAACTCTGCTGTCTCGTTTGTGGTCCATGCTCATCAAGACAGATCACTAACATACTCAATGACTTGTAAATGGATTACATATCCGAGCATTGTTATTAATCTCTCTCTCTCTCTCTGTGTATAATGTAAGATCATTGTCAAAATTAAGCGTGAACCAGAGAAATTTGGAGAAAAATGAATGAATGAATGAATGGGGATGGATAGAGTGGTATTGCTTGCAGTTTGCAAATTCTGATGGTAGGGGAATCGCTATGAAAGTGAAAATTACAAGGAAATTATTTCAGATGAATATTTTGGAACAGCATATCAACTTGTTTCTATTTCGTACTCTATATGCCAATAGCTGAAATTGAGCCGTTTTGGATTGAAAGATGATCTCAACTCATTTTACTTTTATTCACAAATTTTAATTCATAAATTTCACTATTATTTATAAATCATCTTATCTCTTAATCCAAATCGTGCCTAATCAACTTTAGAAAGGGTATAAACCAACTGAGGGAACATCCATTATCTAAAACGCTAGAAACTACAGCCCAAGTACAAATTGTGGAAAAATAAATAAAAATTGGGGGCTAAGCCCTCAAACGTAACTGTGTATATACGGAAGACTATGCTGATGATATGATATAGTCATGAATTGTGTCGTACTTTTTTTTTTTTTTTTTTAACTCTGCTATTCTTCATCTCTATATATTACACATATTTTAATTTTTTTTAATTTTTTTATTCTTATTAAACTAATTAAATTCTTTTATTCATCATTTATATATCACATATTTAATAAAAAAAATAAAAAAAAAATATGATGTGTAGGATGATGAATAAAATTTATTTTAGAAAAATTTTATTTTCAATCGGAGGATAGTCTTATTGATAAATGAGGATAAAAAAAATTATTTTAAAAAAAATATTATTATAATTTTAAAATTTAGTTAAAAATAACTGTATGGAAATGGATGAAATGGAGACTATATGAACGTTACGTATTATATTATTATTATTATTATTATTTTCCATTTTTTTTTTTATGAGTCTTACATATACTTAATAGCTGCAAATACCGTTTCGTGAATGTAATTAGAAGCGTTAAGAGGCGAGAAGTAGAAGGGTAATAGAAGGTTTGAGTACGTGGCGGAGAGAGACAGGCTATTAGTGGATTGAGAAAGAAATCAGTGGCGGGGTTTGCCTTGGTTCTGAACATGTAATGAGATTATGAGAAAGCTCAGAGATAGCAATGGCCATTATTTCTCCTCTGATTCTCAGGACCTCACCTCTCTGTCTCTGGACTCCACACTCCAACAAACCCCTCCCTTCCCTTCCCTTTTTCACCATCCCCAAGTCCAGGCCTCTCTCCATCCTCTGTTCCACAAAGGTAACGCACGCACGCAAAGACAGCAATCCGCTCTTTGATTGTCTTAGGAAAAGTAAAAGAAAGTTTTGTTATTGGGTTTCTTTTTTCTCCTCTCGTTTTATTTTCCTATGGTTTCTCAGTTTCCAAACGGTGGGGTAAAATGGGTTCACAGAAAAATAGACTATTGCTTCTCATAACTTGACATTGCTATGCGTGCCAACCATTTCTGTTAGATGGAAGGAAGTGAGATTACAGAAGAAGTGGCAGAGAATTCAGGAGCCAATGAAATTGTAAAGAAGAAAATCTTTGTTGCTGGAGCAACCGGAAGTACTGGGAAGAGAATTGTTGAGCAGCTGCTGGCAAAGGGTTTTCAGGTTAAAGCCGGGGTTCGTGACTTGGACAAGGCCAAAAATACGCTTTCCCATGACAACCCGGCCCTTCAAATTGTTAGTTTCCTCGGATGTTTGAAGTGCAAGACTTAAACACTGTCTGTGTGAAAATTTAACTGGTTTTTATTTTTATTTTTATTGAGTTCGTCTAAGTTTCTCGAGATACGTGTTATGGGTTTTCTGTTTTTCAGCTGAAAGCGGATGTAACAGAGGGTTCTGAGAAGCTATCAGAAGCTATTGGTGATGATTCAGAAGCTGTGATATGTGCAACTGGCTTTCGGCCGGGGTGGGATTTGTTTGCTCCATGGAAGGTCAGTCCATTTTGTACCTATTCAACTTATATATCTATCCGCATATGGATTTTTGTAGCCAATTTCGCAGTACATTCATTCATTGTTCTTATTAATGCCCAACTTATCTGTAATCATATGGAGGCTGCTCGTCTATGTTAAGTTATAAACAGCTCTTGTAAATTCTCATTCAAAATACCTAAAAAAAAGAATTAATTTTTTACTTAGCTTGTATGACACTACATTATTGTTGTCACTAATCATGGACCGATAGGCTAATAATATTTCATTTGTTACTTTCTGCTTTCATGTTGAGTTTGAACTGCATAGATATTTTAGTTTCTTCACCGGCATCACAGTTTACTTAAAGATTTTTGTATCCGACTAGATCCAGTGTTATCCCAAACAGTGCTGACAAAGGCACTTGTATTTTGTCCAAGTAGATAAAGGGTAGAACACAAAGGAATCTAAGTTCATTTTATTGATTCAGTTGACTAGTAGATTAATAATATGGTGGTCAAGCTGTGCTTACATCTATGCTAAAAATAACTCTTTCAGTAGCTTGTTGATTCCAAAAGGACTATCTCTTGGCAATACATTTAATCCTGCGTCAAGATCATATTTTCACCATGTAACATCTCAGTCAACACGTGAATAAGAATAACCTACATAGAGTGGATAGGTTATAAAGGTAGTCATGGTTGCTAAGTCCTACAGCGGCTACCTACTAGGCGAAACATGGCCTTATAAGTGATTCTAGGGAAGCTTCAAATTGACTAGTCTTTTTGGGGTTATAGCACATATGTGGCTAGTGTTTCCCTAGGTTGTTACACACCAACGCAGCAAAACCTTAGTCTTAACAACTTCTATTTGTTGGTGTCTTATTTTCCTGTCAGTTTTATCTCAAAGTATATCCTCTGTTAAATCCTTGCTTTACTACACATTTCCTGCCTCTTCTGGACCTTTGGACCTTGCACTTGTCCTTTGTTGCCTTCAACTTGGAAGTCAAATTATTCTTGACTGCTCCATTGGTAGGCTTTTCTTGCACTTGGCAGTCACAAGTCTAAAGACTTTTGCCATTTACTTATATATCTTCACACTCATATAATCTTTAGTACATACTTATTCATCCGATACTAATTCAATTCAAGAAAATTGTTATTCCTTGGCATTTGTTGATCTTTTACTTTGGACATAAATTTCTGTGATCTTCTACTTTAGCAAGGTTTATGTTTTTAGAAATGTCTTCAATTCATTCTTGTAATCTTTCCTCAAACTAGTGCATCTCTGCATTATTTGTGGGTACAAGTTATAGTGTAACAGTTCCCCAACGTTAAATTTACTGTCGTGAAGAGTGTTTCAATATGAGCGATAATGTCCACATTTGCTTAATAAATTTACTCTATTTTTTTTGTTTGTCCATGACTTACGTAATAAATTAAAAAAAAAAAAAAAGTCATGCAGTAGAAATACAAAACCAAATGCCCTCAGGAGTAGTGGGGTCCTGAGCTAAGCCTATGTGAATATAGAATAGGAATCTAAGAATTCAACCACCATTTGTACTTTTTTGTGAAGTCCTTCATGAGCCTTTGGTCTTTGATGGTCCTTGTGTTGCATATGCCCTGTTTCTTTTCTGGTGCTCTTTTGTAATATGAGTATTATTGTCTGAAAAATATGATGTTGCAGGTTGATAATTTTGGCACTGTAAACCTTGTTGAAGCGTGCCGTAAACTGGGTGTCAACAGATTCATACTTGTCAGTTCCATTTTAGTCAATGGAGCTGCAATGGGACAGATACTGAATCCAGCTTACATCTTTCTTAATGTTTTTGGACTTACCTTAATTGCAAAGCTTCAGGCTGAACAATATATCAGGAAATCGGGTATAAACTACACTATAATAAGGCCTGGTGGGCTGAGAAATGAACCCCCAGCAGGAAATATTTTTATGCAGCCAGAGGTAAATGAAAGAGTACTTTGCTAAACTTCAACATTTTCTCTACCAGGCGTTCAAATACATTGCTTATAAAAAAAAAAGAAAATCTACTATGTCAAATACTAAGAACTCAGTTGTTTCTTTTCTTCGCTCTCCCTTTCTCCTTTCTCCCCTTCTCCCCTTCTTTGTAGGACACTCTTTATGAAGGTACCATATCAAGAGATCAGGTTGCAGAAGTTGCTGTTGAGGCATTAGTCCATCCTGAAGCATCTTATAAGGTTGTAGAGATAGTTTCCCGAGCTGATGCTCCTAAGCGTTCATATGAAGATCTTTTTAGGTCCATTAAGCAGCGGTGACTTCAAAGTTAAATCTCAGAACACGACATAGGCAGAGTACTATTTCTGACTTCTTTCTTTCTTCTGGCAGATATATGTTTGCTATTATACTCTCGAGCTCATTAAACTTTGATGAAAGAATATGCCTAGCAAACTAGAAAAATGCTTAATTTACACTCAATCCTGTTCAATAGACAGTTGCCTTAAAGCACTCGAATGAATCTTAATTGGGTCCTAGAAAGTGAGAGTTGGTTATTTTTGGTGTGGCGTTCACTTTAAACCTATTGTTTTTTCCTCAGTTATTTTCCATGTCTGAAGTTGTGCTCAGAAACGAAAAATTAATTTGAATTCACAACGTGTATACTAGATTCGCTTGAGGTGAATTCCTTTGTGGTCTTAATAAGATGCTTCATACAAGAATTCAAAGTGTAAAAATCCATTATTTGGCTTCCCCTAAAGGTTGCTTCTGTATAAGAAACTGAGTCATAGCGAATAATACATTCTGTGAAAGCAAAATGACTAAGAAGAGCAACAGCAATAGCAAGGCAAACGAGGTTAGGAATATGAACCATTTAGATTTTTTTTTTATCTCTCATTCTTCGCTTTCCGAGGGTTTTAATGACAAATAGTTGCATAAAAGACCTTGTCTGTTCTCTTAGAATGTTTATCATCTGAAGTTTCTCCATGCATAATGGTCGTTGCATATAAAGTTGTGGAGAAGTTTTTCATCGGAATCCTTAAAAGAGACTCCTTGTCCTCAACATACCTTAATTATATATCATCTTATACTGTAACGATCAGATCGTAAGGCAAAAGATTGGATGAAGTAGCTACAATACTTTATCCATTAAATAATTTAAAAATAACCCGTATGATTTTTGTCTATTTCTCTCTTTCTTTTAGTTTTAATATATGCTTATTCCAACCCCAAGGGGTTGGCCCAAGTGGTGAAGGCCTTGGTCTTGGGTATCATTCTCTTCAAAGTCCAAGGTTCAACACCTCATGGGTGCAAACAATTCTTTAGGACCACACCCCTTAGTGAAAAGTCAGCGATTTAACCAGTTCCGTGTAGGAAAATTTTTCAAGTGCACGGGATCGATGTTTACTCTGTAGGGGTGAGTCCAAGGGGGCCCTGCCTTAGAGAGGTACTCCGACAAAATATATATATATGCGAGCTTATTCTGCAATAGGATAATGTCCTTTTTTTTAGAAGTATGATTTGTTATTGTATTTTTGGAAAACATATTTCCTTCCTAATTTTTTTTTTTTGGGGGGGGGGGGGGTAAAAATGCTGGTCTCCAACATTTGAGTGCAGAAATAATGAGAATAGAAAGATATCATATTCTTCAAAGCCCAATGCCTTAAAAACTCATTCCAAAATACAATATAAGAGAATTTAGGCATTCCATTCCATTAATGCTTTCGACAAGTAATGGAAAACAGATAAAAAAAATGTAATTTAGAAGAACCAAACAGCTAGTAAAGTCATAGCTGCAAACACAGCTGGAACGCCCAAAGCCGCTCCGGCGCTTTCCATCACTGGCGATGGTGCTATCTCCCCGATATCTTCAAGTGTAACTGTGGCTCTGAAAGCAGCAAAAGCCAGAAAAACCATAATGTAGATGGTCAAAACCATGGGCACCCTGCAATCCCCCATTTCCGACTAGTCTCTATGGAAAATTGAGAACAGGTTGGAGTAAAACTTGCAAGGAAATTGAAGAAATGGGGGTGGTTTTGAGTTTTGAGTTTTGAGTGAGGAAAATGGGAGTGAAAATGGTCTTTATAGGGAGGGTTTGAGGAGAAAATAAGAATCTTCCAGCTAGTTATGTTGGTTTAACCACAAACATGATCATTTTAAGCTGGTGGGCTTTCCTTATAATTAACTCCACTGTAACCCGTACCAGCCTGGTCTAACTGTGTAATGGCACCCTGCCAATTGATAGCTTTGTGAGGTTTTTAATTTGAATCCCTCATAATTTATATAAAATTTTAAACTTTGGGTGGGAAAGTTTGGAAGCGTTTACCATAGCCCTAGTAGGGATTGAAGTTTTGAACTCCCAACTTTTAGATCCCATGATCCCTAAAGATGAAGGGTAGCATCATTGAATTAAGGGAAAAAGAAAAAAACACTAGATCTTATAGGCAGGCTAGTCTATGCAGAAAATGTTTTTTTTTTAAAAAAAAAAATCAAAGATGTATTCAATTAAAACAGAGGTACAAGAAGTGAAGGTAGAGTGCCCCATACAAAAATCTCATTACAACTATAATTGTATTGCTCATGGGAAGATGGATAAAATTAAAAAAAAAAAATGGACCTATATTTGTTAACTGAACTAACGAGGAGATCACCAAAAGGGAATTTGCGTTGATTCAATGATTAAATTGATTGGTTATGACTTCAAACTGTCGTTGTAAAAAAGATGGTACATTCCATAGAAGAATCTCCTTCTCTTACTAACGATGTTCGCGTGCATTTTCAATGATAGATTTAAAAGAATCAGAATGAACACTACAGTTGTACGTTGTTTTTTTTGTCATAAACGGTGGCTTCAATCTTGACCCATGTATACTAAGTTCCGACAAATGTAATGGTAATAATATGAATATTGTGAGTGGTGACAAGCTATGCTTATCAAAAAAAAGGGTAATAATACGAAGAATAACCGTGAAGTACGTAAACACTGCGTAATTATTTTGAAAAAGAATAGGGTTTACTGTTAAAAAATTAATTTTTTTTTTATGTAAATCCTATGTTTTATTTATTTTTTTCAAAGCGATTATGTGGATAACTCACATTTATACTCGTAATTGCAGTCATATTATAATGACAACTATCATGTAACCAAATGCGGACTCCGTGGCCCAATGGATAAGGCGCTGGTCTACGGAACCAGAGATTCTGGGTTCGATCCCCAGCGGAGTCGCTTTGGTTTACTTTTTGGCTTTAATAATTAATTTGAAAATTAGATTAAATAAGATATTCTTGTGCAATAATGGACATCAGTCAGGATGGCCGAGTGGTCTAAGGCGCCAGACTCAAGTTCTGGTCCTCTAACGAGGGCGTGGGTTCAAATCCCACTTCTGACAAGAAGTTATTCTTTCCTTTTTACATTTTCTGCAGAAGACTGTTGAAGACTCTTCTAAATGTGAAAAGGGAATTACTCATGTTTTTTTAAATTTGTTCTAGGTTTATATTTTGTTGTTCTGTTGGATGATTGTTTAGGTTTGGCTTGGTTGTGAAGAATAATGCCAATAAGCTGACAACTTGATTACTAGCATCTATAACATCTTTCTCCAAAATCCATCCTGTTCAATTTTCTAGTTTGCAATCTGGATTGTTCAGAAGTCTCATGACACATGTTTGAAGTCCGGAATCTTATGATCATTTTTACTTTCTGTTTGGCCATATCTGAAACACACACAATGACTCTCAATTGCAATTTGCGGCACCAGAATCAAATGCTGCAATTCATTCAAGGCTTGCAAAAGCTGAACAAAGACGGATCAAAGTTGCAAGTGTCCTTTTTTTTTTTTTTTTTTTTTGGCGGGTGGGTGGGTGGGTAAGTAGTAGAATGGGGGGGGGGGGGGGGGGGGGGGGGGGGGGGGGGGGGGGGGGGGGGGGGGGGGAGGAATGGAGGTTGTCAGACTGATCATCTAGTTTGTACTATAAAACACTTTACTGTTCACAAGTAATAATTGAAAAGAAAAATACTTTGAATGCTTGATGAAGTGAATACATCAAAATTGTATTTTTCACACGTTGAGGACCAACAAACTTCCAGATGCTTGAGCCGGAAAAATCAACATGAACAATAAAAGACAATGATCCTAGCCTTCGGCTAATCATGTCCGCTCCGAATTTGATGCAGCAGATTTCAGGTTCTCTAGCCGTTTCCTTAAATATGCCTGCCTCAGCTTCTCACGACGAGCTGCGGCTTGCTCTTGCCTGCGCAGTTTGAGCTCAGACGCCTTTTCTCTTGCTTGATTTACTTCTTCATGAACTTCCCTGAGGAAACCACAAACACAATAAACATGTCATGAGCCATTGAGCCTTACTCATATAACACAAACAACATTTTTCAAACAATAAAATCAGGCAGGGGTCTCAGGGATACACAACCAAACAAGCCAAAGAACATAGACTGTAATTGAGCCTTTCTTAGCTGTTACTAGAAATTTATGTTCTACTTACATGTGCTGTCAAAAAACATTCCTCAGTTTTATGATAGGATTTTGCCTAAAATCTGCATGAACTACGTTCCTTATATCCTTAGTTGAATACAGATGATAATACATCATATTTATAGTCTTTGTCAAACAAGGTTCAATCTGAAGCCTGATAGTGTCAAGTCAATGCTGCGTAACAGCAATAATAGAAAGGCTTGTTATTAAAACTTAAAAGAGTTAGAATTAAGCAGCTTGTCGATAGCATCAACTGCTGAAACCAGGCCATTCTTGACTTTTCAGCCACAATAATGCAACTTATATGAATACAAAACAGCAGCCACAACCAAATTATAGTGGCAGCCAAGGGTGTAACTTATGCTAACAGGCACGGGAACTTGTTTCTTTAATTGGCACCGGGTGTCCGGGAACCAAGTCCCGACTAACCCAGGGTGCACAGGCCCTCCGCAGGCACAGGAAAATAACAGTATAAGTGTAATAAATGAGTTTGCATGGCGTTATACCTGTACAAATGAGTTTGCATAAAATTATTGGCCAGCATAAATTCCTGATTATAAACTAATAACTTGAATTGAACTGCCAGAGGCCCAAGCCCTCATCAATCATTGCCCAGTTAATTCATATCTAAACGAATTATGTTTCATATTTATTACTAAGAATTTTACAATATAAAAAACTATATGTTCTAAACAAGAAATGGCTAGGACTCTCACCTCACAAAACGCTTGTGTTCATCATTGTCCAGTGTTCCAGCTGTTCTTCCGAGCCCCACGGGTTTTGTGTTAAACAAAAAAGAAGCATCGTTCTCGCCATTTTCACTTTCTGGTGGTACCATTGCGGGAGTATCTGGGTCCTGAGATTGCTCTGATTCATCCTGTTCAACATTCTTGCGGAAGAAATCGACACAATACTTCTCCTTATCTTCCTCATCAGATAGCTCTCCCCTCACTAGCTTATCATACAATGCGGCCTTCCTCTCTAATGCTGCATAGCTGGCTGATCCATCTTTAGCTGCTTTCAGCTCGAGTTTGTCCCTGGATTTATCATTTTAACACCAAAACATGATGCCACTTAAGTTGCAAGCCAAATTAGAGTCCAGTGGCATGTTGGACACTAGAGCACACAATACTTATGTCATCCCATGTCCGCAATATTTGGACACTGATGGAAATAATTCCCAAAATGAAAAGTGAAGAATTGCAAGAAGTTATATTTTCACGTCAAGATAGTTACATTATTCTTCTACTAGCAATCATCCTCATCGAGAAAGATACATAGTTCAATACTGGTTATTGCATTAATTACGTTCAACAGGAAACTTTTTTTTTTTTTTTTTTTTTTGATAGGTCGTTCAACAGGAAACTTAAGCTTCACAAGTAATCAAATCATCATGAGACTGGAATATATAAAAGGGGAAGATTGCTTTTCTCAAGGGTCATTAGTTTCGGGTGAAGTTTTAATTTGGGAGATGAAAACTCTAGATTATGGAAGAAGTAAATAACAGTTGCTAACAAAAAAGCAAGCTCAAGAACCCCCATTGCAAGTTACCTACTGCCAATTTCATATCCATTATCGACCAAAATTGAAGTTGTTACAAGTAAGGTTAAATTAAGTATCACCAGTAAACAAAATCATCATCATGACCCCACAAGTTAGAACCCTAATTCTACTCAAATACGGACCCTTTAAGATCAGTTCTCTCATTATAAACCCAAGAAACAAAATAAAATTACAATAAAAAAATCAATTCAAAACGAGAAAAATCAAAAACAAAAAGGGAAACAAAGAGAGAAGGGTACTTGTGGGCGCGGGCGTCGACGCCGGAGTTCTTGGCGGAGAAGGAATCGGATGCGGCGATATTCTGCTTGGCGCGGTGAAAAGTGACGGAGTCGGGGACGCCGGCGAGTTCCTTGTTTTTTTTGGACTCCTCCTGGGACTTGTAGAGGTGGGCCTTGAGTTCCAGGATGGAGGAGGGCCCCACCCCTTCTATTGCCCTGTGCTTCTTCGGCATTATAGAAGACTCCGTCAGCCATCCAAGCGACTCGACCACGACCCTCCTCTTCCTCTCCACCTCTTCCCCCATTCTTTACTGATATCTATTTCAGTGGGGAATGCTCGGCGACTGGTTTCTCTGTTCGATGGCTTGGTCTGAGAATCGGGAAGGGGAAATTCAATTTACAGAATTAGGGACGGTGGAGTACATGGGCCGGGCCTGATTTCTGTGTAAACGGCCCGGCCCATCGTCAAAAGTTCGTTTTCTTTTTCTTCTTCTTTTAGATAAAAGACAGTAAATTTTTGTTCCTTTCAAGTGAAGTCTCCCCCTCACTTCTTGCTTGTTATTCTATATATTCTTCTAGTATGGTAACATGTGATACGATTCGTAAATTTAATATAAATATAATATTAAATTAACAGATTTGAGTTTAATGTTAATTGGTTGACACGTTAAGACACGATTTATAAACAGATCAATAACCGGTCAACCTGTTTAACACAAAATCAATCTGTTTTGATCCGTTTAGAATTTATTTCTAAATTAAAATTTTATTATTGTTAAGTTTTAATATTGATATTTCTCAGTATGCTTATGTTTTTATTATTTTTATTGGTAGGATTGTAATTTTAGACCTAAGTTCATATTTGTTATTATATAATTTGTAATATTGATTTTATTATACGTTAAAATTTGAAAAATATTGATATATATTTTTTAAGATATTGTGGTTATTAATAAATATAGATTTTAACATTTATGTAAAATTTTGTTAATCAAGTAAAATGAGTTATGCATTTTAGTTCAACCTATTTACATGAAACAAACAAGTTTAAATGAGTCGTTTCGTATTAATATATTTCTAATTAATTATTAAAAGGGTCAAAACGAGTGACACGATACGAACCATTATCTAAATAGGTTGAATTATGATTTGAAAGTTTGACACGTTTAGCTTAATAGGTTAAGTTCGGATTGACCTATATAATCGAATGTTCATAACTTGAAATGACACGAACATGATTCGAAAACACGATTTAACACCCCTGTATTCTTCTCTCTATTAACTTCATTTTCCGTTTCACTGGACGGGAAGATCCCCTCCCTCCTCCCCAACGCTCCCTCTTCACTTCCCTCGATATATTCTCATGCATCTGCTACTTTTTCATCGCATCTTTCCAGTTCAATCACCTCCATGAGAACTTCTTTTGCTTCACTTTCAATGGCACTCTGGGTATTGGGCAGAGGTATGGATTTCTTGCCTATTGCCCCTTTTCCTCGTCCGAAGATTTGGTTTTTTTGTGTCAATACGCCGTCTAGCTCAACTTCCACCTTTGTAGTTCTACTAATTTTTTAGTTTGACAAGAGCTTCAACAACCCTTGACCAAAATACTTGGATGCTTCGAATTGCAGTTTAGAATCACCTTGCAATTGTTCCCATTTTCCACGTTAGTGTTTGCCTCTCACACTCCTCTCTCTCATTGTCAAGAGAGCAAATTGCCATAGCCCCCCAACCCAAATTAGAAACACCCATTTATAAGGGGGGCGAATATAAATTAGTATCCAGATGTTCATTATTAAGAAGACTGGAAACGAAGTCGTGAGTATTCCTAAATGCAGTCACACAGGCATTTAAAAAGTAACCCAATACAATAGTGACTTGAGATACAAAATACAAACTGAACCAACTTCCCGAAAGGGACGTCAGTGACGCTTCTTTCCGGTCGCTGCTCCCCAAGCCTGTAGTACGTGGTTCACTATCTCCTCTACACCAAGTCCATGCTTCACCTGACATATAAATCACATGCATCATGAACAAGGCAAATTGTGCAATACCAATAGAACAAACTTTTCTTTTGATAGGTGATACCAATAGGGCAAACTAGAGCTTGCATCATGTTTCCGTCAACCAAAAGAAAAAAGAAAAACGTACTCAACCCGACCTGAGCAAAGACAAATGGCCCTCCATCACGCATTCGAAGTGCATCACGTTCCATGACAGTTAAATCAGCTCCAACTGCTGGTGCAAGGTCAGTCTTGTTTATTACCTGCAATCCAAAACAATTGACTCATTTTCATTAGACTTCCCAAGTACTTTATGTTTATAAAGATTAATAATTGACAGTAAGAAGGGTGCCACAGCCAAAGTAGCAGTTATGAATTTAAGAAAACACCTACAAGGAGATCAGCTTGGGTGATACCAGGGCCACCTTTCCGAGGAATTTTATCACCACCAGATACATCTATTATATAGATGATATAGTCAGCCAGTTCTCTACTGAAGTTGGCAGCTAAATTATCTGCACCAACACAAATTCAAGAGAATATTGAACCTTTTCTCATTGAAGCTTTTAATTCCACAAGCGTTAACATAAGATAGGTGCTCGCTTATTCACAATTTCATATAAGCATTTTTTTTTACGATTGTATTTCGAAACAGAAACTTTATTTTAGAAACAGATCCTGAACTAATAATGCAACTTTTTAAATGAAATTTGAGCAACTACCTTGTACCCTCTTTCTTAAGGGGCATCAAGTATGCATCATGTTTTCACTAAAAGAGAAAAAGAACTGCCAAACTTTAATTGCTGCTCTTCTCCCACTAATTAAACTGCATTTCCCCAAATGAAATCTTAAAGCAAATTAATTCTACATTTTGATTCTCGTTCTGATATGAGCATCATTGCCAGTTACTAACTTATGACATGCCAATTTTAATATCAGTTTGCATCAACCAAAATTAAACTACCGCCACATCAATCATCTTTTGTAAAGTTACCTCCCCCAGATTCACAAAGAAGTATGTCTGCTTTGAACAAGTTAGAGAGCTCCTCAAGAGGACCAAGATTAATGCTTATGTCTTCGCGGATTGCAGCATGTGGGCATCCCCCAGTTTCGACAGCACGTATCCTTTCTTCAGGAAGTGCTCCATGTTTTACCAAGAACTCACCATCTTCTTTTGTGAATATATCATTTGTCACCTGAAAAATTACAATTTCAAAATCAGAAGATAAAAGGTTTAAATTTCTTTTCTTCCTCGTGTATCTTATCTTATAGAAGAAAGGTAATATATTAACTACTTGTGCGTGAATAATATGAAAAACAGGCTCTAGCATGGGTTCAGTCATATCAAACTTCAAGATTAGACCATCTCATCCTTCTGTATGAATACTAAAGGAGACTTTCGAAAGGAATTTGTATCTTCTCATGGAGTATGGAACAAGCAAAACATATTTAAATTTTTTCAGAAAATTTTGATGCACTCCTCTGAATCAGTGCAAGAGAAAACTCGTAAATAATTCTAGTGAGGGGAGTTCAATATCTACAAAAGATGCCAACCTAGTAATCAGTCACCACATGAATAGACACAGTTTATTAAACAATAAGCAAGGTCAATGACGTTTTTTTTATTGGCACCGGGTGTGTGGGAATAGTGTCCCGACTAATCCCGGGGTGCACAAACCCTTGGTAAGGAGTTTCTCGCAAGTGCACCTCGGGTAATTCAAGGGAAAAATTCCCAATCCGATGGCCCTAAATATTGTTTGCACCCAAAGGGATTTCAACCTTAGACCTGGGGGAGCATACCCCCAAACCCAAGGACTTTACCACTTGAGCCAACCCCTAGGGGTTAAGGTCAATGACATGTTATGGCTAAGCAAAAGCTAGCCTCACAAAGCTGGAATCTTGCTTGCAACTGCATGCTCAAGTATTTTATGTATATAAAAGAAAAAAAAAAAAAAAAAACAGGCAGCATATTATTTTGGACACACCCATATCCAAAACAGGTTGAATGAGTTGATGACAGGTAAAATGAGTTGATGACAGACAAAATACCCTCTGCCCTTCCATGACCAAATATCGAGGGAAGTCCCAAGCTAGATATTCTAGGCTGTATTTTACTTTTTTAAAAAAGTACAACACATCCTAGAAAGAGATTAAATAAATCAAGAGGGTGCTGCTACTCAGTCCCATGAATTTGCCCCCTCAAAGTTATTACCATTAGTGCAATTGCACCTTTTTTTTTTTTTCATTTTCTTTCAAACCTTTTTTAAACATCCTTAACCATTAAGAGAAAAAAATACACATCTTCACTAATAGTCACTTCCTTAACCACCAAGTAAAAAAAATAAATTAAAATACCCGAGCAGTAACTTTGAGGGGGCAAATTCTTGGGGCCAAGTATCATTTTCCAAATCAAGCAAATCAAAATTTATGTCAAGAATCGGTAGAGATGGAACCAGGGGCTGTGCGGGTGTCTTTCTAATAAGATTTGGTTGCATCCTGAGAATATGGGCAAGTACAGTTTCCTCCCACAAATTATAGGGTGTCTTTCATTTTGCATCCTGAACTATCAAAACTGATACATTGTACCCTCAAATTACCGAAAACTGAAAAATAGCACACTCGTCCAATTCTACCCTTAATAGATGACAATTAGTGACATGGCACAATCTCGACGCTTGGGTCTCAACGTAGGGTGTGCACCACAAAGTTTTGGTAGTCTGATGGCACAATATGTAAATTTTGATGGTTTGGGGTGTAAAATGAAAAATGCCATCTAGTTCGAGGATGGAAATTGTATTTTCCCCAAAGTAACTCCACATGAAGGTATAAATTGCCCTCACATAGGTGTTCAAACACACTACATAGAGGTATGGAATGCACTCACATAGGTTGACAAACATTTTGTATCTATTTATGTGCATGATTGTGTCTAGAAACAAATTTTTTTTTTTATACAAGTAGCGTCTAGAAACAAATGATGAGAAATTATTATAGTTCAGTCCAATGAAGCACCACTAAAACCAGAAATGCAGATCCCGTTTGTGTGAGTTGTATGCCTATTTAAAACTTAAGGTTAAGCCCAAAGGTGTTCTTATATTCTATTTTAGGTATATTCTATTTTAGGTATACTGGGCATGCCTTGACTCAAGCCACAGGCCTACATGGACTTCAAGGTCTTTGGAAACATCAACCACTGTGCAAGATTCTACTATTAGGTTCCAGAGAAACTTCAAACACCCAGAAATGGAGAGATACTCAAAATAGAGAAAGTTATCACATATGCTTAGTAAGAACAAACACATACACATACTCATCTGCTGATTAATGTTGTAAGATATATCAGATTAATAGTTTCTATACTGCCATGAACAAAAGAAAGATGCATTCTTTATCCTTTTTTCCCCTTTCTTTCTTAGTTTTGGCTCAGGATTGTCTGTTAACTGGTTTGGTTAAGCAGAGAAAAGAGCTAAACTTGGGCTTAGAAAAGGTGTTTTTTTTAACTCCTCCAAATGAGAATGGCAATTATTGAGTCCAAGTTGTAGGAATATAAATAACTTTGAACGGAGGAAAAAGAGAAGAAATTAAAAAAAAAGAAAAAGAATTTCTACTTACCGCAGCAAGACTGTACTTATCCCGCAATAATTTGCAAAGAGCCAGCATTAAAGCTGTTTTCCTGTAAGGCATGAAACAGCGTTCCATCAACACCCATTTATGAGTTGGATTCAGACTAGCAATGCAAAATACATAAATGAAACAAAGTGGATCTACTAGAGAGGGGGGGAGGGGAGCAAACATCTTTAGCTTCCCTTCTGGTCATCCATGTTTACATTTCAAGAGAATAACAGATATGAGGTAAGCATTTCATAATAACAATAACAAGAAACAAACAAAGTTCAAAATAGCACAACTGTAAGAAAACTAGGAGCCTGGAAGATATATATATTTTATAAATTTTTAAAGTTAGTTTATTAAAGGGGCATAACCCAAGTATGTGTATACAATGGGAAACACCCAACTAGAGGGATGAGGAATGAAAGATAATTCACTAAAAATAAAGATGTTAATAGAATATATACAAAATAGTATGGAATTAATTTGATTGCTAATGCCTACTTTTAAACAGTTGAGCATATCCAAGAAAGAATACTGAGGGGCGGGATAAAAACCTTTGTTGATGAATTCAGAAGAAAATTTTGAATAAATGAGTTTCCCAAAATGGCTACGAGTATCAACAAACACCCGACTTAAAAAAGACATATAAGTACATATCCGTGTGAGCTTGAATTCCCCTTCCCCCTTTCCCCCCCCCCCCCCCCCCCCCCCCCGCGGCGGATAAAAACCTTTGTTGATGAATTCAGAAGAAAAATTGAATAAATGAGTTCCCAAAATGGCTACGAGTATCAACAAACACCGACTTAAAAAGACATATAGTACACATCCGTGTGAACTTGAATTCCCCTCCCCCCCAAAAGTACACATCCATCGTTGTCATTGGCACCATCCATTGAACACCAAAAACATAAAAAAGGAAGGACTATAGCTCCCTCGCAAAAAGGAAACGAAGCAGAAAATCTCAACACATTCACTACTATCTTACACATGCAACTCCAATCAACTAGGAACATTGTTTGTATAAGGTTATCAGCAGTTGAGATTTTACCCAAAGTAGCCCTCCAAGCAAAAGACTCGTCTTTTTAAAGAAATTTACTGTACCGAGCACTCTTCGAAGGAAACTATCCCCATATGAATCCGAATCTTACATAAAATAATAGGGAACTTAAGATTTGTATAATATTATAATCAATCATTTCCGTGTCTTTGAAGAAAATACTAATAGTGATCCAACGGTGATTGGGAATGTTGATAATAATGTAAAGAAACTAACAAATGGAACATTGAAGGGAAAAAGGAGATACCCAGTACCAACTGGGCCACCGATGCCAACAGTGAAAGCCCTCTCACTGAAATCCCTGGTGAGAAGTGGCGGAGCTCTTCTGCTGAAATAGCCTGGGGAGTATATGGGTTCATGCGAGTGCGGTGCCAGTCCATCATGGCTATGGTACACCTTACCATCGGGGCCGACCCATGACTTTGTTGTTGAATCCCCATGAGTGTGATCGTGATCGTGATCTTGATGATGGTCGTGGTGATGATGCTGGTCGTGGTCGTGGTCGTGGTCGTGATGATGGTCGTGGGAATGGGAAGGCAGGGAAGCCATTGTGACTGTAGTCTGCAAAGGTTTACCGAGAAGTGTGAGGATAAGGAAGAGACGAGGTCACGAGGCCACTATTTGCCTCAGGAACATGGAGATATATCTGATTAAATCATTTATATTTCTTGAAATCTGTGCAAACAGTGTATTTTTTAGTCTCCGAGACTTTAGAGCGGAACAGTTCTTTTCCTTTTTTTTTTTTTTTGGCATGAACAGTTCTTTCCTTTGATTGCTGTCTTGCCTTCAATTGCTGAAGTAAACTGTACTATTCTTCCTGTGACTTATAAATGCTGTCACATGCATGTTTATTCAAGAGTTTGAAACGGAACTGGATCTGAATGTTTATGAAAAATTCAATCGGAGTTAGAGTCGGAAATAGTGTTTCTATGACCAACTCCGACTCCAGTTTTACTGACTCTGAATTCGACTCCCACATTACTAACTATAGGATATAACAAATATATATATATATATTATAATTATTTTGGATAGTGATTATGTATATAATATACATATATTGAATTATATTTAATACTATAATTACGTTAGATCAAAAGTATGAAAAAATAATTGAAAAATGTTTACGTTTAAGTAATGTTTAGATATTTAAAAGATATAAAATGAAATGTAATGAGATGAGACTAACTTTGTATCCAAACGAAACTTAAGTTTAAATAATGAAATGAAATGAAATGAAATGCTCTTAAAGATTGTAATAATATAATATAGCCGTAGCTGATTGTACTTTTTATTTATATTTTATTAAGACTTATTTCAAATCCATCTCAAGATATACCTTCGATGGGTGTAGTATTGCTCAAAGTGTTATAGTAATAAGTAAAGAGAAATGCCAGATAGTCCGGTCCACCGAGCACTTGCACCGATGGGTGCAGTTTTGTTCTTTATTTTTTGTTTTGTATTTTTTAAACACTAGGAAATGCACTGACTTGATTTTTTTCCTTAAACATAAAGAAATATAAAGTTTAAAGAAAAAAAATAAGAATACACCAATGAGTGCATTCTCTCGGTAGATCTCTCGGTCTCCGTAGAAGCACTAATGTGTAAAATATTAGTATAGGGCCTAATGCACCAAGTAGGGCTTTTGATTTTTGTGGCCTTACTGAGCATAGAGGACCTAAATGATGTTAGATGGGCTTCCATCCCTGCATGCCACTTAAAAGTTATACATATTGTTGCCCATGAACATTGCATTAACGCAAACAATGAGTGGTAAAAGAATTACTCAATTAATGCTTATTTTTAACTGTTAATTTCATGATTTACATGATAACTGACTGAACATGGTACTCTTTCATTCATTCTGCAACTAGTTTGCCAGAATATATAATGACTGTCATTTTAGAAGTATTTAACCATTTAAGATTCAACTTTTGATTTGAAGCGGTGATGATACCTTAATTCTACAGATCAATTAGAGTAGACACTCCATACCCCATACTTAGAAATTTTTTATAGAACGTGGGGTGTTTTTTATAGGATATGAGGGTATTTTTCATAAGGTGTGGGGTGCGAAGTAGTGAATAGTAGTTGATGAAAAGAATTTTTCTTATCCAATATTCATAATAGTATTGGAGGTCTGCCAAATTAATAGTATTGAGTTGCTGGAGGTTGATCTGTTGGATGCAACTTCTGAGAGGAAGGAATTGAATGACACAGGGAGAAAACCACATAAATTGATGACCATGCAAGTACCCATGCAGCTAGAAGATTCTCTCTTTGGCTTATGAAAATGCAGATGCATGGGAATATGTTGTTGTTCACTGCAAATTTCACTACTGTTTTGTCAGTATCATTCGCGGAGTTAATTGCTGCTAGTCGAAGAAAAGATATTAATACCACTGACGTACTCTTCCTCTCCTTTCTTTTTCCAGCTTATAATAAGAAACGAACCACAATGTCCACAACTTTTCCCGCTTGCTTTCATTATGCCAGCCCATGTAAAGTCGGCAAAATTTGTCGCTTAGTCTAATTCAATTTTGGATTTGAGTGCACAAAACCTCTGGGGTTTGGAGTCTTTTGGACCCACATCCTCGTCCTGCTCCAATTTTTGTTCTTAATATATATTTTGGTGATCCTTTCTATACAGTACTATTTGAGAATCGTCTTACACAAGCCACTCGATCGGTAGATATGCAAACTCTGCAAAGTGCCAAGAGTCTGTTTACTTCCCAGAAATATTCAATTCTTTCAGAGACTGCATATCTTGGAAGTAGAAGCATGCTGTCAGCTGGTGAAGTTTTTGAACTTCACCTTGATATTAAGCTGGAGATATATTTACTTGGATGCAGGCAGTTGAATGATTTCATACAGAAAATAAGTTTACAAATAGCTGCATTGATAAAAAAAGAAAAGAAAAAAGGGAAATGGAAAATCAAAGTGGTACTCTCTCTGGGGTTTGGACATAATCATAGTAGCACCTTTACTCCCAAGATGTTCCTTTGAGAAGGACCTAGGCGGGCAAAGCATGATCGAAGCGAGACAACCAAAGGGATTCATAAAGATGAACTTGAGCCATCATCCGTGCCAGCTTAACCCTACAATGCCTTTGGTGGGCTAGGTTAATTTGGATCTGTAATATAACTCAAGTTCGTCTTGATAGTACATTTGTGGTTCTTCCACATAAATCTTGCTTTGTGGGATCTCCTTAATATAGTGTTATGAAAAGTAGAGAAATAATTTAGCTACGAAGGAATTACACAAACGTAAACTCACAAATTGATGTAGTTTGATATAGTATTATATATGTCAGATTGTAAAGTTACTTTTGTTATAAAGTAGATCTAACTGATCACATAAAATTATAACAGTTTGTGAGTTTACTCTTATATAATTACTTTGTGTCTATAACACTTCTCAATGAAGTATGCAGGTCGAGATAATGGATATGAATCTCAATTCTTTGGTATTATGTCCATAGAGATCTGAATCCATGACTTCTCACCCACCAAACTATATGGGAGTAAACCCACAATAATAGTTTCGAAGGCTTCACTTGATTTCTTTTATTCCATGAACTGAACGAGACATGGTGTACGGGGTTTGAGATCAAGGGTCTGTGTAATATTCTCTTATATATATATATATATAATTTTACAAAAGCATACTTACAAACTTCATAACATTCTCCTACAAAGCAATCGCCATCTATTCCATACATATTATATATATATATATATATGTAAAAAGCACCCAATTTCCTAAGGCCGGGTATCACATCAAAGATATATCTAGCTAGAGTACGTGTGTATGTCACATGAAAAAGGAAAAATCCTTGGGCTTAGCTGCATGCACTCCAATAATGTATTCTTTTGTCAAATCGCCTTGCATTGCAGGCATCAAAAAACAAAGTGCAAATGAGCAACCTATAAGAAAAATAATAGAGAAAAAAGGTAATAAAGAATCCCATATTAATCAAACAAATTCTTAATAAGTCTACTGCGCTTGCCACATGGTTCAGGCTGCAACTCCTTTTGGTAGATCCCTTCTGGAATTTGTTGATTAGAAACTGTGATAGGTGCATTGTCTAAAACCACACCTTGCTTTTGTATATACTCCCATTTGTCTTGGAAGAGGTAAAAGAAAGCAATGAAAAGGACCTCTGCTGTAAAAAGTATAGTCCAAAGGGTCGTACTTCTTGATGTTTTGTTACTGTAAGCTTTTAAGCCTGTGTAGATGTTGATGATCCCACAGAGAGAAATCATTGTTCCAAGCATCCAATGCACAAAGTACCACAAGCTCCTCTCTTTCTTCCCCTGCAAAAGGAAGGAAAATGTAGATTACATATAAATAAGGCAGTGCCAATAAAATGATGCAATGAATTAATTTAGGCATTAATTGAGAATCAACAATAGTTGGTAAGAAACTACTTAGACTGTGAGAAAATTGTACTAATTACCTTTTAGGCCTGAAAAATCCGATCAAGGCTTGCACCCAAATGGCACCATAAAGTGCTAGTCCTAATCTTTGGTGGCTGTTAGTGAAGGAATTCTCAAGTTTTTTGAACGATAAGACAGCTCCAACTGTGGCAAGAAGCGCTGACAGTATCTGTTAAAATTGAATTCAGCACATACAGAGACAAAGGTTTAGTAGAAGGACAGAGTAATAAATAGCTGGTGGAAGAACTTGCAAGATTTATGCCTTCTTTGATTCATCTAGTTCTTAAATACCTCGCCCCTGTAGTTATCTATAGCCCCATGAAAGGTGCCTAAATCATTTGATCTAGCAAACTTAGGGGAATGGAATATTATATATATGTGATAGAGCAGCAGTTTGCTAGTTCCTGTAGAAATGATTATAATTTTTTTCAACGTGTGATTACCATTGTGATACAGAAAGCCTAGGGTGTATCCTACTAATGAAGTCGAGGAAAAATAAATATATGATTACATAATCACTACCTTCTTTTGCTAATTGTTAGGAATTTTGTAAAACTAATTGAACTTAACTGTTTCCAAACGGTGGGCTACAAAATCATTTTCTTCCAAAATAATTGTGGACCCCATTAAGGTTCAAGTAACTTTCATGATGCAGTTGTAGAAAAAGATCAAATCTTTAACGATTACATATTGTAGCTCTGAGTTTTCATTCGTTGGCCATGTTTAAAAAATAGGAGCATATGCATGGATGCAAATGTATTCTTCAACTTCTCGACGATGGACCTGTATGCATAGTATGCAGAGTGAAGAGCATACCTGCACAAAAACATGGAGATAGAAAAAAACTTTGAGCCTTTTGGACCGGGGTTCCTCTCTTCTAGACATTCTGATAGCAAGTATCGCAAGAGGCATTAAGAACCCAAGTGAAACCCATAGGAGAAACCCATGAATTGCAACATCAGATGTCATCTGAGGACTCAGCTGCAATAGGGGACTAAATAACTGTTACCTCTGGTACTTCTTTAAAAGCTCATAGAAAAACTAATGCAAGAATAAAATGGGAAAGTTAGTTTGCTAATGGTGAATATAATCTTCCTTGGCACTTCTCCAGAAGATGAAGAGGAAGAAGATTGAAGAGGAAAAAGGGAACTTGAAGAAGAACTGGGTTACCTTGTGAAAGTCGTGTCTAATGCTCTTGTGACTGACGGACTGATTCACTTCTTGGTGGAATGAACAGCCAACTAATGGTAGAAGAATAACACAGTATGTAGAGATGGTGAAAGGTGCTAGCTTCTGAAAAACCTGCATTTTTCAATCTCCAGGGAAAGCAAGAATACAATCACAAATCCTAAGCTGCCTCGATCGCTACCGGAAATTTCTCTGCCGCTCGATCCCTCTGCAAAGTTCAGCCTTTCTTTATTTTTTTATGAAAGTAGATGCTTTATGCTAAAGTTTGTTTCAGACTTGGCAATGAGGGGTAGAGCTTTTAAATAGAGTTTTAACTAAAGCTAGTATTGGTTGCTGTTCCAGAAACTGCTGCAATGCTTTACTGTACAAAGAAACCGAGTGTGGTATGATTAGTGAATACATAATGGATAATAACAAGATATGTTGGTTATGACATTCATAAGCATGGTCATGCAATTCGTGGTGGTTGGTGAGAGAGAGAAGATTAGGATTCATAAATTAAACCCAAAAAAAAAAAAACAAAAAGCTGGGGAGGGTATGAACAATTTCAACGATGTGGGGCTAATATGGGCAAGCTTTTTGGTACAGAAAGGAGAATGTGGAATTGCAGACACCAAAGGATCAAAATTTTCATGGATGAAAGGTTGAGAAGGACCGCGTAGTGGATGCATGATGGACATGGTAGCATGTCTGTCTTAGTCTGCACAAGTACTCTACATGGTCAAAAATCATGTTATGCACAACATGGTCGACAGTCAATAAATAATACATCATGGGATGAGCTTAGTTGATAATATGGGGATGTTCAGATTGATGTCTTTTTAATGATGACAGAAGGTACGTATATTTCAACTGCTCTGCATATTAGCACAAGGAATTGGGCAATTCTTAAAACACTAACTACCGATCCACCCTGGCATGACATCATGAGATCTATGAACCCAATTCAATGGATTATGGACAGCATTAAAGCACCCCATGACAAATGCATACAAATGATTAAATTTGTTGAGCCTGGCCTTTCTAATTCTGATCACTTCTTGTTACCAAACTCATGACTAAAGACACTTAAATTCAAACGAATTCATCATTTTGACTGGTTGATTTTTGGTAGAAGTAAGAGGGTAGTATATCTAGAATGAACAGTGTAATTTAAATTCCATTTGACATATTTGGCCAGAAATAGCATCCCATATTGAAAAGTAGAATCAGGAAAGAAGGTAAAGGAGGGGGAGGCGAGGTTGACTAGTATTTTTTAGTATTTGCTTTACCATTCTACTGCTGAAAGAAAAGATATGATCATATCCACGAGGCTCCAGTAGGACTGCAGATAATTCTTTTCTGTGGAGAGAGAGAGAGAGAGGGGGGGGGGGGGGGGGGGGGGGGGGGGGTGTTTACTGCTGTATTTCATACCCGACATCCAATCACATGATGAATAATGAACCATTGATTGTCTCTATTACATGGTGATAATCTAAGCTCGAAATTCATAGCTTGGCCAAATAAAGGCATAGAGGTTGGATTTTTTTTTTATTCTTTTCAACTTACTATCGGTTTGCACTTTGCACTTTGCACTTTGAGTTCTAATATTAGTTCCACTCCCTTCTTGTGTTTTTTTTTTTTTTTTTTAAATGACAATTGGGTTGTTCTTGTCTTTACATAGCAAGTCCATTTTATTTGGTGGGAAAAATAGCGAAGGCGGCCTATTATTTGTATACTTTGTGTGTACACATATATCTGTGTAGAGAATAAAGATAGAGTTACTATTCTATTACTATTTATCTACTACTCTTTTTGTATTTATTTTTTTTTAATTTTTAATTTTACTTAATGATTAAAGAAGTGAATATTAGTAAATTTATATATATATATATATATATATATATATATATATATATACCACAAATATTTTTCTCCCAAACTTGAACCGGCAAATAAAATTACGCTTTATACTTAAGAGTGATGCTAGTGTACCACCCAGCTTTGACCATTGGGCTTGTCTACTAGTATAAATTTTATATTTTATTTTTTTGTTCTTTTTTTTACATTTTTTAAACATCTTTAAATATTTTTAAAAAATAAAAAAATATATATACCAATACACTAAAAGTCACTTTCTTAACTATTAAGTAAAAAAAGAAATTAAATACATCAACGGTTAAAATGAGGGGCAAAGCTAGGCGGCATACTAGCATTTTCCTATACTTAAATATATCCATTTACAATGTGTTATTTAAACCACAAAAGTCTAAACATTTTCACGTCACCATCTTCGACATAATTTGCAAAAACAGAGTGATTTTATTTAAAAATAAAAAATAAAAGAAAAGAAAAGATCTAGAACTAGTAGTAATCTCTCATCTTTGGTTATTGGAACTGAAAAGTAACCGAGAAAATATCACGAGAGAGTGTAAAAAAATGGGGGTGGCGTTCAGAATTTCAACACTTATTACTTGGCTTTAAGATAAATCCAATCTTGAAAAGGGGTACTTAATTTGCTTTAGACGATCGTCAAAGCTAAAGGGTAAAACATCAATTTGTGATAATGCACTAAGAGAGAGGGATCCACTGCAAAGTCATGGTCATCATTAGTATTGCAATGTTTCAACGAGCAATTTCTAAAGCGAACAGAAGAGAGATCATCAGAGATTTGGTATGCTGTCCATATCATCTTTCTTCTTTGTTTGGACGTTGGATTGACGTTGAAAAAAACTTGCATCTGCTGTATCTCTAGCTACGTAGGTCGTGTGGCTGTGTACACCGTGACTAAATAGTTACCAAAATTTAAGCATTAAAGGCGTTTAAAAAGTCCTAAGCCAACCTAAATGAGAAATGATAGTTATAATTATAAGTGTATAAGCGACGTACAATCACTTTAAAAAAAAGAATAAATACAAACTCACATGAAAAAAAAATAATTTTTTAATAGTAGATCTTACTCTTTTTCAAAGCGATTACACAACGCTTGTATACTCTATAATTATATATAGTATTACTCAAGGGAGATAGATGAGTAGTTTTATTACACTATCATTTCTTCATATGAAACGAGAGACCTTATTTCATGGATTAAGCTCAACAGAAACAGATTTGTCAAAACAAGACAAGAAGCATCCTTGATGATGGAAGGACCTTCCTTTGGTGGATGTTATCATTTCATATTGGGCTAAAAATGGGGCGAAAACAAGCATTTTTGGACAAAGACATGAAAATTACTTTTTATAATTTCATGGGTATAAACGTTAGAGAAATGACATTCTTCATTTTTTATTGTGTCATTCTCCGTCACTCTTTTATCTGATGCATTATAACTAGTTTTATATGTCAATCATTTGAATGAAAGACGGTAAAATGTGTCGTCTAAATAAGTGTGATTAAGAATGACAAAATTAAATATATGAATGTTACGATAAAGACGCAATTCTTTTGAAATTTTTACATAATTCTTTAATAAAATATTATTACTTTTTAAATTTTTTTAAATTCAAAATAAATAATATTTTATTAAAAAGTATTTTAAGTAAAAATTGAAGAATAGTCTATGCATGTTATCGTTTTCCAAAAGTTATTATAAGACATTGGGTCCTTCATTCCAAATTTCCACGCCACTAAGATGGGCGGGCTACCACACCCAGGGTTAGATGCAGTGTCCATCAGATTAGTATTATCGAGGATAAAACGCAGGTATCTGTTCTGTTTTGTGCTGCTGCATACTGTGACCATTTCGTGCCCATATGAATCCACTAGAAACCTCTCTTAGAATTCTATTTTTGTGTAACATTGTAGAGCATACTCCCAAACTTCACCCTCACCAACTTTACTGCACAGCTTCAAAACTGAATTGAAGAAATAAAACCCTCACATGACATCCGCCTAACAACAAAAATCAGATCCTAGAATTGCCTTCTTCTGAACTGTTATCTTTTTGACTCAAAATGTATAAGATTGTAAATAAACAATACAACTTCATAAGCTGTTCAAGGTCAACTTGGCTAAACTCAAGCTCGTCTCAACTCATTTATTGCATTTGAATGTTAAAATGAGTTGAGTTGAGTAGTGAATAGTAATATTTTATTGGGTTGGGTTTAAATTTTTTAGATTGAGATGGATTTAATTTTTTAGGTTGAAATGTATGAAGTAGATTGAGATGAGTTTAACTTTTTTATAGAAAATTAAAAAAGTAGTGGATCCTATTAATAATTAGTTTGAGATTAGTTGAGTTTGGTTCATCTTCCAAACGCAGCTTGTAGAGTCATTTGTAAACACAAATTATAATTGGTTATTAAATGATAAACTAGTATAAAACTCTACTTCACTTGTATAATCTTCTATGAACTCAAAACTTATAATGAAAGTACTTTTAATGTTTTAAAATAAAACATAAATTATGTTTCTAATAATACATGTGATGTTTAAATATATTTTTTTTTATAAGAAAAGATGATATTAATTCACTTAAATAGGTAAAGTCCAAGTACACAATGAGTATATAGAGAAAGCTTAATTTCAAGCTAAGTGATGCAAAGGGCAACGTAGAAGCCGTTAAAAGATGTTTCGTTCAATACAGTAGAAGAAGCCCAAAGTAGCAAGGTATGATTTAAAAAAAAAAAAAAAAAAAAAAAAAAAGTCCTAAGCCCTTCCAATAAGTGCTCCTTGTCTCGAAACATCGTCTATTCCTCTCATTCCAATGCGCACCACATTAGGCAAAGAGGCACTATCCTCCAAATAACCACGATCTGCTCATTGCCCCGGATTCCTCTCCTGCATGCCAATATTCTAGGCATTACCCATGCCATACCCAGTCTCGTGTGAATATCATCCTATAAAACCTTAACTACTTCGCAATGAAGAATTAGGTGGTCCGCTGATTTGCTGATGTTTGCCCATGAAGCACTAATCTGTTAAGTATAGGTCATGCCTTCTCAGCTTGTTGATAGTCAAAATTTTCCCGTGAGATGCTAGCCAACCAAAGAAGGCCACTTTGAGGGGAGCATTACTCCTCCATAACCATAAAAAATAAAATTTAAATTTAAAAAGAAAAATTGAACGGGTTGTAAACTTGTAATACAAGAACACGAACAATCAAAACCAGATCATTGAAGTAGTTCATGACAAAAAAAAAAACTCTCATAGAAAGTTATAAATGAAGTACTCGGAAAACCCAAAGATAAGCTCCAAACCTTTGGTTAGCTAAGATTCTGAAATAAAACAATATCCAAAAAGAAACATTCAACGATACGATGGTCTCTACCAAAATGATTTTAGGCCCCACTCTTAACACTTCAGAGCTCATTCCTCAAATGATCAAATTACATGAACAAGTTAGGCCTTGATGCCTTGTATGTGGTCTTCAGCTTCCTAGTGGGTGGCCTGACCTTCTTAAATACCAAGGGGAACTTGATTTTGGAGTTGTGAAACTGCTTGGTGCTCTCTCTCTTGCAGAGTTTTGCTGGGACGGTGGCAGTCTTGATAATTTGGATGCAAGGAAACCTGACTCTGTGTCGAGAAGCCATCTCATTGTACATCTGTTCCACAGCCCCGTTTAAAGTGGTGTCACGGTATTCCTTGTACATATTGTGATAACCTGTTCGACTTTGATACCTCAACCAGATACCATAGTTCTTAATCTTGGTAGGGTTCTTTTCAAAAATCTGCACAACCCAAGTTATAGGGTTAATGATAATAAAACAGAGGATAATCATAATCTTCAATACGATGCTTCTTCTCAAAAATAAGGCACCCACCATAAGAAACTGATTATATACTATTATTCAATTTGAACCTACAAATAGATATTCATTCGTTTTTATAACAATGATGTTTTTAATAAATATTTTATTATTTAATAATCGCAAAGCTTGTTACCCTAGTAGACATAGTATACAAGAGGAACACCTAACTAGACATAGAATATTCACTCGTTTTCCACATACAAGTCAGAAACAATGAAAATCATCCATTCCATTGTTTTCCTCTTTATATAAAAAGCAACCCAACATAAAAATGAGTAATTAAAGTAGGCTAAGAAATTATTGCCTAAATAAAGAAAGATGTGCAGCTTCAAATCCAGATCAAGACTATGTAAACAATACTGCAGTTTCAAGGGAATTGCCATCAGAAAATTTCAACTATCCAGCCATACCCTCACAATTTCTTATGTCCTAATCACACCCTAGCAGCCAATATCACATGAACATTTTTTTTTTTTTTTTATAACGGGGGAACCACCCCATGGCAGAGCCCTTAGGACTCACCCATGGAACCTAAACCCCAGGGGAGACTAGCACAGCAACCCACCGCCATGACCTCCCACTTAAATCACAGTTTGATCCTTGGGAGAATCGAACCTCTGACATGGGTGGGGCTCATGCACACAAGTTCACCCATACCACTTGGGCTACCCACGGGCGGGTGCCACACAAACATAATTTGTTGCTTCATTGCATGGAAGAAATACTAAATGATCAAATAACAATCATCATGCCCTCAAATTAATATGGAAAGCAAAACAAGCAACAACACCAACACTAAAAAATTACAGCTAATTTGATAACCACGCTCAGCATTTCTCTATATTTTAACAAACATAGTAAATCATAAGCACAAAAAGAATACTAGGTTCTTCGGAATGAAGAACACAACATAGAGTTCTAAAACCACAATTACCTAGAACATTATCCAATAAATCATTTCATAGACAATCGACTCATAGGTGAGATTCAACAATATACCTCATTGATAGCAAGCATTTGCCCATTGCTCTTCTTGACCTTCTTCAACTTCCTCAGAAAATACCTAATCCAGACCAAAAAAAATATATTAAACCAAATTAAGCAAAGAAAGAATACGAGATCCACATATCGATAACACAGCAATAAAAAAACAACATTGACCAAAACCACAATGATCTCCACTAAATCACTCACCAGAACTTCGACTTGGCGCGAACCTCGTTCGTGGCCCAGAGCTTCATGCGGTAAATCTTTGGGTGCTCATCTGCTTCAGTTGGCAGAGCCCTACCAACGACTTGGTACTGGTGAAACTGCAACTCCAAATGAAAACACCCTCAGCATAAACTCAGAAAAAGCCAACCTACAACCAACCCTCAAGCCCTCCCCCTCCGGGCCCCCCGACCCAACAGTTTTGTTTCAGCGAAAACGAAAATCGCGATATCTATTCATGAGGTTCTTTTTTTTCAACTAAACGAAAAGCTCAAACTAAGGAGGGACGGTTTCAATTTCCATTGTTATCTTTTCTCGCGAACCAAGCAAACATAAATAATTAGAACTCAATAACTACTACCAAAACCAGAGAAAATGAATTTGAATAGAAACCCTAAAAGAACAGGTTTTGTAATGGATCTGAGAACTAGGATACGCAGGCTTACCCTGAAAGTAACCATTTCCGATAAGAAGCTAAGATCTCCGAAGCCTCTGCCACTCGATTTCTCTCTCTATCGGTGTGTAGAAGAAGGCGAGGGGCAAGGTTTTCTTTGGATTATATATGAGCCAGGACTAAGAGATGAAAAACCCTAATTTGTAAAGAAAGGCATAAAGTGACTGGCCAGTGAGACAAATAAATGACCGCTAGTAGAATACCTACACGTGGAGAAGGACCTTCGCAATTTTGGGCTGATAGAGGACCAGGCCCGATTGAAATCCAAACAAGGAAATAAAACCCACGTAAATAATATAATAATATATATATTTATATTAATGCATGTATATATTACAAACACATGAGATGCTACTACATATAAATTTATTATTGCTCCAGGTTGTATTTCTTCCATCGAAATTCATAAATTAACTTAAATTTTATAAAAATCTATATATATATATATATATATATTCTAATTTTAACTCATGGTTATGCAAAAGATGATGAAAATAATTATGCATATCATTTACTCTTATATCAATTGCTATAATTAAAAATAATAATAAATTTATTATTTAACGACAAGATTCGCGCCAATATAAAATAATGTAATGTCCATTTGTCGGATTTCGCAAGATTAGGATATAGTCCTTCATCCCATTTCAAAAGATCACGACGAGTTCCGTATCAGTTTGTAAATTGTAAGCTCTTTAAAAACAAATAAATAAATTGTAAGCTCTTAATCCTGTATGTTACACAACCATGGCACGGTATGACGAGCATTGGGGGCACTAGGGTTTGTGAGGAAGAAGAGTCAGCTCGGGAAAGGCTTACGGGATTGGGAATCGAAGAACCCTAGACGTTAAGCTAATGGTGGGCTTTCGTGGGCCAACACAGTAGGAAAGGCAATGGGCTTTGCAGTAGAAGGAGTCGTGGCCTCAGTCTCAGAATCATGGACCCGTTTATTTCATGTTTGCGTTTTACCTGATGTAATAAAATAGAACAGAGGGCATTTTAGTACTTTTACTTTACTAGTATTTGTAGTCTGTCTCTCTGACAGAGTTGGCAATCATCATCCAGAATAGAGGACGCCTCCCTCGAAGAAGGCTTTGTTTTACAGAAATTACGGTGAATCATACAATTTCTCATCATCTACATTTCTTTCATTTTCCATTTACATTCAACCCGTTACACTGTACTTCGACCGTTGGAATCTGCGTACATTATATTGGCTAAGATCGGGCTAACAGATTGAGTTTATGATACCAGTGTGACAGTTAAAGACATGCACCGAATTTATGAGTATATATAAATGGAGTACGAACAAATTTTAAGCTGAAGTTTATAAATACTTAATTTTCTTTTCTTTTCTTCAAATATTTGGCAATCTACTAAATAAGTAGGCATTTGCAAGCACGTCAGAAAGAATGCCACAACAACATAAACATAATAATTACATAAATACAAGGTAGAAAAACATCCGAGTCCCAGTAAAAGTATAATAGTAGCAATCAGTTGCTCTTTTGCATACAGGTATCTCTATGCATTCAACTTTGTAGCTGATCTTAATCTCACCACACGCGAGTACCCTTTGTCACCCCAAGCATAACTGCAATCACGGCGAGAAGCGACTGCTCGAGTAGAAATTATTATTAAAAAACAAAAAAAAAAGAGTTAAGTATATTTTTCTGAGCAACCAGACAAAAGGGCAATTAAACAAGATAACATCATCAGTGCTTAGCATAGATCATGCGCATTGTAAGCAGAAAGTCTAAATATCATCATTACAAAGCCTTAAAGATCTTAAGCCAGGCAGTATAATCCGGAATAGAAACCTGAGAGAGAGAGAGAGAGAGAGAGAGAGAGAGAGAGAGAGAGACAGACAGACAGACAGAAGAAGCTGTTCTATGGAGTTCCCTAATGATTGAAAACATGATGCCTTGAATTAACCAAAGAATCAGAGAGGTGACTTCTACCCAAATAAGGCAGATTAGACATTTTAGCAAGAAGTTTGAAACCACACATGGAACGGGAGCATCCCCCCCCCCCCCCCCCCCAGTTTGAAGGAATGGTACCGTAACACACATCATGGGCATAAAATCTCTCAAACCTAAAAACCATCCTACTAGCAAGGAGGTTAGCCAAGGCACTCTTACAAACAACTCACTGAAACTTTCATACCTATTTTGAGCTGAAAATATACTTTTCACCCTCCAATTAGCAGGTGTTCTAAACTTTAAAAAACAAAGCTGGCAGATTTTACCGGCAGACCACTAAAAAGATGTAATGACATATCCTGTCAAGATTATTTTATGTCACCTATTTTTAACTATTTTTCATCCACCTTAACAGTCTGAATTGAACAAGTGTTATTTTTTTTTTTTTTTAAATTGAGTAGTACAACATGTCAATTCTAATAGTTTTTTGTTCAAAATGTTTAACGCCCATTACTTGGAAAGTAAAAAGCATATTTCCCCTTATTCTAATCTCTTTCACCTCTTGAACAAAAGCTTTCCTCTGTCACTGCAACTGAATAAATTTGTCGTAACTTACTGTTCACACTATAGTTTAGATAGCATCTCTAAATACTTCCAGCACCGAATATTACTAACAAACTTATATGTACCATGGTTGACCCATAAGTAAAGAGGAGCCCCTCCTTTAAGTTAAAACATTAAGCTTTCATTCCCAAACACCAACTGTCCATTCAATAGGTCAGGTTGAAGGGGGTCATGAAGCTTATATACCACTTCCCAGAACGTGAGTTAATTAAGACGTTATTTTTGTGAACTGTGGTGCCATCGCACTAATTGCAAGTTTAGAAATTAAATGAATAAATTGCCATTTGAAGAGAAACAACTAGTCTCAAAAGATCTATAACACCACCAGCAAGACTAATTGAAACACAAACACTTACAGCTACTGTGCATGCAACATATCCAGGTTTTTCTCTGTAATCCACTTGTACACAAAGTAGAATAAAAGTTCCAATATACCAGGGAATGCCACCAAGAAAAAATCCAGTTATAAACCTTGCAAAAAAAATAAAAGCAAGAGTTGTCACTTGTCGATTACAACCACTACACATTGCAAGAAGTCAAATAAATGCATTGCAATGGCAAGCCAATATTGCCAATAAAAGAGCACTCAAGAGGCAACTTAAACTTACATGAAAAGTGTGTGGGACTAGAAATTCTTTCCATGGCCAAACGAAACCTATGATTGCCCAAAGTTGTTTGCTTGACCAAGTCAATTGACTATTTTAAGATTTCATCATTGTATACGGCATATATTATGAACATACTGAGCTCAGTAAAATGTGTATCTATATATATTCTTCCAAAAATCCTTCATGTCATTAATGCATGGCCACTGCCAGCAGGAAACCGCAAAACTCCTTTTTTTCAATTTTTTTGACTCTACAAGTCCTATTGTCACCCCTAAAACACATATGAAGAGAATTGATGAAATTAAAGTGGCTTACAGGACCCAGCCCATGCCGATACCACAGCAAGGAAGTGACAGCTCTCTGACAGGTCTTCCCTCAACGATGGCATAACCTTGAACAGCATAAGAATATCATGAGGATTGAAATTTTTCAAGAATATCAATAAGAACTTGCTCATTATCAGCAATATCAATAAGTATTTAATATACACAATTATCAAAATTTGAAAAACATCTAAGTCTATCCAATGAGCATTCCCAATCTTTGAAGCTCGGCCTGGATTTCGTTCCCATAGGTTTTCATTTTTGTTAAATCTTTTCGTTTTGGGTATGTGAACATAGTGTGGTGGGGTTGAACTTCGAATTCATGCTGCTAAATTTGACGAAGCACTCTTCATATCTCATATACAACACGTCCCTCTACTTCAGCTCTGCTATTCAGAAGCAGTACTATGAAGAATACGGCTATGGACAGGTTCGTGCTTTCTCATTACGAAAGCCAAAAAAGAAAAAACATAACAACTTATTTTAGTTTTCAATTAAGAGAATAATTTTGTTGAGGTTAGGATTATATACCCAATTTACATGTTGCTGTGGTCATATTACATATGATGTCGACAAAAATGTTTGCATCCAAAAAGGATTTGAACCTTAGACTTGGAGGGAGCATACCACCAAGCCCAAGGCCCTTACCACTTCAGATAGCCCACTTCAGAGGCAACTCTATCTATTCAACATTACAGTACAAGATAGTCCACTGTTAAGCATCATGCATTCGAAAATTTCCAATTAATCAAACTCAACCACCACAATGCAAACTAATTGTCTACTCCCCACCATATCCCATTATAAAATGATTTTCCTGCTAACTATTCTCAATTTGAAATAACTCCATTATTTCCCTCCAAACAACTATAATATATAGCAAGAAACTATCCTAGCAACCTTCTAATTGATGAAAACAGTTGCTGAAAAGTTCTTCAAACCTCCAATCCATTTCTACATGACAAGTTAAAAGGCATAAAATGTAATGAATCCAGGCATCATCACTGTAAGACAGAGATTCCACAATTCTAACTTCGCTAAAAGTGATCTTAATTTGAGGAACTTTGCAGCAAGTATTGCATCATGCAATTCTACCTAACCTGAAGATGTGATGCCAGATGTTGTTTTCCCATGAAGCATCTACAGCCCTCTTTGCACTCAGATTCAAAATTTTAATTTCTTCTGTTATTCAACCGTACTTAATGCCATTTCTTCAGTTCAGAATAGATCCTGATCAAGCTTTTTCCAGCCCCAAATTTCTCAAAAATAGCATCCTCTTTCCCTCCCTCCGTCCCTCCCTCCCAGAATCACAAGCATGGTTTCTGCAACCTGTCGTGATCCCAAATTAAAGCACAAGGCGCAGAAACTCAAGTAAGATCCATCTTTTCGAGATCATTCAGATCCAACATCAGGGCCGAGTTATGTCATGCCACATTCGGGCAAGAAAACAGATCTTGAGCAAGATTAGCTCAATAATTCAACTTCCATATCATTGCACTTACACAGATACCATTTAAATTGACTAACTCTTTCAAATCTCCTCATATAAATAATAAAATACAATTCAAGCTATAACATTTAAAAATGAATTAAACAGCACCACAACGTTATTATTAAATAATAGCCCAATAAAACTAATTCAGTATAAAATTTAGACCCTCCGTTCTTTTTTTTTTTCTTTTTTGTCTTGGGCCCTTCTCACAACCTCCGTTCGTGGAGTTACTATAATTTGCACTGTACCCAATAGAAAAACAACGTTTGATTGCCCAATGATTTTATGTTGTTTCCACCCAATCTCGTATATTATATCCGAGAAATAATTCACAAATATCTGCATCCTTTATCAAAATCCCCAGATAGGGATGTGTCATACCTTGAACGGTTTGGTATCCATAATGATGATGGTGTTGGTGATTATAGCGGGAATCTACAGTGAATCCAGGCGGAGGAACCGGCTGGGGAAAACCGACGACAGGATGAGGCAGTGGCTGCGGAGCGGGAGGGTTGTAATTGGCGACGCCTTGAAACGTGCCGTAGTGAAATTGACTCTGCTGATCGTCAATGAGTCCTCTGGCCTTCCCATCTTCGCTCATTGTTTTGAGTAGCGATTTGGATTTGGGGGTCAGGGATTTTTTTTTGGGGCTCTGGTTTAGCGTTCGCCTCACCAGCAACAAAAAATTTTGATGCGGTAAAGGTCGATAAATATGGAGGTATGGTTAAATAATTTTGGGTACGTGCAAGGTATAGATCGGTCGAGCGAGCGATAACTTGTATAAAATTATTCTACTAATAGTTTGAAATCGGCAAGGATAAACTTGAATTTACTTCAATTCATTTAATAAAATAAAGAATAATGATAAGGTTACTACCTTACTACTACCCATCTATTATTTTTTTTGTATTTAATTTTTTTAATTTTTTATTTTACTTAATGATTAAGGAAGTGAGTATTAGTAAAATTATATATTTTTTTAATTTTTTTCTTAATTATTAAGGATGTTAAAAAAAATACTTAAAAGAAAATGATAAAAAAATAAAAAAACCTTGAAATACACTTAGGTAGTAGATAGGTAGTAATAGGGTAGTAAGCCTATCACTACCCTTTAATAAATGAATCATCTATAAATATAAAATTATAATAACTATGCCTATCATATATTTAATTTTTTAAAAAAAAATTAATGATTAAAGAAATAATTATTAAGATATTGATATTTTTTATTTTTTAAAAAAATTTAAAAATAAATATAAAATAAATAGCATTTGGCCTGTGCCCAGCAGTGGCCGGCATGGTAGCAGTCCCCAAAAATAAAATATCGACTGGACTAGTATAAACTTGAGTAATTTTATATTTATTCAATAAAATTGTTTTTATATTTATAATGAGGATATTTTAAGCTGTGTTTAGATGTTAAACTAAGCTCAACTGAGTTAAGTTCTTTATGAATAGTAATGAGTTGAGTAGTAAAGAGAATTATGTGGGATCCATCTAAACTGAATTTAAAGTGTGTTTGGATGTTAAGATGAGTTTAGTACTTTTTATGAAAAATTGAAAAAGGTTGTGGGTTCCATGTGTAAGAAGATTCTGAGTTGGAATGAATTTAGTAATTTGAGAGTTGAGCGTTTGGATATTAAACTCAACTTAAAATTAGACTAAACTCAAACGAAACCTAAATGTTCAAAGAAAAAAAAATCATATTTCTAATTAGGGTTGTGCATATAATCCGATAACTCGTTGAACCGGAGCAAAATAACTCGACCCGACCCAACTTTTATCGGGTGCCATCTTTTCGGATCTCCAACCTAACTAAGTAGCGGGTCCGCGTTTTGGGTGTCAACCTGTCCAACTATAAAAGAATACTTACATTCAGTTCACAAACCCTAGCCTCCCAAATCAGGATGAGAACCCTGCCTCCCATCTCCAACTGGCCGATCGATTCGTAAGTGAGGTTGCCTTCATTGGACGAGGCGTCTGCGTAAGAGACCATGCGCAGAGCTTATTCGGGTCGCAGGATACAGGTAGGACTATAAGAGTAGGGTCAGGTACGACGCCACCTAGCTTGCTTCATCTCCATCTAGTGAACGACGCTGCGCAGCTTGCTTCTTCTTCATTCCTCGACAACTACTATTCTTATCTTCACTGCCATGGAGGGTCATAACAGTATGGGTTTTGCAGGCGAGCGAGGATGGGATTGGAGAGTAGGAAGAAGATAGAAGTGGGTTGAATATGGTTTTGAAGAGTTGGTAATAATTTCTTTCGTGCAGTACCATCACAATTTAAAACCAAAGAAAAGATTGCATTTTGATGTTTTTTTGAAAGCGACCTATTTTGAAGAAGCTTGTGATAACTTTTCTCATCAACTCACCTGGGTACCTGAATGAGTTTCTTCGTTTTTATTTTACTGTATATTTATTGTATATAGAAGATTATTTGAGAGTAATTTGTTTATTTGCTCTTGTAATTACAGTTTGTTATACTGTTTATGGCTGTGATAAGAGCCAGGGCCACCGCTGCGCTGCTCATCCCAGCCTACACCTCGGACGAGTTCGAGTTTTGCCTCGCCGACTCAAGATTCGAAACTCCTATTGACCTCAGAAAAAGGAAACGACCTAGCCTAAGCCGCCGCATCACAACTGAAAATCCATCGCGTCATAGCCACACTCTCCCTGAAAATCTCTCGAGTGTTTTTTTTTGGTCGGGTCATATGGTTCGACCCGATTTCATTTTGTTCAGGTCGGTTTGGCGGCATAAACAACATTGTTCAGGTCGGGTTGAGCCTAAACCCGACTGTACCAGGTCGGGTTGCATGCCTATTTCTAATACCATATAATATCCGACCTCAGTCCAAGAAGGGAGACTTGACCCTCTCTTTTTAAGTGATGAAAAAAAAAGATGCAAAAACGTACCGTTTGACTGGAAAGGGTTTTCCCCTATATTTCTTATCTCACTTGACACTCATTCTCTCTCTCAGTGGAATGTGTAGCGCCCCTGCCGCCGCCCACTTTTGGCTTCCAACACCAATTGTTTCTGTTTACATGTTGAAATTTGTAGATTACTGCTTCGTTTGGTTCCTAAACTCATCTCAACTCATTATTACAACTTTTTCAAATTTCAATACAAAATATAATAAACAATTCAACTTTTTCAAATCACAAAATAATAATAATATTAAAAAATGATATTCTAACAATATTTTATTAACTTAATTCAACTCAGTTCAACATCCAAACGTAACCGTCGTAATGCCATAGTTGGTTGATGATTGGAGAATCACCTGTTTGTAATGTCATGGAGAGAGGCGGAGATGAACTTAAAATGTGAGTTGTTGGTGAATAAGATTGTAAATAGTAACATTGTTGTGGTGAATTTTAAGTGAATCAATGAGGTTGGGATAATCTAATGGCGGAGTGTGTGTTTTGGACAATGTACTCGTGCTATTATAAACCTGAGGTATCATGATGAACTATTTTGTTTATGTGTAATTTATTGGCTCATATTGAGCTGTAGTTTGTGCTATAAAATTTTATTAGTTAGGTTGATCTTATATTCGTATGAGTTATTAGTATGTTAGTAATATTTTCTAGATTAGGTCATGATACTACCATTGTTCAAGTTCAAATCTTAGATAATATACTGCAAAATTCAGGTAAGAGATGATTCTATGCTTAAACTTCCCCTAAAAACTAACTCAGATTAGTTTTATGAAATATCTGCCCGTCTTGTTATGAAAATAACCTCGATTATTTTCTACACTCTTCTTTGTATATGAATAAAAAATAAAATATTCTTGACATGAATGGTATAGACATGAACAATTTTGTTATTTTGTTCTCGACTATATAAAGAGCGAATAGGAAGTTTGAAATTTTTATATGATTAAAAATTTATATGATAATTATCTACTTAGTCATCTATTATAATATGATATTGAAACTAAAAACCATTTGGCATGACATTATATTTATGTTTGGGTCCTGAGCTTACCACGAGCGTAAAATTGTGGCCAATATTATTATGTTGGTACCAAAATCTACGTTGGTACACCTACTTTGGACACAATGTAGTTTTTTGCGTGGATCTTTCCTGTGTGCACACTTGGCACATGTAACACCCCGCCTAATTACCCATTAAGATTCAACCTTAATCTCCCTTAGAATAAGATTATGATATTATATTATATTTTTGGGCTTTATATATTTTTTTTAGAATGAAAATTATTATTATAATTTTTTTTTTCTTTGGGAGTTAGTTAGGTTTATTTTATCCATTAAACTATGATGCTTAGAGTCATTACTGTTAAACGTGAGAGTTAAGCTTAAGTAGTTTAGTAAGCAAGCACATTAATGCTTCACTTAAGTCCCTTAAACCCTTAGAATGTTATGGGCCAAAACTTACAAGCCTTATAAGAGTTTAAGTCTTGGTAGGTTAGCCTTAGAAAGACTTGGTCCAAGTGTGAGGAAGGCATAAAACATTTTCGGCCTAATTTTGTGTTAGTTTTGACCCAAAGCTCATTTACGTTAAAGCAAACCTTTCAAGCTCCTTTGTTGTGGATCTTGAGGCCTCTCATGACCTCTTAAAATCTAGACCCAAAATCTTCCATCAACCCACACCCAAAGCTCATAAACCATGCAACTCACTCTTATGGCTTTTTTAGTTTTTAAGCCCAACAAGGCCTAAAGTCCTGTCTTGCATTTTCACACTTCTAAATTTCCAATTGAAACCCACATACACCATATCATTGGTTTCCTCAAACCCACATTGTGCCCCACGCCCCTAAGGAATTCTTTGGACCCAAAATTAAGTTTTGAACTTGGGTTAAGAGTATTGATCAACTTACCCATGAGTAATGATCTTTAAACCATGTTTTAAGTTTAGTTTTCTTTTTAATTATTTCTCACCTTTTTTCCTGACATTTTCTTGTTTTTTTATTCTATTTCATCATTCATAGATCATATTAGAACCCTAGATAAATTTCCACACATGTAATTAAGGGTAATGACATGTCAAAACCCTAAATCCACACCAATCACACATGTGTGCCCTTGTGTGCAATGGACTAAATAGCTCTTAGTTCAATCTTTTTTTGCTTTTTTCTTAAGGGAATTATTGTCTTTGCCCTCAAAATACCCTTCTCAAGGTAGACCTAGTGGTAGAAGAAATTGATTCCAAGAACCAAACCAAAAATCCCAAACCAAATGCACATAAACACTAGTTGGATGGAAAACGAATGGCTTGTGTTTTGGTTGCACTTCTGCTCATAACTGAGCCACCATCACACCCCACCTCCCTTCTCCTCCAATCCCCAAGATCCCCTCCAGTCATCATGGTGAACCTTGACTCCAAGCCACCCCAAATAGAGCCAAAACCGATTGGCTTTTTGTGCAAAACACGACTCGGCAACCACCACCATTTCACCCTCCTCTTTGATCTACCACTTCATCATCATATGTTAGCCAACCCTCAACCTTCTACCACCTGGAAAAGTCTTCAAGGAGTGTCATGATACTTATACAAATCAACCATGGAGATAAAACAAATATGATGCAATAATAAATTGAAAAACTGCCCAAATTTTTTTAAAATCCCTAACTGGCACATCATGGCATGGCATCATACCCTGGTTTTATTTTTTATTTTTTTTCCCTTTCTACACCACGGCAGCCCTACACTCCCTAGCTTCTTTGCAGCACTTGACTTGATGAGATCATGGGGCACTATTCACTGCACAAGGATGACACACACAACCGACTTAGTGGCATTCATTACCCACCACCCACTCCACCCAATCACTATAAACCATGGACAGCATGCCCTCTCTACTTGACTCAAGGTTCAATTCAATTCGGTCTGGTCCAAGAGGATGATGGATCGAAATTTTCAGTCCATCATTTTTCTCGGATCAGATCAAACTGGTAGCTATCAGTCCGATTCGGTCCAGTTGATTCGGCCCAATTATTTTTTAAAATAAAATAATAACAATAAATTATTTAAAATGCTAAATTAAAATTAAGTGAATTATTAATGTAGATTATGTAGCTAACTTAATTAAAAAATCATTTATATGGTTAGTGACAATAAATTAGATGAAAATTACATTATTAACTTATATAATTACTATATAACTATTTAGTTGATATTATATATTAGTTAATTGATAGAATATTAATTTGTTAATAACATATTTAAAATTTTATATTTTTAATGATGATAGATTAGATGAAAATTACATAATATATTATATAATTATTATATAAATAATATTTTTTTTTTAATTCGATCCAGTCTGGACAAATGGGCTAACACTCCTACTCTTGAGCACTATACAAACCCCCTTACTCTCTTATTTCTTCCACACCTCTTCTTCAAACTCCTCTTAATTTCTTGAGAGCTATTTTCCTCTTAGAGTCTAAGTGAGTGGAAATCGAATGTTTTTTAGTATTCTTGGGAAGATTGTTAAGAGTTCTTGTGTTGGGAGCTTTAGAGGGCTACGAAAATTGTAAGTTTTCTTGCCCTAGATCTTAGTTTGCATATTATGTGTTGCTTTTAAGTGTTGAAATGATTTTTGGATGAGTTTAGAAAATGTTACCATGTTTAATTCAAAGCCGAGTTCATTAAGGATGTGGATTAAGTGTTTAAATTGTTTTAAGTGAGAATTTTAGCTATGGCTTGTCTTAGCATATTTTGATATAATGTATAAATGTCTTAGAATGATTTTTGAATGTTTGATTTTGAGATTAAAAGCATGTAATGATTGGTATTAATTCTATATAGTACATGTTGATTATCAAAGGATGCACGGTTTGATTAAATCATGCTTAATTTATGGAGTTTTGATTTATTTTACCTAAACTTGAAATATGAGTATTTAGAAAACCTTGTGATTGGGATAAGAAGATAAATGCATGATTTAATTCTAGTTTTTGAGACTTTTGATGAAAAAGATTAAGAGATATCATGCATGCTTAAGGACTAGTTTAATAGAAATTAAAGTTTTTAGTCATGATTAAGTATTGGGATGAACTTATTCACCCAAGATTAAGCTTTTAACATGTCTTTAAGGGTTATAGTGATTATTTTTAATTAAAGAAAATTGAATAGCATGCACTCATAGAGATCAATAGTTGAAATTACACTTAAGCATCAACTAGAGTGCATGCCACAGGTTGAATATATTTGGGCTAATTCCACTTTGATTTTTGGAATTCCAAGAGCATATATGGTTTTAGAATATACAAAATATGAGTTCTATGAACATCTTCCATAGTAGTTCAAATTCTAACTTAGTACAACTTTGATTACGGCCGATACGTTTTTCCAAACTTTCCAAACTCGAGCAGCTTGTAAGTTAATTTATTGATAACTGCTATATTCATATTATAATTGTCATTTGAGCATGATACATTATGTTATATGATACATTGACTACATGACTACTTTCTTACATGACATGTGAAATTTTTACCATTTTAGCATAATGCTTATAAATGTCATTTTCACATGAAAGCTTACTATGTATGCACATGTCATGAACTACATTTTTCGAGCATAATATGAAAATAATTTTGTCACGACCCTAAATTCGATGATGAGGTATTATCCTAGTGAAACTCTTTTGTCCACTCTGGAGTGATAAAAAATGGAGTGGTAACCCCTAAGTTGACGAAGAACAGCCAACGGGCTTCAAATTGGTTCTTTTTAAAGAACGCTGGAAGTGAAGTCAATGTTATGACATCTAAGGCTGATGAGTGTACATGTTATGATGTTATGATAATATTATGTTATAATATCAATGCATTGAGAACGAGTCTGCAGATAACGTAGTTTCAACATGAGTTGTACTATGGTCACCAGAATGGACTCACGTTGCATATAAGGAACTGTGACGATATCACATGTTATGATGTTAATGTTATGATTAAATGAGAATTTCTAATAATGATGAAAAGTAATGATGAAATTATGTTTTTGACAGTTGAAATGAAAAATTTTCTCTGTAAGAAAATGTTAAGAAATCTGGATGGGAGACATATACTGATTTTTTTTCCTGAATCGCATGCATTTCATATGTATCATTAATCTCGCATAATTTATCTTTATGCATGTTGTCTAAGTTACTGAAATTTCAAGTAAATCTCATCATTTGTTAACTCACTATCATTCCACTCAAAATAATAGAAGTTGTGTTAGGACTTGACGAAAATGAACCAGATGGACCAATGAATTTGATTGATTGAAGAGGAATCGAACCTCGATAAAATATTGAACCTCATCTTGATATTTATAGCCCTAATCCTTCATGCTTTAGAACGCGTGAAGCAGCAGATTTAGTTATGGAGACTTCTTAGTAGGAATAATTGTACTAAGATTATGCTACATTATGATCTGAACTAATGATGGTTATGAATGAAATTGAGATGTTTTAGTTTATCTTGGCATAAGCTTTATTTAGTCGCCTTTATTCTGTTGTAGTTATTGCATACTGCCAAATGCATTGTATATTAACTGTCATGAACGGGAGTATGTAACCTTATATTACATGTCCCGACGTTTTAAGTATCTGATCCATCCCAAGCAAAGGTTGGGAGTGTCACAGAACATGAGTTTAAAAGATGGAGATTTCACTTATGTTTTTGCTTGGTTTGATGTCGATGTTTGCCAATCCAACCACAGGGTAAAAATGGCCTCTATTATGTTATGATGTAATTTCAGTTGTACTGATGACAAATGTCTTTTGTCTTTATTATTGTTGTAAATTAATGTTTATGAAATATCACTCTGTTATGTTGAGATTATGTTTTGTTCTGTATTTTATAACTGGTTCATATTTACACATTAATATATATTCGTTGCTTATTGAGTTGTTGATAACTTATCTATTTATATCCAATATTTTTCAAATTGCTTTGAAGTTCCAGCTAAAGATCAAGAATAGGAAGGAATGGCAAAATTAGTTTAGCATTATGGAATAAATCCATAAGAGGTGCAAGAGATCATTAAAGGATTTTATTCAATAAATTAGTTATTTTCTTTTGAAATGATAAAAAAAAATGCACCATTTTAAAATAATGATGCATTTATTGAGATTTTAGGAGATTCTTTATTCTAAAGGAACGTATTTTTTTTCAAAATAAATGAGTTTTACATGTTATAGAGCTTTTTCCTATATTATATGGAGTTTATACTTGTATGGTTGGGATTTTATTTTAAGTGGCACGAACTCAATTCCTAACCCTTTAGGTGCAGGGCGTAATAATACCTATTTTGCAAATCTTTACAAATATAATGATTGATATATATGTATAATATAAACTTCATAATGATACTAAAAAGGAATTCAGAATTTGTTTATCAAAATTAGTAAATAAACATATAAGATATGATATAAATAATCTACTTTATCAAAATCAAGTATAACGCAAACTCAACTTGAAAAAGAATAAATGAGCTATTCGTAACTCGCTGATAAGTTAGAGCTCAGTTTGTATCCGAGTAAAAATTAAATGAAAAATAAATCTTAAATCACCTATTACTTGTTCGAACTCGGCTTTTTTACGCCTGTATACTGAAAAATCAATTACTTGATTTGATTATTAAAAAAAATTACTTGATTTGAACTGAAATGAAGAAAGATTATATTTGTAACATCGCTGATATGACACGATTTAATTTGCAATGTAAATTTACTACATCAATAGTGTGTATGGTGTCTCTTCTATAATGACTTAAGAAATATTTCAGTTATAAAAGGATTTTACGAAAATAAACTAACAACCTGACTTGACTTACTACTATATGTTAGATTGTAAAATTATTTTTATTATAAAATAGATATAATAAATCACATAAAGTTACATTAATTTATAAATTTACTTTTACAAAATTTCTTTATAACTGTATACATTCAAATAATAACTTTGAAAAGAAATGAATTCAAATTTGTATTATAAATTAAAATTTTCCAAGTATATCCTTACAATTTAGAAGATTCCAAAATAAACGGGTTTTAAAACGGTCACGAAACAGAGGTGAAGTCCACATGTACACTTGGAAAAGGCAGTACGTATGCAATGATTTTTTTATTTTTTTTTCCTCTCTTGATTGGTATTGTTTGGAGCCCTCGGCAGTGTTCCTGCTCAGCTGTACGATGGCAATGTGTTTGTCCATGGCGGTGAATGGAAAATATAAGTGCAGAGAAAATAAAAAGAGATGAACACAAAAATTTACATGATTCGACACTAGACCTACGTCTACGGAGTCTGGGAGAATTTCTACTATAATGTATTTGTTTACAGTTACATCACCCTTATATCTCATTGTACAAAAGAATCATCTATTTGTTGAAGAAGAAAATTCCTCTGGAGCGCTCATTTTCGGGGTTGAAGAAGAAGAGAAAGAAGTAGAAGTTGAGAGCCTTTTTTGTCGCAGAAGAAGAAGATCCTTTTAAAGTCGTCTCGTCCTCCCCTTTTTCTGATCCCCCTGCCATGAGGTGACTTGAGTCACTTGGCATGTCTGACTTGCTCTCTTTGGCCTCTGACCCCTCTTGACACTTGTATGCTCTCATGTCCCTCCTTGTCTCTTTCTTATTTCCTCATTGTCTCTAGTGGTGGCCTAGCAGGTTGGGCCCAATTATGGACTGTGGTATTTTATCTCTCCACAATATGATTTTGGCTTTAGAATAGTCTTGGTTAAAATCTTTTTTCCCCCTCTCTGGAACTAGTGTTTGAAATAGTTTGTTGGTTTTCTCAGTACAGTACATATGGCTAGGCAATCGGTCGTTACCCAATAGCCAATACAAACTTTGCATGTGACCTTTCTCAGATAAAACACACCAATTTTATTTCAATTCTGCTATATACAGTCGAGTTATGCAGTCGGGATGCCACGTCATATTTTTCTAAAAAATAAAAAATAAAAAAAGCTAAAAAAAAAAGATATAGAAGAAGAATAGGAAAAGAAATCCACTAGAAACTGAAAGAAGAACTGATTGAAGAAACAGAGCTTGGTCTTCATCTTCCCTCTCGTGCTGCGTCTGGGTCTTGCGTGTAATGGTTCGTCGGCTTCATGTGTAATGGTTGAAAGAAGAACTGAAGAAAAAACAAAGTTCGGCATTGTCTAGGTCTTCGTGTTCCTGCTTGTATGGCATCTGTTTCTTTCAATTGGGTGTAATGGTTTCTTAGTCGTCAGCTTCATGTGTAATGGTTGTGCAGTCATCGTCTTCCTGCTCATCTGATATGGGAAATTGCTACCCACATTACTTCTGAGTTTTCGTGTTCATCGTGGGTCTCCATTTTTGTAGGTATTTTCTGATGGTCTTCTCCGTGTGGATTTTTTCCATGGGAGTCTTCTCCGTGGGTCTCCATTGGTAAAGTTTTTTTTTTTTCTTTTCTCAATCTACATTTCGTCAATTGAAACAGTGAATTTGAAGGATCAAATAAGAATGATATCCCATTTAAAATGATAATCATATGGATGTTACCAGATAATTATTAGAGCCGACTAGAATAGAGGTTCTGATAATTATATGGTTGTTACCAAATCAAACCAGACACGATGTCTTTTGATCTGAAAAAGATAGTGTCTTCGTCTCTATGTTTACTCTATAGTTTTTATTGTTTACCGACTTTATGAAATATTATTTCCTAAGCTATATTTGTGATGGGGAGAAAATGCATCACCACATGAGTGACTGGAGAATTATCAACCATGGAAGGAAATGGAAGGGAAACGAAGCTCGAACTCGACGAAATGGGAAAGTCTTTGTCTTTGAGGGAGAGAAATACAGAGAGTCTCAACGACAGCGAAATGGAAATTATGGAGAGAAATCGAAAAAGTGAGAAAAGAGATAAAAAGGGAAATCGAGAGAAGGAAAGTAGATCGAAACGATGCATTGTTATTTCACTAAAATGGTACATTTTTATTTACGTCACATCGAACCCGTTTGCCCCGCAACGAAGCGACTCCGGCATGAGTTTTTCATTTTATTCACTGACGTGAAGTTAAAAAAGCAAAGTACAATGCTCCAAAAGGAATTGGGGTCCAATGAATGCACAAAATGAATATTTGGTCATTCAATAACACGTGTTAATACTTGTGACTTCAAATCTCAAGTTGGTCAAAGTAATCATGGGCACTTGTGTAAGTCATTGGGGGGAGTAATCCAAGGAAGTTAGAAGTCAGAAAAGAAAGCCAAGACGTGCATGCAATTGCAGACTTGCAGTATTAGGAAAGGGTGGAGCTACAATGCGGCCCAACTAACCGCTGACGTATTGTTCAGTATTTTTTTTTATTTTTTAATATATTTAAATATTTTTTAAAAAAATTATTAATACATTTAAAGTTATTTTTTTAATAACTAAATAAAATAAAATAAAATAAAAAATTGACCAATATTTAAATGAAACGATTAAAATAAAGAGGCATAATAATTTTATTCATCGGGAAAGCGTACAAGATTAGCTGTAACCAAACCAATGCATGGGAAGTACTAGATAGCTAGATAGACCACATGACTAAGAGCACCTAACAAATAAAACTCCATTGTTATGCTAAATAAAGAAAAAAGAAAACAGAAATCTATCTATCACGTCTTAATTAATAAGAAGACTTGACAACTGTATTGCTTTGCCGCCCTATATATCTATGGGCCATGCAAATTGCAATATACATATGTATATGTGTATTATTTGTATATGAGTCTGGACATGTTGGGACAAGTGGCATGCATGCGTCCAACCAAATGAGCTTTTTCTACTATAAAGTTCATGCCATAATATATTGCGGATGTATAGGGGCAGTCTGACAGCAGCGCCACGTGGAAGTAGTTGAGTTGCCTGTAGGGACTATCCATTAAAAAAAATTAAATATTTATAATTACTTTTTCATTTATTTCACAACTAATTAATATATATATATATGCGTAAGAATAATTTTTTTAATAACTATTATTTATTATTTCACATTTTGTATCTTATTAAAAAACAAATTATTTGATATAATATATGAAGATGAATAGTAACGGATATATTAGGTAAACAATTCTGCTACGGTCAGATAATTTTGTGCACCCTTTGTGCGCACCGCTGCACAAGCAGCAGTTATTTTATTTAAAAATAAATAAATCGAAAAACACGAAGACAACGGACTCAACGGACTACTACCAAATCTCTTCCATTTTCACACTCGACAGTCTTAACACACTTAAAAGAAAAAAAAAAAAAATTTTTGATTATTTAATTGAGACAAAAAAATTATTTAAATTTATTTTAATTATAAATAATTATTTTATTAAAATTAACTGACTATAAATAAATAATTTTCTGACAATTCTCTTCGAAAAAGCAAAGAAAACTACGGAGTCGGATCACATAAATGGGAAAACACTTTCTCCCTATGCGCTTTGTATTGTTGTGCGTGCAGTGTGTTTTCTCTCTCCTAAAAAAAGCTTATAAAAACATCATTTTTCCAAGTTCGAATTCATCAATGCCTTTGTCATTTACCCGCTGGACCTTTTCTTCTAATTCCTCAGAACTATTGAGAGAAGGAAAATCTCAAACACCCAGATTCAAACCTGGTATTGATTTCTTGACCCATTGTTTCTGAATCCTCCAAAAATCTAGAATCACTAACTCCCAGATTCGAAGAAATCGAGCATATCCCGTATCGAATGTTTGTGGGAGGTTTCTGAATCAAAGCTAGAGATCAAGGAATCAACTGTTTCGTGACCAAACTCATTCGACCCATTTGGTTGATTTTTCATGGGTATAAGAAATCATAGATACCCAAATTCAAAAACTATTCCGAAGGTCAAATTCTAGCTAGCTCTTTGGCAGGCAACAAGAGAAGGGCTTGGTACGGGGATTCATTAGAGGCACATAACATGGATGGAAAAGATAGGAGAAGGAAATGGCAGAAGGCGTCTTTGGCTAGATGACGGGTTCAGATGCAGGAGAAGAGAAGAAAAGAGAAGGGAATGACAGGAGGAGAATCTCGTATTTGTTGAGACGAAACACACCGTTTCATAAGTTAAAATTTTTTTGTTTGTTACCCTCGCCTACCAGATCGTTTTCGTGCGCCCTCTGTACACGAAAACGACTGCCTTTAGAGTTTTCCTTACGTAAATGGTAACCAAAAACTGTCAAAAGTTGAAAACTACATGCTATGGTTTTGACCGTTTATGTTAAGGTTCCGTATTTTCGATGTCCGACTGTCTTTCGTTTTGGCACCATACTTGTAAAAGTTGCAAGGGAAAAATGTCCAATATCTTGTACTACAAACAAGAACAACTCCATACAATTACGGCACGTGTTTTTAGAGGTTATTATGCAAGTCAAGCCCAAACAGCAGTTTCCGGACAGACCCTTTAAAAAAAAAAAAAAATTGATTCTCCACACCCACCCAATGATCCACCATTCAATGATCCACACACACTCCTTGCCAAAGAATCCTAACCGTCCACAAGCTCTTTCCACCAACAACCCGGGAAAAAAAAAAAAACGAAAAGATTACAACATGAACAGACAAAAACACGGCCTGACCATTCCCTCGACAAACACGGCAAAACAAACAACATTACCAGTTGCCCCACCCCAACCTCCACCGGCTCCAGGGAATAAGGGCATTTTAGACCTTTCGTATGGAGAAATTCGGATACCGTGCACACCGCTGCGAGAGGAAAACCATGCAATCGTCTTTGGGGCAAATGGTGGGGACGTACGCAATCTCATCGCAGCCGTCCGTTCTGTGGCGCCTGAAGTCCAGCAACGTGGCGAACATCGCGATGAAGAGGACCAGGTGATTCAGTGCATACCTCTGGCCTAAGCACTGGTGAGCCCCGGCTCCGAACGCCAGGTAGTTCCGCTTGAAAATCCGATCTTCCTGTCGCTCCTCTGAGAACCTATCCGGATCGAATCGGTCCGGTTCGCTGAAACCCTGGAATGACGATTCGTACACCGATGGAAATACGATGGTACCCTTCGGAATCGTGTAATTTTCGGTCAACGGAAAGTCCACCCCGGCTATGTGGGGCACCATGGTCGCCGGAGTTCGGTACCTCAGTACCTCACGCGCCACCGCATGCGTGTACTTCATCTGCCCCAGCTGCTCCGCCGTTATCAAGGAATCCGAGTCCGGCGACCATTTGGATTCAACCTCCTCGCGAACCTTTGCTAACACCTCAGGATGCGAGTCGAGGAGCGTCACGGCCCACAGCAACGATGACGTCGACGCATCTTGCGCAGCGAAGAGAAAGTCGAAGAGGTAGCTGCCAATCTCGAGGTCGCTGGTGTGAGCAGGAGCGGGCTCGCCGGCTCTGGATGCATCCGTCAGCTCCCTCACAGTCTCCTGCATCCAGAAATCGATCAAACAAGACGGCTCCTCTCCCGTCTCCATCCTCACCTTGCTCTGTTCCGCACAGACAGCGAGAGTTTTGACCAACCGGTCAACACCAAGCCTGGCGTTCCGAAATGCCGTCCCTGGAAAGTCGATGGGTAACTTCATGAGCCCAACGTTGAAGAGAGTGTAGTCTACCTTGAACCTCTGGCGGGCCTCTCGGCCCAAATACGGACCAACAAATACTGTCTGGGAAGTTTCCAGGTTCATGTCACGAACCAGATTCCTCAGTGCAATCGGTTTCATCGCGCTCTGAGACGAGAGGCGGACCCATTTCTTAAGATGGTCGAGGATGATAATCTGTTGCAGAGAAGTGTAGGTGGAGAGCGCCTTGGGAGTAAAATTGGGAGCGATGCGACGGCGAAGATCCTTGTGATCCTGACCCATCATGTAAATGAGGTTGTGGTCGCCGAAGAGCTTCTTACCAAATGGGTGGCCAACGAGATGGAAGGCATCAGGTCGTACATTGGCGAAGATCTTATGGGAGAGGTCGGTGTCGCGGATGAAGATAATGAATCTACCGACGATGTAGTTAGCGGAGAAGCCTAGAGCGGAGGACTTGGCGAGTGAGGACTGGAGGTCCCAGAAGTGGGTGGGGTGACGGACCAAAGAGGTAGCGCTGCCGAGGAAGGGAAAGACAAAGGCAGGACCAGGGACCCATTTTTTCTTCCTCAAGTAAGAGACTTGTTCGAAGAAGATGAGGAAGACAACGAAGCAAAAGAGATAAGGCAAAAGTGGGGTGACAGAGGTACGGATGATGGAGATCATTAATGTATATTGTTGATCTACTTTTTTATTTTTGGAGTTGGAGAGGGAGAGGGAAATGGTTAAGATGACCAGCGTGTGGGAGGGTATACTATATATATAATAGGTGGTGACTGAATGTAGGTGGTCAAAAAAACAGGGGGTGGTAAAGTAGTACGTAGGGGAGGATCAAATGTCTGTTTGAAAGGTGTTTTGAGGGCGGCAAGTGCTTTACTGCCGGGGGATTTGGGTTTGAATGCTGAATAATAAATCAACAGAGCATAGATGGAGACAAAAGGGAAGAGTCTAAAGAAGTTTTTTGAATGGCGGCGGTAGAGAGAGTTCTGTTCTTTACAAGGCACAGATAAGATCCGGCTATGAAAACAGAGCCAGAGAATGGAGATCAAATATGTTCAAGACATTGTTAGGCAATGCAGTAGTATGGTCTCTCATTTGTCTTGTGGCATACTCTGATACTATAAAAAAATTTATGGCCGAATTCATCTCATAAAATCGGTTGTACAAGATATGATTGTTCATTTTTTATAAACATGTCTAAGACCTTATCCACAGACAATTGAGATTATTCCTCGTAAGACATTTTAGGCTTCTAATATTCTGGGTTTCTCACCAGTTAGTCGTGCTTGTAGCAAGCATAATTGTAAGGACATGACACTTGTTTCCTCGGCCACCTTAACCTTCAATCAATTAGCCATGATCAGTTGCACAACAACTTGATTACCAGAGAGTCACTCGCGCTTATTAAACCAGACAGAAAAACTACTTTTTGTATATTTCACCACTTTGAAATATTTATTCTTTCCTGTCTTTATCACTATTATTTGGTTGATTGAACCAGAGAAAAACTACGTCATGTTATCTATATATTATGTCATTTGTTTGGTTGATCGATGAATGGATAATGGATGTTAAGAGCTCGTGGGACAGCAGTTTTCTCTTCCCTCCTCTTCAACGATCAAAGGGTTTGACTTGTCATGGGAATGACTAATTAGAGGGGAATTCATTTCAATATTTAGTTAAAATAATGGAGTGAAAAAAAATATATATATACAATTCAGGTTTGTCTCTTGTATTGACGCGAGCACATGGCTCACCTTTTTTTTTTTTTTTGGAAGAACAAGGAGACGAACATAGACAGGGAGTTGATCATTATAAAAATATAATAATAAAAAAAAAAAGTAATAGTAGATACAAGTCTCAAATGTACAAGACTTGTACTAAGCTTTTATAAAAATGTGAATCCCATAAAAAAAAAAAAAAATGAGTTTTTTACACTTTTTTATGGTTGGATCCACTTTTTTATAAGTGCTTATGCGAAGCTGGTGTATTTAGGACTTGTATATATCATTTTTTTTATCATTAAATAAAAAGGGCACCGAATTTTATTCCTAAATTACTATTCTTCAATATTCACCCATTAAAATGGCTTAATGTCATTTATTTTTTGTTTATCTTAATCCTAATACCATCAAATGTCATTTTTTGAAGGAAAAAAAAAACCCTAATACCATAAGAAACAATCCCGTTTGGATTTAGAGATGAGTTGAGATGGTTTTACATGAGTTGAATAAAATATTATTATAATATTATTTTTAATATTATTATTGTTTTGAGATTTGAAAAAGTTGAATTGTTTATTATATTTTGTATGAAATTTTAAAAATGTTATAATAATGAAATAAGAAGAATTTAGGTGAGTTTTAAATTGAAATGGGATCTAAAGCGGAGAGACCGGACCGGCCACAATTCCACCCAGGAAAAAGAGAAGAACAACACAAGTCTGCAACTAATTCCACGTGGTAAATTGAGGAGGGTGTTGATGGGAATAATTGTTGCCAATTTCGTATTGTTAAGCCACTTTCTAGCAGCATTTTCAAAGATTGAATAAAGGATGATACATGTAATTAAGTAGCCGCCAGCAATTTTGAGAGTTTTCTTCTATATTTCTATGTTATACGCTCCCCACCCATACATGAAAGGGGGACAACTTTGAATTTGAAAGAAAGGTAAGGATCTAGAATGTATCACACGTGGATGACCTCAACTTAAATACATATTTACACAAATTCAATATTAAGAAAATTCAATATATATATATGTAAATATATATATATATATATATAAAGAAATGCTAATAATAATAAAAAGCCAGAGTATGTGGGAACCTCTTCGTTCATTTTTCAGTTTACCTTCCGTCCAAAGTACTTACTTTTCTTCTAATGAGTAATGAACAGAAGAACGAATAGAGTTAATTTTGTTGACGGGGGTTTGGTTTGCCGTAGAAAAATGGAATGACCCTTCACATCTATTTAAATTTCCAACAAAATTACAATAATTCATTGTAATCTTTTCAACTTTTAGGCAGAGCCCCACGAGATCCAACATCAGGGGTTTGAGCTTTGAGATAACCCAAAATCGGGGGGAGCACAGAAGCTGGAATTGTAGCTGATACAACAACTACAGTGGCAGGCTGCGGCAGCTGTCTGGGAAATTGGATTTTAAGTGAAATAAATAGTGCAAATCATAATATTATAAAAAGCCACAAATCATAATCTTAAGTCTAATAGAGGTTTCCAAATAAGCCTAAAAATGAATCTTTGGCAAAATCCAGTATTTATAGAATTACAAAATAGTTTCAAAATTGGGTAGGTAGCATTGTCGCTAAATTAAAAAGTCTGCCAATTCAGATGGAAACCACGAGTGCAAGAACAAGGGCAGCTGTGACAGGATAAGAACAGTAAACTCAGAGCCTTCTTCCTCTTCTACCACCCTTTCTGCGGGTGCTGTCACTAGGAATTGGAGTAACATCCTCTGAAACACAAAGTAATTAAAATTAAATCATCACAAACACACTGGAAAATGAACTACAAAAAACAAAGTTTCAAACCAAAGAAAGTAAAGCTCAAAATGCAATAACAACAGGCACTCCTATTGCCATATCTTTCAATTAATTCCTAAAGTTTTTTCTTTTTTTTGGATAATTTAAACTTCATCCCTTAAATAATAGCTTAGGTTTTCTATAACATTCTGTCCATTCAATTACAACACAAAACAGTGAAAATTGCCTTCGTGGAAACAAAAACCTTACCTATACGTCCAATTTTCATTCCAGAACGAGCAAGAGCACGGAGAGCAGACTGTGCCCCAGGACCAGGTGTTTTTGTCTTGTTCCCACCAGTAGCACGGAGCTTGATATGCAGAGCCGTGATGCCAAGTTCCTGCTTTATAAAAACTGAAAGTTCTTATCGCAAGGAATAAAACTGAAACTTAGCAATTCAAGAGAAGATGATGGTACTATTTCATAAAGACAGACAATGGAAAAGGCCAAGACCTGTCACAAAATGTTCAAATAACATGCAGCATATACATATTTGTTTTTAAAATCAAACAGAGAAAGGGAACATTTTGACCAAAATAGATAAATGATGCTCTTTCAAAGAAACATAAAGAGCATTCAGACTCAGTTTCAGAGTACAAATGGAAATGGGACAAAGACCTTGCATCTCTGAGCGACATCCTGTGCTGCAAGCATGGCAGCATATGGAGAAGACTCGTCTCTGTCAGCCTTCACCTTCATCCCACCTGTAATTCAAAATGCAGATTACATAACAAGCTATATAGCAGTTTTCTATCCAAAATGCAATTGATTATTCAGTCATCTGTCATCAAACACTCTATTACAGGAATGAAGGTGCGGAGATTCTCTTAAGCACATTAATGGCATATAAAGAGGATCTCACCAAAATTCAAGTGTTCGGAAAAAAACTCCTACCATTAGGAATTGACTTAGGCTTATAAAGAGGTGCGGAGATTCTCTTAAGCACTTCAACAGCATATAAAGAGGATCTCACCAAAAATTCAAGTGTTTGAAAAAACTCCTACAACTAGGAATCGACTTGGGCTTATAAGTTCAGAAATTAGTTCATGATTCAGTCCAAAGCCATCAAAAGAAAATATTTTCATACATGCAGATAAATATTTTCATACATGCAGATTAAAAGTGTGTAATAAAGCATAATATATATTTTTTTGATAAGTAATAAAGCATAATATATATATATATATATATATATTAAAAAAAACACTCCATGCTGCACCAACTACAAACCAATGAGCATATATAATTTTTTGGAGGAAGAATAAATACAGTTAACAGATACAATATCAATGCCATGATATGTACCTCTGGTCCAAAATTTTTTAATGAAATAATGGATTGTGTATAAAACTACAAAACAGATGGTGTACATACCAGTAATGCGAACAAGTGTTTCTCTGCCTGACAGATCGGTCACATGCTACAATCAAATATAAAGTTCACTTTCTGCCATACTCCAAGAAAGTATAATTGCATGAGCACCAATCAAACATGTTACACTTACAATGAAGGTATCATTAAATGATGCATAAACATGGGCGACACCAAAAACATGTTCCCCTTCTCTTACAGCGGGTCCAAGTGTGACATTTTCTTCCTTTGGCTCCCTAGTCTTCTTCCTCGACTATAATCCATCATTACAAAACATTTGAAGCCAAGAGGAGTCAGAAATCCAGCAATCTTGCAAGCCTAAAAATAAATCTGATATATCTAACACAACTAACTTTTTAATAAGTATATCTAACCCAAATAATTATATGTTTCATAGCACCTCCGTTCTCAAGTGATGGGTCACAGCATGGGGCCACAAACAGATCCAATCCGCTAAAGTTTGACATCTAATATCGGGTCAAGTTACCAGCTTAAGCCTATACAAAACTCAAGAAAACTGAGACAAGGGAATGGGTAATGGACTTTTCTCTCCTCTGAACCAAAAAATAAAGGGTAAATTTGCACAAAAAGAAGGTAAAGATATGTTTGCTATCATTGTAAATAACTAAACTTCACATTGCCCCAAAAAGAAAACGAAATGCCCAAGAAACAAATTCGATTGTTTGTAAAACAGATTGTAAAACAAGTTCTCCAAGCTTCATTTGCACGTTGAATTAGAGTAGTCTATGAGATTTTAGTCATACTTGACATGCTCAAAACAAATTCTATTGAAGTGAATCTGATAAATAATATTTGTTTCAGTGGCTAGATATATAGTACATTTATTAAGAGAATATTAAAGAAAGGAATGCACAAACGTCGAAGGTATAAATAACTAGGCAAGCGTCCTCAGATCTTTATTGTATAGAAAGTAAAACATACTATTTAAGAAATGTATTTACACAAAAATTACAGGGATTCACTTTAAAAAGAGAAAGAAAAAGAAAAATTAAAATGCCCAACGCCCAAATCACATCGAGATGACAAACCTTATTCTATCTAACACAACATCTACTATTATTGACTGCAAATAAGCTGTACATATAAAACTAAGAAAATTTTATAGATTGTCTATTTAAAATGCAAATCAATTTCCCAATCTACGCAAAGAAAAAACAAGGCTTTAATCCTGAATAAACCAAAGAGCTTCTAGATCTGAGAAGAAACAAGACTTAAACTGCGGTTCGAAGGTTTCACATGCAATCTAAGCGCAGAAAGAAGGTGATGACTTTGGAAAGCAAACTACGCTATAAGAACACGATATGCATGAGAGCAGAGAATATATTCAAGAGTAGCCTACCATGGCTTAGTCGTGATGAAATTGAGAACTCTAGGGTTTCTGAAGATGCTCCGGTACTTCGTTTGGCTGCGAAAACCCTCTGAACTACTGGTAGCAAAAGAGACGGTGTGACGGCGTCAGATTTATATGAGGATCGGGGTAGGGTTTTGCTCGAACGAAAGTGAATTGAGATCGGATTTACAGAAATATCCTTCTGTTTTTTCATTTATATCATATTATTACTAGGCTTAGTACATTTTATTTTTGAGCTCTGTTTAGCACACTTTCGATCAAAACAGTAATTTTATATTAAAAATAATAATATAATTAATTATATTAATAGAGTGCGTAAAAAGTATACAAAAATAACTGTATACAAAATTTTTGTTTATTTTTTTATACCCTTTTAGTTTGAAACTACTGACTATTTTAAATTTAAGTCTCTATTGCACCATTTTTTAAAGTGCTATTTTGCACCATTTATTCTATAATTGAGAAAGATGAGTAAATGATATTTGTAGTTTTAAAATATGTAAGTTTTCTACAGTTTTTTTAAAATAATGGATAAATTTGAAATTCAAATAAAAAATATTTTTTTAATAATAAATCCTTTTTTTTTTCAAGAGAAGTAAGCTGGGCTTACATATCCTAATTGTATATAACATTACTAGATAAATTATTTGCAAAAATAATTTTTAAGAATATAATAGGTGATATAGTAAATGTGGCAATACATAATAGCCTTGCGAGTAGCATAACTCTTTAAAACTAAGCTTTTAAAATCTTTTCTGACGTTGTAAATTTAAAAAAGTCTACTTGTTGTGTCATAACATCAAACTATTTTAAGCATATATTACATATATAATCTTCGTAGAATTAAATATATTACATATTTTATTCATTTTCTTTTATATATATATATATATATTTCTTTAAATTCTGCAATTAAAGTTTTAAAATAAGTTGAAAGGCCAAATAAAAAAATTAATACAATTTGAGATTTTAAAGGTCTTAGACACCTCCACTTATTTTCTATATGACTATGTCTTGCTTCCTCTACATTTAATTTATTAAAATTGATAATCGACGGATACCAAATTGAATAATTGAGTCTTTGGAAGGTTTCAAAATTTTTATAAATAGCGGTAAAATAGTTTGAATTAAGATATTTTATGAAAAAATATGAATGAAGGCAAATTAGGGGATGAACGCGCACCCAATCATCCACTTGTACTGTTTAATGAAACGATTCGTTTTTACTTTACTTCAGTGAATGAGTTTTGGACAGGAAGGGAATTTAAATGAAATGGGAGCAGGCTATACGTGGGAGTAGAATGCAATTCCTTGCGATTTCGTTCGAGACACGAGTAAACACTGCCATTGCTCGAACCATCTACAATCTCGGATTAATTTACGCTGCAAGTAGAAAAGATTTGCATTTGTTTTGCATTTGTTCTCTACCATTGCATTTCTAAGAAAACACTGCCAGGATATATGTTTGTTTGAATTTGTTCTCTGACTTTAGACATTATCGAAACAAATCTGAAGACATTGAAGACTTTGATGATTTATAGTTGTTTTTGATTTAATGTACACTATGTAGGTGTCTTGAACCAAACGGGATTTTTTGGATTCTTTTGGACTAAGTTTGATATTAGTTTGATACAGATGTTTTATCGATAGGTACTTCTTAAGCAATTCTGCAAATTTTGTCTAGGGTTGGACCTTGTCTTTTCTATAGTAACCCGTGTTTTAGAAAATCAAACTTGAGATGTGCATTTAAGTTTCGTTTCAAATGCTTGAGGAGAAGAGCCTCAAGTTGTTCACAATTTCTTGAGTGCTCAAGTATGCTACAGTATGGAGCTCGAGGGATAGACAGTGGTTTTCTTAGAAATACAAAAATTGATCCTTCTTGTCTTCAGCATTGCAAATGCCAAAGGAATGAGAGTGTAGGTGGTATATATTTTGAAGATGGTTTTGGGACATGGTTTGTGGATGACGCAAAGAAATTAAATCTCATAAACAGTATGGTAAATGCATCAAATATTCTAGAGTTTTAGGATCTTCAATGATTATAACAGGTGGGTCACGGAGGAGATCGGCCAATCTGCAACAGAGGGAGGAACGAGAGAGCACCACCCACAAACGGCGAAAATAGGGTGCAAAGATGGGATTTGGGGGAGGGGAGACGAAGGGGAGGTGAAAATGACTGATTCTTCTTGAACCGGAACTGAGATGAAGAAGAACTAATGTTCTTCTTTTTCTCTTTGTTTTTTTTTTTCTTTTTTCTTTTTTTTTTCTTTTTTATAGAAAAAAAGCTGCTACCATGTCAGCTTCGTGCGCGGATTCGGTCCACCAAAACGGCTGTACCTAGACGGATTGATGTTTTATTGAGTTTTGGGAAGTGAGAAATAAAAAGTTTAATAAAAATATTATAAAATTAAAATTGTTTAAATATAATTTTTGTTTTGAAATTTGAAAAATTATATTATTTTTTATGTTTTATTTGAAAGTTTGGAAAAATTTTATTAAATTTTGTGTTCATTAGATAATTATTAGATGAAAAAGTTAAAGTTTTGAAATTGTTTTGTATTTAAGTGATGTTTGGGAATAAAATTATGAGAAATTTTGAGAATAGCTCATTACCCAAACAAGCCTTAAACTCAACTTGAATAATTGAGTCTCAATCTCAACACTTTTATGAGTATTAAGGTTTTTCAACTTTAAGAAGTAGGAAAAACTAAAATAGATTGTAAACTTGTAATTTTAAACATAAGTAGCAAGCTTGTAATGCCTTTGGCCTTAAAACGCATAGCTCATAACTAAAACAAGCGCTTATATAAATATCTTTGTGTTTTTGTTTTATTGTAAACTATATATATATATATATATATATATATATAAGACAGCGGAGAGAAGGAAAAGTCGAAGCTGACTGAAGAAGAAGAGAAGGAAAAGAAGCAAGAGAAAGAAGGATGGAAGATATATTGCACAATAATTAATTTATGCAAGCACAAAATAATCAGGCGGTTAAACCGACCATATGCATGTATGCAGTTTGCAAAATTAATTGTAATAGACATATAAGCTTTATTAAAATTAACAAGCTTAAAGTAATTACAGGTACAAGGTAGTGCAAATTTGCACTTACACAAAATCAGGGTAAATAAGGAGACTCAAGAACAAGGTTGAGAGGGTCAGGGTTTTCTCTCGAGTGAGTTCTGGTTTGAGTTCTCTTAGCTCAGAGTAAGGTTCTCCTTTTATAGAAATAAGGAGTTCCTGTTTACAATAGTAAAAGTAAAACAGTGTATCGACCCGTGAGTGAACAGTGGGTACTGTTTAGGCACGGGGCTCATGGTGTCATCATTGTGTCTTCCAGCTGTCTCTGTGGGCGGCTGCTTTCGGCGCAAGATGACAATTTAGGATTTGGTCGACTCTGTGTCTTCCAGCTATCTCTATGGGCGGCTGCTTTTGGTGCAGAGTGACAATTATCTCAAAGAGGACTATGGTCGGTCTTCTTTGAACTCAAGTAGTAGTCAATCATCTTCCAGCTTTGGAATGACTTCTGAATCATGACCAAAAATATTACTGTATGAAGCCTCGGAGGATGCTTCCGAATTATCTTCAAAATTATCGCTCGTAGACTTAGACAGTTGTTGTTCCAACAGTTTTATCAGGTCTTTTTTACCGAGTCTGTTGAGGATGTTATCTTTGGCAGACTTAGAAGATTTCTTTGAGGATGAGCTGGTGGCTTTTCCTCTTGATGAAGCAGTTGGAGATTTAGGGGCCTGACATATCAGGCGATATTCAGGAATAGATGAACCAGACTTAATTGTAGGGAATTTCTTCTTGTCTTGTAGATCAGGAGCGACTTGAGGAAAATCTTTAATCATCTGGTCAATTATTTTATCAGCAAATCCAAACTTATCCCACCATTTTGTGAAATAAGCTCTGTCCAATATATCAGCATTTTTCTTATAAGTCCATTTGAAGATCCACGATAGTTTGTAGTTCTTGCAAAAATGGAGCTCATAAGGAAACATCTGGGAATGCAGGTTCAGTTTTGTACCAGCAACTTGTTGATAAAATGTAAAAGCTCTGGCGAGCTGCTCAGAGAGATTCTGGGGAATTATCCCAAATTGGTCCCACCATTGGAGAAACCAGTAGGGAAATGTTCCTTTGAATCTTGTATCAAAGTTAATGAACCATGAATGGCTCATATCTGGTACTTGGAAAAACATGAAACGTCTCCAGGCCGTTATATAATCAAAATAATTATAACTCAGTGCAGTATCTGGGAGTTTTTTAAGAGTCCATGGGTTTGTTGCCCATTCGGCCTCGGTTACGACTCGAAGAATATAAGCACTGTGGTAAATCAGTTTGGTGGAGTCATTCTTATCATAAATGGGTTTTATGGTAAGAGAGTTGGTGAGAATCAAGATACTGGAATAATACTGGAGATTTTTTTAGGAATCTTCAGGTATCCAGTGGAAATTAGGGGGAAAATAGGAAGAGACTATTTTGAACGGATCTGTTGAATTAGAACGGTTAGATTCTATATGGAACAGATGAGTAATAAATGGCTTCTTCATATATTCAGATTTTCCTTTTAGGAGGAAAAACTGAGGAGTGATCAAAGTAAGGCCTTTTGATGCCATTGCTTTCGCATATGGTTCAAAAGGTGTAGAAACCGTAGACGCGAAGGTCGATGGTTGCACAATTTTACCAAGAGGCGTAAACCTATTGGCAATATCCAGTGCTGTTGAGACGGCACTGGGCACAATGGATGATCTAGACTCATTCTTGATGAGTTTTATACTGGGTATTAGAGGTGGGAGATTCACTCTCTGTTTTTCTTTGCCTTTCTTCTTCTTGCTTTCGCTCATGGTTGGGTGTCTGCAAGAACTCTCGGTAAGAAAATCAGGGATAGAATTATCAGTACCTTTGATGTATTCAATATCAAAATCAAAAACACTTAATATACCTTGCCATCGTGCAAAAATATGTTTTGATGCAATGTTTTGAACATCTTGTTCTAAAACAAATTGGCACCCATGCAATCAATACGAAGTAAAAACTTCTTATTTAATAAATCAGATTGAAATTTAGAAATACATAGTACTATAGATAAAATCTCTTGTTTAATAGTACTATATTTTTCTTGTGCAGGGTTCCAGGTTCCAGAATGGAAACGAAAGATTTGTTCGGAAGAGCCTGGTGAAACCGATTGTTTTAGAATGCCACCATAACCAATGTTTGAGGCATCTGTTTCAACGATTTTAAATGAATCAGAAGTGGGGATACCAAGGCACGGAAGAGTCTTGACATGTGCTTTGATTTTCTTCACTATTTTTGTATGGATTTCTGTCCAAGGAGGAGGATGAGAAATGAGTCGTTTAAACAAAGGACGACATTGTTTCCTCATATCCTTGTAGAAATCAGCAACATAGTTAAGAGATCCTAAGAATCTCTGTAACTAGTTTTGTCAAGAATGACATCAGGGAATTTGTCGGCAAAATCAATGGCTTTTTGGATGGGCCTGATTTTCCCTTCAGAAATATCATAACCAATGAATCTAATCTTGGTTTGGAATAATTTGATCTTCCGTGCAGAAACGACAAGACCATTGAGTCTAATGATATCTAGAAACGAATTCAAGTGTTTCCAGTGTTCATCAATAGACTTTGAAAAAACAAGAACATCATCTATGTAGACGATGGTGAAAGCAGAGAACGAATTGAAAATATCGTTCATGATATGTTGAAACTCACTTGGGGCATTTTTGAGATCGAATGGCATCACATTCCATTCGTAATGACCAAAGGGGGTAACAAAAGCAGTCTTATACCGGTCTGACTCGGCTATCTGGATTTGCCAAAAACTAGATTTGAGGTCAAATTTGGAAAAGACTACAGCATCACTTAACCTATGAATTAAGTCATTTTTGTTGGGAATAGGGTACCTAATCCACTGTAAGACTTTGTTCAAGGGTTTGTAATTAATGACTAGACGAGTGGTACCTCTCTCTAGCTCAGCTTTTTTCCGGACATAAAAGGCTGGACAGGACCAAGGGGCCTTGCTTTCCCTAATTATGCCATTTTTCTCTAAATCTGCAATTTCCTTTTTGCAGAACTCTAAAGTCTGACTATTCATCTGAATTGGTCTCGCTTTAGTGGAGATTGTGTTTTCATCAAAATTTTTGATATAGGGAAGAGAAACGATATGTTTCTTCCTATACCAAAAAGCATTTGGTAAATCAGAACAAACATAAAAAACAAGACGCTTGTTAAAATCATCAATTTTTGAAATCAAAATTGGCGAAGATAATTGATCAGAAATATTTTTGTATCTTATTTCCTGTTGGAGGAAATTAAGATGCTTTTGCTTTGCAGAAAGCAAAGATTTCAGACCTTTATCTTGATTAATCTCTTGTCGAGATGCAAAATTGAATTTGACCTTTTGACCGAAAGGATCGGTAGTAATACCATCTTTTTCAGTCAAAAAAGGATATAAAGCAGAAATAAAAGGAATGCCTAAAATCACATTGTCAGACATGTTTTTGACTAAAACAGAAGGGATTTTAAAACAAACATTGTTTTGGCAAACATGAGCATTGTTGAGCTCAAAAGTAATTTTCATCTGAGAGCCATTAGCAGAAAACAATCTCTCAGAGGATTTTTCAAAATATTTGCTAGGAATGAGTCCTTACTGAATGCAATTCAGGTCTGATCCGGAATCAATCATGGCAACAACGGAAAATTGAAAATCATGGGCGACAACAATAGTAACCCTTGAAAACCATTTTGGAGGAATAGTATGATGGATCAAACAAATCTGGTTGTCAGTAGCTAACTCATGTTGGCTTGAACCAGAATCATTTGTTTGCTCATTATCAGAAGGAATATCCTGATCAAGTTGTTTATCAATTTTAAACACCAAAAATTCTTGTTTTAAAATCTCATTTTCAGACTTAAGGTTGTTAACCTCAAATCTGAGTTCAACGATCTCTCTTTTAACAAGATTTATTTCGTGTTGTAAGTCATTTGTAGAAATTTCCTTGGGTTTTTTCTTTTGAAATCTCTCCAAGGTTTCTTGAAAACTAATCCTTTGCTTAGAGGGTTCTAGTTCTTGACGAACCATAACCTTTTTTAACTTAAGAAGATATTATTCTTTAAGCTCAGGATTTGTTATTTGAGAAATCAAGGTTAGCAATAGGTTTTCTTGTTCTTCAGATTTGGTCAAGACATGGATTGTCTTTCCTTTATTCTGAGTACAAGTACCATTACAATTGCAACTTAGCTTAGGACCAGTAGAATCTGGAAATTCAGTTTCTGAATGATATTCTGAATCACTAGAACTGAATTCAAGGATATCAGATGATGAAGACGAAGCTATTTCTAGGAGTCGAAATAGTTCTTCTTTATCATTGTTATCAATATTCAACTGATTAAGCTTCTTTTTAAATTTTTTATCTTTTTTGGCTTTCTGGGGGCATTTATTAGCAAAATGTCCAGATTTGCCACATATATAACATTTTTCTTGAGGAGAATCTTTTGATTTCTTTTTCTTAGAAAATGGTTTAGAAAATGGTTTTTTATAAGTTTTCTTATAGAATTCATCATGGGGTTTTCTCCTGATACCACCATGAGGTTTAGAAAACTTATTTCTCCTTTTAGAGGGAGCTATAGCAGGAAGTCCAAATTGTTCACAAAATGTTCTCATTTCGTATTTGGCTTTCTTACTATTTCTCATCTGCTCTCGGAGCATTCTTTGATCATTACACATACTAATACCAAGTTTCTTGATTACTGCACAGATATCACCATAGGTGTATGTGTCGTAATTAAGAGACCCAGCAATAGTAAGTTTATCCTTCACTTTGTATGCAAACAAACGAAGTAAACCATCAATAAATTTCTTCTTCCAGTAAGGCTTCTGGCTATCATCCCGAAGCATTACCTTTGAAATAAAAACATCTTAATACCATCTATAATCAGACATCTGATGACATCTAAGATTATTTAACTGGTCACTGATACGACTAGTTATATCAGATGGTGTGCCAATAAAATATTTTAAAATTGTATAAATCAAAGTATTAACTCCATCAGATTGGGCAGATCCAATAGTTTCATCAAAAATAGGTAACCCTTCATCATTACACTTGACAGCGTTCTGAATGGTTTCCTTAGCATCTCTGGTAAGATGTCTATCCCACCAGTTTCTTAAAACACCGGAAAAACCTTGTGTTAAAATCTTAACAATATCAGGTTGTCTGATATTATTGTTCACATAAGCATTTGCTACAAGGGACATTTTACTCATGGTATTCATGATCTCTTGTTCAGAGAAACCATCAATATTCCATTCGTAGACCTTGTTAGCGGAGTAAGAAGATTGGTTTTGAAAAACTTTTTCTTCGAACTGTAAATCAGGAGGAGTAGGCCTGGAATACCAGTTCTTCGTCAGACTCATTGGTTGAGGTCCTTTTGAAGAAAATCTGGCGATTTCAGGTTTTAAAATAATATCTTGAAAATTCTTTTCAAGTAAATCAAGATCCTTTTCTTCAGAAGAGTGATCGTTAGAAGACTCATCTGTAGTTTCAATTAGAAATTCTTCTTCTATTTCTTTGTTAGACAAAGCACTAGTAGAAGGCTGTTCTTTTTTCAGATCATTAAGCATTTGATCAATCTTATCTAGAGTCTTTGCCTGAGGATTTTTAAAATCAATTTTGGCTCGACTTTCAGGTAAGATAATCAAAGGTTTTTCAATTATTTTCTTTGGTTGATCTGTATTCAAAACCAAAGGAATAGGATCAGATTTTTCAACCTTTTCTTCAATCCGATCTAACTGTTATCCGATCGTACGAAGAGCAAGATTCACAAAGTTATTTTGAGAAATAACCTTTTTTGTTTCTTTGAGAATCTTGTCCTTCTCAGGATCTCTGGAAACAGTTTTCGAGATTTTAAAAGGTGAAGCAGATATCTCAACTCCCTTGTGGGTGATAAGAACAGTCTCCAAAGGTGGATGGTTTGACTGAACTACCATCTTACCTTCTTCCTTGACAAAATCAGTTTTAACAACATTTAAAGTGTTGTTTGAAATATAAGTATTTTCAACAAAATCAAAGAAAAGAATATGCTTTTGCTGCTTATTCATTTCTTCTTTCCATTTCCGTTTAACATGTTGTTTTTCTTTTTCAGAATACTTTGCATGATAGGCTTTTCGCCTAACACTTTTTTTGAAAGTTTGTATTCTTCAAAAAGATAAACAAGATCAAACGCAAATGGTTTGTTCAACACAGTTAAACTGTGATGAATCTGGGGTGCAACAGGAGCTACCATATCTGAAGCTGTGGGTGATACAGAGGAGTCATCCTCTTTATCAGCTTCATTTTGAGTGGGCTGGTCTTTAGAGGATCCAGCATCCTGTGTAGAATAAAAAGCAGAAGTAACTTGAGAGGACGTAGAAAGTCCTTTCAGTTTTAAAACAGGATTAACAGGTTGGGCAGTTTTAACAGAATCTTCCAGAAATTGCTTGAGATTTTGGTCTCTTCTTACTGGAATTCCCGACCCTTCAAAAGAAGAACTAGATCCAGCATAAGAATTTCTTCTTAACCCTGGAGATCTAGTTTGATCAAAACTAATTTTGATGGTTCCATCCAAATACTGTTGAATATTACTGGGATAATTATCAACAGGGTTTCTAGTGATTGGTGGAACTTCTTCTTCCAAAATCCATTCTTTGGGAAGAATTATATCTTTCCAAAAAATCATTTTTGGAGTTGTAACATCCGCATCTGGAGTAGAACTCTGGATCAGAAGAGTTTTTTCCTGGATGGGTTTTGCAATAGCTTTTGGATTTAAATTCGTTTTTAAAAGACGATAATAAATCCTGTAAATCAAAGTAAGGAGTTTGCTTCCCTTAAGCATATCATAACCAGAAGTTAAAATGTTTAAAGTTAAACATTTTGAAATATGTTCATCATCAATAGCAAGAGTTAAATCAGGAAAACAGTTAAAATGGACTGGTCCATCCGTTAAAGAGGATTGGATCATTCCGAGAATACTTGTTTCAAAATTATTGAATCTGGCATCCCTTAAGCAAAACAGTACGGATGCGTTGATACCTCTCCTTGTTAAAGGTTTGGCAGCAATTTGAACAGATCCAATATAAATATATCGAAATCCTTCCATCAATAATTTTGTCATCTGTTCTTTTGGGAAGAGATAACATTTTTCTTGAGATCTAGAAATAGCATATGTTTGTTCAACAGTACGCACGCAAAATTGTGTGTAGTGTTCTTTCAAACCAGTTAGTACGATAAATCTTACTAACATCAATTTTTGGAATCTTCCATGATCCCAGCACAGGTGACTCTGCTGCTTCGAAAGTACAGTTTTCCTCATTAACAATGTCAGGCGGCATAGCCGACCTGGAACTAATTGTTGAATTGGATCTATTTATCCAACTCATTTTGTCCTAGGACAACACCGACCGTCGCATCTCAGGAGTCTGCGAACTTACCACTCTCGACCCTCGGGTTTGAACCTATATCTGCCCTAAACGCCTTCCTTGGCTCAACACGGGACTTATCAGGTTCCTGACCTACTTGTCGAAAGATGATCCTGAACTAACCAAAGTAGAAACTCCGGGTTGGGGTTGTCAAAAAACAAAATAAGTTCAACAAAGAAGAAACAATTCACAACAAATATAGTGGAAGGATCTTTATAAGGGCTTGTTTATAAATAATAACTGAGTCAAGTGAGTTTTACATAAATTTATATAGTTAAGTAACCAAGCCTGATCAAGTAAGTATTCGTGAATAACTTATTTAATAATCGATTCGAGCTAAATTGAAACTGATTACTCATTTACACTCTCAAACTCATATACAATCATTGTCACAGCTATATAAATAACTCTTTATGAAATGAAAGGTGGTTAAATTCTAAATTAAAACCAGATGGGAAATTAAAAAAAAAAATTCAAACATTTTTAATAAATGACATTCACATTGGCTGGTTGTAAAATATGATATAAAACAGATGTGCTAATATCATTTCTCACATTGATATAAACTAATTGTATGACTATGATTATTCTTCATTCTATTACTTCTCTAGCTAGCTTGCATTTTTCAAAGAAGGTGGGCAAAAAGGATGGAAAAACAGAAAACTTCAAATCGAAGTAAAGAATCATAAAGAATACACAAAGAACTATGACTTCGGTGACCCTAACTATCAGAAAATTAATGGAAAAACATGATTGTGAGATGTCATGCTGAAATAAGACCCGCATAGGCAGCAAATAATGCCAATATGGAGGATACGACGTATGCGCCTGCAACAATGATTGGTTCTTTGATCCCACATAACTCAAGGTGATGATGAAGGGGAGCCATTCGGAATGGCCGGCGCCCAGCTGCCCACAAACATTTGGTCGCCTTGAAATACAATACCTATAGCACAAGTATAGTCAGCTATCAGACAGGGAAATTGCACTTTCTGAAGATCACGATTTTCATGCTAAGCGAATACCATCCATGACACACAACCACATGCATGCATGGGTGTGTACGTTCATATGTATACCAAATAATTGGGTGTGGCCTACATGAATCCTTCCCAACAAGTTGTGCAGCAATACGTGAAATAATTTTCAATTTTTCACCAATCAGGCCTATCAAAAGTTATTTTGTAGGCAATATAATTAAAGGGGAGAACAGTGACCAAGGATGCAAGATGTAGTCGAAGTAGCAGAAAACTTGCTTAAATGTGGCAGTTCCGAGATGAATGATAAGAGTATTTAGTTACTTATTCTACTCTTCAACCGGTTTATTCTCCAACACCACACACTAATGATGTGGCAAACCCAGTTTCTTAAAAACGGCTCAAGTTCCCTCTGTCTCTCCCCCTCCCTCTCATTTGCTCTTCCCCTTCCCGAATCCTCCTTCTTCCCCCTCCCCTCACCTCCCTCTGCGAATCTCTCTCCCCCTCCCAAAACCACTACCCATTGACTCTGCTCTCCCCCCACTCATTTCTTTGCTCTCCCCCCACTACCCATCGACCCAGAAAGAAGTACAATGTTTGAAGTTCTTATTCTTTTGGTGCCTGATTTCTCCTTTGTGCATTTTTTTTTTTGTGGGTTCAAGCTGTAATTACTGGTGGGATTTTATACGGGTGTTTTTTGTAGTTTTGATCTTTTTTGACCTTTTTTTCACCTAAATCATGGGCAATGAAGGGGAAAATCTCTCAAAACTAGAGACGACATCAACAAAATTCCTCCCATCAAAGCTGTACGAGAAAGATGAGTGTTTTTTCACCCAATAAATTAATAACAATTCATTAGCTCTTCTTTCTTTTATTTTTCACGGCATTCGGTTTCACAAACCCATATATTTGAAGCTAAGTTACTGACAAAAAAGTTAATGAATAGATTTAACAGAGATATTTGCACTTCCGTTCTTCTCTACAGCCGATTGAAATGTAAGGGGTTTAGGGATCTCTCAACCTTGTTTGATAATCGCTCATATTTGGGATTTTTCTTCGTTTTTCTTTTCAAATCAAAGCCTCTATTCGGTTTAACAGAAAAGGGGAGAGCTCTTTGTCTCCTGCGTTCAGAGAGGGGGGAGAGCAAAGGGAGGGGGAGAGCAGAGAGAGAAATTCGAATGGAAGATTCAGGAAGTCCAACAAATCGTTTTAAAAAATAAAATAAAAAGCCAGCTCAGCTGGTGTGTGGTGTTGGAGATTTAAGTGGCCTAAGAGTAGAATTACTCTACTTAAATAGATGAGATAAATGCAACCAAGATAACATACCTGTATGATAATTGTTGATGCCTCAATGACAAATATTCCAGATGAAATAAATAATGGAAAGAACATTCCAGTACAACCAGCCATTGCAGCCAATGCTCCACCAAGTGCCAAGGAGCCAGTGCCCCCATAAATACAGATGCTCTGTATCTGTTGTGCGAAAGAAAACCAACACAGGCTCCTGCCATTGATGCCCCAAATATAGCAAGGTCTGGTTTATGATGCAAAACAAGAGTTATCATTAAAGAAGTATCAAGATGAGGCTAGGTTTATAATTCTACTTAGGTTGTGTTTGGATGTTGAAGTGAGTTGAGTTAAGTTGAGATGATAAAATATTATTAGAATATTATTTTTTAATATTATTATTATTTTGGGATTTGAAAAAGTTGAATTGTTTATTATATTTTGTGTTGGAATTTGAAAAAGTTGTAATGATGAGTTGAGATGAGTTGAGAGGAGTTTGATAACCAAACGAAGCCTAGTCAGCATATTATGGAGACCAAATTTTCAACATCACAGTAATATTCTCCACCAGCAAGATGCAACTGTAGAATATGAAGGGTCTAAAATTTGTTACTCATAAGGAAGATCCAGTTATGAGGTGCAAGCATAGGTATGAACATGAAGCCAAATTGCGAAAAGATTTTTTTTTTTCTAGGTCACAAATTCCAAATAGATATTTAGACCTCCAATGTGGCTATAAAGATGTGAGTAAAGTAATATGATTGAGCATGCACATCAAAATCCGCAAGTAGAAAAATATGAAGTATTAAGAGATCTTCAGAAAATGATGAATTGTCTCAAGAGGATGGCGAAACAACATAAACATATTGACAAGAAAACAAGGGCAGTAACAAGATATATCAGCTCAACAGTGTTCCTACCAGATATATTCAGTTCAAACAGAAACCACAAAACACAAATAAAATAATGAAATGTTCTGCCTATTAAAACAGATGCCCCCTTAAATTTATGTTGTTAGCTAACAACATCCATACTAACCAGAACATATTGGAAGCACTGCAATTGACATTCCTATAAAAGCCAATGCAGCAGTCCCTCCAGCCAGTCCGTCGAGACCATCTGTTAAGTTAACCCCATTTCCCATGGACACAAAACAAAATGAAGTCAACAATAGATAACATCTTCCCAGGTACACAAGTCCTACTGGTCCCGGTAGAGGAAGCAACATTTTTCTGTCACAAGAAAAAACGAATGATGACCCAAATCAATGCAAATTCTAATGGAAGCAGCTACCTCATAGATATGCAGGAACCAAGTGTCTGAGCACAGTATTCAATATTAGATGCATATCCTCCATTAATTGATGAAAACAGTATAATAAATGCATGGCATCAATCTAACCCACAATCCATGGGCATAACTAGATCAAACAAATCTTTAACAGCTTGGTGAGAATTCTGAAGAATTAAAACTTAAATATCAAGTAAATGATTTGTTACTTTTAGGGTGATAGAGAAATTGTACACATAAAGGTACAATGATAGATAGCAAACATTAAATGAAGATATGTCCAGTAGGTGAGCTATCATGGCTGATATTGCTTGAACTACTAAGAAATCCAGCAATATATTATTATTTGTAAATTGTTAATAGTTCTAAAAAAACCTGCTTACTTTCATTTGTCTTTTCTCACTCCCCCCTCCCCGGTAGAAACAAAAAAGAAAAAAGCCTTCTTTGCCAACCTCTGTTTCTTAATGTGAAAATTAAATCATATTTGATCCATATTTAATTAGATCATCAAATATTCAAGTATCAAAAGATATTTAAAGAAGTGAAAATATTTCGAGAAATAACAGAAGTTGACATTGTCTTGTAAGTTTGTCATCATGAGAATAGACATGTGAGTTACCCTCAGAAAAATGTTGATCAGATTAGTTACAAGAAGCTATACATGCTGTAAGGTGACGATATACTCGTGGTATCCAACCAAAATGAGAACCAGGTCCCAACAGCTACCTGTACAGTATCCCAATTTAAAAATTATTAGCAAGTTTGTTAGGAATTAACAACTAACTCAAATAACAATAAGCATATTATAATCAAGAAGAAAGCAATCGGTGAAAAAAGCTTCACCTCCAACAAAATTTTTGTCCATGCCAATAAGCCACTATTATGATTCTTGCTGACACTTAAGATATCATCAAGTAGCCCAATTGCAGCAAAGGCTAGAGTTGCTGTTGCTGCTCCAGATACTTCAGTGGAAGAAAAACCAGCAATGAATCCGGCAACAGTTACACCTATAGGAACAAAAAATAATCCACCCATTGTGGGAGTTCTCTTTTTTAACGAGTGCTTAGAAGGCCCTTCTTTTCTGATTATTTGATGAATCCTGAACCTATACAGTAATGGAACACAGACATAGCCTGCACAAGAGACTAGAATGGCCGATATAAGAAAAGGGCGGGTCAAGTAAAATGTTTCTAAAGGCAGCCTAACTATCCGCCATGCACACCAATCCACGAATAAAAGAAGCACCATCAAGAAGATTATGAGTCCAATATTGATTAAAACCCCAAGTTTAATCCTGCAATTATAGCGTGCAAAAGACCGAGATCAAAATGAAGAAACCATGTATATCATTGATACATAAATAAAAAAAATAGAAAGGAGAAGCCACGTGATTTACAAACTACAATTATGACTACTCAAATAGTACCCAAGAGCACAAGCCAATTACGGAAGGGGACGGGATGCGCAGAATTTACTAGAACTAAATCTTTAAAAGAAGATTGAGCAGTTACCATAACTGCTATAAGCATCAAAAGAATCCCATAAATAAAAAAAGAGAGAACGCAAATAAAGCTTATTCTAACGACAATAGCCGGCATACTTGCCTGCGTTTCCTGCGCCTTCTCCCGAGCATTGCAAACCGGTGAGCAGTCGTTGAAAAAGCCTCATCAGTCGACACAAGGACTTTAGGCAAATCATCGTCGGCTACTGGATATAGCATAGTTTCTGCATCGCTCTCTTCACCTTCACTGGATGAAAGCACGTATCCAGCTGTCCCATCCATGTCGCTCCCGTCATCAAGGGATGGTATGTCGATAGAATCCTATCAAGCAAAGCAAAAAGAATGCATCATTTAGGATTTTTTTTTTTTTTTATAAGTAAGAAGAATTTATTAATCCATATTAGCCAAGTACACAGGATGTATACATTTAGGAAACCGAAACAAGCTAATTTATCCCAAAAATTTGCCTACAGTATCAGAGCTTAAAAGAATACCCCATCGAAGGCCTTAAATCGAACAAGACTGCGTCGTAAGCAGCACCCAGGTGTTTGAACAATCGGCGCATTTAACTACACGAAAAGAAAAAGGTAACAAACCAAGGCATTGATTATGAAAAGCAAAAGAAAATTCTGTTTGATTGCTCAACGAATTTCTCAGTGAACCGAACATTGGCATAAACAAAAACATAATTAGCAAAAAGCAGCTTTGAAAAAGAGTGAAAAAAAATTACCTTGAGATCAAGGGGAAAAAGTGAAGCGGATCGAATGCGAGAGGGCGTGAAAAGAGGAACAGGTTTCGGCAACCAGGAAAAGTGTAGGCGATGGAAATGGGTAGGCTTCAGAGAATGAGAGTGAGAGTGCATGGCTACGGAGACAGAGAGAAAGAGATAGAGGGCGTGAAAAGGAAGAAGCAAAGGCACGGATCAGATGTTGGAGGAGAGGTTGGTAAGGGAAAGACGGCCATTAAAAGGAAGAAATGGGAGAGATGGATGGGGCAGAGCCTATTCGGAGTTTTATAAAGACAAAATTCAGTTGCATTTTTACGCCTGTGAAAGGGCAAGACAGAAACGAAGGAAGAAAGCAAGTGGAGGGTGGAAAGTGGCACCGGTTGGCTTCGACATTGTCGCCAAGGCGATTTAGACACGCGCTATGAGCGTGACTTTATGGGTTAGGTGGCAGGCACTTGTAACTTTGAGTTTTTGAGCATTCTTCTTTTGACATTTTGAATGTCTTTTTTCTGGTTCTTGTAATCTATGTTTTGTTTCTACTGCTCTCAGCTCAAGGCCCACTTTTCTTTCCCAACTTCTCTCTCAATCTCTCTCTCCCTCAAAAACTCAAGTGGGCCTCTACGTGTGAGAGTTTTAGGCCTTGTTCAGTAATAAATATGTGATTAGATAAAAATTTTACGTATAATAATAAAATAATTTATAAATAGTAATAAAATAAGATTTGATTTATAAAGTTAAAAAAAAGTTATAATATCATTTTTGTTTTTAAATTTGAATAAGTTGATTTTTTATTTTTTGAAATTTAAAAAAATTGTAATGATTAGATGAAAAATTTGAAAAGTTAAAAATTTGAAATTAAAAAATATTTGTATTTAAATAGTATTTAGATGTTGAGATGAAACGAAATAAGATGAGATATTTTAAAAAGTTCATGGAACCAAACCAAGCCTAAGATTATTATTGCTCTATATCATTATCATGGATTAAAAAAAGATTAATTTCCGTGTATAAAGGTTGATAAAAAATAAAAAATAATAAAAGAAAGATGCTGGTCTTTCGGGAAAAATAAAAAATAAAGAGAGGTTGGATATTAATATTTCAGGGCATGATAGAGTAGAAAGATACATCAGTTGAATACTTATGGGATCCGGGCTGCCTCAGTTCACCAGTGTGCCACCACAGCTGGTCAGACACTACACTTGTGTTAAGATAATTGCAGGTAATTTGAACAAATATTATTTCAGATTTTTTTTTTTAATTATTATTGCTATCTTGAAATTCTATACAGATATCAATTAATGCTAAAAGACCCTTCTCATATATTTTCCTCCCATTTGAAACTCGAGAAAATATTGATTCCTCAAACAAAATGCAGGTGCATGACAACTCAGTCAGAAAATCGAATTGCCTACAAAATTTATCGAATGGCCATAAATATATATAAATTACACCGAATGTTTCTTCGAGGCTGACTGGTTAGTTAGCAACTTTGTGTCGAGCAGGTGAACATAGAATTCGCATTTGGTAGTCTGCATCAAACGTTCAAAACTGAATGTGGCAGGTTGTATAGCAATCATCCACCCTCTATAATCACTTAATCCAGTATGTTCCAGTTCCCAAGTAAGGAAGTATGTCTGTCCTTTTGGATCTCCAGATTTGCTTTGATAATATCCCAAACAAACCTGCTAGGTCTGTGATCCGTAAGAGAGAAAAATTGATGTATTCACACCATGTCAAAGCAGTGAACGTGGGCTGAAAACACTGTCGTATAAGGTTGTATTACTTTTCAATCACAATCTTACAAGCAAATCTGACATTCATGATTTAAATCTAGAGTTTTATGAGCAAGAACATCCTCACATATTTAAAATATCCACGAATTTACGATGTAATCACATGTTCAGACACCCATTTCTAACTCTCAGATCACCGCATTATCGGAAAACTGAGAGCTAATCTCCACCTGGGTATTAAAGCACTTACTTTTCTTTTAACTTTGGTTGGAAATGGGAGGCCGACCACGCCCCAATGTGAATCCCTAGTTCCATCAGGCATTCTCGGGCCAGGAGGTGGTTTTGAGGCTTCAATGGCATGAGTAGAGGAAGTACTTCCGTGGCCTACGGGAGACGTAAGATCAACCCAAGTTAAATTTAATCGAAATATCGAAAGAGAGAAAAAGAAGCAAAGTTAAAAATAAAAATTAAAAAAAAAAAAAAAAAAAAAAAAAAAAAAAAAAAAAAAACACAGTTCTACATACCCAGCCCATTGATTCCACGGTAATTGTGCCTTCTTGATCTTCCTCGATTATGACCTCTTTGCCCAATTTTCTCCTTCAATAGATGCTCCCCATCCTACAATGAAGAAGATATAACAGAGACAATTACATATAAAGACCTTTCCTTTATTTCCCCACGCAGGGCTTTTTCTCTTCTACTTGCCTTATAACATCAAAGGTTGGAGCAAAACGACTAAAAACAAAGAATAAAAAACAACGGCATCTCCAAGGCTTATACAAGAGATCCATTAGAAGTAAAGTGCGCATAATTTAGCCAATCCGACTCACCAAACAATATGCTCTCAAAAGAAAATTTGGAAATCACCTCAATCTATCGAGGGTTTTAACAGAAAAGTTGATTTATGCCTAAAATTGGGTGGAACCGCTGACCTCTTCATCAGGTGTATCATCATGATGCTCACTCAAGTTATGATTTTCCTCGTCTCCTATATGATCAGATCCTCGGCTGGTGCTATTCTTCTCTGAATCAGACCCCCTCCATGCATGTTTTCTCTGCCCATACTTGACCTAAAGCAGATAAACTAATGTCAGTACCAGTTTTTGCCAAAATTAGAGATGCAATGTCATACTAATTACCACTCGCTTAAGAAGCTTGACCCGCATGCCATTTCTCCAGTCCTGCTCATCATTCAAAGTAGCCACCTGATCCAATCATTAGGGAAGTGTCAAGCCCTCAATATAAATTAATCAAGCAATGAAACTAAAGTGCCAAAAGATTCTTGAAAGAAGATTTGATACTTGATACTCACAGCTTTCTCAGCAGCCTCCACAGTCTCGTACTCCACCAGGACATGCAACTACATATAAAAATCAGAAAAATTTTACAATGTTTTCTACGGATATAAAATGTTTGTAACTAGGGAAATTCTACATACTACACCATCATCATACTCTCATCCCACTATGATGAGGTGGCATTATCCATCAATTTGTAGATTTTTTCTTTGAAAAAAATAAAGGATAATCCAAGGTTGATGAGAGTGCCACATTTTACATGGTGGGATGATAGAAAGATGAGAGTGTGGTTTATAACATTACTCTTGTAACTTTTTACTGCATGACATATATTTACCAAATATATGACTTATTTTTGTTTTTATGCTTTATTTACCGAGGTGTCGTTGGACAATCGTACAGGCCAGGAAAACTAAAGTCCGAGTCGTTACCTAGAGAATGCTATATAAAAAGTGGTCGCAGCACATTGGGAATTTTATGTTAGTTTGCAAAGTTTATCGTTTAATTTGATTTATGAGTTGGTGAACCACATTGCAGAAAATTTTCCTCTTCCCTTTTCCTCACCCCCACCCCAAAAGAACAAAAAAGAGGTGTTCTGTATTTCGGTACTATATTCATCAACAAATATTTCAGTATTAATTAACTTCAATCTTAATCAATAGGATTAAGTTTCACATGACTAGTTTAGAGTAAAAACATATGAACATAACTTACTTTGGTTTGCTTTAACTTGCATTTACACAAAATAGTCTAGCACTTCCTAGACGATATACAGTTATTCAACATGCTCTAGAAGAAATTCTGGGAGGTTGATGTGTTAGTCTTTACACTTCCCTTATGAAAGGTTCATTATTGGGTTAGCAATACACTACACATGTTTCCAGTGATTCGTGATGCAAAGTCTAAAGTGCCAGATAGTTGGAGAGTACAGAGTATATTTTTCCCTTTAAGAAAAGCAACCAAGCATACGTTGATCACATCAAAACTTCAAAAGTTGTTTTTTTTTTAATAATTAATAAGAAATTTTATTACCAAGAATAGGCACAACCCAAGTACACAAGATGTATTCAAAAGTTGTTTATTGAAAGCCCTATTGGTACAATAAACTGTCAGGAGTAATTGTCCACTGTAAAATATTGGCACAAAAGATATTTCTAAACCCCTAGATAATTATTTTTAAACCTTAACCCCTAGGGGTTGGCTCAAGTGGTAAAAGCCTTGGGCTTGAGGGTACGCTCCCCTAGGTCTAAAGTTCAAACCCCATTAGATGCAAACAATCTCTAGGGGCCATCGGACTAGGAGATTTTCCCCTTGAATTACCCAAGGTACTCTTGCGGAAAACTCCTTGCCGTGGGCTTGTACATCCTCGGAATTAGTCAAGACGCTGTTCCTGGACACTTGGTGCCAATAAAAAAAAATATTTTTAAAACTTAGTGACCTTACAACTTTTATCCATAATCTACCACCATTTGTCATTCTCACGATGAAAATAAAAAATCTTAAAGAGTCAATGAAAAGCGTCCTACTAAAACCAATCACGAGATAAGGAAGAAAAGTGTGACTAAGAAAAAATGATTAAGAGGCTAAAAGGAAGGAAAGAAGAGGCTAATTCTAGCAAGGAGTTCCGGAAAAGTGAAACGGAGACTCGTGAGAAAGTGAATAACTACCGCTTGTCACTAACTAAAGCTTCGCCCTTTGATGGAGATGAAGATCCATGCAAAGCACCCTATTGGATGAGGGAAAAAATTTTTGATTTTATGCTTCGTTGGGTTGCAACGGGCTTGGGTTCGTTGAAGGATGGAGTGGGTTGCAAGTTCAGAGTTGTGGGTAAGCGGGCATCCGATGATACAGTTGGGCTGACCTTTATGGGCCCAAAGCCAGGTGAGGATAATAAGGGCAAACAAAGTTGGTATGGCTTGGTTAAAGGCCCACTCCACGTTTGGTGAGAAAAGCCTCGTATCAGGCCTGTTTCGGGGTTCTTGGGTTCGAAACTTTCACCCTCCCCCACAATGCTGCTTGCTGGTCCGTCGTCATTGGGGTCGGCACAAACTTCGTAGTCGGAGCCCGTAGATCTCTCAATCAGTGCGTCTGTTCCGGAAATGGAAGATGGGAAATTCTGCCGAGTCTTGAGTTATGGACAGCAGTGGATGTGCAGGAAGCTGTCCCATCAATGCCTCTGGCTCCGTATGTAATGGGTTCGCATTCAATGGACTCTACCATGTTGGTTGTTCAACCATTAATTCTAATGGAGGCTTTACTACAATCAAGGATGGACAATGGGTTTTTTTCACAAGTGTTGCTCAACTCTGGTAGGGCGGAGCCGAATGTCATTGGGGAGGTTTCTGATGTCTCGAACTTGCAATTGGTCGTGTGAAGGGAATTGTTCTGTTGGGAAAGACGATGATCCGATTCCTCCATGAGCACTTCCTCCTTGTCATACTTCTTCATGTGTCATGTCAAATTGGGTTTATAAAAAGGTAGAGGAAATACAGGCTTGTGTTGGGATCTCTTGTGATGGCTTCGAAGAACAATTCGAAGCTCTTCTCATAGCCATTGAATCTGGATGCTCCTCAGATTTGAAATCAGCCTCTAAAAAAGAAAGAGAGTTAAGAAGATTAGAATGCTCTATTAATTATGAAGGAGGGGAGTGGAGGAAGACAGATTGAAAGGGAGGGGGTCTCATCTTTTTTATGAAGCCTAAGATTCTTTCTTGAATGTTAGGGGGCTAAATGACCCTAATAAAAGCCTTCATATCAAGTCTTTGTTACATAATTGGAAGGTTGACAATGTTTGTTTTCAAGAAACGAAGTTACACTTTATTGGTAGATGCTTAATTCGTAGCTTGTGAGGCAATTCTTTTGAGAGTTGGGCCTTTTTGGCATCTATGGGAGCTTCGGGAGGAGTTCTTTTGATGTGGGATACAAGGGTGGTGGAGTCTATGGAGGAATGTATAGGAAATTTTTCTGTAGCTTGTTCATTTAAAAATGTAGAGGATGGGTGAGAGTGGGCCTTCACAGGTGTTTATGGTCCAAATTCAGATAGGGATAGGAGACTTTTGTGGGGGGAATAGGCGGGTTTGTATTCTCTTTGGGACATTCCATGGTGTATGAGTGGGGACTTCAACACTGCTTGGTTTCCTAGTGCATGTTCAGGAAATTCTAGTTCTTCCCCAGCAATGGACGATTTTCATTTTTTATTTGGACCTCTTGGACCTTCCTCTATTTTTTTTTTTTGGGAGGGGGTCTAATAGTCATGGCTGGATGAGATTGGATTGTTTTCTTGTTTCTCCTTCTTGGGAGGCACATTACTTGGAGCTATTTGAAAAGAGAATGCATCGGGTGTGTTCAAACCATTTTCCTATTTTGCTGGACAGTGGTAGCATTCATGGGAGTTGGAGATATTTTAAGCTTGAAAATATGTGGTAGTTTCATTCTTGCTAGTAAGCTCAAAGCTTTGAAGCTTGATTTAAAGGAGTGGAATGCAGAATTTTTCAAGGTGTTGCTCAACCATCCCACAAACTTTCACAATCTCGGTTTGAACCTTGAACCTTGAAGGCAATGTACGTTCATCTTCTTCAAGTTCTATGGTTGCCGCTCAACGTCCCATCCTTCACAAACTACCCGACGTAGAGAGACCTCCACTACATGATCTCCACGTCCAAACCGAGAAGGAAGCTACAGTCAGCCAGTCACTAGCAACCCACCATCAAATCGGATGGAGAAGAAGAGCCATAGCCCTTCCCAACGCACGGACAACATGCACTCAAGCCATGGAAGACTCTCGTTGTCATCATGCTCGACACCACCACGACTCCGAAGTGAGTTACCTTGCTCCTTCACAGTAGCCAACCAATGGGAACCACCAAAATCAACCCACATGATACTGACGTAGCCTCTGTTTTTATACAACAAAAACAGAGCATCTCCATGCCATAAAAAACTGCAACGGACGCCACACTGTGAGACCCCACAACCAAGAAGCACTAGAAGGTGCCGCCCATCTCCTCCGTAGGCCTCTCCATTCCTACCTGTGCGCGGTATGTCGGAACTCGCACAACCGGGAGCAATCAAGTCACTCAAACACCACCGTAGACCACCACAAGGCGTTGGAGTTCTCAGGTTGCCACAGAAATCTCCGGTCATTACCTGCCATCAACCAACAGCAGATTAGCCACCCAGAACCACCGTGCAGGCATCCCTCTCTTTCCGGTAAGCCCACGCCAATCTCTCCTTCGCTTTATCTTCTCCATCGCTCTCTCCCTCTAATTGCACCGGAACTATCTTTTACGCTAGGAGCTCTGCCACCATGCACGAAAGTCGTTGCCATTGACCTTCATCCAGCCACCATTGTCGTTTGTCCCTAGCCATTTCTCTCGGCGAGTCCCAGACCCCATCGCACGACACTCCTCTCAGATGAGCATTTTAGTATCATGACCCAAGTGCCCTTTTGTTTTGGCCTTCCAGAAGTGCAACCACATATTATACATTTTTAAACTAATGCCCTTAAAATCCTTTGTCGTGTAGCTTTTGTAAAGCATCTTGAAAATTTTGTTTTAAGTATAATTACATTACTACCCAACTTTATAAGTCATGGCAGTATTCTTTCGGCCTGTTTCCATGTTTATTTTATACTGGGCTTGATTTTTAATTGGAGTTGGGTTATGTTAAATGATTATTAAGCTAGACAAGTGTGTTATTGGACCGAGTTATATTTATTTATACAGAACCATTTTATTATGTTTTACATAGGCTCGGTTTTAATTAAATAAATATGTTAGCCCAGAAATTTTACTATTTACAGAAAATATTTAAGGGTTTTAAAATTATATTATCAAGTATTAAATTATTATTAAACAATAGTAATAGTTTAAAAGAATTTTAATATTAAGTATTGTTAAGTCTATTCATGAGCTAAATATTCTCCATTGTTATGTTACAAAATTTGATAAAATATTTTCCCTACTAAACTATAATTTAAAAGTTAAGATATGACAGTAGTATTTAAATAGTTATATGTTATTTTCCCTACCAAATTATAATATGTTATTAGTATTAAATTATTGTTAGATTATAATAATAGTTTTGTCAGTATTTGAATTTTAAATACAATTAAGCTAATTATCGAAACGAATTTCTGTTGTTATTTTGTTAGCTTCTTGAAAGCTAGTGTTTATGTACCACGCACGTCATGGTATATGCAAACATGTGATCCAGCATAGCACACGACCATGTCATTCTGCATCACGTTTAATTCAGCATTTTATAATCATGTACATGTTATATATGTAATGCATCTCACGTTGCATAAGACATCTAAGCTTTTTATGATCAAGTTACGTAAGCTTTCTTATGATTAAGTGTAAGATAAGTTTTATAAGATAGTCATTTAGATGCATGCTACCAATGTGATTTTAAGGGTGGACGTGCAAGCCATAGTCCCAAGCGTGGTCCACCATAGGATGCCAAAATACTATTAGCGGTTCCCCTTGTGGCCACAAGATGTGGGGCCGGTGCACAACCTAGCACACAGGATTAAGTGTGTTGGCCAGTGAGATAAGTATGATAAGTCAGATAATTTAAAAATAAGTCATGCATGACATTAGCATATATATAAATGATCATGATTTTAAATTCTCAGCATGAAATGTTTTATGAAAAATCATACGTTTATTATGTTTACGTTGTGATGGATTTCTTACTGGGTCTTCGACTCATTTTAATTTTATTTCATGTTTTTAACCACCCATGTGAGGATGATTGGTACGAGCAGGCGGGCCAAGCTTAGATGAAGCAATTGGATTTAATTTCAGACTTTAATCATTTATTTAGTTGAATTTATTAAATTATGAAATCTCGTCTGGTTATATGTAAAAAAACACGTGACACTCCTAACCCTAGGGTAGGGGGTCTTACAGTGGTGTTCATGGATTAGGCATTGTTTCTACTGCCCGTTTCTAGATATTGGTTAATGGTAAACCCTACTGGCTTTTCCATAGCTCACGTGGCTTGAGACAGGGGGATCCCTTATCTCCCTTCCTTTTTGTCATCAGGGGGCGTTGGGACGGATGGTGGAGGTCAATGTTGGGGGGTTTCTTTCTGGCTTTTCGGTTGGTAATGCCATTAATGGGTCTATTACTCTTTCACATATTCTTTTTGCAAATGATACCCTCATTTTTTGTGATGTGGATCGTGGTCATATTCAAACCTCACGGGCTGTGTTATTATTTTTTGAAGTTGTTTCGAGCCTTAAGGTGAATCTTGGTAAGTCAAAGTTGGTTCTGGTGGGGGAGATGTGTAACATCAATAGTTTGGCAAGCTTGTTGGGCTGTAAAAGCGCCTCGCATCCTATGAAATATTTGGGTCTCCCGTTGGGGGCACCTTTCAAGGCTTGTGCTATTTGGGATGGGGTTGTTGAAAAAGTTGAGAGAAGGCTAGCTGGTTGGAAGCGACTATATTCATCTAAAGGAGATAGAATTCAACTTAGACCTCATTTGGATGTTGAGATGAGATAATAAATCTATGAGTAATAGTGAAATAGTTTGTGAATAGTAGTGACATGTTTGAGTTAAGATATTTTATGGGATTTTGGAAAAATTAAATAAAAATATTATAAAGTTAAAAATTATTACAATATAATTTTTATTTTAAGATTTGAATTTTTTTTGTGTTTTATTTGGAAATTTGAAAAGTTGTAATGATTAGGTAATGATTAGATGAAAAAATTAAAAATTTGAAATTAAAAAATGTTTGTGTTTGAATGTTAAAATGAGATGAGATGGGATGAGTTGAAACCATCTCAACATCCAAACGCGGGCCTTACTCTTGTTAAGAGCACTCTTTCTAATCTCTCCACCTATTTTTATCGTTATTTACTTTCTAATCTCCCCACTTACAATCTCCAACCACAAATGAATTGCACAAAAGTAATCTCACAAACTAATGTGACATGATATGGTTCGTCCGATTGTAAAGTTATTTTTATTGTCAAGCAAATCTAACGGACTACATGAAGTAACGCCAGTTTGTGGAATTACTTTTGTGTAATCTCTTTGTGGCTATAACAATACTCATATAGTTATGGAGTGGTGCTTCGTGCAAAATGAGTGGGAAACTGTGAATCATCTTCTATTGCATTGTGAGATGGCGAAAGCTTTGTGGAATGGCATCTTTCGTGGAATCAGTTTGACTTGGGTGATGCCGTTGAGAGTGATTGACTTTCTTGCTTGTTGGAATAGGCTTCATGGTTGTTCTCAAGCGGGCGTTGCTTGGAAGATGATTTTTTTGTGTCTTATGTGGTGCATTTGGATGGAAAGGAATGGGCGGTATTTTCATGACAGAGTGTTCTCTCGAACATATCTAGAATTTTTTTGTATGCTCTTTGCTGTTTTGGTTTTCAGCTTTAGTGAATAACGGATCTTCCGCTCATGATTTTTCTGATCTCACTTTCTATATCCTAGAATGTATTGTGCTTTCTTTTTCCTGTGTACAGGGGTTTCGCCTATACATTCGTCTCTAATGAAATCTCTTATTACTTGTCAAAAAAAACAACTTGGTTGCATAGGCTGGCATAGCCATTTCCTAAACAAGCTCTCTGTTCCCAGATTAAAAAAAAAAAAGGCACATTTACTTGCATTAATGTATAGAAAATCTCACCAATTTCCTTGAGAAAAGAAAAGGCTAATCATCATAAATCCAAATTAGTTTGGAAGAAAAATATGCAACTTCAATACTTGCAATACTAAAGAATATTAATTGGAAAAAGGGAAGACAATTTCATAAAATTAAAAAAATCTAAGATGAGGAAAAAAGTAGATAGATCATGTAAATGAATTATTTGACATTGAAGTCCATCCTCTCAAGCTACACACCTTACTACTGATCAGCATTTCAGGCTTGCTGACTTTAGCTGACTCCTCTACGGCATGAGGGTCACGGATGCAAATATTCTTTATACTGGAAAGTTAAAATGAAGTTCTACAATCAATAAAATGCAGAATGCACTAATATGACAATGTGGACAAACAAATGAAGAGGAAGAAAAAACTGACTCGACCAAATGACAATTTTATTAAGAGCACAGGGAAAAAACTTACTTTCCAGCTTCACCAAATATCCTCTGAATGTTCTCTACTGAATGATCCTCTGGTAGATTTTCTACCAAAACAGTGAATAACTAGGGTCCAGAAATTAGATCTACAAAATTTCTATAAATAATGCATCTGAGAGAAATATATCAATGTCATCAAAGCGATACCTTTGGATCCTTAACCTCAGTGGATGGAAGGGGGTGGAGTCGCTTGACTTTTTTCCCATTTGAACTCACTACCTGTAGTTGTGATGTAAGAAGTTTTGAATTGTAGCTGTTAGCACCTTGACCACTCCATTGTTACTTAAAAATAAAATAAACTGAGAAAATAAAATAGCATTACAAGGAAGGAAGACTCCCTCAGTGCAGCTGCTATTAATGAATAATCTCGGGTGAGCTTTTTCATTTTCCTAAAAGAAGCAATAACTGCTATAGGGACTGCAAGGAAAATATGCCAAAAACAACAGAGTTTGTATAAATGACAGCCAAATTAGAAAAGATATTGACTCATGAAAGAAATTGGAAATACACCCATACATAACAAAAAACATAAGGTTAAATAGATGGCAACCAAATGACCAGAAAAAGAAGAGGAACACTTGGACTTCCATTCATAATCTTGTCTCTTTCATAAATGAACGAACTCACACATGTCATACATGTCAAGGGCTAACATTCCCTTTGGAAACAACTGTAAATAACCTTGGGGATGAGATCCCCTCACTTAACCTTCTTTAAGAAAAAGAGAAGATGCAAACAGGAACATTGTGATTGAAGATTTCAACATGCCCAGATCGACACGCACCCATCCAGGCACAAATTGCCCCACACACCCAGGGGTGGGGAGGGGGGGGGGATTGGTGGTGGTAAAGGTCTGCAACAGTGCCCTAAATGCTCAAGGAAAAAGTTCTTTTTATACTAGTAGTATTTGTCAAATCAGAACTCTAACGCTCATAGGTTTACATACAATTGCTGGATGTGCAAGTAACATGAAATGATAGAGCCGGATTTGGACAATCTACATTTTATTTGCCTATTCTTGGGAATAAAATCTCTTATTACTTATAAAAAAACATTTTATTTACCTTCAAATTCCACTAAGAGAAGTATTTCCTAACAAGAACATCTTAAGAACTTAACATATCAAGCCAACCAAAAAAATGAGAAATTTTTGTGACTTCAGCTTCTGCATGTAATTTAAAACAATAAAATCCAGGGACTGGGTAATATTGCAACTAAACAGTTATTTTTTCTCTGGGTAACAGTCTCAAAAATTTCTTGATAGGTACAAAATAGTATAACGAATAACTGTATGCCTCATGGCCAGTCTCAAATGGTAATAGCAACAATGCTGCTCCACAAAGGAACGGAATATGAGACTGCCAATTGAGTCATTGACAGAGGAGCTCCCAAAGCATAATGGGAGGACCATCTACATTAAAAGGCAGTTCTTAACAGTATTAAAACATTGACAGGGAAAGAGTTGACATAAGCAGTTCGATGTAGCATGTATCCATCATTGATGCACATATAAGTCTATTAAAAGAACATCTTCCCTCCAACAAAAGTTACAAAACAGAGAAAATCATAAAATAGAATATATGAATCTGAAATGTACTCCCTTCTGATCATCTAAAGTCTGAACTGTTCCTCTTTGAGAAAAGCCAACAATTTAAGAAGACCACAATTAATGGATTTATATTGCCAAATCTATTTCCAATTTCAAACATAACACCTACATTTCAAATTAACGAGAGAATTGAGGGAAAGCGGACCTGTGGAACAAGCATAATTTAGAAAATTAAGAGTATCCTACCCAACCATTCGAAGTGGAAAAACATTTGTGACAGACCAAACCAAAAAAAAAAAAAAAAAGCATCTATGTGATGAAGGATAGTCATATAGACCAATCTCAGAAGATTGGCACAGCTAAAACTGAAATCTGCTAGCCACAGTACAGTGGGACATAAGAACAGGGAAGGAATCAGTTCGCAGTTAGTTGCAACGTCATTCAGACTAATCCTGGAAGCTCGGCACAGCTAAAACTGGCTGCACCAGGAAAACATCCAGGCAAAGCAACCTGTCAGAAGTACCTGCTTTACTCATCACCTTCATCATCCCTATTCTTGTCTTTCTAGCAGCAAAAATGTTTCTTTCCTTTTTTTTTAATTTTTTTGGATGGTGGGGGGGAGGGGGGGGGGGGATTGGGTTGAATTAGCGGTTACTGATGAATAATATGACACTGGATGATTCAAGTGCATCTAGTCTCCAATATACCAGCCTGATAAATAAATATAAAATCCTGTTAGGGAAAATTAAAATGCAGGAATAAGCAATATCAATAAGGTTAGGTTTGGATAGCGAGTTGAGATGAGATGAGTTGAGACAAAAGTTGAAAGTTGAATAAAATATTGTTATAATATTATTTTTTAATATTATTATTGTTTTAAAATTTGAAAAAGTTGAATTGTTTATTATATTTTGTGTGGAAATTTGCGAAAGTTGTAATGATGAGATGAGATGAGATGAGATGAGATTAGATGGGTTGAGAGCCCCTCTCAATCCAAACCAAGCCTAGTCTTAAAGTCTTCTACCTAAGAAGAAAGTGAAAAAGGCTGAAAGAGGGCTCTCGTGCCAGACTACATGTGTTTTGTGCTATATCTGGAAGAAAGATTGTTTTTGCATATTAAGTTCTGCAAAGTTGTTATTTTTCCTCCAATTAAGCACCCATTCTTACTTATTGAAAGAAAAAAATTAAGCACCCATTTTGGTCATCAGATCTTTAAAGCTGCAAGAGGAGTGTCATAAACATTACATATTTGTTTGGATTCAAAATTCATTGCCTTAAAAATATAGCAGCATCAGATGCTACAGTACATAAAAACACATGCAAAATAACTTATGTACAACAACAACATGCCATGCATTAGCAGTGCAATCAGAATTATCATTACCACTATCAACATAGAGCTAAAGCTAAATTAGAAATCGAACCATGAAAGTTAAGGACTTACCAAAACCTTCCTTGTTCTTCTTAATAAAGCCCAACATATACTTATCAGTTAGCAAATTTTCATCACTGAAATAATAGTCTGCCTGCAAAACCATGAACAAGCTCCATGATGCTTGAGGACTTGGTACTTTAATTTAAAATCAATAGAACTAGCAGCAAAGATACAGAAAATCTTTCCTCTTTATTATTTAGTTCACAGGAATTGAACCGTGACCTCACAAACCATCCCATTCTTATAGGGCTGGGAGATGCCACCTGGCATGAAGGCCTTTGGTTTGAAAAACAAACAAATGACAAATAAATGTCTCAAGGACTCCCCATCTAGCACTTGGGTGTTCATAGTTGTAAACTTTGAGGATTCAGTAGTAAACAACAAACACAAAGTGAATTTACTGATGTGACTGAACGTTTCAAAAGTACTTCAGAGGTCTCATAAAATAAATGGTCTAGAAAAGATATTCAATCATTTGAGAAATTGCACATAAAATTAAATTTCAATCAATGTAAACAATAAACGAAGAAAAAAAGCGATAAAAATGAGCCAACTATGTTGCGGTCTGGGGAGTTCGATTCTTTTTGTGAATTTGTGATTTCAATATTTTTGCTTTCAAAAGGTCAATTCGATTTTTAGTGGTAGCAAATCTAAGTAACAGCTCGTAAACGTTTATTCGCAAGGATTTTGCTCCTATCAATGCAATGATTACAACTTTAGAAGCCATGAGTGGAGAAAAAAGCTCAACCCTAAACATAAAGTGAATTCATTTATCTAACTAAGAAACTCTGAGAACTCATAACTCAAATATTCTCGATATAAGAACTTCATATTTCTTTCTTGGGCTATGCCTATTTTTATCCTCAAAAAAGTCCCTGTTGTACTGACAAAAAAAGGTATAAAACTCAAGACTTAAAATTAATACGTTTTCTCAGCAGCCAAAGTGTAGCAAAAGGATTTATTAGGATTCAAAAATCACAATGCACATGGTAAGAGTTTTGAGCAAAGGGTTGAAGGTCATGCCTGCTTAATGATCTTATGCTTGAGATCATCAGTGAGAACGGCGGCCCCACCCGGATGATCTGGAGCTTTCACGTGATCGTGATCGTGGTCGTGGTCTTCATCGGAGGGAAGTGCGTGGATCTCGGGAATGTGGAGGTCGTGGTCTGGGGATCCAACAGGTGTGAAGTCAGGATCAAGATCTCGGGGCGGAGACTGTGGGTCTGAGTGGGAGGGGGAGGTGGGACCCTCTCGGGCTTCCATTGGGGAAGGAGAGGAGGGGAGAGAGCAAAGGCGATCTGAGAATAGGAAATGGAAAACTCTGTAGCCCGGCCTTTCTTGTCCCAACTCCCTCTGGTCGTCAATTCCACCCCCAGCACCCCTTTTATATCGACTTGACGTTGGAGGCTGCTGGCTGACGTGGTTGACACTTGACATCAATCCAACGGCTTATCTAAACTTTTAGGAATTTAGGGCAAGGGTTATACAACTCACTTATTACTAATTTACTATTCGAATTTTTTTTTTATTCACGTTTTACTATTTAAATATGACAAATAATTTCCACACAACAATTTTTACAACATTTTATATAACTATATTTTAAATGAAGAGTATTTTTATAAAATATCTTATAAAAATAACATCATTTTATAATATTATTGTACAATGTATTGTATAATGTGTTATGTATATATTATTACTCTTTAAATATAGATTAAAAACGAAACCTTCTTATATAATTTTAAAAAAATCAATTAACTAATATAATCATGTAATTTAATTAAAAATAAATTTTTTTGTTAATTAAATTTATTTTCTTTTAGATTATGTGAAAATGTCAAGTTCTGAGATTTTTAATCTAGATTTAAAGAGCAAAAAAAAAAAATAGCTAAATAGTAAACCAATAATAATAAAGTGTAAAGATATATTACCCTTTCAAAAATCTTATAAATGTAATATGTCTTCTACGTTATTAAACTTTGAAATCCTATGATAGTGACCCTTAGAAACTTTTTTTTTATAAGTAATAAGATATTTCATTGATAAAAAGATAGATATAGACCAAATACACTAGAAGTATACAAATATATACGCCTATTTAGGAATTAGAAACAGTTACAAAGAAATCATAGAAGCTACGACCATTCAAATCTAAAGCAATGGTCCACAAAAACAAAATCTTCCAAATAGGGCCGGCTCAATAGGTTACGAAGCCTAAAGCTAAAATTTTGAGTGAAGCTTTTTTTTAAGATAAAATTAAATAAAATTATTTTTATTTTTATATTATATTTTTATTTAAAAACAATTCCTATCGTTTTGTAAAGTAAAATTATTAATTAAGATTTCATACCACATTTTCAACTAATAATTGATTTAATCTTTATTAAGAAATTTTTTATTTAGAGATAATTTTATCAAATCTAGTTTTACAAGTACTTTAGATTCTTAGATATAATTATAATCATTATTGTCAATAAAGTTCTACAAACAACTTACACGTTTAAAAAAAAGTGGACCCTTACCTCTTCAAATAATTATACAAGAACTTTTTATGAACACTGGAAAATTAGATTTTGCTATTTATAATTTTCACAATAATATATATTAAACTAACAATAACAAAAAAGAAGTGTATTCTTAGAAGGAGAATAGGTAAAATAATTATTATCTATGATACTTTTAAAAATTAATAACAATATAATATCTATTTGATCTTGTTTATATTCTCATTCTTATTGAGTTAATTAAAGTTTTTTATTGGATATATATATATATTTTAAAAATTATATTTTATATATATATATATATATTTTAGACCTTATTCCATTAAGGGGCTTAGGCAATTGCCTAGATAGCCTAATGGAAGAGCCGGCCCTGCTTCTAGAAAAAACTCTGAAACTCTTTCAGGGTACGTTCATGACCCTCAAAATGTCTCTCTTTTCGTTCACTCCAAATACACAAAAAAATACAAATAGGGGTCATCTTCCAGACTGCTGCAATATGTGGTGTCCGAATGATCCATTTCCAGCATGCTAAGAGTTCAACCACCCTGCCCGGCATTACCCAAGCTATTCTCATCTTGCTGAAAAAGTAATTTCAGGTATATTTAGCAAACTCACAATGTAAAAGTAAATTATCCACCATTTCAGCATTATTTATGTACAAACAACATCAATCTGTTATTATAAGGCCACGTCTTCTAAGATTATCAATAGTCAAAGTTTTCCCTAAAGCTATTGTCCAAACAAAGAATGAGGTGACTCTTAGAAACTTATAGTATTCAAGAGTTCAAATTTTAGATATAGATAATGCATACCACCAAAACTAAGATTCTGTTTGGGAAATGAGATAAAATGAGATAATAAATCTATAAATAATAATAAAATAATTTGAATTAAAATGTTTAATTGGATTTTAAAAAAGAGTTAGTCTACACATAGTCCCCAAATGGGGACTGCCCATGCATGCCCATACAGTTATGTTTAAAAAAAATTAAAATTACAACAATATCATTTTTAAAATGATATTTTTATTATTATTTTACCTCCATTTATCAATAAGACTGCATATGCAATCTCTCACTCAAGACTGCAAATAGAATTTATCTTTAAGAAATGAGAGAGTACAAGTTGAATTTTATAATATAAATGTTTAATAATATTTTGTTGGTAATAATTATATAAAACAATCGAAATTTTGAAATTGAAATGAGGTGAGAATTTTGTAAATAGTAGTAAAATGGATTGTGAATAGTATTGAGATAGTTTGAGTTAAATATTTGTTGGGTTTTGAGAAATGAGAGAGAAAAAGTTGAATAACAAATATTATAAAATTAAATATTATTGTAAGAGGATTTCCCCTCCCCCCCCCCCCCCCCCCCCCACAGTCCCAACGAGCTTGAGAATACAACTAAGGGAACAAGAACTGAAGGCTCAACTCAGAACAAATAAAATCTCCAACCCGACTCATGGGTAGGCTCACCTGGACGCAACCTACATGAAAGAACGTGATGTAGGGGATGAGACTCATTGACCTAGAAACCTCTCGAGTAATGTCTAGCTCTTGAGTGCTTGTTCGTGCAGTGGATGTAATGTACAAGGGACCCTCGATCTCTGACATTAGGGACATTAACGGACCACCAAGGACGCTAGTAGGGAGAGGAAAATCGAAAAATCATGCCGCATTAATGACGCCACTATTTGAGCTACACGACTCATTAATGTCGTCGTTGCAGAGCCACACCTCATTAAAGGACTTTATGGGGCAGACACGATCTGTCCCCCATACTTATTGTATAAATAGCAAGTCTCAGATACAAGAAAACTCACTCTAATCCTTAGATTCTCATACTTATTTACAAACTTCTAAGAGAATTTACTAACTTTGGCATTAGAGACTCTTCGGCTCCAAGGCCGCCCTCTCCTAGTTGTCTCCCTCTCTATATTTTGCAGGCTCAAGTTTTGAAGATTTGAGTTGTCGAAATCTGTCTCAATTCGCACAACATTAACAATTATTTTTTAATATTATTTTTATTTTGAGATTTGAAAAAATTGAATTTTTTTTATTTAGAAGTTTAAGAATGCTGTAATGATCAGTTTGAAAATATTTATATTTGAATAATGTTTGGAAAGAAAATGAGATAAGGTGAAATAGTTTATCTTAGGACTAGACATTTGCCATTTAAGCCAACTCCTAAACTTGTTTTCCTTTACTCTATATAATGGATTTTATTTCAATTTTTATTATACTTAACGATTTTAAAATCTCTATTTATAAGAATAGGTTTATTCGAGATGCAGTCATAAAAATTGAGTTGGGTGAATCAGATTCGTGTTAACTTAATAATTCAACTTTAATTAAACTTGACACTGACTCTATTACTTTATATTTTAGGATCGTGTGAATTAGATTCGTGTTAACTTAATAATTCAACTTTAATTAAACTTGACACTGACTCTATTACTTTATATTTTCGGATCGAGTTAAAATTGCAAAGCCTATTGATTAGATTGATGTATTAGCCTTATGGATCGAGTTAAAATTGCAAAGCCTATTGATTAGATTGATGTATTAGCCTTATCGAAAAGGGGGCATACACAAGGACACTCATTTCCATACCAAAATTCTAAAGCAACGCATACAAGCATATAGACAGGGGAATGGGTTTGACCTCAACTCCCTTGCCAAACCAAACACATTAAGCCACATATTATAACCTGCCTTAAAAGCCCTAAACCATACTGAAAACAAACAACCAAAAAGCAAAGCTAAGACCCAAACTTAAACCTCCGAAACCATTTCCACTAGACCCAGAAAACCACACCCTCACATCATCCACCACCGGTCCACATAAGGAGCTCATGTCATCGCTTCTCGTGTTATAATAGACACTGTAGAATGCAATTCTAGTCCTCTCAGCCTTGGCTGTGAAGTTGACATTGGCACTCTGAAAGGTAGAGTTGGAATCAGGCGTGTAATGGATGTTTTGAGCCTGGTCTCCGGCAAAGGCCATGACGGCAAGTGGCTGCTTGCATTTGTCCCCAGCTTGGCCCAAGGAAAAGGTCAAGGTGTATGGTTTGTTTGCTGTTGTTTCCACCATCTGGGAAATTATGCCTTCCTTGCCTGAAAGCAATTCGATGGCTCGTTTGCCTTCCGGGACGGTGAAGTGGTCGGAGTCTATGTAGCGGATGGCCCTGTTGGATTCCACATTCCAACCTGGTAATGAGGATATTTCTTCATCAAGGTTGGTGGGGAGTAAGACACCGAGCGAAGTGTTCCTAAACATCCATGGGCCTTCTTCCAAGTTTCCATTGATAACTGCATTGTCTGCAAATGAGTACAACCAATTCAGCAACCCATCAGCAATACAATCAAAATCTAAACAATATTTTAAACGCCCGTCTACGGCTCCTATTATCATACAACATCCAAACCAAGTTTGCAAAATCCCAAGTCAAATTGAACCATCCAAAATAACTAAACTAGGCTGGTTTGTTGTCATTACGGCTTTCTGCAAGTAAATATACATAAATCAATGTATTAATTTACATAAATACGTGACACAAGAAGATATATAAAATTTTGACACTTGAATGAATCTTCGTAGGTTGTCCCTCATTTGTGCGTGTGGATATTTTATTATACCTATACAATCATTTTTATAATTTTATTTTAAATTTAAGTATTCATGTAGAATCTGAAATTCGAATATGATAGAAAACTCAAAAAGATTATTATTTTTTTAAATAAAGTATCCTTATGACTAATTATAAAATAAAAAATTATATTTATAAGTCAGTATAAAAAGACATCACTCACATTTATAAATTCTAAAATTATTGTAGCATATAATTTTTATTCTATTTACTGTTTTCTTCTGCAACGAGGAGCTAAGCATGAAGACATCTCAATCGACATTATTTGACACAACAACAGAGAGCCACCCCATGTCTGGTTCCCAAAAAAAATGAAACCCGCAGAGGAATGGATGCTGCTCCTATTTCAGGAAAAAATTTTATTGTAAGTGAATATAGTCCTAATATCTATATTTATTTAATATAATTGATTAGAAAGTAAATTTTATTAAAAATTTTATTAATTTAAATTTAAAATATGAAGACGATAATTTAGATTAATACGCAACTTGCTTGTAACTCTTCATTCAGTAACTCTAACTCCTAACATTATCAAGTGTTATTTTTTATTTATTTATTTTACCTTTGAGTCTATCGGGACTGAAGAGCTTTTTTATGGCAATGTCATCAATGATGGGTCCACAAGTGGGGTCGTCCTCCATGCCCGGATTCCTAAAAACCAAACTCACATCTTCCTCCTCAGCCTCGAACGCGTAGGCGTAAGGGTCCCACCCTTGCACGTTGTACAGTGTCTGCAGGTCTATTGTCAGCGACGCCGGCGGCACGGACACGTTCAGCGACTCTAGCTGCGCGCAGGTACGAGCCGCGCTGAACGTGACGGAATATATGGATCCCTTCTCCACCTTCAGGTCCTGGCTGATCTCGGCGTCATTGCCGAGCCGCACGGCGTGTCTGCCCTGGGGTATAATGAGGATCATCCCGCCCTGTTTTTGGCCCGCTTCGACGAGCTCTACCGTGCCGTTCGATCTCCAGCTGGGGACCAAGGTGGGCCCTTCTGCTATTGCCCCGTTTGGGAACCCGCTTGATGGCGGCGTTTCAAAATCACCGTTTGGCAAAGGACCTGCATACAGGATAATGGAATTTGCAAGATTACTGAGATTAATTAACGATGACATACAATTCTTTTACGTAATAATTTTATAATTTTAATTTAAGAGAATTGCTACTCTGTCATATGAAGCTTACTGCTCCGATCCTCTTGACGTGGCACATCGTGATTTATATTGTACAATAATATTATAAAATAAAATATTTTTATAAAACGATCTCTAAAGATGCGTTTGGTTACTTCAACTTATCTCAACTTATCATTATAATTTTTTCAAATTCTAATATAAAATATAATAAATAATATTTTATTAACTCGACTCGACTAGCTAACCCTAAAACATAGTGGTACGAATCGTGAGGGAGAGAGGAATGATCTGACAACACGCAACCACGGTTAAAGTAATGGGCCTGTGCAGTTTGCACTCCTCTCACGACAAAAGAATTGTACGAGTTTAGTTTAAGAAGTGGTACGTGCGCAGATAATCCTTTTCACTGTACACGAGACAACAACGCTGTCACAAGACACAATACCAACTTGCTTACCAAACAACAATTTTGCACCGTCTTATCAAATCTGTTTTTAGTCAGGGAGACGGAACGCTCACCCAGAGTCTTACAAATTGTTTTTTTTTTTTTTTTCATATATTTATTTTTTAACACTTTTAAATATTTTTTAAAAAAATAAAAAAATCATAATATTATTAAAAAATACATTTTTAATCATTAAATAAAATATATATATTAAAAAGAATAAAAAAGAGCGGGAGCTACCAGCGGTAGCCCCTAGTGGGAAGTGTATCAAACACGCCCCATGGATAACCTTATCTGCATATGGACCTCTAGCCAAATGTGTGACATTCTCTGCAACCTCAAAGAAATTGTTAAATAGGAGAAGCTGTTAGATCCAAAATTTTTAAGACTGTTAAGATAATAATTTGATTAAATTTTTAATCTTTAAAATTATAACATTCCACCAAACTTCTAAATTCGACGTCCACGGGCGGTTTACTCTATCGACACTGATCGAGTGATAACCCTTTCAATTTTAGCAGCTTCAATTATCTATCAATATGCATCGACTTAACACTATAACCACAGATAGTATCAATGCATTTTAATGCAGGTTATATGTCGCTCCTTTCATGACCTGAACTCGTAATGTGGTCTCTTATTTGATATTAATTGTTAAATATCTAACTATTAATCAAAAAGATTTAAGATTATTAGAATACTAATTTGGCTAATAAACTAAACAAAAACACAGAAATATACAGCACACGAGAAGAAGCTCATGTGCCCCTCTGTGAAGCATTTCGAAGTCGTATACGACAAACAAAATTCGGCATCAGCTTGATCATGAGGCCGCGCTGTTTAAACTTTAAACCCGTGGTCCTACCCAACCGTGTCTGGCCTGGTCTTTTTTTTCCACGCCGATCCTCTCAACTTTGACTCAGAAAAAGGTGCTTTCTTCTTTTATTTTTACCCATATCACACTGTTTTTAGCTAGAAATTGGGACGATGATAACCACACAACAACAATGGAAAAAGATATTCGGTGCCACAGATGCTGCACCTTTTTGTTAAATGAGTAACGATATATGCACACAAGATATTTTTATAATATATTTGATAATAATATTATAAAATGAAAATATTTTTTAAAATGATATTATTTTTATAAAATATTTTATAAAAATATTTCTTATTTAAAATATAATTATATAAAGTATTGTAAAAGATGTTGTGCAGAAATTATTTTTCAATTTAAATCGGAGAAAAAGGTACGGGATATCAGGTGAACGTGGGCCATTTATCCATGATTCCATCTTATCAAAAAGTGGAAAGATGAATCCTATTGGGATAGGGCCAGGGCCCTTATACCAACCGACTTGGTTTTATAATTTTCTCGATTCTCACTTCAAAGGACAATAATTTTTAAAGTTGGGGGTTTGCAACTCACAACAAAGGAAAGGAAAGGGCAGGGAAGGGAAGATTAGTGCCCAAAGTTTCATATAAGCCTATTAGAGGATTTGATCCGAAACCATGGAGAAATTATAACTTGCTATCAACTATTCAACTCCATAATCCATATATGTCGCGGTACCTAACACATTTGAAGTGGGTTCCTAGAAACTTTATGATGCCAGATCATTATGTGTTTTGGCAGCAAAAATTATTAGTCACACTTTCAACATGGCCCCGAATTGATTTTCTAATCCTACAATCTTTTTCCTCATCAGCAAAGATGCACAGCATATCAGAGCACAAACAGCCAGGTAAAAAAAAGCTAGCTTCTTTATCGTCAGAGAAAATTTTGATCAAGTGCTCTGACTGATCTAGTAAATAAAACAGGAGAACTAGTCGAGAAGTGGTGGTGGGGTGGGGGGCTCCTTGGGTTTGAAGACCATAATCAGCACTACTTGCAAACAGTGAAATCACTATTACTAGAACTTATGATTCAGAGCAACTGCTACTTTGTGCAAAATACTTGCTACGAATGGGTCTTGTACATCATATGAAGGCTCGGGACTGAAGTTACCGAAGGAAAAAAGATGGGAGTAATCAGCTTGAAATCGAAACCTCATTGTTCGATGAAATACTAAATGGTGATTTCTTTATCTCTAGAGATCAGAAAGAATCAGACATTTTATATTTTCAACTGCTGAGCAAACCAATATTGCCGTACGAAAACCCACAAATGAGAGGTGGTAAGAGCAAATGCAATATATACTACCAGATCTCAGAAATGACAAAGAGAAACCCAGAAATTACGGGTCACCCGCAAATGTGAGGTGGAAACTAATTGCAAATCTTATCTGAAACTTTGGGAGAGAAATTTGGAACGAATAGACAAGAATATAGGTGGTGGGCAGAGAAGAAGAGAAAACATACCATCTTCTATTACGATTGCAGTAGCCCAACGAGCAAAGAGAAGCATGAAAAGCGAGACCCATTTGCTTTTTGAGGAGCTCTGAGCCATTTTCTGCCCAAAACCAAAATCTCTCTCTCTCTCTCTCTCTCTCAGAGTTGCTAAGATATCTGTACTCTGCTCTTGGCGACAGAGTATAGGGGCAGTGAAGGTGTCTATTTATCAAAGATTCCAGTTCTCTCGTCTTTATTCTTTAAACCTAATTTGATCTTAATTTATTTAATCAAGTGTTTTTAACATGTAAAATGACAGAGGAGTATGAATGTTACGAATAATGCTAGATAAGTAATAAGATGATGTATAATTTTTTTTATTCTCTTTCAAAATAATAGATTCAATCATTAAAAAATGTAACTTTTCTTTTAAAGAGAGTCATCTTGTAGAAATCATTTTTCTAATATTATTCATGCCTTTTTAATTTAATCATTCTCACTCATATGATAATTTCTAAATAATTTTATAAAATGATCATTTAAATAAAAAAAAGAAGTGATAAAATGTAAAATAAAAATAAATAAATTATTTGATAAATAAAAACAGCCTTATGATTCTTGGCAAGAGGCTAACGAATACTGTGTACATTTTAAAGAAGAATTGTTCTTCCTTAAATGATAGACTTTAATCATAATGCGAACTTGAGTTATAACTTTATTCAACCCGAAAGATAAAGTGTTGCTAATCAATCAAAGTTGCTTTAATATAATGATTTAATTTGAAAAAAATGGTTTCTTTAATTATTCTTAGGATGGTTTGGAGATAATAAATATTTCATCTCATCTCATCTGATCATTATAATTTTTTTAAATTAGCACACAAAATATAATAAACAATTTATTTTTTTAAAATATCAAAATAATAATAATATTTTATTCAATTTTTAACTTTCATATCAATTCATTTCATCTTAACTCACTATCCAAACCACACCTTAGTGTTCCCACTAAAAACAAATAATAATCATCATGATAGTTTAACAATTAGGTTCGCGTGTTTGGAGAACCGTGGTCTTGTAGTGGGCTCGGCTCACCGACTTTTCACAGGATTTATTGAGTTTTTTAAGGAAAATTTTACTCATTATCTTCACATCACATATAATTTTTTATTTTTTATTTTTTCTCTTATTAAATGTGTAGTGTATAGATGATGAATAAAAAATTTAATTAGTTTAGAAAGAATAAAATTAAAAAAAATAAACTTTTTTAAGAAAATTAATATAAGTGCGTTATATAGTGTGGGAGAATAATAAATAACAAAACCTTTTTTTTAATCCTCCCTAATATTTGTGTATGAGTAATATTAGATAAGCAATAAATTATGCATAGTATTCTTTTTAAAAAAGAAATAGAATTTATTATTAAAAAGTTAATTTTTTTATCTCATAATTATTTATTTTTTTCAAAATAAATATGCGACGCTTGCGCATTTGCAATTATCATTTCTTTTTATTTGCATAACATGATAGATATGAGATATGGGAGTAAAATAATAAATTTAAAATTATTTATTATTTTCTTTTTAAATGATTCCTATTTATGTAAAACTCCAAAGTTCCGAGTTCATCATTTTTTTAAAAATTAAAACTATTTGTAATAAAGTGGTATTAATATATTATTTATTATCTTAACATTATTTCAGGATATGCTATTAAATGATCATTGAGAATCTGTTTGTTATATTTTATTTATCTATTAGCTATGGATGCTGCTGCATCCATCGAGGAAAGCCATCGAGCTTTTGTATCAATAGTGTTAAGGTATTTTATCTTCTTTTTATTGCATTTTTTGTGTTTTTTTTTTTTTTGAAATACAAAAAATAAACAAACACAATACTAAAAAATAAACAAACACAAATGCTAAAAAAAAAATCACACTTCAATAAGGAATTTTGATAATCTATCATTCTACATTAGTTATATATGAGTAATGCTAGGCGTACAGGTCTCAAATAGACAAACATCATATAAATTTTTTATAAAAAAAGAGGGTCCCAATAGTAAAAAATATTTTTTAATATTTTTTTAAGTTGGAGTCTACTTTTTTACAAGGACTTACATGATATTTATTTATTTGAAATTTATACAAATCATTTCTTGTTATAGAGATTGTGTACTGTAAAATATTATTAAAATGAGATTTTGTAGATTTATGACCATAAGAAATCATTGAAAACGGTGGTAACGTAGACATTCTCCCATCAATAATGATGTGGTTGTATTAGGTACAAATGTAATGTTATAAGAGAAAAGCTCCTAGTTAGATGGGTTTAAAAGCCATTTTTATATTGGCCAATAAAATCGTGACATGTAGGCGTTCTAGGAGAAAAGAAATTGCACCTGCCAATACCCGATCTCCAACTCATCTCCCAATCTCTCTCCCTCCCTCCGAAGATCTCTCCCTCTCCCATCTTTGCACTCAAGCTTTTATTGGATGGTTCACCTTACAAAGAGAGAAGGCAAATGTGGGTTGTTTACCTTACAAAGAGAGGTGAAAAAAACTCAGGTGTCCTTTCATTTGAAGCAATAAAAATAGTTCTTCCGGGTAGAACCCATTTTGCAATCCTTTGAAAGATAAACTTAGGACGTGTATCCTTATCTAAATGGGGATGTAGAGTCCTATCAACTCCATATATATCCTTCATCGTCTTTATTTTGTCTTAGATATAATATTGAAATGTGATTTTCAAATAAACCATCTCAAGTCTCTCATAATCTAAACAAAATTCAATTACTATAGTCTAAGATTGATCATTCTTTAAATATATTTGAGGAAAGTACAGATCCTTCTTTAGACTTTTAGGTAGATTGTTTGAGGTTCAGAAGAATTGTTTGAGGTAGACTTTTATGTAGCCACATTAGTGGGGCTTTCGTCCATTGGGGCTTCTGTAAGGGAGAGGAAGGGAGAGGGAGGGAGAGAACATTGTAGATGAGTGCTTCCGTCAAGAATGAGTGCTTCCATCAAGTGAGGGAGAGAATGCTGCATATGGGTTGGTGCATACTTGGTTAAAGGAGAGAACGAAATAAAGGAAGGGAGAGAGGGTTACGTGTCGAGAAAGGAAGAGAGATGAGTTGGGTATTTTTGGGTGCAGTTTCTTTTCTCCTGGAGTGTCTACGTGTTGTGATTTTATTGGTCAGTAGCTTCATGTCTATTCCAGCAATATAGCGGGAAAGAATTCGCATTGTGATTCATTAGTGATTTGGAATATATAAAAACATCTCACATCAATTAATAAATATAATTTTAGGTTTTTTTATAATTAAAGAGGTCCCACGCCAAGTAGTGTAACTAGCATAACTCATTTTATTTTTCAAGAAAACAAAAATTTAATTGCAAATTAATAATTAGATTTTCGCGTTTTTACAAATCGAGATTTCAAATTTCAAATTTTAGAAATTAATTCTTAAACTTCAATTAACACAATTGCCACGTGTCATCATTCAATGGGCTGATGTACATACCAGCCAATAAAAAATGACACGTGTCATTAAGTTAGTTTTGTAATGGAAGATTGACGAAATTACCTACTTACGTGTTTCTTGAAATTCAAATATCAAACTTTACAAAATTTAGAAACTGCTATCTCAAATTACAAGAATGTAAAAACTCAATTACTAATTTTACAATTAACAAAAAGAAAATAAAAAGGCTAATACTTTTTTCTGATAGTAATTTTACAATTAACAAAAAGAAAATAAAAAGGCTAATACTTTTTTCTTGATGTAATAATAACAATTATATGAAAAGTTCTTCTACTCAAAAACTCTACACTACACTCTTATTTTTTTTTTTTAAAAAAATTACTATGCTGCCCCAAAGTGACTGCTCCATTTGACCACTTAGTATTTTTTTTTTTTACTTAATGATGAAGTAAGTAATTTTAAATGTATTGATGTATTTTTTATTTTTTAAAATATTTAAATACATTAAAAAAAATTTGAATAGAAAAATAAAAAAAAATTATAAAAGTAACTATCGGTAACGTTGAGCGATGCTATTCAGGCGATATAGTAGCACCACTTTCTTTTTTTTCTCTATAGATGTGTAATATAAGGCTGCTTAATATAATTTTTCTTGTACGAATTGGAAGGGAATGAAGAAGTGTCGTTGCATGTATTTATTATCTGTCGCCATTATTTTCGTTGCCATTACCATGCTAGTCTTCTTCCTCTGCCTCACGGCAGTAATAACAAAGTTGGTAGGCATATTCATGACAAATAGTGTTCTACTTGAACTATAAATCGCTCCTTTTATAGGAATGCTTGACACATTGATAGATATTAATACTCCATTGTCCCATCATTATTATGTGGTCCTGTTTAATAATTATTGGAATTTTATTATTATTTTTTAATTAAGATTGCTAGACTTTGAATTATTTCAAGTAGAGTGAAATTCTCACAAGTTGGATGTTTGCTTGTTTTATAACTCATGTTCACTTTTTAGATTGCACTTCCGCGTCATTTAGAAGGTTATTTATTATTTAATATTCTATTAATATTTTTTTATTAATTTTTTACTATTATTCATAAGATATTTGAGATGATTTCATCAATCAAACGTAACTTAAAATAGTTATTCTTAATAAATTGTAGAGAGAGACGAGAGATTTTTTGTTTTTATAATAAAAACTAAAATATGCAAGACTCATTTTTCAAGAGTTTCGTGACGTTGTTTATTAACTTTTTTAAAAGTTAATTAATCGTGGAGAATTAATTAACTAAAATAGCTAAATAACCATTAGAAAGTTATTTAATTGATAAGGAGTTGCCGGTGTAATTTTTAAAGTTTTAAAAATGGTTTCATACCGGCCGGTACGGTCGATATTTGCCATACTGACCACTAGGTCGGTATAGATACTACCTGTATTTCGTACTAGTTTAAATACCAGCCGTACCAGTCGGTACCGGCCGTTTCGACCTAAATTTCAGTCTGTACCGGCCGATATTTCGGCCTTCATTTTTTTTTCCTATTTTTTCAAACTACAAGTTTATTTTTTGACTCTCAATTTAGATTAGACTATTTATAATTTATATATATATATGTATTTATATATAATTTATTCATATATAAACTATTATTTTAGAATATAATTGTTATATATATTTTTATATATAATTTATTCATATATCGACTATCCTGAAACGGTACACGAAATGGTATCGATATCGAAATATTTCATTCTAGTGCTTTGACCGGTACACCGTCCATTATAATATTCATAACATTGGTAATTTTTCCTCCCATCCTCTTACGTGTCTCAACACGAGTCATGGGCTTTAACCCATTTACCAACAGATATTAACGTCTGTCTGAAGTATTGGTCTAACTTCTAATATTTCCCCTTACAAAATTGGACAAGTAATTATTAAAAATATGTACTCTCAATAAATTCTTCATTTTATTATTTAAAATACATAATTAAAATTTACTTTTTCTATTTTATATATTAAATTTTATAATATACCATAGATCAGTTTATCTATTTTTTCTTCATATAATTTAAATATTATATTTTTTAATATTTTTTATTCATTTCAAATATTTTCTCTAACTACCAATGATATTCTCATATATTTTGATATTTGTAATATCTCCTCATATACAATGTTATAATTTAAATTAATCCAAATTTATAAACTAAACCAAAATATAAATTAGTATTATTCTTTTTACAAAATGAAATAGATAGTATCAGAAAACCCAAAGCCATCAATGACCAAAATCATTCCATGCTTGGTCTGTTGGTTAGTCCGACATTTTAACAAGCATCTCTTGTGTGCAAGGGTCTGAACGTGAATAAAGAGAGTTAAGAAATGTGAGACTCAGCATGGTGGGAAGAGAAATTAATTAAAAATATTTACAATGATGAACAATGTCCTCTACATCTAGAGATTTTCTGTGGCAGAATGTAAAAGTATATTTAAAATAGAAGATCCAATAGAGGACACTTTTGAAAGTATTTCTTTATATTTTAAAGAAAAATATATTATAAAGCATCTATTAGGAGTGTTCTAATAGGATTACTGAATGGAGTGGCTCACTTATTGGGCCCAAATCTTCGAAAGTTCGAAAACTTATGGGGCCTAATTTTCGTTCAGTGCTGGGCCCAAGAAGCGTATTAGTAACCGCATTCGATCTCCATTCTCAAACCGAAAAAGGTGGCAGCAGAAAGAAGAAGCGAGCACAAATGGCTTCCCCAGCCGCTCTTCGAGAACTACAGCGCGAATTAGAGACCAAAGCCGACGATCTTAACAAAATCCAGAAAGGCAAGCTATAGCAGTAGTTTCATATCGTAGTCTTCATATCTCCCTCCCTCCCTCCAATTAAACCCTAAGCCTTGTATGATCCATTCTCCTTCATATTTGGATGTGTTTCCGTTATTGCAATCTCATGACGGTTTATAACTTGTCAGATATTTCGAAGAATCACCAAGTGAGAAAGAAGTACACTATTCAGCTCGGTGAGAACGAGCTCGTCCTGAAGGTTTCTTCCCCTTTCCTCCTCTATTGTTTTTTCTTTTTAATTTATAGTCTTTTACTGGGAAAACGAAGGTTGAACAAAAATAAATTAAAATTTTCGAGTTATACTTCTTATTGATATGCTTTGTCCGAATTGAAAAGCTGTTTGGTTTATGTTTTGGAATTGTTTTCTTTCTTGAGAAGTTCTATCCAGTGCAAGTTTGCAAAGTTCTTATCTATGTTGTGTTAGATTTGATGGAATGAAAGAGTCAAATTATTTTTATATGCTATCAAATAGAGTTTTAATATAATCTTTATGATTTGATTATGAATAGGTATCAGTTCAGATTGAATTATTTATTTGTGTTTGTAGGAGTTGGATCTGCTGAGCGAAGATGCAAACGTGTACAAGTTGATCGGTCCGGTACTTGTAAAGCAGGATTTGGCAGAGGCAAATGCAAATGTGCGCAAGAGAATCGAATACATGTCTGCTGAATTGTATGCTCCTGATGCTTTACGCTGTTCACTACTAATTCTATCAATCTTTGCATCTGTTGTTCAATTGTCAAAAGTTTATTATTCACGGAACCATTGACTTTGGAATATAGAACTACAGTTTTTCATTTTTTTCCAGTTTACATTAGCTTTAAAGATCTATGTTTGCAATGTTGTCATGCTTGTTTCCTACTGGTACTTTATTTCATGTCATCTTATGTTTTATTATTTTCAATTTTTCTCCCACATGTTTCCCACTATTACATGTTGGTTTGGAACTGGCTAGATATGCTGTGATATCTTTTATCGGAATTTCTGTGGATCCTGAATTTTATTCGCCATCTTTCCTACTATTATATGTTGGTTTGGAACTGGCTAGATATGCCATGATGTCTCTGTGTAATGTCAAATTTGTCTGGTTCTGTTGATGGTCTCACCTTTTAACAAGTATATATTCGGAGGAGTTGTTCACATCATCCTTGTCATCATCTTATTGTTGTTTTTGCTGCTCATATTTGACTGTAAAAACTTTTGTACATAACAGGAAACGGCTTGATGCAACTCTTCAAGATTTGGAGGATAAGCAAAATAGCAAGAGAGATGCGGTTTGAATTCTTCTTTTTCACATAACATATGGACACATCGAATTCATGATATCTAACTCACTTCACTTTTAGCTATGATTCTTAAGAACAATGTGATATCATTATCTTTTCAAGTCCATTATACTCTTATGATAATGAGGCATGACTTGGTGAATCTTGTAGTTTATCAAACATGAAAAATTTTGATTTCTACTTTTCTTTTGATTGAATGTTTGGAAGTTTGTGAAAAAACTTGAATTTTATGGCTAAACATTAGGGCACCACAAACTCCTAACTAAAATTCCATTTATTGTAGCTACCAGCTTCTACTATGCGAGGTTTTCTGGCAAAAACTTTGTGATCTTGAAATTTGAAGAAAACTATTAAGAAACGTAACTTATTCTTTGTAACGCCCCAATGAAAGGTTCTAACCACATGTTGACTGAATGTTTGGAAGTTTGTGAAAAAACTTGAATTTTATGGCTAAACATTAGGGCACCACAAACTCCTAACTAAAATTCCATTTATTGTAGCTACCAGCTTCTACTGTGCGAGGTTTTCTGGCAAAAACTTTGTGATCTTGAAATTTGAATAACACTATTAAGAAACCTAACTTATTCTTTGTAACGCTCCAATGAAAGGTTCTAACCACATGTCTTATACTCCAAAAGGACTGGATCAATGATACAATTGGAGCCTTATTGAAACATTATAAAGAGTAAGAACTTCTCATTCCCAAGCAATGTGAGATCCCATGCACCACCTACCTTATCCTCTTATCATATGGGATATCACAATCTCCACTCCTTAAATTCTTGATGTCCTCGTCGGGCCAGTCCGTCGTAGTTGGCATGACTCAAGTCCCATATTTATGGTTGGGATAAACTCTAATACCATTTATAACATCCCAATGGAAGATCCTAACTACATGACCTATACTCCAAAAAGACTAGTCAATGATATAATTAGAGTCTCATTGAAACATTATAAAGAGTAAAAACTTCTCCTTCCCAAGCAATGTAGGATTTCATACACCATTTACCTTATCCTCTTATCATATGGGGTATCACATTCTTATTGTGAAATTTACCATAAGAAGATATGCCTTCTGATGGTTTATTTCTAATTACAAAGAAAAAAGTTATTATTCTATATATTTGATTCAAATTTAAATACAACTTTAGGCATTTGATTTCTATAGATTTCAATAGTGTTGCAATTTTATTGCAAAAATGTTAACTGCTTGTATTTGAATATGTTGCCTTCATGAACCTCATGTGTTTATATCTTTTTGGGGGAGCAAACTGTGGTCTTAGGTGTGATTTGTACTTAATGTTTATGACAAAGGAAGGTTGTAGATTTCACGGTTTAGGAAGTTAACATATGGGGAAAATACATTTCCACCTCAAACTATAGGATGTTTTGCTCTTTGCACCCTGAATTACCAAACTTGACACATTTGCACTCTCCAACCACTAGAATTTGATAAAAAGCACTCTAGTCCAGTCTGGTCATTAGGATGCATGGAGAATAGGTAAAATAGGTGGCATTATACGGTCTTGATGGTTGGGGTACAAAGTATAAAACACCATATTATTCCCTTAATATATTTTAGATATTTGGTTTTGGTAGATTTGATAAAATGACTAAAGGTGTTTGTGGAAATTTTCATTCTTGGATTAAGAGTAATCGTAGCAATGTACATAATCCATGGTGGCATACTCAATTGAGCATCATGCTATAGAGAAGGGCCCTGATAGGGGAGGGTGACTCTCTGTCATTTGGTTTAAAGGATTGGAAGTAAAGGTTAGCATGGAGTGGTGAGGTCTTCCTTGGAGCTTGCCATTTTCATTTCTCTTGAAGGGTGAACAGATATTGAAAAAAAAGGAAGCCTGTTAAGAGGGTTTTGAAAAGTTAGGTCCTTGCCCTCTTGCAACTAGAAGAATGGAAAGGGCGCTGAGGGGGAAGAAAGGGGAGTGGAGGTGGACTCTATTTGTCATTCAGTTGAAAGGTAGGGGGGAAAAAAATTGAAAGCATGGCTTCTCCTACTACGCCAAATGTTTTCAACCCTCCCCAAAGTGGAGAGATTGGAGGAAGGAAAGGGAGCTTGTTTAGAGGGGCTTTTACATTTATGCGCTTGCCCTTACATATGCCATTCCAATCAGGGTATAGTGTCAAAACTATCTATTGATTTCATTTCTCTTTTCTTCCAACCAAATATTACACTTTTTTCCAGTTTCCTTTTTTCTTGTGATTGTTTTGCCATTGAGCTATGAAAAAGGGTCATATTCTCTGTTTTATTTTTTTATGATAACGTTATTCTGTACCTGAACTAAGCCTTGACTCAACCATCTTAAAACCTAGAAGGAGTGATGCATTTTACATGCGATGGTTGATTTATGATATTATTTTTCCTGTACACTTAGTGTTTGAATAACCAAGAAGCTAGAATGAAGGTATTATGCAAGCATAAAAAAACCTATGATGATTTTGGGGCTAGGAATGATTGATCTACATCATAACATAATAGGATTTGGGTGTAGGCTTTTTTGGGATCTAGACTGAAAATGGATGGGTAGAAATTGTGGCTGGATGATGTTATTTCCTTCAAGCATGCTCTTATTCTTATAACTGGAAGCAATTGTTCGGAATGATCCTTTTATTTATGTATTTGCTCCGCTGCCTTTTTTCCTGTGGTCTAAAAGTGAAAAACTGCCCCTTTCCCCAAACCAGGATTTCCTTGTTGCTTTCTCTGGCCTCTATTTTCATCTGTTTATACATAGACTTGTGGATCGAGTTGCCTAGCCTAGTGGAGAATCTCAATACCAAGGTTGTTTTCCTGTTTGTGTTGATGCTTTGTAGCTAAATTTGGTAGTTTTTATATTATACTTACAAACATATTTGTATACTCTGGTGAAAGATCAATGGTGGTTAGCTTATCCAAAAAAAAAAGGGGTCCTGGTGTGCCAGCCATGTTAAGTTGTGTACTTATAGCTTGCTCATTTAAATTTCAGCTATATATTTTATGTGCCTTTTCTTTTATATTTTATTGTTTAACCTTGTTGAATATTGTGAATGAATATAACTGCACAAAAAGGGCATCTATATGTATCGAGTGTTAGATCATTTGTTAGAAACAGGTATTAATTGCTTTTACTTGTTTGGTCATCTTTCAGGTCTTAAAGGTACAACAGAGGATCCAATCTCGCCAGGCCGGGAAAGCCAAGGCATAGTTTGCTTTCACACCAGTATTCGAGCTTTAGTATGTTTTGTAAATCTTACTCAATGCTTGGATGTAATTACTTGTTTCGCCATTACAAACTCTTACAATTAGTTCTGCCACTATTATTTTCCTTCCAGCAATTGTGGGACGTCAAACTGTTTGCGCCAAATATCTATTTCCTTTCTGTTTCTGGCTGCCCTCAATCTCTTTCTTCCTCACTTTTGGGGTTTTACTAGGAGGAATTCAATGAAAACATGATGCTTTGCCATTTACACCATAGCAAATGATGAACTACCATTGAAGCTGGATGGGGATTTCAACACCCGTTAAATATTAGATGCAGCTGTACATTTGAGTCATAAATGCTGCCTTGAAGTACTGGTATTTGTTTATTTGTTTTGTATCTTGGCCTGGCATTTTGCTGAAGACTCAGTTCCAAGTCGAAGTCATCTTGTAAGTGAAGGGCCCATAGGATTCAAAATTGATCAATTTTTAGACCGCATCATCTACATGCAAATTTTACTAATGCCTTGAAGGTTTTGGACTGCTTGTTATTTTATTTCTTAATTTTTATATTGTTTTATGGCTGTACGGCCAAACGAGGCCTGAAAGAGGTACAGAAGTAAAGAAATTAGCTAGGCCTTTCTCGAAGGTCCAATGTTACGTGATGATCACGTGAATACTCTGAACCCAAAACCAGATTTTTGAGTAGATTTTGGATATAGACTATAGTTTCTGTCATGATGTCTCAAAGCTTACTTTGATGGATGTATATTTCTCTTGCTTGGGTACCAGATGGACCGATGGTGGCCATTGAAACCATTTATTATCTACCAATGGATGTTTTAGGTTAGATTTGGATATTGAGATGAGATGGGATGAAAATTGAAAGTTGAATAAAATATTGGTAGAATATTATTTTTGATATTATTATTGTTTTGAGATTTGAAAAAGTTGAATTGTTTATTGTATTTTATGTGTGAATTTATGAAAGTTATAATGATGAGATGAGATGAATATTCAAATCGAGATTCATTTCATGTCTTGGTTTATTGATAGGTTTATTGGATCAACCTATCAAGAAAAAAAGGATTATTTGGATTCATTATAAAGAAAATTAGGCCTCATTTAGTTATGTAGTTCAGATGAGATGAGATGAAATGTTTTGTTAAAAGTTGAATAAAATATTATTGAAATATAATTTTTTAATATAATTTTTATTTTAAAATTTAAAAAAATTGAATTATTTATTATATTTTATGCAGATTTTGAGAAAATTATAATAATAATATGAAATGAGATGAATTTATATAAAACCGGGCTTTAAATTCAACTAATTTTGGCAAGTTGTCGAAATTGGGCCACGACGATTTCTCCTTTCCCTCCAGGAGGCAGGACCTAACACCATTTTGAGCGTTTCTGAATTTTTGGTCATGCCTCGACTCAAGTGCTAAAAGCATAACACTGGCTGCTGGGCTAGCTCCACGACCAATGGGTTTTGCATTTTACTTAAAGGAAAATGATATAGCCACAATTAATTCCACCTACAAAAGTTTTTTGTTTTTGTTTTTATATAATTCCACCTACAAAATTAACGAAATGTGTGGTTTTTTTCTTTTTTCTCTTCTTAGCATTTGTGTGTTTTATTTTTTAGTATTGTGTTTTATTTTTCTAATTTTTGTATTTTTTAGAAAATTTCTAAAAAATACACAAATTTTGAAAAAAAAAACTTTGACGCTGTTGATATAAAAGCTCGATAGATATAGTAGCATTTTTTACATAACGAGAAGTGTTACAGAGATAAAAAGAATACATAAAAATAAATACACAAAATGACATGACTTCATTTGATTTGTTAGATCTATTTTATAATCTAATATATTATATTAAATCATATCACTTTATAGATTTATTCTTTTGTAATTTTTTGCCTAAAATATTTCTATTCGATAGAATGGTTCACAGTTCCTCAAAAAGTCATCCCCATCCAATTATGCCTTGAAAAAGCAAAAAGCATTTTTGCTGCAGTATCAATCTTTCTTCATGCGGTCTGATGCTCTTCATGATCAATGCCTAATTTCTTTAATTATTTTTTCCTCCCTCTTTTTCTTTATAATCTCTCCCTCTCCCTCTTTTCAAATCTTTTTTTAATAATTTATTTCTCTTATTTTTCCTCTCTCTCTCTCTCTCTAATGAAATAGAGTGTTCTTAAAATGACTAGATAAAATATATATAAAAATAAGATTTTGATGATGAGCTATTTTAGTAGATGGGAGATTGAGAATTCCCTCGATAACTTTCTATTTAATAAGGAAGAAACTCAAACGTTTTAGTTCCAAACATGGCCTTTCTAGCAAATGCATGCAGCCGTGTTTAATCAGCACAGGTATCCAGTACCATGATGTAACCTAGTAGCCGTATCAATTACTTACATGAAAGATTCGCCAAATTGCTGCTAAACCAATGTAAAATGAAGACCACCAGAAAAAAAAAGTGCATCCTTTATGCAATAAACGATACAGTTTTGGCCGTACGTAGCACTGTTTCTGCTGTAATGGATTTCTGGACCTTTTTTTGGTCCCTTTTCTCCAAACTTTGTACCCCTAGGCCCTATATATATTTTTATTAATTATTTCTTATTTTTGTAATGTGCAGTGGTTAATGTTTTTTGAACTCTAAAAACAAGATATTTTTTTCCTTGTACTTATGTAATTCTTGTTTAAGCTTGATGATCAATTTCCATTTTTCTTCATTTCATTTCACTTTTTTTATTTTACCAATTTGATAATGGGTACTGCTACTCAAACATTAACAAGAATATTGGAACCCAACAACTTATTCCACCCTCATATAGATTATGAATAATGCTATTTTGACACCTTATTTTGACTTTTAATTTTTTTCTTTATTTAATAGTTAAGGAAGTAACTATTAGTGTATTGATATTTTTTGTATATTTTTTTAAAATATTTTAAAAGGATAAAAAAATATGAATAAAAAAAATAAAAAATTAATTTTGGCCTAATAGTAACTTGCAGTGGCCAGATATGAGCGGTAGAGTAGCACCGCTCATAGATTATATATATAGTGGCTTCGTCCCTAGCTAGCTAGCTAACTACCATATATAGAATGTAACATTTGATCAAGAATGCACAAGACAATCATCTGCATGTCAGAAATTTTGCTCGATCCATCATGATCTCTGATCTCTTTATATATATATATATAAATATAAATATATTAATCTAGTATCGTAGTACTGAAGATAAAACATTATAAAATAGTGGAAACACGAGTGATGTTGCGTCGATTAATAATGTGCCGGGGATCGGAATATATATAATATAGGAACCTACGCTTCATATATATATATATATAATATAAATATTAGTTGTGAATATTTTTCTCGTGATTTCTTTCATATCATGATCATCATCATTATCATCGTGAAATGTTTCAAAACTTTTTGGCGACTTTATCAATTCTGATAGAAAATCTCTGATTGTTTTGGTCTTATATGTAGTGATCATAGTCATGATCTCTATCGTCCACTATATATCCATTATTCATTCATATTTGCACTAACAAGCTAGCTTGCAGAGCCGCGCAGAGGCTGCCTGTCCAGTACAGGTGATCGATCCATCGATCACCACCATATGAATGCAACGCATGAGCGCGCATGCTCGAAAAGACCACGGCGCCTTTTTTCACAAATTCTAATTACACGACAACCCAGTACTGGCCGCCACCACCACCCAACTGTAAAATCATGGTATATATTGTCATATTTGCAGATACATGATTTTTTTCTTACATTTATACATACATATATATATATATAATATATATATACACATCTAAAGCAGAAAAGACTTTAGATGAAGCAATGTGGACATTTGGGGGTGGCATTATTGTCCGGAACAACATTAAAGTTCTTTCATAACTTTGGAGAATCGTACGTAACAAATTGCATATAATTACATGCATTTACATCAATGAGAAGAGCACTAACGTCAATGGTGGTGGTGATGTTTTTCAGCTCATTGAATGAAATTATATATATGTAGTGGGTGTACGTGCCAGAACCACTTCCCTCTCGTTTCTATACGTGTGAAAAACGTAATAACACATGCATCTACCTTATACGTACGTACATATACGTTCCTCGATCATGACCTCCACTCAGGTCGATGATTAATTATTAGGTCATTGCTTACATGTTTGCCTAGCTTAGTACTCGGCCAATATATATTAATGCATGTAAGCTCGATCATCATAGTGGGATATATCGACACTGACACTCTGAAAATATTGAGCTGGAGCTAGCCCTAAAGTACTCAAATATTGTTCACATGAATATGCTTTTTACCTGCACCCCCACTTAGTTTCTTTATCTTGTTTTGTCCAATGGCTGCCTCCTTACACACACACACATTATATATATATATATATATATATATATAGAGTACACGTGTTCATGTCAGAACGAACCCCGTCAATTCTAGTTAGCTTTGATTGCATCTTGACCCAAGCATGGGGACAAAAGCTACTCTTCCCTCCATTTCATAATAGCTAGCTAGCTAGATGAGACGGAAGCATTTATTCATTTAACTTCTCATATTATTTTTCACTTTAAACTCATATTAAAGACAGATTTGAATGACTAACTATATATTAATACCCTCTCTTGACCTATTAATTAAGGATTAGGTTTTAGAAAGTTTGTTCATGTGTTGATTTTAATTTATTAAAAAAAGTTATAAATTTTAAAGTCTCCTTATTATTTGAGTCAAGAAGGTGGGATTACTCGTAATAACAATATATAACATTGTTTTTTTTTCATTTAATATTACACGTGGGCACATAATCGGTACTGATGCAACAAGACACCCACATCTACCGATCATAAAGGAAAAGTTATTACAACAAATAAAATGAGACTACAAAAGATGATTACAACATTAATGTAGAAGAGCTCCCTCCTCGACCACAGCTTTCATCTCCATCTTCTCATCTTTACCCTCTTTACCTTGTAACGAGAGAAAAACAAACTCCGAGAGCTTGTGACTTGTACATCTTTAAAATGGAACTTCTTCACCATAATCCTAGCTAGGAATATAGGCCTTAATATGGTGTCGAATCATGTAAACTTATGTACAATATCTTTTCCCATCACGTTTACGATTACTCATTACATCATGTAGTTCTCATCGACATGTGCTCTGGATCTTGATCTGATCAATTGTTGATTGTTAATTAAGTCCAAAATTTGACGTCATAAATTGAATGAAAAGCATGCAAAAAGATAGAGTTGACCTCGATTATTTTTACAGATGAGATGAGATGAGTTAAAACAAAAGTTAAAAATTGAATAAAATATTATTAGAATATATATTTGTAATATTATTTTTATTTTGAGATTTGAAAAAATTGAATTGTTTATTTTATTCTGTGTAAAAATTTAAAAAAATTATAATAATTAGATAAAATGAATAAAATAGGTTAAAATTTTTTTGTAAAAGCAAATCATATATACCTTAGAGTTGATAGTGACATTAGGTAAACATAAATCTGATCTCTTTTAATTACCTCAAATTAGCTGATGTCATTGCATGCTCTAATTACGTACGTACTCACCCACCTTACCACAGCTAGCTAGCTGGTCAAACTCAATGCAGCTTGACGCCGAAAACTCTAAAACTCAGGTTCATATTATACGTACCATATATATAATTAAGCCACGTACAGCTTGTTAGTATTAACATTTTATCGAGTGTGCCACAAAGCTATCTATATATGGCTGTCAAGATTGATCAGTTGCAGGCCGCAGAATTACTTTAATTAATTTGTCAGGTTGGAAGGATTCTCAAATCCAAAATAAGCTAGGCCTAGATAAAGACGTAACGTACGTGCAAACTCTCTCTCTCAAAAAACCCATCATAACTAAACAATAATACATTAAAGAATACATTATATAATAATATTATAAAAAAAAATTTTTCTATAAAATAATATTACTTTTATAAGATATTTTATAAAAATATTTTTTTATTTAAAACTTAATTATATAAAATATTATAAAAAATATTGTATATAAATCATTTTATCATAATAAATCTCGTAATATTGTAAAACTTAATTAATCTCGTACAATATATTGTAAATCATATTACCATAATTAATCTCATACAATATAATTAATATTGTAAAACTTAATTATATAAAATATTATAAAAAATATTGTGTGTAAAATATTATAATCATTTTACCATAAATAATATTACTTGTAAATCATCCGTATAACTCATTTTCAAACAAGTTAATTCTAAAGAAATTGCTGAAGATAGTAAGGATCAGTACGTACATGATATTAATAGCACTATCTATATTCCTAAAAAGAAAATTTCATTTACTACCGCGATTGATGTGAGCCATGACACGATATGCAACCTAATTGCATGACCATATATAGCAGGCTCCTCGGGCCGAGTCCCGCTGCGCCACAAACAAATTTATCACGTAATCAATCAATCAGTTCTCTGACTGAACCTTAATCTTGTATGTTTTTAAAAGTGCATATTAATTAATCGAGTAAAAACCAATGAACCATTGCATGCACAACAATTAATACTGCATGCAAGTTTGGCAAAACATTCAGCGCGCAGTGATCAGAATCAAACGCCACTCAACTTTTCTTATTCACTTTCTTAATCATTAACTAAAAAATATATATATATATATATATATATAAATAGTAGAAAAATAACAACCTTATCATTACATACGACGAATATATATTGATCATGACTAAGTGGCCACTATTTTTTTCTTTTGTTAAGTATCGGCAAAACTAGCGAATGCTTACTTTCTTGAATAAATTGTCAAATCATTCATTTTTTTTGTTTGTTTTGTGGGTTGAGAGAGAGAGAGAGAGAGAGAGAGAGAGAGAGAGAAAGCCAGATTCCCCTGATCTTGATCTCAAGCTGATCGATTGCATACACAACAAAGATGATGATCATGTACTGCACTATATGTTAATGTTGCAGTTGGAGATCACCAAGCTCAACGTACGTACCTATATCTTTGATGATCAGAATAATACTAATTATATTCTGCCATCTTTCTCCATCAATTAGCTTTCCCCCATTTTCGATTTATTATGCATGAAAGGGATAAGGACTGAAACTGATCCCTAGCTAGCACTAAAAAAGTCATGTGGATCATCATGAAATTATATGCCCCCTTTTTTCTAACATGAGGCCGTGATATATGCAGCTGACCTTAGATATATATATATATATATTATATAGATAATATAGCACGCACTAGCATTGTAATTACAAGATGCATATTTACATGATGATATATCCCTTTCCGGACGGCAATATGCTGCATGCATCATGTGAATTGCATGCTGTCATTGGTCCCGGGTATCCTGCGTGCTAGAGACTTAATTAATTAATGGGCTGCGCTGGCCACACACACATACATACATACATGCGCGGCGCACATACAAATAATATATATATATATATATATATTTATCACTTCGTGGTATTGGAGATCAACATATATTTGGCATCTTTTTCCCATGGAAGACACCTGTGTAGGAATAAACTATGGAATCTGCTACCTATAAGTACTCAACCGGTCCGTGTATATAGGATCAACTTGCATTAGCCATCATATATGTCTGAGTTTTTGTAGCTTTTTGAGATCCTTTACGTATGTATTTTCAATACTCTTTTTCATTCATATAATGATTACTGCAACAACTGGTTAGTCGTTTATCTGTTTATCATGATCAGCTTCCTCACGATCCATCTCATTGTTTGCATGCATGCGGTCTCCGAAAGGGTTGATGATCCAGTTGCGTGTATATATATAGAATATTTTAAAGGTCTAATTAACTGTACTTCAATAAATTTTGTAGGATATATTTATACAATTTTTTTTTTTTTTTTTTTTTTTTTTAACGTTTATCGAGTCATCTCTATATATATTTTTTAGAGTTTTGCTACATATAAATTGGTATACATACGTGCACGTACACCACTTATAGTGAGATTTATTTTAACTTAAAAAAACTAAAACATCAATTTTTTTTAACAAAATTGACGTGAAAATCTTCCACATCAGCCGTGTGTTAAATAGATTTTCTCATATTTTGAAATTACCTTAATTATTTTACTATTTTATTAATTGGTTCTTTAGTTTTATTATTCTCTTATTTACAACACTAATCTTTCCACTTTACCCATTATGATCGTTCACTTAAAGTATCTCTTCCCGTACTACATAAATGACTATTTGCATAAAGATCCTTCGATATTTAATTCAAATTAATTAGATCACCCAGCTAGGAATTCCAACTTTAATATATAGTACGTAGTTGCCACAAAAAATATCATATATTGTTTTGTTAATAACACTGCATGCAGGTCCCACGATCATTTTTTTTTCTTAATATCAATAATTAATTAGCAAAGTGATATATGCATGATCTATATATATATATATATATATATATATATATATATTCTGATAGCTTTGTTTCCACGTCATATATAGGACAAAGTGGTTTTAATTAGACAACTGAGCCAACTCAAGTACTTGGGCCTGGGCCATATATGAAACTGGTCGGGAAAGACGTTGGCCTCTAATTTTTTTTTTTCTTAATGTTTAAGAAAGTAATTTTAAATTTATTAAAATATATATTTTCAAAATATTTTAAAATAATAAAAAAATATGAATAAAAAAATTAGATAAAAAAAAAAATACTAATTTTACATTGATAGTCACTTTCAACGGTAAGCTGCAAGCGGCACGCTAGCTGTAGTCTTTATTTTGTATGATAAGTTCAGACTCATGCAAGTGTAAATTAATCGGGTTTGATTTGACAAACTCATAAACTCCATATCTAGAGGGGTTTTTTTTTTTTTGAATGGTGTCTAGTCGTTGAAATTCATGAGGAAAAATATAGACATATTTAAACGAGTTATTTTATTATTTTATGGAAACATACATATAAAGTTGACGTTTATGACAACACCCTTTATAATTAGTTGAAAACCATTCAATCTCTGTCATAAAGTTGTCTGGAAAAAAAAAAAAACATATATTATAATTAATTTGACTAAACTGTGTTATATGTAAGGGTGCTGCTACTTAGTTACTTAGTTTTATGAGTAATTTGCCTCCTTAAATTTACTGTTCGTATAATTGCATTTTTTTTTTCCTTTCAAACAATTTTTTGAATATCTTTAAATATTTTTTTAAAAAGTAATAAAAAAATAAACTACTTTATTAATATATAGTCACTCCCTTAACCAATAAGAAAAAATAAAAAAATAAAAAAATAAAAAAATCCAAACAACAACTTTGAAGGGACAAACTTATCATGAGACTTATAAGTATCATTTTCATATATATATATATATATATATATATATATAAAGGTACTATATATTCATTTCCATTAAAGTTGCACATGTTTTTTTATATACGCACATTATATCGAAACTTATAGATATATAGTAAAAGTTGAGGATTTGTTTACTTATGGACACACACACACACATATCAAGAAAATATTAGTGTAAAAAAATAAAATCGAAAGAACGTCTTTATAAACGGACGTACTACTTGCAAGTACTATTAAAATTAATATATCGATCCACTAAACAAATAGATTATTTTGGGAACTTAATTATAAGGGATTAATCATGCATGCATGCATGGACATTAATTGCAGTACTAGTACTTCAAATGTAGGCTAGGAAGAATGCGTGGCCTTTAATTTCTTACTTGTCCTGTGTTAGAAATTAATTAAGTAATAATTTCCTTGTCATGATCTTCCTATAACTTGTAAAATTCTTTTTGTATATATATATATATATATTCTACAAGCAATTATTAATGCATGCACGAAACTAATCTAATTAGTTAAACATGAGACCAAATTAATTAATTAGGTTTATTTGTCGGCCGAGGAAAAAGGATGATATTGGTAATCTTGAGTATTATATCATGTACATCATGCATGAGCTAGCTAGCTAGGTCGATCAAAGTGATCTTCTTAATTAATTAAAGCGAAATACTATATATAGAACAACCATGTCATTGACAGTACTTATGTCAGTTATATATACCCATAGTTATACCCATATTCCATCTATATATATATATATATATATATAATTAATAACAAATTAGGTTAGCCTGGAGTAGCTATTAATATATCTGATTAATGATCATCATGTATATATACTGATCATCAGTAGTCATATCCATGATATCAAAGTAATTATAATTAACCTAAAAATTCCTACCCAACTGGGGGACATGGGCGGGAGTTGGAGGTGGGGGTTGCTGGCTACCGCACATCATGATCATGAGTTTGATAATTAGTTGGTAGGCCTAATGGGCGGTAACTGAAAGTTGGGAGATATATGATGAGTTTTTGATAGGGATTAGTGCTGGTATATATCTGACCCCATATATATATATATATATATATATATATATATATATATTATATTGAAATCGATCCACATTATCTGATCCATATATATATGCTTATTTGTGATATTACTTTTTTGATCAGATCAATATGCATGTGAAGCAAATTAATTAAAGCCACTCATGCAGTCACGTATATAATGGCCCTTCACGTTTTAGAGAGACAGAGAGAGAAAGAAGAGGGACAAGCAAAAACAAAGCAAAATATTCGATGATCAACTCCAGCTAATGGGGAAAAAAGATACATCATGAAGCTGTACGATAATTTGGACCACATTTTATTCTCTCAAATGATAGATAAATGAAAAAGTACTTTTATTGCTCGTCTTGGTGATCTGATGAAAAACTAGGTATAAAGCTACAACCATCCTGAGTGGATCATGCTATATATGGTGAAAATAAATAACAAGGATGGAGTACTTTGGAGAGAATACACTAAAAAAGACACACCATTATTATCAGTACAAGATATATATATATATATATATATAATATACAGTAGCAACAAGTATAAGATCCCTTGATTATTGGGATTGTAATTACATCAAGTGAGGAAAAATTGTAGCTAATCTATGGAGGAAAATCAGTGACAATATTAGAGTGATTTGAGAGTCCATCTTGTATGTGTATCATTACAAATTGTAGCTGAAGCTATCAACTGCTGAAGTTGTTATTTTAACATCTCCCTTCAAGCTAATGGGTGGAGGACACACCTTTATTGCACCATAAGGTTGGTGGAAGTGTGAGGGGGGCTTGTAGTTCCATGAATAGCATCCTAAGCTAAAACAACTCAGCAGAACACAATGCTAGTGAGTGATACTCTGCCCTAGTGCTAGCCCTTGGACACAATAGGTTGTTTCTTAGCACTCTAGCTAATGAGATAGGGTCCAAAGTATATGGCATAGCGAGTAGTGGATCTCTTGTCATTCGGGCTTCCTACCCTATCCGAGTCATTGTAAGCATTCAATTGAGCAAATCCTTTGCCAAAGTGTAGTCTATGATTGATAAAGCCTTTTAAATAACGAATAACTTGCTGCTGTCCAATGCGTGGAGGTGTGGTTGTGCATGAATTGACATAGCTGGTTGACAGAAATTGAGATATCTGGCCTGGTCAAGGTGCAGTATTATAAAGCTCCCACTAGTTGTCGAAACTCATACACATTATCAATTGGATCACCACGAACATGCTGAGATAATTGTGAGCTAGCAGGAAGTGGTGTTTTGGTTGGTTTAACTCCAATCATTTTGGCTCTATCAAGCAACTTAGTTACATACTTGGATTGAGATAAAAATAGTCCATGACTTGTATGTTGCACCTGTATGCCTAAGAAGAAATGCAAGGTTCTGAGGTCTTTCATGGAAACTATGGTTTTCAAGCAAGTTATGAGATTTATAATGACGGACATACTATTTCTAGTAATTATGATGCATGTTAGACTTATGAAGGATGAATAGTGAGTAGTCCACCTTGGATTCCTTAAACTCGAGACTCAAGAGAGTGGAGGCATGCTTGTTGAACTAGGCTCTAGGGGTCTGCTTGAGGCCATAAATTGATTTTTGAAGCTTGCACACATGATTAGGAAAATGAGGGTCTTGAAAACCTTGAGGTTGTTCCATATACACCTCTTTTTCCAAGGTTTCATAAAGAAATGCGTTTGAGAGATCCTGTTTAAGCTAGTTGAAATGTACTACCACGACAATGAGAGTTCGACTTGTGGAGGATTTAACCATTGGACTAAAGGTTTCTGTGTAGTTAATCCCATTGCGTTGTTCAAAACCCTTGGATACCAACCTAGCTTTAAATCTATCCAGGGCGCCATCGGCTTTTTGCTTGACCTTAAAAACCCACTTGTTGATGATGACATTTTTGTGAGATGGTCTTGGGCATAAAATCCAAGTCTGGTTGTTTTGGAGAGTTTCAAACTCTTCACTCATGGCCTGTCACCATTCAGATGACTTATGGCTTAAGAGTATTGCAAAGGGGTAGGTGGCAATTCAATGGAGTAAGAAACAATAGAATTGAGCACCATTAAGCGATGCTTGGTTGAGGAAAACAATTTGTAATCTGGGAATGACTTGGGTCTTCGAGAACCATCTTGTGATCTGGTTGTCATGGGATGGGTGGAGAGACTTGGTGATTCAAATGGGTGAGATGCAGAATCACTGGTTGGTTCATTTTTTGAAAAAAAAGACGTGGACTCATGTGGAGTATTTGAAAGCCTTTGTTCATGATCTGAAGTGACTAAATGAATGTAATCAGTTGAGGTTGCGATAGAAGATCCTACCATAGACTAAGTTGTATTCTCTCAGATGATGCTTTAGTGGGTTGCAAATGGTTAGTTGTAGGAATAACATAAATAAGTACAGAAATTGAAGTGACACTTATTCCTGGAGAGGGATTCATCTGCAAGGAAGCTGATGCTATTGTTGAGGTACCAGGTAAATATGGTATCCAATCTTGAGTAGGGAAGGTGTTCTCATAAAAAATGACATTTTTGTTGATGATCATTTTCTTAGAGGTTGGATCATAGCATTTGTAGCCACGGTAGTTTGAACAATATCCCAGAAAAATGCAATTTTTGGACTGATACATAAGCTTTGGTTTTATTGGTTGACTTGGAAAGGTGGACTAGATAGAAACCATCTCTACTTGACCTTATAAAAGTATCAGCCCTGTGAGGCTGTCCTTCACACAAAAATAAGAATCAGTTAGTTTGAACCAACACTTGTTATCAGCACAAAACTTTTATATAGAAATGAGATTGGCTGCAGTAGTGGAACAATGGAGAATATTGTTCATTTTGAATGAGTTTTTGGAATGAAAGGGCTCTTGAAGTGTCAAATTTTCCAAAGCAGTTGTCATGTGGTTATTAGCACCACTGCCAACATACCATAGTTGTTCCTTGGGTTGGTTAGCAATAGTGTTGGTTTTTGCAACCATGTTAGCCAGTTAAGCAGGTGGACACCTCATTTGATATGAAAAGTTAATCCCTTGGAAGCAGTCCAAGGCTTAGTAACTTCAACAGTTGATAGCTCTAGCTGCACTTACCATACCAATCCAATTTTGCTACAAATTTGACAAGATGCTCTGCTATGATTTGAATGACTCGAGTCGTTGCTGTTTGTACTCATTGAAATATGATAACCATTTGGTTTCTTAGGTTGGTAATGTTTCCTTTGTTGGTTAGAGGGCTTTCCATTGTAGTTGTTGGAGTTGGAAAACATAGACTTGTTTGTATAAAGGGAAAAGATGCCAGAATCTAATGGCTGAGGTTGCTTTTGGTGATTACCAAGGAGAATCTCATAGTTGAGAAATTCTGCTTGGAAGTCTTTAAAAGAGATTGTTGACTCACGGGTCGCAAACTGGAAGGAGGTGATAAAGGATGTATAAGCAGGGTTGAGACCACCAAAAATGTAGGAGATGAGATCATCATCTTCCATAGACTTTCTTGCTGTTGTAAGTTAATCAACAAAGGTCTTGCCTTGCATAAGATACTCAGAACAAGAGTGTGATCCCTGGTTCAAGGATTGAAGTTGACGTTTCTGATATGCTATCCTAAACCTAGATTGTGAGGCAAAACATGCAACTAAAGAATTGCACACTGTTTGGATGTGTTCAAAACATATAATGAGGATAATACACTCTCAGAAAGAATGGTATTGAACTAGCTTAGAAGGTATTGGTCCTTCTTTTGCCAAAGAGAGTAGTTAGTATTCACAACTGTGGTGGTTTTTCCTAATTCATCAATACAAAATTTGGGAGGGCTTGGCTCACTGCCATCAACAATGCACATCAATTCTTGGCTTCTAAGAACTGGTAAGAATTGAGACACCCAGTTTAGGCAATTGGTGTTGTCCAGTTTGATAGAAATGAAGTGAGTGATGCTGGGTAGGTTTAGGGCGTTGTTGGATGTATTTGAAGAAGAGGCAATGGTGCTAGTATGTAGGATCAAAGGGTTCCCCAAGAAGGGCTTTGGTACCATGAAAAGAAATAACAAGGATGGAATACTTTGCAGAGAAAACACTAAAAAGATACACTACTGTTATCAATACAAATACAATATATATATATATATATAGTAGCACCAATGATAAGATCCTATAATTATTGAGATTCTAATTGCAGCAAGTGAGGAGAAATTGTAGCTAATCTATGGAGGAAAATCAGTATATATAGTATTAGAGTGATATGAGAGTCCATCTTGTATGACAGTTGTGTTGCTTTCTTTCAAGAGAGTCTTGCGTCATGTATCATTGCATGGACTACATTGATACATAAGTGGGACACATGAACGAAAAAAATCAGATTGCACAATCTGATTTAGTAAGTGGATCATAACCTAGGCTGATATGGTAAGTGCAGTTGAAGCTATCAACTGCTGAAGTTACTATCTTAACATGATATGGGTGGGTTAGATCTTATATATCTCTTATATAAGAAAATAGTTTTTTTTGTTGGATTTTGTTTTTCTTTTATTTTGTCAAAAGAAGTGGGACACATGCAGACTACCTCATGTGACTACAATCCCACACAAACGATGATGCCTAGCTACATAACTTTGATTAATACCCAATCAGCCAGGAGATAATTTATGTTGATTGCATAATATTGTATTATTATATAAACGAATATATATATATATATATATATGTGTGTGTGTGTCATGAGTTTTGCTACACAATCTCCACGTCACTCCGCACTCCACATTTTTTTAAATTTTTAAATTTTTTAATATTTTTTTAAAATTTTTTTTGAGTTTATTCTTTTTAAATTATTTCAAATTTTCTATTCATTATTCATATAATAAATATTTGATAAAAGAAAAAAATAATAAAAATTAAAAAAAAAATATGAAGTGTGGAGTGTGGGGAGGTTGTAAAGATTTATTCGTGTGTCATAAAGCCAAACAATTACATTATACATAAATAAATGGTTTTTTCCATTTTACCTGAAATCAATGCAAATATAATTCAGGATGTTAACCACAATATTATACATGACTTGATATAGTACGTTAGAATATTGTAAATATACTTTATGGTAAAATAGATCTAACATATCATAGTGGCTTGTAAAGATATTTTTATGGTAAAATAGATTTAACGTATCATAGTGACTTAGGCCTATACTCTAAAATGACTAGTTAATAATACAATTGGAGCCTTATTGAAACACTATAAAGAGCAAGAACTTATCATAATTCCCAAGTAATGTGGGATCATATAGACGTACCTACCCTTATCACTTATTAGAAGTGGGTGATATCACAATCTCTCTTCATTTTTTGGTTGGGATAGACTCTAATTCCATTTGTAATTCCCCAATAGGAGAGCTTAAGGTACATGCAGGCCTATATTTCAAAAGAATAATTAGAAAATGATACAATTAGAATCCCATTGAAACATCATTAAGAGTAAAAATTTCTAATTTTCAAATAATGTAAGATCTTATACACCACCTACCATTGTCACTTATCCATTCAAATGGGGAATCACAACTTCTTATGATGCCAAAAAGTTGAAGGCTGTAAAACGTGACATTCACAGAAGATCTGATCCGTCGACAGCTTTAATGAACTGGCCGGCCGGGGACCTAAATTTGGTATAATGGTTGGCAAGTCTTCTACTTTAATTCCAATATTGATCTAGGCATGCACGACATTACTTAAATTATAACCATATATATAAAGGACCACGTACGTAACTAGTGATGATGCAGAAATATTTAATAAAGCTGTGGGCAATCTCATGATGAACCATCATCGATCTTACAGGACCACCGGTCTACATTTTTGCCCCCATCCTTCCAACCATCACCAGAACTTTCCTCTTCTTCTTCTTGATCTTCTTCGTCTGATCTCTCTCTCTCTCTCTCTCTCTCTCTCTCTCTCTCTCTCATTTTTCTTATTTTTGAAAATATTTTTTGGAGACACATGCAATTTGCATCATTAATTATTTTGGTTACAGTTGGTCATTAAACTATGCAGTACTAGGGGTTGGTCTTCCCCATTGATAACCTTGAATCCCCATCTTCGTCTGCATGCTACGTACGAATATAGACTTATATATATAGGTAGGCAGGCAGGCAAATTGATGGCATTTCTTTTGAAGGATGCGTTCATTTGATACATCATATTCACTTTCATTTCGTAAGTATTTTTTGAATCATTTAATTTCTCACTTTATTGTAATTTGTTTTTATCCAACAATGAAAGAAGCTGATCGATTCATAGTTCACAAGAATCTTTGAGCTGGTCCGTGTATATTTATAGCAAGCAGTACTGCTGCTAAGAATACTTTTTCGATAGATTTCCATTCGGGAACTTCAACCAGCATTCGCCCCATGCATGCATGCCCCCATCCCTGGATACTCCCCCTTCCAAACTCGCCCCATATATAGCCTTTATAATCATTGTACTGTTGAAGTAAGAGTTTTTGCATGATTAAGATCAGTCTGCAACAGAAAACACTTCTATTTTTTTTTTTTTCTGAAATATAAATTCTATATATAATAATTAGTGGTGTCATTTGCAACAAAAATGGATATAAGAAACCCTCACAGTACCTTTGATAATTATAAAAAAGTTGATAATTCTACCTACGTGTTTAATAAAAAATTATTGATGCAGCCATGCAACCTGACCATTGTTAGATTACTGCATAGAAGAGAGTTAAAAGTACTATTTCTCTTTTTTTTGTTTTTTTTGTTTATAGCTGTTTGACTCTTGCATATTATATAATGTTAAATAAACATACTTTTTCTTTTTCTTAAAGAGGGGAATGGACACATGATCAGAAGTGTAATTAATTGTATACTCCAACTTTCTTAGAGTAATCAAAGGAAACATGAAGACACAGAGAACATGGACGTGTTTGACTTGGTTTATATTATAATAAAACCCAAACATGGGGTAGGTGCACAGCTTAATCCAGATTCCCTCCTTCACAGCATTCATGATCTCAAGGGTATCCTTTTAACTTGGTTGTGGGGGCTGATAGATGACAAGCTAATTAGCCATTGCTTTCAATTGTCTGTGTGTGTGTCTCTGAGAGAGAGAGAGAGAGAGAGAGAGAGAGATTTGTCTCATTCTTTGCGTTGTCCACGTACGTTGTGCAAGCTAGTGATCTACCCCACCGGTAATGAACAACATCTCACATGGAGCTCATGGGGATACCTACCAAAGTACTGAACTCATGACGTATTTGATTTCAAAAATTTTCTGAACCATAAACTAAAATTATATCATAAATCGATCTTTTTGTGCTTAGGGTCCATTTTGCCTACATTCGTTCAGTTTTTAATAATTTCTTTCCCCTTTGCCATGAAACCAACTCCTCCTCCTCCTCCTCCTCCCCTTTACTCTCTCACTTCTCCTAGTACTTCATCAAGCTGTCTCATATCTACTACAGTTGTTTGTTTGATATCTGGTAATGACAGTTGAAACTTGGTAAATATTTAGCAGTTTTGTGGTGGTGGTGATATATATTTTTGTTTTTGAGTTTTCACCAAATTATAATGCATGCTAGATCGAAGTTCGTCAATTGATATTAAAACAGTGGAGGGGGTGTTAACCATACTAAACACAAAAGCTAGCTATAGCTAAACCAAAACTCCATAGCACGTGCTTTGTGTCTTATTTTGGTTCCTGGCCGGAAGTGCAGGTGGTGTTAGTGGTGCATAGATTTTAGCGTATCTGTGTTGTCGCCTTTGTTGCTTCCTGGAAGCTTGACTTTACACGAGTACGTGGGCCCTTGATCTCTTAATCTGCAATCAAATATCTAGTTGTTTGCAATGATCAACACTATCCTGTTTAAATCACCAAAACATCCCCTAATTATTTATAGATAATACAATAATCTACACCCTTTTTTCCTTGGTGATATCATGCAGATCAGTACCAGTTGCATTCATTGAATACTGCAGAAATATTACATGAGAAGATTTACAAACAATTCACAGACAGAGAATAAGAGAGGACGATTCGAGCAAGGCCCACCTATTCCTAGCAGGTGTAGTGATTCCAAATCAAAATGGATCGACCACATTAATTTTTGAGAGAATTCGGTCCGAAAAATTGTAGACGAATCCTTCTAAAAGCTACACATTAAATAGTTAATGCTCAATCTTAAAATGATAATCAGTGGCATTACCTTACATACAAACAATCATTCACTTTTATTGTAAGTCTTTTTCTATCAAATATAAAAATTAATAGTTCGTATCTCAACTTGCATACTTTTCCCAAGAATAACAATTAATCCATCAATTCTTGTTTTTTCGACACTGCACGTAGAAATGCAGAATTTTTTAACGTGTATGAGAAATTACTATAGTTATAAAGAAATTTCACAAAAATAACTGTATAAACTGATATGATTGATTTCATATGATGCGTAATATCTACTTTATAATAAAAATAACTTTACGTACAATCTAACATATCACATCAAACTATGTCATGAGTTTACTTTTATGAAATCTGCTTCGGATTTCTATGCATATATATGCGCATTTTAGCTGGCTTCATCAACTTCTCCCCCATTCTTTTGCTGCTGCAGTCCATATGATTTAAAATTTGGCTAGTGGGCATAAAACTGTCATTCCATCATTCTTGGGGAAAGATTTCTCAAGTATTCTTAATTCCCATCACGTGTCAAAATTGAACGACTAGTACTTTTTGTGATAAATGATTTCTTCCACCTACAACTTTCCTGAGTTGTTCCAATCCTATATTTATTTAATATTTGTCAGGAAATTAAAGAGTTCTATAGTCCCTTTTCTTCAAGCTTTCAAGTCTTGAGATTCAGTACTGCATGCTCTCTATATTTTTTTTTTTTCTTTTTGCTGAACTTTTGCAAGAAAGGTAATCATTCAAAATCCTAGTTATATAGTAGCATCCAAATGGCCAAAGGAGAGCCCGGAATGAACGGAAAGAATATCATTAAAGAGAAGATCACAGTACTGATGTTGATGACCATTTACTATTCAGAAAAATGATTTATCTAAAACACTTTTTGAGAATGTGGAATAAATTAGTAAAGAGATAATCATCAACAAATCATCAGATATGGGCCACAGAAGGAAGGAGTCGGCGAGAATCACTTTAAACAAGACGTCGGCGAATTCGAAACGGGTCAAAATCAAACACATAAACACAGGCAGAGAGATAGAGAGAGATACATACACCATATATGTGGCCGTGAATCTATTTTCACACGTATGGTTGTGATTGCGTTGCATCAAAGAACAACCCCCAAGCTGGCTTGGCAGGCACTTTACAAAGAAGAAGATCATGAGAGTTATAATATAAATGTTGAGAGGGTTTTGCCTCAAAGTGTCACTTCCTCTAAAGAAACCTCCTATTGGTCCACACCACATGGCATCCATGTAAGTAGAGCCCGGCCTCCTCGGTTTTACCATGGTTGTCTGGTCCATATTTGGTTTTTGAAATGATAACACCATATATTTTCACTCAAATCTATCCCTGCAGTACTACTTCACAGCCTTGTCTATATATCTATCATTCACAACTCAACATGTACAGATCATGATGGAGTTCCCACCACCACCACCAATAACACTACCCACAAGCACCATTTCCATTTTCTTTTGCTCTCTCTCTCTCTTCGGGAACGATCCTCTGCAACTGCATTACAGAAAGCCTCTCATGTATGCCACTGGCACAGCTTGTGTTCTTATTTCATCTGCTTCTTGTTTACCTTTTCTGTTCAAACCCAATGGAAAGTTCCAGTGTCACCTTTTGACAACTTTTCTATCCAATCCTTAATTTCGCACTAACTGCATATATATATATATATATGTATATGCTTCCTGCATTTATAGTCCTTCCAAATATGTCACGAGCATAGTAAGAAAAAGAAGAAAAAAAAAGCGAAAAGAAGTCTTTAACCCGTGTCACCAACATCGCTATTTATAACCGTTCCCGGAGGATCACTTACCTCTGCCCATTTTTTTAACAGTCTGTACTGTAGTGTAGCCTTGGAGGAATTTCAAAAACACATGTCGCTTTCCTGCTCAAAAAGCTTCTTCAACAGGTTCTGTTTGGAGGAGTTTCATATGGAGAGTGCTGTTCGTAGCAGCTTCTTCTCCAGTGATCTCTTGCCATCCCTTGGAGCTAGAATCAACCAGGCAACTACACTTCGAAGATGCATAGTTTCGCCTTTCAGTCCCCGTTATAGGTGATGATCTTTTGCCGCAGTTCTTTCTAATACTTCTTTGTATAATCAGACTGCTAGCTGCTTCTCATGGTGTCGTTCTCTTCCTCACATTCAGGGCTTGGCAGATGTTACTTGTTGTTTTAGTCATTTACTCGGCCTGGATTTGCCCATTCCAGTTTGCATTTCTGCCTTACAAGCAAGACGCACTCTTCATATTTGACAACATTGTCAATGGCTTCTTTGCCATTGACATCATTCTCACCTTCTTTGTTGCATATCTCGACAATCAATCTTATCTTCTTGTCGATGACCCGAAGAAAATTGCAGTCAGGTGAATAATCAATCTTTTGCAGCTTTTTGGTCGTTAACATGAATCAACAATTGATCTGTCTTTCTCTAAGAGAAATCATTCAACTTTCATCACATATATGATCCTTATCCAACTTTCAGGTACATATCTACCTGGTTTATCTTCGATATCTGTTCCACCGCACCATTTCAGTCTATCAAACTCCTGTTTACAAACAAAAGCGGCGAACTTGGGTTTACACTACTCAACATGCTCAGACTTTGGCGTCTAAGACGAGTCAGCTCCCTGTTTGCAAGGTCCATCCCCATCCCATATCCATCCTATCTTATACCTTTGGTTTTCTTCAAATTCTCCAATTAGACTAACCAGCAAGTTTCGTTTCCTTAAGACTTGAGAAGGACATCCGCTTCAATTATTTCTGGACTCGGTGCATAAAGCTCATTTCTGTAAGCCACTTAAAACAGATAATTTCTTCCTTTCCAAGTCATCTAATAAAATCTTGATTGCTAAACCATTCTGGTGGATCTCAGGTGACCCTGTTCGCTGTACACTTTGCTGGATGCGTAAATTATCTGATTGCAGACAAATACCCTGATCCAAAAAGAACCTGGATTGGTGCAGTAAACCCAAATTTCAAAGAAGATGGTATTTGGGACCGATATGTAACTGCTATGTACTGGTCTATCACGACATTGACAACTACGGGATACGGGGATTTGCATGCTGAAAACACCAGAGAGATGATGTTCGATATCTTTTACATGCTGTTCAACTTGGGATTGACATCTTACCTCATTGGCAACATGACAAACCTTGTTGTTCACTGGACAAGCCGCACTAGAAACTTCGTATGTTGTCTTTACTTACTACTGATATTACTCATTATTTTCCTCTAATTGATTTTTCACAAACAACCCCTCTACTAAAATCCTTTCTACCCCACATTTTGATAAGTTTGCCATTGCACGACATTACCCCTTCTAGTTCAGTTGCTTACATCGGAATCCATTTATTCATCGTATATTTTGTATGTATGCTGAGGAATTGTATTATTTGAAAGATGTAGTATTGGGGCTGGGAGTGCTAATATGTCAAGAAGCTTGCTTTGGTTTTACAGAGAGATTCAGTCAGAGCTGCCTCAGAATTTGCAGCACGAAATCACTTGCCTCCAAGCATACAGGATCAGATGCTTTCACACATATGTCTCAAGTTCAAAACAGAAGGATTGAATCAACAAGGGACCTTAAATGGTCTACCAAAGGCTATTCGTTCAAGCATCGCATACTATCTCTTCTTCCCCATCGTTGAAAAAGTCTCTCTCTTTCAAGGGGTTTCTCATGACTTTCTTTTCCAACTGGTAATACTTCACATGATTCATTGTTTTTCCTCCACCTTCCTTTACTCTTTTGAGCTAAATCACATCTTAAATCTTACGGATAATGGCTTCAGATGGTTAGGGTTTCTTAGATGGCAAACTTATCCTAATTTCACAAGATGCTAAATCACATCTGTTTTAAAAAAAGGTTTCAGAAATGGAGGCGGAGTATTTTCCACCCAAGGAAGATGTGATTCTGCAGAATGAGGCTCCAACAGATCTTTATATACTTGTCTCAGGCGTGGTGGTAAGCTTAGTTTTGTTCGTATTGCATACCAAAATTTCCTGACGAATTGGCACTAACATGGAGTTGGTTTGGAAATTATGGGTGGTTGCAGAAATTCCTTTGCCATACTGATGGGCGTGATAAAGTAGGTCATGTAATCTTAAACATTCACACACTCCATGTTGAAAAAAATAGGGAGGTAAATCTGATCACATCCCAACATACACCATGCACTTGCAGGATCTTGGAAAGGCAGTTGCAGGAGATTCGTTTGGAGAGTTTGGAGTCTTATGTTATCGGCCGCAGCCTTTCTCAGTTCGGACGACTGAGATTTCTCAAATCCTACGACTCAACAGAACTTCACTGATGAATGCTATACAAGCAAATGCAGAGGATGGACGCATTATTATGAACAACCTTTTCCAGGTAGTTACAGGATCATGAGATTTTTCAAATCTTTAACGAAACAAATTAACTGATAACGGATGCTCTGCATCTGCAGAAACTGAAGAGGCAGGAAAGCTTAGGCTTTGAATACACACACAAGGACCCAGGACTGTTCCTCAGAGAATGGTTTAATGAAGAAAGCTTGTCACCTTCAGGATGTCAAGATAATTCATGCGAAGATCTACCGATGAAGGAAGCAAGGGATGTGAGTTTCTCAGGATTGGAGACTGCAGAGCAGAGCGAAACAGAGAAATGCCCAATGTTTGCGAGATATGCAACGGACATAAATTTGATAGCCGAGGATGATCAGACAGCTCTTCATGCTGCGGTTCGCAGGGGGCATCTTGAGATGGTTAAGATTCTATTGGAAGGAGGTGCTAATGTGAACAAACAAGATGCCAGAGGATGGACACCAACAGCTCTAGCAGAACAGCAAGAAAACAAGAGCATATATGAGCTTTTACTGAGTTATGAACATAGAAGGAAACCAGATGAACACAGAATAGATTTAATTGGGTTGGAATCAGCTGACAACGGCTTGTATAGCCAAAACAAACACAGAAGACAACAACGCCCTCAATCTGTTAACAACAACTTGAAAATTGACTCGGCTAGTTCCTGCTCAAGCAGATTTAGTTGTCCCACTAACACACAAATGATTAAATGGATGAAAAAGAGAGTCACCATCCACATGAAGATTCAACCCAATGGTACATCTCAGGGGCAGCCTGGGAAGTTAATAATCTTACCCGATTCGATTGAGAAGCTGCTCAAAATAGCCGGTAAGCATTGTTAGAACTCAAAGAACTTGAAATTAACCTGGAAAATAAATTAAAAATTAGGATTATTAAAAGGTTAGGTGGACACAACAACTTTGAAAAAGCCAAAATTGAAAGGAAAACTCAAACTCACGGGGATTGACAAACTGTTTTAATTTAAGCATGGTTTCTTCCTCAAGCTTTATCCGAGGGTTACCCTAGTGGCTTGTGGAACTGCAGGTGAGAAGTTTGGAGGCCACACACCAACAAAAGTCATTAATGCAGAGAATGCAGAAATAGATGATATAAATGTAATTCGAGATGGTGACCATCTGTATCTCCTTCATAACGAGTGTGAAAAGATGGATTGCGCAGTGACCTAATGGTTACTTAAGGCAATAATGTAACATTCAGATAACTTGTAACTTTTAGGCAATCTATAATGATCTAGCAACAAAAATTTGTCTATATCAGTTTGTGATTTTGAGCCTCCATGGCCGGCAATATTACTCAAAAGCTGAGAAACCAATTACACAAGAGAGAATTTCACTCAATACTTTTGATGGGCAAAACCCCATCCAATAAATTACTCAAAACATCCATTCAAACAATACATCTTACAGTCTCTCCAAGTCCATGAAAATTTGTCACTCTCTAAGCTTTTTTGGGTGATTACTGACGCATTGTGCCAAAAATGAAACATATTAGAGCTCCCTTGTACGTCTTCACAACCTGACAATGCACTTTCACTGCCTTTAAAAGAGAGATGCCATAAGACACTATGAAGAAGATATACTGGTCAGTCTCAGGTGCATTCCAGTCTGTGACCGCTCCAAAATACGCTAATTTATTAGCTTATACAAGCTTCCCTTTGCATGAATCCTTTGGAGGTGATAAGTATCATTTCTTCTTAATAGTGCCTTCTATGGGAAAAGGATGAGCTTCTGTGTTAAAAACAAATTTATCCAACGGTATAACAGAGGTATCCCCAAACAACAAGTACAAATACTTAAGCGTCTCTCCCAAAAAGAATGTCTCCATCTTGTCTCTTCTATTAGGGGGAATTGTGGTAACATCATCCAGAGAACTGTATCCACCAGTATCAACTCTTGTGTATTTCTCAAATGCTTCAAAGATCTGCCAGCCCCATTCTCGGTATCTGCAGCACTTATTAAGTCAGTCATTTAATTAAAAGCATCATAATTTATGGGAGAATCTCCCTCTGCATGTGTGTGGGTCTGTGTGTGCGTCAGTCTTAGACAACAACATTTGAATTATACAAGAGAAGCTAATGCATAAACAAAAAAAGAAAAAGAGAAAGGAAAGAAACAATACTTTGGGTCTTCTGTGATACGAAACAAGACAAACAATGACTCTACAGTTTCAGGACGCAAAAGATTATGGCGATCAGCAGGTTTGATTATTATGTCATGTACATATTTAGAACTCTTGTTCCCACCATCTAGACCTCCTTCAGTAAATTCCTGTTTCAACCAGAGCAAAATGTCAAATATCTGTAGAACATAGACTTTTTTTATAAGTAATATCTGCAGAACAAAGACTAAATGTAATAAATGACAGGAAAAATAGCAACAAATTTAAACGAGGGACAATAGCAGTACACTATTCCAATTTGGTGCACAGATACACTTAATTCATCAATCAGTGCTTCCAATACATTCCTTGTACATATCCAACTAACCTCGGTATGGAAGCAAGCAATTTCCGGAGCAAGACCAGTAGAAAGTAACTGAATATATGTTTTGAGAACAAATGTAATTGATTACAAGTAAAAAAACAGCAACAAAATTGAACGAGGGAGAATAGTATTTTAATAATCCAATTTGGTGCACGTGTACACTTAATTCATCAATCACTGCTTCCAACACATTTGTTATACAGATCCAACTAACCTCGGTATGGAAGTAAGCAATTTCTGGAGCAAGACCAATAGAAGTAACTGAATACATCTCAAAACATGTTTTAGCCAGATCCTCAGCAAGCTTCAGATTCTCCAGGTCTTCAAAGTTAAGCAAATTGTCTCTCATAGCCTTCTCCTTTGTAATGCCTTTAGTGGCACCAAGTGCAAGAATACCCGGCAAGAAACACACCTAAAGTGACCGTAAAAGAATTTTATATCAAGGATTGTTTCCAAAAAGAACGTGCTTCTTCACAATCTTCATTTCAATGTCATAAAGAACGGGCAAACAAACAGGAGAGTGACATTACTTCAGTACTTCTGCAGCCTTCATTTCTTACCATGTTCCTCAACAAGGAACACTAGGGGAAGACAAGATTATTATGTATGTAGTGTATCAAGCAACATACGTGCAAAAAATTAGTTTCCCCATGAGAGCAAGGTAATCTGGGGGTGCTACTATCAAGCATGGAAAGACCTATCTTTTCATAGTTTTGGGGGGCTGGGGGTTGTGGTTTGGGGAAACAAGCAAAAGCAAAAGAAAGGAGTAGGGAAAATTGTATTTTCAACGACACCCAGATCCTACATTTTTCAGAATAACTTGTACAGAAACTTTATCCTGAAAAAAGAAAGGAAAGGTTTCAAAATTTTATTATATAGCATATTGGAAAAAATTTGGACACAATGAATAAGGCAGTAGCATTCCTTAGAAAAAGAAAGTATCGAAGAAATAAAGAAACAATAGCAAGCATATCCTTTATCATATGTAGTAGTAATTTTCATGCTGCCAGAGCAGGAATGTTTGCTTGTTAAAAATTAGTGAATAATTGTTGTATCACTTCTTAATGTGCCATATTGTGCGAGGAAAGGATCTACATCCTGTCTCTGAGAGATGGAAGAAAATTTTTAATTTTCTTATAATCTGGTTTTCAAAAGACTTGAGCTAAAATTGGAGCCAGTTACGTTATACCAACCAAAGCGAGCAACTTCCAGTTAAAAAAAAAAAAAAAAAAAAAAAAAAAGCACAACCATTTGGAGCAAGACCAGCTATTTCCATTCACCAGCCATTTCATAATCATTTGAGTTTAAGGAATAAACTAAGTGAAACTAGCAAAGACAGGTACATAACAGCAGGGTGAACATCAGGTGGTAGACGAAGTATTGCATACCAGGTGATCCATTTTTGGACTAAAGGAACCCTTGGATCCAAAAGGTAATTCGCCAACAAAAACTAGTCCATTTGGGATTGATTTCTGAACAAGAAGGTGCCTGACACCCTTCATTGCTTCCTGATACATATCATATAGATAGGTCAAATTACTATCTCGGGTTATTCCTTGCTGAAGCCACACCTTGAGTAGGTACTCATAGTAACTGTCACCACGAGATCCTAGTCTTATATTTTCTCCACTAAACTCGCCAGTGTGAGGACTGCATTCAGTAAGTAAAAAATATGAAAAATAAGTCAACGAAAAAGAAAAAGAGAAAGGAAAAGAAGGAATATGATTTGTATTGAGTGAAACGGAAGAAATTTGAATAGAACCACTTGTTTAACAAAAAGGCAAGATGTAATTCTATCAACTGCTGTAGTTTCTTGCCAAGTAAATTTAAAAGAGGCCTCTAGTTGTAATCTCCCCAACTCCCTTCTCTTCCCAACACAAAACAGGGGAAAAAATGAAAATTTAGAAACATAATATGCAAGGTCAATACCTAATGTAAATAGGAACCAGTCCTTCCACCTTTGGTAGAGTCTTCATATGTTCCAAGACCTTCATGGCTTCTATGCTGTACTTTGGATCACCAGAAACAGCACTGAGATAATTGAACTCAAGCTGTAAAGTGGAAACTTCTGAGGTACTACTCAGTCCATCAGGAGCTGCATGTGCTGAGGAATCGCGCAGAACAACATCGCTAAAGGGAATAGGAGTTTGACTGGAAGTAAAAGCGGATAGAAGACGATCAGCCAAGTTCCTAGCAGTTTCCAGATAAATAACTGGATTAGGCCCTGTATATGTCATGTTGATCCCTTCTTCATGAATGCTTAAATGATATGCACTTAAAAGACCACCCATAACACGTATGGTAGTTTCAAACAAATTTACTTGCCCTTTATGAGTAATTCTATCTAAAAGGTGTGCCTCAATCCATAAGCCTGCTTCAGAGACGGCTTCATCAACACCCATTATCATGGCAGTGTCAAGAGCATCTACGATGGTAGCACCAAGACCTCCTAACCCATCTACTCCCCGCTGGCTCAGTGGCATAAGTTCATCACTACCCATTGCGTATCTTTTATAGCCAGACCATGCATGTATAAAGGCCTTCTTAACACTTTGTTGCCTAGATATCCAATTCGACGGAGCATTTAGCTTCTCATGCTCATGACTAAAGCTGCTATCACTACCTTTCTCATCAGGAGGTAAACGTGGAGGAAGCCTTGGTGGTTTTCTCCAAAACATTCCCAATCTGCTGCCACCTTTCATAATGTGGTTTTCTTCATTCTTAACACCTACTCTATCAGTTGCAGAATAGGCAGGACTTGTATGTGTAAACATAAGATATAATAGACCGAATAACAATACTAACGCTAAAAACTTCCCTGTACTGCAACTTTGACAATCACGCCTTACTTTACTAGTGAACAAGGTCTGAGTAATAACCTGAGAAAAAAATAATAAAATAACTGAGTTTTTTTAGTTATAACAGTTATACTTTTTAACTGAAATTTGAGTGAGCCAACATGTCAGAAAATTAGAAAAAACAAGAGGTGAAGTGCCATGCCAGAAACTTTCGCACGAGACCCTAAAATATACTATTCATTAAAGAGAGAAGAAAATGCTCAAAAGTAATCTCTCTATCGGAGTAATCTAGAACCTCAATATGCAGATACATCCAACAATCAGATATACCTTAAGCTACAAGAAATCAAGTAATGTCAAACCTTGGATGGTAATTACTGGATTGGCTGGATTTTACAGAAAAGAGCGGAAAAAAACAACAAATAAATCATGATGAATGGGGCATAGCCAGTCCCAACTAGTTCAGGCAACGCTTTATATAGCTTTATTGAGTCTTTATATTCGATAATTTAAATATTTAGTCAACAGCAAAACCAATTCTAATGCTGTGCGACAGCATGCCTTGAGTCCTAATACTGTGCGACAACATTATGTTCCTAATTATAAAATGTTAATCAACTGCTATCGAGAATTGGGTGCAAGTGAATGTTATCTTCCATATGCAGTTGAATTCAGTTCAAGACACAAAAATTCTACTCCAATTTCCAGAAAACGCTATGATTACACCCAATTCTAAGATAGTACATAATTCATAAACAAAAACCGGAACGTAAAGTCTTAATTGACCTAAAAAATCACTAAACAAGTGCGAAAGTCCTAGGAATGAATGAAACTTAATAGCAAAAAGAAAAAAAATACAAGAAGATCGTGGGCAAAAGACAAAGATCTTAAAACCTTAAAGAATGAACGGTGGCGGAACTTGGCGTTATCGTAGTCAACATCTTTCATCGAGTAAGGAAGAGACTTGGACGACATAGTTGGATCCAGATCACCGGCTAGGGTAAAACGATCAGTTCCGTTCCGCTCTAACTCGGAAGCTCTGATGCAGACAAAGGAAAGGGCACCTGACTGTCTGAGAATTTCGGATTGGGTTCGGTCAGGATCCGATTCCAGGAACAATACGTCTGGCTTTGATCAAATGGTATATGAGACGGAGCCATGGAGGGCCATTTTGGCTTTGATTCAAGTCAAGAGAGAGAGTCAATCTTGCTTTAGCCCCTTAGCTGTGGCACCGCAACTGGACGTGTTTATGTTTTTCGTACGTTTGGATTTGAAAGCTTTTAAGGAGTGATTTTCATTAGTGTAAAAATTATTTTATTAAAAAAAATATTATGTTTGATAAATTTATTAAGGTTGCGTTTAGATGTTAAGTTGAGTTCAGTTGAATTGAATTTTGTATGAATAGTAATGAAATGAGTAATTGATAAAGTTATGTGGGGTCCATCTTAACTGAATTTCAAGTGTGTTTGAATATTAAGATGAGTTTAATACTTTTTATGATAAATTGAAAAAGGTTGTGTGTCCCATATATAAAAATATTTTAAGATGAAAAATATTGTGGGTCTCACGTGTAAGAAGGTTTTGAGTTGGAATGAGTTTAATAATTTAAGAGTTGAATGTTTAGATGTTAAACTCAGTTTAAAATTATATTGAACTCAGTTGAGTTTGAGAATCAAACGCAGCTTAAAACTATTTTATTACTTTAAAAAAAAATTAAAAACATATTTTTTTTGAAGTATGAAATTGAAAGCACTGTAATAAAAAAACTCTATTCCGACCACAATTCGAAACAAGTACTTAGCTATCTTTATAAACAGCGGTACTATAAAATATACCTATAATTCTTTTTACAACTCTGCTTTATTTTAAATGAAGTGTAGTTTGATAAAATAAAAGTTTATTTGTAGTAAAAGAGCATACTCGTATTAGTGTTTTGTGAAATAAATTTGATTTTTTAGAGCGATATCCCGATATAATAACTTGTTTCATTGAGATCCATTCAATTAGGATTGGAGGGTATATTCATTGCTTTAGGCATGGATTTTTTAAACTGAAACATGGTTAGTACATGTTTGGAATTGTAGTGTAAAATATAACTTATATATGACTTATAACTTATAACTTAAGTAATAAATTTTATTATTAAAAAGTTATTTATTGTTTGGTAATCATATATTTAAAACACTTTCAAACATATTATATTTCTTTAGAAACAAATTAAAAAAGTGATTTATGATGTAGAAATAACGATTATTTGAATCTTTAAAAATTATGACCATATCTTAGAAAATTTGAAACTTGTAATTAACTTAGGCTGCGTTTAGATATTGAACTGAGTTGAGTTGAGATGATAAAATATTGTTAGAATATTATTTTTTAATATTATTATTATTATGGGATTTAAAAAAGTTGAATTTTTTATTATATTTTGTGTTGGGATTTGAAAAAGTTGTAATAATGAGTTGAAATGAGTTTGAGATCCAAACTCACCTTAAAGTTGTATGGATATTTTTGTCCATTGACAATTGTTTTAAAATTCGAATTGCGTACACATTATTTGGAAAAGTACATTTAGATACTTTGTCTCAAGTGTACTTTTTAGCTTATTTGAGATTACAAATATTTTAATATGTAACACTCAAACAATCTAATTTTTTCATTAAATAATTTTTAAGGTTATTTAAACACTTTTAAAGACTCTTACCGCAATCCCAAAAAGACCTTTAGTATATAATATTATTGAGAAATATGAATTATTTAAGAGAGTCTTGGTCTAGACATGGTGCAAAATCTAGTTTTACACCACCTATATTGTTGAAAGGAAATGTCTTCTTGCAAGTGATTTCGTGCACCAAATTGTGCACTGATATTAAATATAAGACATCCGTTTAATGAAACAATACGAATTGAAGACGAAAATAATTTTGTGAGACAGAAGACCTTATTCTTCTCTGAAATTTTTTTTTTCTTTTATTTTTTTCAATAAAAATAATTATGTGAGTATTGGTATGCAGTTTGATATGCCAAACTGCTTATACCTAACAAACCTCATTGTGAAAACAATTACTAATTGCTATTTGTTGATTTTGGGAATGATTACATTCCAAGAACTCGAACACGTATATACGTAGTCCCCCTTTGATCGTACAAGGAGTTGCAAATATACTTATATCGTTGTTAATTTGGGTGGTTTGCTTTAATGCAGGGTAGGAAATATCATCCCATTGATGGGTCTTGAATGGGAGCAGGTAAAAACATCAATAGAAACACTCACCCGAAAGGTTTCATGGAACAAATATCGGAATAAATATGCAGAGATTTATTTTATTTTATTTTATTGATAAAATATGCTGATATTTATTTGCAAGGATTGTGGTTTCTGTTGATGCAAAAGTTTGACTAGAACTAAGTGACTAAATTGATAAGTTTGGATATGACTAAGTGAATAAGATGATAGAGTTTATCTTATCTTTGGTTTTGTATAGATGAATGTAAAACATATTGACTTTATCTATGACTATTTTGATTTTATCTTTATTTTTTAAGAGAACGGTATCTCAATTTTATTGATAAACTCTCACTTGTGAAAGAGGAATATCGTGGTTACAACCAGATACTTGAGGATTACCAAAAAAACCAAAACCCAAGCATGCAAAAGACACTAAAATTAACCAAAAAAACAAAACAAAACAATTACAAAGATAAACTAATAAATGAAAAAATCTCAAGTAAAAACGTGTAACAACCAGCACTTATTTTCTTCTCAAATATGGCAAATCGCCCTTATCAAGCCTTAGGAAGCCTCTAGCCAGCCATGGAAGATCTAAGACAAAAGAATAGATAACATTACTCCCTTTAGTACGAGATTTAGCCAGAAAAAATCAGAAACCGCATTACACCCCTTATAGATGTGTCAACATGTCAAACGAATCTGACCAAGTATGCTCATAATTTCTTTCCAATAGTCTTCTAGATACCACAAACTGCATCTTCTTTTTCCAATCCATTCAATGATCAATTTTGAGTCCATCTCAATAGCATCAAAACCCATACACCTAGCGTGCCTCAAGCCATAAAGCAAAGCCATAACCTCAACATGATTATTAGAGCCGCAACCGCCAACCAATAGGAACAGAAAACCCCAAATGCAATTTCCTATCATGATCACGAATTACACCTCCTAATCCTGAAGCTCCCGGGTTTCCTAGTGAGCAACCATCTACATTAATTTTGCACAACCAATTTTTGGTTTCTCCCACCTCACAATCTTTTCACCCTTCATACGAAGCCTCGGGATAGGAATATGTAAAGATTGAAACAAACCCTCATCCCTTTTACTAAAAGAAGTTTGTTCTTTAAATTTTAAAGCTACCCAGGACAACCAATATTTAATAGAAGCCCATACAGTTTCAATAGTTTCAAAGGAGCCCTCCATCTGAGTCTTACCTCTCCTCCACCATAAATGCCATGTGATAATAATAGGGAGAATATCAAGAATTTGTCCACTACAAAATGAACGTTTGGCCCGCCAAAACTAGCACTCCACCTGCTCTTTCCAATTTCTTCCAATCCAATTTGGCATGCCTAACTAAACACAAGCACGACTCCAAATCTGTGACACAAACTCACCCAAAGCAAGCATATGATCTTGATCTTCAAAGGAAGGCAACCATGCATTGCCTTCCACATCAAAACAAACATTTTTTTTGGGAGTAAAAGGGTGCCAAACCCAATCCATCCACGAAGTCCTAGGAGAATGAGTACGAAGGCACTCCCAAGCACTTTTAGTGGAAAACAATCCATCTGCCTTAGGGACCCAAATAAGAACATCCTCACCATTTTTTAGCTTTCCCAATTTTTAATCAACATATCTGTTTTTTCCAAACCAGCCAATCTTTAAAAAAAATTAATATTCCAACATTCCCCAGATTTACATTCCGCCAATGTTAAAGAAGGAAGGTTTGTAATTTGCTGTTGATCACATAATGAGATCTCACCAACCCAATGATCGCTCCAAAAAGATAAGTTCCCATTTTTTACCCGCCACAAAGTGTTTTTTTTGCACAAATAGGAGACTCTTCATAATTATTTGCCAAAATCGAGTTCCTTTATGAGGATAAACAAGCGATATATGTTCCGAACCCACATATTTAGCTAAGAAAAATTGGGACCAAAGAGATTTACCTTGGAGAAGATTCCAAGCAAGCTTCATATGGAGAGAACTTTGAATTTCATGAAGGTTCCGAAGGCCCACACCCCTTTCCAAAATTGGTTTACACATCACATCCCACGAACACCATTTCCGTTTTGGCTTACCTTCCTGAACACCCCAAAAGAAAGTACTCATAAGCTTCTTTATCTTATCCAACAACAGTTTGGCGTGGATAAAATTGATAAGTAATGAATCGGAATACTTTGCAAGACATGTTTAAGTAAAAGGAGGCGGACACCATTTGAAAGCAATTTAGTTTTCCAACCTTTTAAACGACTTCGGATTTTATTAACCAGATCATCAAAATGACGCGTCAACAAACGCCCAGAAATAATAGGAACTCCCAAATATGTAAAAGGCAATTTACCTTCACTAAAACGTGATAGGTTCAAAAGCATGCGTCGTCGTGCCAACATAATTTTATTGGAGAAAATAATCGAAGACTTGGCCTTGTTGACCACCTGGACCGACTGAGTTTCATAGTCCTGCAAGACCTGCATAATAGTTCTCATAGAAGCTTTTCCCCCATTAGAGAATATAACAAAATTATCCGTATATAGAAAATGAGAAATCACAGGAGAGACTCTTGGATGAAGAAAAGGCTGGATTTTCCCCATTACAACCTGATGTTTGATCAACTGAGAGAGAATCTCTTTCACAATAATAAATAAATATGGAGAGAGGGGATCCCCTTGTCGCAAGCCTCGACCTCCCTTGAAAAAACCTTTTGGGATGCCATTGAAAACAATAGAAAATCACGGGATGGAGATGCATTGATTAATTAGACTACACACTGCAGGAGAAAACCCAAAGGACTGTAGTACATGAAGAAGGAAACCCCAGTCAATGCTATCATATGCCTTTGCCATATCAATTTTCAGCACTACATTCCCCCCACGGGTTGGCTTATTTAAATCATGAATTCACTATTGAGTCAGGCTAATATTCTCATAAATACTATGCCCTATGATAAAAGAACCTTGTTCGGGAGAAATAATATGAGCAAGCAACGGTGAGAAACGATTTACAAGGATTTTTGAACATACCTTATAAATAACAAAGTAAAGGCTAATCGGGCGAAATTTATCAAAGCTCCTCGTATTTTCAAGTTTTGGAATAAGCACCAGATAGGAAGTAGTGTAAAACCGAGGCAACACACCATCCAGAAAAAATTCAGCTACAACTTCAATAACATCATTACTAACAATGTGCCAACAACACTTAAAAGAAACTCGAGTTGAACCCATCTGGCCCCGAACAACTATTCGGAGGAATGGACCAAAGTGCATCATAAACCTCTTGAGAGGATGAGATTTTACATAAAGCAATATTATCTTCTTCTGTGATAATGTGATCAACCAAGGCACCTAAATCTGGGAGTGCTGTACGCAGACGAGCTTCCGAGAACCTATGAAAATAATCAACCGCACCCGCATGGATTTGCTCAGGCGAAGTAAGCATGGTCCCATCCCCAAGCCTCATTGTTTTAATAAGAAACCAATTCCTTTTACTCATAGCAGAGAAAAAACCAAAAATTCCCTCACCCTTTTGCAACCAAGTCTGTTTAGCTTGTTGAGTCAGGTGAGTTTCTTCCCTATCCATCCAAACCAACAACTCCAATTGGGAAGCCAACAAATCTGACTCCATATCAGTTGAGAAACCATCTTGCAAACTGGTCTCTAAACCCTGAATATGAGCTTCCAATTTTGCAATATGGACCTGTGTTAGCCCAAAAACCTGTTTATTCCAAACCTTTAATGCAATTTTCATCTTTTTAAGCTTAGAAGCCTGCTTGAAAAGACCTGAACCATTAGTATCCTCTAGCCAAACCCGAGACACTAAGTCCATAAAACCTGCATGCGATATCCACATTTGTTGAAATTTAAAGGATGGGTAACCATAACTATCTGCACTTCTCTCCAAATTTATGACCATCGGGGCATGATCTGAGATAGTACGAGGAAGGTACTAAAAGCTTGCATCCAAAAAGGCATCCATGCCCATTACATTTAACAAAATATGATCAAGCCGAGCCTAACTACGAGAAAGATCATGATGTCCATTACACCAAGAGAAGGAATTCCTAGAATGACTCATCTCAGTGAAACCACAATTATCAATACATGCATTGAACTCATCCATTGTAGCAACCAAATGAGGACGACCACCACATTTTTCCCCATCATGCCGAATTATATTAAAATCCCCCGTAACTATCCACGACTTTGAATAGTTAAAATCTTCTAGTTGACTCCATAAACGACGTCGCTCATGATAAGTGCACTTCACATAAACAAAAGTCAAAACCACAGGTTTCAAATTATCAACAACACACACTGTAATATGCTGTTCACTCATACTATCAATAATCAAGTTCACTTCATTCTTCCACATAATCCATAATTTCCCACCAGACTCAACATTTGAACCACAAGCATCAAAATGAAGTCGGTGCTCCACCACTGTAATCTAGAAACATTTAACATAGGTTCAGCCAAAACATAATTTTAGGACAATACCTTGTGACTAATTGTCGTAAGCGTTTCCTCGACATACCCAAGCCACGAACATTCCAGTAAAAATAAGAGCTCTTCATAAGTTAAGACGAGAGGATTTGCTCACAACCCTAGTAGAATCCCGTAACTTTATTTCTTTTATCTTCTTCACAGCCCCAATTCCCAAACAAGAATTAGACAAATTATCTCTTACACACGACATCGACTGTACATCCTCCTCAGACTCAGTATCCGAGCAGACCTGTACTTCTTCCATTGTTGTAACATGATCTTGGATAGGAGCATTCTGGAAATACGTTCTTCAACAATCTATCAACTGGGCCAACATCCGCATCCATGCATGGCAAAACTTCTTCCACGTGCAGAGAGTGGTCATTAGTCGTCTGCAAAAAATTTCCTATAGCAATATCATCTTCCAACACTATTTGTCGTTTAGTGCCACTCGGTTCTCCTGTAACCTAGGGACTAACCTCATTATTCACCATACGTGTCACACTTGTATCAATATTATCAGTCACCATTGTAGTATTATTCACCATGGTTTCATTAGCCTCATAATTATTCATTACATTTGCCGCACATGGACTCTGTACGTCCACATTCTGCAAGACAGCTTCCTTCAATGGAACATCCGGAACATCAATATGCATGTGTGCTTCAACATGAAACGTAGAAGGAACACATCCTCCCCCGCAAGTGTTTCTGAAACCATCATGACACCATCCTTTGACACTACAACACTATTTTCAGCATCCTCACAAATATCCTCAACCACCAAGTCACGGGACTTCCAAACCCAAACCTTTTCAACCCTCCCTCCTTCTTTCAGAATTTTAGCATCAAGATCACGTCTTTAAGTCTCCTTTTTACATGTCTTCAAGTTATGGCATTGGATCCTAGACTTCATACAATATGCAAGGAGTGTTTCATACACTATTTCTTGATAAAAGCATTGTGGTTTCCTCAATGTACCAATTCACACTCCCATAAGAGGTTCTTTGGAAATATCCATCTCAATGCAAACCCTAGCCCCATCTGTACGAGTAGCACACCGTGTAGGGTTGTCACGTTTAAGAAAACTACCCACCGGTGCAGTGATGTTGCGAAGAAAAGCTTCATGGTAGAAGTTAGGTGGAAGACCCGGCATATTGTTCCAGATCGAAACCCTAGCAGGTTCTGAGTCTTCATGGAATTCAGTTGTCCAGTGAAAGACACGATAGAAAGCACCATCTATATCACATGCATCTCTAGCAAAAGCGTTTAGAAAATCCTCTTCCGTCGACAAGCGAATGGAAACATACCTTGGTTTACCCATAGCAGAAACAATAGGTTGATGCTTCAGACCCCAACGAGATCGTATGAACGACCGTATATTATCAAGCGATGGTCTTTGGCGAGCGAATTTCAGAACAAGTGAGAACTTGAATGGCACAGCAGATTGCTCGATCTCCTCCCTAGAGAACAACAAACAAACCACCCCATCTACAGACGATGAAGCACGAAACGGGACAATCACTTCCGGGATCGGTTGTGGGGAAGCTGAAACCATATCGGCAAAAGAACGCAGCCGTAAGCCAGTCACCGAGATGCCCAGATGGGCCTTGGCGGTTGCCATCAAAGAAAAAAAATCTCAAACCCTAGCAGAGCACTTTTTTGGAAAAACGCCACGTCACCCCGCGTTATTTTTGATATTTTGATTTTATCTAAATGTTGTTAAGAAGTGTTTTAGATAAGTTAAAAGTGTAGAAGTCATGTTCCAAGAGATAGATCTTATCGAGAGAAGAGTTTGAATGTGAAACTGCCAATGCTGAGAATATAAGTATCAGGCACTAGCAACATTTGGCAGCAGAGTTTCACTGTGACTCAAACTCCTATCAAATTTGTTCCGTCAGTAGAGTTCTATTGCAAGTCAAATTTCTATCAGATTGTTTATTTAAGAGATTTTACTAGTTAGGATCTATAGAGATTTCAGCCTTGGAGATTTTGGAGAATCTTTCCGAGTGCTTATGTGTGAGAAAATTATTAAGAAATTATTTTTATCTCATTGAGTGCATGCTTACTCCATGTTGAAGATTGACTAATCGAGTTCAGTCGTTGAAGTTCTAGTAGAGAAGTCAATATTTGAATATCGTCAAAGGTTCTGCCTGCTATTGCGGTAAAGACAAACGGGTCATTTGTCAGATTAAGTAAGAGAGTCAATTAGCAAAGGTTTTGTAATTGATAATTACTTGTAACTAATCTTCAAATAATAAAATTGAATTTTCTGGATTTGGCTGCCCTGTAGGATTTTACCTTTAATGAGTTTTTCAAAGGGTTTTCCTTCGTAACCAAATTTGGTGTAACACACTTTATTTACTTTATATATTTGATTAATTATCAAATTATTTTATTATTGGTTACTAACCAATTTGTTGATTGAATTGGTAGAGCGTGATAATAAAATACAGGGGTATGTGGGTAATTTTAGATTCGTTGGTATTTGTGTTAGTCATTTGCAAGGAAAGTATAATGTTGCAAATTTGTAAATATATATTTGCAATGAAAGTATTTCGTTATTAATAATGGATTTTCCATTTGCAACAAAATCACTATCGTTGGTGATGGTTTGGCATTTTTTGTTTCGCAGGAATAAATTTTTGCTATTCGCAACGGACTGCAAATCTTTGGTAATTGAGGGAATTTTATTTGCAACAAAAATATGTCGTTGCTAATATAGTTTTGATTGAGGAAATACTTTTTTGCAACGAACATATATTGTTGGTAATATAGTTTTAGGTCTTGCAACCGACTCCTCATAATTGCTAATGTAAGAAATATGTATTTTTTTTTTTTTTGCAGTAATATTAATTTTTAATTAGCAACGAATTGCAAATCATTGCTAATTGAGGGAAGATATTTTTGCATCAAACATAGATCATTGCTAATATGTATTTGCCATGTTTTTGCAACGAAACATGAGTCGTTGGCATCTACCAACTTTTTGCAACGCTTATATCCGTTGCAATCGATCTCAAAATCGTTAGTAACGTTCGGATACCAGATTCGATGTTAATTGCCACGATAATTTTCCAAGGAAATTATTCCGTGGCACTTGTATCTATTTGCAAATAGAAATTAATAACCGTTGCAAAAAAAAAAAAAAAAAAAAAAAAAAAAAAAAAAAACCTATTATTAGCAAGGAATAAAGTTTGTTGCATTAAATAGTAGTTGCAAAAAGTCTTAAATAGTACTTAAAAACTAATGTAATATTATTAATTTTATAATATTTTTATTCAACTTTTTTCTCTTTGATTTAATTTCTAAAATCCAATAAAATATATTTATTCAAACTATTTCTCTACTACTGAGATATTCCAAATATCCAAACATGCATTCAAGTCAATTTTCAAATAAGCTTGGATACGTGTGATCGTTGCACATATTTGGAGAAAAGAATAATCTGAAATTGCATACCTTTTGGCTTTTAGAACGGGGATCGGAAAAAGGTTCATAAGTTGGACTTCGCCTAAGTTGCTTGCATTTATAGATAGAAATTAAACAAAGTATATATGGGTTACCTCAACACGAACTTGACACAAATAATGAAACGAGTCAATCATCCTAACCTGAATACCATACAATCTATCCATGTAGTATGGTTGATGCAACTCATTTGACATGTAAAAACAAGAAAAATACTCAATTAACATTTGACCCCCTTCTCCTGTTGGGTAACACAACAAATGCCATACAAGAAAATTTTAAGAAAACATAAAATAAGCGTTATTTTTCAATATTATTCTATGAAATAATATCGTAAAAAATCTAAAACAAACATTAAGTTGTGTTTTTAAAAGTTTATTTCTACTCTATTTGGCAAATTATCAAGATTTAATTTTATATACAGTTATACTTTATGATTTTGTAATATTTTTTCATTTTATATAAACATGTTGTGCGGTAGAAAAGTTGACCTCCTGAAAAAAATTGATAGTTCTACTATTGGATATAGTAATAAATTGTGCGAGTATCGTGCACTTGTCATTTTGAAAAATAGTGCAGTTCACCATTAAAATATTAATTTTTTTTTATATAAATTTTATATTTATTTTTTTATTTTTTTTAAAAAAAGTGCTAGATGTTCATATATTCTATAATTACAAATATTATTTCTTTTCGTTAGTAGTCGCCTGATGACTGAAGGCCGCGGTACAGCCTCTATATATAAGGCTTGTACAACTTGTATTCTCTCTCTTATACTCTACTTTTCCGATTGGGCAAGGCCCAACTACTTTAAAAGCCTTCAAGGGGATTCTTGAGTTCTAGACTATAAAGGCTTTTACACGAGCCCAGCCATCAAATATATATAAAGCCACACTTTCTAGTTTCTACCTTCTAGCCTATTTTTGCTTGACAAATTCCGAAGTTTTTACAACAAGAATATGTACAAGTTCGGTATGCATTAAGCCCCACACGCATTGCTTCTACAGAAATTAACCAATATTAGAACATCAACATCTCCTAGCGCTATCTCTCACTCAAACCCCACAGCGAAATTTGCTTTCACAATCACACCACAAAATACAAATGCACCCTACCCCAAACAATTTCCTCTCATGGGTTTGAACCAGAACTTGAAGTACTTGATCTGCACCGTTCTCTTCCTCTTTCTGCTCCTCGGCACCTCCGGCTTTCCTTCCCCTTCTTCATCCCATGAAATATTCCAACCCAAAGTCCCCCATGAAGTACCATCTCAGTACCAAGAATTCTACGTCAAGAACATCAAGAACACAGACACATTCGCCATGAACGGAGAACAAGACCTCAGGAAGAAGAGAAGGAGCAGCAAGAAGAATGTTTGGAGAAAGAAGATCAAGAAAGAGAAAACCAGCAGGCCTTTCGAAGTCATGCTGCCAAAGGGTTTTGTACCTCCCTCAGGTTCATCTCCGTGCAGCAATAAATATCCTCACTCGGCCAGGGCCACCTTCTACTGCGATCTCTCTACGGCGAATCCATAGTACTGAGTAATGCCCTGCAGTACTTGGGGGCTTCCAGCTTGGTGCAGCAGGAGACTCATGAAAACAGATGAGGATGTCATGGTTCCTATATATTTTGTTCTGAACTTTGTTTATATCTTTTCATGTTGATCATGTTTTGTATTTGTTAGAATTTTTCCCAGTTTGCTAAGATACTAATCAAAATGGATTTCTTTAATATTTCCCTATCTGCGATTTTCTCCAATATATATATATATATATATATTATTGTATGATATTATTTTTTAAATTATATCGGTTCAGGCAGCTCTGAGGCTCATAATTGGGCATTATTTCATAAGTACTGGTTATTGTTTTTCCGTTGTAGTACGTACTGTCATTGAAACGTGAATTTAATTATCGGAGCTGCAATCCCGGCCCGTAATTATGATTCCAATTAATAATTAAATATATAACCCTACACCCAAATTTAATTATTTATCTAATAATTTCGATCTCTAGCTAAATCCTAGCATTAATTAAAAAAGTTAAATGTCCCATATATGCACGTACATTATCTATTTCTTTGGAGGATTATTATAAATTATTGAAAACATACAAAATAGTTTTGTGTAAAAATTGATTGATTGAATTGATCAAGTGCCATATTGCAGATTTGCAGCCCTTTTGACTTTAGATAATTAATATATATATATATATATATATATATATATATGGTGTGTGAATAATTTTGAAATCATGTTATGTTCGACTCATGAGATGTGATCTGTTGGTTTGACATATACATTATCAAGAAACCAATTAAATATGCGACTTAATTTGCGTCGTGGATCGATCATGATATATCATGGGGCTCTAATTTCTTTCATGGGTACGTAATCGACATTTTTGTTAATTAGCACGCGTGTACGTACGCCATGCATGCAATTAACAATATATAATGTTTTTTGCACAAAGTTAAACCTGCAGTACTTGGTAGTACTGCTTGCTTGTCTCCAAAAACTCAGCATGATATTGATTTTGAGTACATTCTGATCTACTAGGAAGTTACCAGTACTCGTTACTTAGAGTAATCGAGTGCAGTATCTCGATCGATCGATCCCAGCTAGCCTAGCTACTAGCTAGGAAGGTTCCTGTGTAGTTGATCGATCGATGACCGAGTTATTATATATACTGGCTCGCCCAAAATGCTTTGCTTTTAGCAATATTCCAACAGATAGATGGATAGCTAGGAAGGTTCCTGCAGTTTTCCTTCTAATAAACACATGAATCACAATTAATGCATGCCTCGTCTTGACGTTGCAGGCCAAGCTTCTTCATGATTGTTTTAGGATCTGTTCACTCCCTATATATTTTGATAATCACGTGCGAATCAATGGTTTAAAATAAGAGACCTTATCTAATTCTAAGATATTGTCATTTTCGTTGGCATCCCAGCATCAATTTAGTATATACGCGGTACGTAGATACATTAACGTACAATTTAAAGTTTTCAAAAGAAAAACACTGCAGCTAGGCTAGGAAGGATATATATATATACACTAGTAGTGATGAAACATCCAAGGGACGTTTGCCCACTGGAGACAAAATATATATGGTCATTATATATATATATATATATATAATATAGATAGAAATAAAAATAACATAATTGCATTATAAAAAAAATTATATTTTCTTACAAATTTATAAATATAACTCAAAAAATACAGCATTTTAAGAGACAAAAAAACAGAACAACTACAAATGACATAACAAAAAAAACCTTCAAAAAAAAGACAGCAAAAAATACAAGAAAAAAAAACCCAACATTGCAACAAAAAATACACAAATGAAAAAATATACAAACAGGAAAAAAAAAAAAAAACGACATCACATAACCAATATAATAATAATGAGCAATGAAATACAAAAAAATTCCCATGTCTCAGACATGACACTATCATCACAGCTGATTACAATAAGTGAAGTGCATCAAAACACTCACTTAAATCGGTCTTTAAAAAAAAAACAGCTTTAAATCTTAAAAAAACAAAGTGGAATTATCTTTCATGGTATAACAAATGAAAAGAATCCATATATTTATTCTACAAACAAACAAACAAATACTATCCATTAAATGATAAAAGATCACAGTCTTTTAAAGTAAAAACAAAAAATCATATCTTTCATCAAAACTTCTACACTAAATAAATAAATAAATAAATAACACCACAAACATGGGACGGCGGACAAAAATCCATTTACCTCTTTTCAGAAGAATGAAGTGCAACAACGACAATGACAAAATAACAAAAAAAATAAAAAAAATGCAAGTCTTAAAGCAACATAAAAAATGTCATCCAAATAGAATCCAAATCACAATAATGCTAAATAAAAGTATTTTGTAATTGTAAGGAACCATTCGCATTGAATGACTGTAAAACTCTACTCAAACCCTAATTGCCTTCTGCGGAAAGTATCACAGACTGCAATATGACCATCCAAGTGAGGATTATTCTGTCATATCGATGGGGTCCCATTAAAGCAAAACCTACAGCCCCTCTAAAAGGACCAAACTATCCCTATATAAATAGAAAAACACAACACTGCATTCTAACTGAAAAAATAACTTCACACAACTCAAACTCCACAAAACAAAATGAATCAAAATGTATCAACGTTGAAAATAAATTCCTTCAAATAATTAAACCAATCAAGTACATAAATTCAAAGAGAAACAAAAACCAACAATAGAATCACAATTTATAAAAGTCATTTTATTAACAAATAAAAATATAGAATATGTCTTTTCTAGTCCATATTTAACAATTATATTTTCTATAGTTACTACAAAAAGTATATTTATAGTATATGTTAGCATCTAACAATGGCTTTTTCTGTTGCGTTATTCTCATCCTTTGTAAATCCTCAAAAAATGAAGAAGTTAAAAATTGCATGAAACAAAAAGCTAAACACATAAACCCATAATATCCAAATCCACAACACACACAACCCAAGTTCCTTCAAAGAATTAAACAATCAAGTGTATAAATTCAAAAAGGGGAAAAAAAAGTATGAACAGCTGAATAAAAAAATAAATGAAGCAGAACTTAAAAAATGCATGAAAGAAAAAGGCAGTGAGAGAGAGTTAAAACCGAAGAATAAAGGCAGAGAGAGAGAGAGATAGTTTTAAGTTAAAACCAAGGCATGTATCTCGGGAAAGGAAAAGGAAAAAAGACCAAAATACCCCGAAAGACCAAAATACCCCCAGTTAAACAGACAAAAATGCTAAAATAGGAGGATAAAAAGGAGAAAACACACACAAAAATGGGTAGCTACACGGATGACAACAATCACTGTTCATGACTATCCACACTTATTATATATAGTATAAATAAATTAATAATCACATGTTATAACGAAATAGTTGAGAAAAACAAACCTTAAAGTAAAACTCTAATGTGAATACTATTGTTAGAAACCCTCTACAAAAAAATAAACAAAAAGTTAATGTCACACAATGAATATATTCACAATAAAAAATAATAAAATAATACAAACAAATTACAAAAGGTTGTAAAAAATTGGATACCAACTTGAAAGTAAGGCCAAAATCAGTTAGTCGAAATGCCAAAACCAGTTAGTTATCATAACATCAAATGAAAAATACAACAATTTAATAAAATAAAAATAATATAAAATAGTTAGATACAGAAAATCTATTTATTAAAATCACTTCCATACTATATATTAATTTTATAAATGCAGTTATAAAATTATAACAAAAAATACTAAAGATTTATACAGAAATGAAAAAAATTTACAAACACAATTCTCAAACTAAATAGCCCAAGAAATTTACATGTAGTGCAGAAAATTAATAACGCACATGTAGTGCAGAAAAATCTAGAAAAACCTCAACATGCAAGCAAATAACATACAAAATGAAAGCAAATAAAAAATTAATAACACACGTACAGTAAAGAAAAAGCCACAAAAGCCACAATATGCAAGCAAATAACGTACAAAAGGAAAGCAAATAACCAAACATAAATTGACTTCCATCTAATTACACAACCAAAAAAACCTCCGACGCACAACATGCAAATCTACAGGGAAAAAATCCATCAAACATAAAAAAATAAAAAAAACTTCAAAAACATTTGAATAACAAAAACAAAAAATAGAAAATAACTCACAACATGCAAATCTACATGAAAAAAAAATAACAAAGACAAACTCAACATTGCAAATAATAAATGCGAAGAGAGAAAATCCAAACTCAGAGAACTCACAACATGCAAATACACAAAAAAAAAAAAGAGAAAAAAAAATCATCAAACAACCAAAAAAATTATATATTTAAAAAAAACGAAATGAGAAGTAAAAAAACCGAGCTCAAACAACATGCAAACCCACATGACAGCTCACAACATGCAAATCCGAATGAAAAAAAAATCAAACAACCAAAAAAAACTTCATCTCTTAAAAAATCTGTAAACAACGAAATAAAAAAAAACCATCAACGAAACCAAAAACACGAAAAAATAAACAGCAAACAACATAAAAAAAAAACCTAACAAAGCCACGAAAAAATATATTTTTTCATAAAAAACACAAAAACCCACAACATGCAAATCTACAACATTCAAATCTGTAGAAAAAAGTTAATTTTTTCATAAAAATAAAAAGAATACAAAAAATCCAAAACATCCAAACCCACAACATGCAAACGCGAAGAGAAAACTTTATTTCCTCACCAACAAACCACACCCAACATGCAAACCATGTAAAATCCCCAAACGAATGACACCCAAAAAAAAACCAGCAAATTGTTGTAAAATCCCTAAACCAACAACACCGAAAAAGGGAAAAAAAATAAAAAAACAAACTAGAGAGAGAGAGAGAGTGTCACTTTCGGAGAAGAGAGAAGCTGTGAGAAGACGAGTCAGATGTAAATAGAGAGAGAAGACAGAGCGTCATTTTCGGAGAAGAGAGAAGGGATGGGAAAAGGCATAGAGAAGAGAGAAGAGAGAGCTTTCAGGTAGGAAAAAAGGCAGAGAGAAGAGAGAAGAGAGCTTTCGGAAAGGAGAGAGAGAGAGAGAGAGAGAGAGATAGAGAGAGTTAAAGTGGAACAATAAAGACAGTGAGAGAGGGTTAAAGTGGAACAATAAAGGTAAAGAGAGAGGGTTTTAAGTTAAAACCAAAGTATATATTTCGGGAAAGGAAAAGATAAAAAGATTAAAATATCTCAAAATACGCCTAGTTAAATGGATAAAAACACTAAAACAGAGGGATAAAAATGAGAAAATACACAAAAAAAATAGACAGCTACATGGAGTATAACAAAATCATTGTTCATCATTCTTTTCCTCAATTTCTCTTATTTTCCTTGAATTTGTTTTAAAGTTTTGCTGGTGCATTTGTCGCATGCATCGTCTTCTTGACGAATGGCCTGAAAAAGAATCCATTAGCATTTTTTCACTTATTTTTTTTTCCATAAATTATATATATATATATATATATATATAGAATAATTCTTTTTATCAATCACTATTTACTACCCCATACTCCACACTTTATGAAAAAAGAAGAAAAAAATTCAGATTCTAAGTGTAGAGGTGAATAATGGCTAATATATAGTAAAACTGATATATAAATATATATATATATATATATATATATAATGTTAAGTAGAAAATAAAAGTATGAAAATAAGAACTTATAAATTGATATAGTTTAATGTATGTTAAATTAATTTTGTTGCTACTCAATTTTCTTATGTGTATCATTCAAGTATACAATAAGAAATGTTACTTATCATCCTCCATCATATATTAATATTTGATTTGTTTTTTTTGTCTTTCAATACATGTGTATCTAAAATGAAGAAAAAAAAATAATAAGTTACATATTAGTGTGTGGTGTAGAGAATGATAAGTTTACCATTATTTGGTTTTTATTTTTAATTTTTTAAATGTTAAAAAAAATATAAACGTTGGTAACTTTTTTAATATTTAAAACAAAATTAAATACATTAACAATAACTTTTAGCAGGACAACCCAACATTTTCCTTTCATAAATCATAGCAATCAAATCAAATTGACATGTTTAGATGCTTAGAATATCTCAGAAATTTATGAATGGTAATTAAATGATTTGAGTAAAAATATTTTATTAGATTTTAAGAGATGAGAGAAAAGAACTTAAATAAAAATATTATAAAATTAAAAAAATTTTTGAATATAATTTTTGTTTTAAAATATATAAAATTTGTATTGATTTTTGTGTTTTATTTTGAAATTTGTAAAAATTGTATTGATTTTTGTATTTGAATAATGATTAAGTTATGATTAGATGAAAAATTTGAAATTTTAAAATTGAAAAATATTTTATATTTGAGCGATATTTAAGAATTAAATTATGAGAAGTTTTGAGAATTCTCAACAACTTGCATCTCCGTAGCGGCCATCTATGAGACTAGAGCAATTGCCAATTATCATATATATATATATATGTATATATCCATATTCTTGATTTTACTACAAGAAAAATGACTATTTATATATGCGATGAGAATGACTATTTGTGATCAAAGTAAATTCATTTTGATAGAAAATAAATATTTTCGCAGGAAGTAATTGATTATAACTGAGCAATTTTCTTATAGTATTTGTTGTTTTCAAAACTGTAAGTATCATCTTGGAGTGTTTGTTGGGCTACCCGTTCCTTCTTGAATTATTCCTATTTTATTTGTTAATGAAATTGGAAGAAATTTACAATACATTGAGTTAATTGCACACTTTGTTTTTATTTCACTTTTATTATCATGGGATATTACTTTATATTTTTAAAAGAAGATTTAAAAGTTGATGGATTAAGGTCTTGTTTGTATATAAGGTATTTTCATATATTTATTTCTCAAATATCACTTAAATATAAAATATTTTTTAATTTCAAATTTTAATTTTTTAATTTAATCATACTACCTAATCATTATCCAAACATAAAATCCAATACAACTTTTTCAATCTTTTAAATAAAATATAAAAAATAATACAATTTTTTAGTTTAAAACAAATTCAAAATCTTTTTTAAATTTATAATATTTTTATTCAATTTTTTATATCTCATTTCTTGAAATCTAATAAAATATCTTAATTCAAATCATTTTATAAATTATCTTATTACTATTTATAAATATTTATGTGTTCAAACGAGCTCTAAGTCATCTCTTCAGACTAACTAGTTATAGAATAAGAGTACAGTTTATATAATTTCGTGATAGTATACTAGAGATGCTAAGAAATGTTATCGTATCCTAAAAAGAAATTCTACGTAAAGTCGTTACACTACACACCTTCACTCAATATGTAATTTTTTATTTTTATTATTTTATCTTAAATATGTACGTGTTTAAAGAAAAATTCTATACACCATATTATTATTTTATTTTTATTTCATTATACATAACGTGTTACATTTATCACTATTAATAATTATTTATTAGATAATTATTTATTATTTAATAGTCATAAATATGATACATATTATATAGTGAGATAAAAATAAAATAGTGATTACTCATGTTTAAATAAAAGGATGAAAATAATAAACGTAGAAGTATGCGTGTTAACTGTTACCTTCCAACATTTCTCTATCCTAAAACAAGCCTTAGGCCGAGCACGATGTCTCCGGCTTCAAACCCAAAACCCCCCTCTTATTCCAATCAAAACTTCCGCCCAGAATAGGTTGAAAATTTCCGACCAATTTGTGTCTAAATTTCTTAGCGAAGCTCGGTAGGTACTCTCTCTAGTTTTCATCGCCAGTCAAAAGAAAATAAAATGTCAGTCAGAACAATTATCAAACACCTCCATCGTCACCACCATTACTTGATTAAACACCTTGCTTCCTCTCGCTCCCTTTCCTCCATCGCAACCTACCCTCCGTCACAGCCAACACGCCACGTTATCCAAAACCACAACCAAGATCAAGACCCGTACTCACTCCTCAAGGAGGATCCTATCCAAATCTGCTCCTCCCTCTGGGTCAAGACATTTTCTTCACCACCAGACATAACCGTCCCTAACCTCACCGGCTTCCTCTCCAAACTCGACCTCTGGGTCCTGGCCTACCAGCGCTCCTGCGCTCAAGTGACAGGCACATTCCCTCCTCGCAACGCCATCCATTCTCATGTCCTCTCCGAGCTCCTCTCCCTCCGAAACGCCGTCGTCCATGGGCAATTCTTCTGGAACAAGAAGACCCAGCAATACATTCGGAGCCCCAACGACAAGCCCGTTACTAGAGTTATCTCCAAACGCAAGCTTCAGGCGATTCTTGAATCCGACGAGCCTTGTTTCCAAGACAGGGTCGTTCAGGAGGTCCTCTTGATGGTGTTGGAGCCGGTTTTTGAGGCCCGGTTCTCGCCAAAATCACAAGCGTTTCGGCCTGGACGGAATGCACATACGGTGATTCGGACCATTCGTAGTAACTTCGCCGGGTACCTGTGGTTCCTGAAAGGCGATTTGAGTGAGATATTTGATAATGTAGATGGACGTGTGGTATTGGGTTGTGTTGAAAAGGCCGTTAAGGATAAGAAAGTGTTGGGTTTGATCAAATCGGCGCTCAAAGGACCGGTTAGGGATCGATCACAATTAGAAACTGAAGATAAAGAAGAACTGAGAAAGAAGAAGAAGAAACGGCAGTCTAAGAAGAAGAAGATCCTCAATGAGAATGAGCCCAAGCCGGATCCTTATTGGTTGAGAACATTTTTTAATTTCGCACCTAAAGAGGCTGCTAAGGTACCCTCTTATGGTTATTGTGGAATTCTTAGTCCTTTGCTTGCTAATGTGTGTCTTAATGAATTGGATCATATGATGGAAGAGAAAATAGTTGAGTTTTTTAGGCCGTCTAAGCTTGATTCGATATGGAAAGATTCTATTAATGATGGGTGTCATAACCCAGCTTGGCCAGAGTTTGTTCCTTCTAGTGGGAAAGAGAAAACTAGGAAAATGGATTATATACGATATGGGGGTCATTTCTTGATCGGGATCCGGGGCCCTAGAGAGGACGCAGTGCAAGTTAGAAAGGAAATAATTGAGTTTTGTGAAAGCAGATTTGGGTTAAGGTTGGATAATTCAAAGGTGGAGATAGAACACATTACCAGGGGTATTAATTTCTTGGACCATATAATTTGTCGCAGGGTGATACACCCGACACTTCGTTACACTGGTACTGGAGGTAATATTGTGAGTGAAAAGGGTGTAGGTACTTTGCTTTCGGTTACTGCTAGCTTACAACAGTGTATTCGCCAATTCAGGCGGCTTGAGTTAGTTAAGGGTGATAAGGATCCTGAGCCATTGCCTTGCAACCCAATGTTGTATTCCAGTCAAGCTCATTCAAATTCCCAGATGAACAAGTTCCTTGAGACCATGGCCGATTGGTACAGATACGCTGACAATCGCAAGAAAGTCGTTGGGTTTTGTGCTTATGTGATTAGGAGCTCTTTAGCTAAACTATATGCTGCAAGGTATAGACTAAAGTCTCGTGCCAAGGTGTATAAGATAGCTTCACGTGATCTTAGCCATCCTCTGAGGGCGAGCAGTAACAATTCAGCTCCTGAATATTCAGATCTTTTGAGGATGGGACTTGTCGATGCTATTGAAGGTGTTCAGTTTTCTCACATGTCTTTGATTCCATCATGTGATTACACCCCGTTTCCTAGGAATTGGGTCCCGGATCATGAGAATGTGTTGCGAGAATATATTAGACTGCAAGACCCAAAATTCTTTTGTGAACTGCATAGATCAATTAAACGGCATGGTTTAAGTTTGCCTCAAGATGAGATATCTGAGATTGTATGGGACTACAAAACTTTTGGGGTATGGAAAAGTCGGTCCTTTGATGAAACTAAAACAAATGAGGGTTCAGGGAAGGTGGATGGGGCCTTGTGAATGAATTCCTTTGTGGATTTAGGGAAGAACTTTCGAATGTTGAAATTGAGCTCCCATCTTCATTGCATACTTGTGGACCATACATACTAGACACAATTGTTATCTGGCTAAATGTTTAAGAGAAATAGTCTAGCCACAAAGTGATTATACAAAAATAATCCTGCAAACTGATATGATTTGATGTGACTCGTCAGATTGTAAAGTTACTTTTATTATAAAGTAGATCTAACAGATCAGATGAATCCACATCAATTTGTAGGATTGTTTTTGTGTAATTCTTTTGTGGATGTAGCAGTCCTCAATGTCTAATAGAGTACAGGTTTGATGCTTCAATACCTTCTTGTAAATGGATTTTTAAGTCATTATCATGTGATGTCTATCCTCCAGAAGTAATATGTCCATACAAATTGAAATGATTAGAACAGATTGAACTTGGTATAGTTACATTCATGAAAAGTCAGAAGGGGCACTTACCAGGGAATTAGATAAGATTAGATTTTCTGGAATGATTGCTTCTGAGCAGCTTGTGTGATACTCAAGAATGACTGCTCCTGAAGGGATTGATATGTTCAAGCTGAATGTGCAAGCCAAGACAAGATGAAGGCCAAATAATTGGTTGAGATAGCAAATTAATCTTGATTGTGAATGGAGATGACAGGAAGAACACCTGAGAATAAGGTAGATGGTGACTCGA